>NC_137459.1:213667482-214319982 GCF_964235325.1 Thermobia domestica | reverse complement strand
ATAATTTCGATTTTATCAATTTTGTAGTATTTGAGGTGCTGTGCGGTGCATACCCTCATTCTGGAGTTAAAGAGTATCGTATTGTGAGACTACTGCAGCGTCTCCGAAGAGTCTCTTTTAATAATCCACTGCGTGCGAATTGGGAGACACGGTAGTTCAGTGATATAGCGCTTGCCTTTGGTGTGTGGGAAACTTCGTTCGACACCTCACCAAGTAAGTTTTTGGTTTACAACATTGTGTCCTCCCGTTTCCTCCCACTTTCGCATTCCACGTATTATTCCATTATTATTTCTCTTTTAGAATAAAGGGCATAATTGTGAGACGTTAAACTGTACAATTAAAATAGGTGTCAGAGATTCAATTATGTGTAGTTTTCGAGAAATATTGAAAAACATATTTTACTGCTGCTAAGAATATGTTATTTTAGTTGCCAAAGAAATCACAGCCTCCTTCATTCTTCCCTGTTTTTCCTATCACCACATTTTCTAGCATTAATACAAAAGTCCTCCTATTACGGGACAACTCTAATCCACATGTGGAAACAAAATAGCATCTTCCATACTCCCTTGACATTGCACCTGTTTCATTCCTTGGAAACGACAGTTCAAATACTTTCTTCGCGATGGATTTTGTCCTTCCAGAAAGTTGACAGAAGGTCGTCGATGCTGATGGTACCAATTTTGATGTCTTAGGTGATATAACGATGTTTCAAGTGGTCAACTTGAAGTCAAACAATGGGAAGTCTGGAGATTTAGTCTTCCTAGGGCAGTTGTCATTAAAGTAATTGGATGCTATCATAACAATACCCATTTTTGTCGAGACAAATGTTTTAGTATAACTTCAAAAGACATTCACTGACCGTCCATGAGTCGAGACATTGGCAATGCTGTGAGGGGGCTATGTAATTTGCATGCACTCGAAAAATAGTGGTCAGCTCGAAGTCAAATATAACTCGGTGGCCTTTTGAGATTTTATTTTCATATTCGCTGTTAAATAGGTACGAAAATAATTTCTGGGGACAATAATTTCGGCGGCATTTTTCGAACCAAATTTAGTAACTTTTGTTCTTTTTACCACTTTGCTGTGAGAAGCTCAATTAGTACAACGATTTTAAAAATGAACAAAACAGAAATAATTTTAAATATTTAATTCTTAGCTTGGGAAATAGTTGCAGCAACATATCTTGCTTCATATAAAAATAAACATTGTTATCAATTTTGTTGTTACGTTGACACAAGGCATATGTAAAAAATGGTCAGTTCGAGGACAAATATAACTCGGGAACATATTGACATTTTGTTTTCAGATTCGTTATTAAATAGGTATGAAAATAATTTGTAGGACACTAATTTCGGCATCATTTTAGAAGCAAATTTAATAACTATTTTTTTTACGAAATTACAGCGAGAAGCTCAATTACAACTTCGATTTTAAAAATAAAAAATAAGTAATGCATTTCAATTAATTACTGCGTAAATACGTTAATGATATTCTCTCTTAACTTTTGGAGTGTGTATGATGAATTATTTTCTGTTCAAGGCTTGGAAACACACGTGCACCTTGAACTTCTGTAACTCCAGGGACCAATGCTACAAATTACAAATTAGAGGACACACACCAAAGGTAAGCGCTATATCACTGAACTACCGTGTCTCCCAATTCGCACGCAGTGGATTATTAAAAGAGACTCTTCGGAGACGCTGCAGTAGTCTCACAATACGATACTCTTAAACTCCAGAATGAGGGTATGCACCGCACAGCACCTCAAAAACTACAAAAATGATTAAATCGAAATTATGAGTGTCGTCTGTCTTTACGTGCAGAATACAAAAAGATCTATAACACAGCACAAATTGCAGTTCTACTCTTGTAGCAGAAAACCCGCCTCTAGCTGGAAAAAGTTTGCGGCCATCGTTATGTAATTTCTGGTATGTTAAATAGGAATTGCAAAAATATGCCATAACCTTATAAAAATCTCTACATGTAAGGTTGAAGGGACGTAACACTGTTAGTAATAGTCCTTTATGTTAAATATGTTCGCAGTCTACTGATGTGTAATTGGAGCCGGAAGTGGCACTGGAACCGAAATTGGAACTGCACATACGGCTCCAAGTGCTCCGTAAAAAAAGAGAGTGTGTGTAGGGGGGAGGGGGAGCTAAAATGCAATTTTAAAGTTCTATTTTTCCTACGTTACATAGGGGATTAAAAATTGGTCATAATATTTCTTACGGAGAGGCCTAAAAACAAGTCATTCTCTTTTTGTTTGCTCTATTATGTTCCAAAGGGTTAAAATAGCGGTTTTTGGTATCTCTCTTTTATAATTTTTTTGCTATATTAAATACGTTCATAGTCTGCTCTTGTGTAATCAGAGCTGGAACCGATTTGGAACTGAACGTACGCCACTAAGTACCTCGTTAACCATGTGTGTGTGTGTGTGAGAGAGAGAGAGAGAGAGAGAGAGAGAGAGAGAGCAAAAATGCAATTTTAAAGTTTTACGTCCCACGTTTATGCCAAATGATCTAAATAAGAATGGTTTATCCACCACACGCGAGCTGAGAACGAACCACTGAACCGTTGCAGCTGTTTTAGGGATGAAAAAGTGCTTGTGAAAGGCAACTCGTTGCGTAGTCTGCTCTTGTATTCAATCGGAACCGGAATTTTCACAAGAATCGAAACTGTATATATGCCACTAAGTGCTCTGTAAACCACGGGTGTGTGTGTGTATGAGCTGAATAACCACAGTTAAAATGTTGTTGGTTTTAATAAATAAGTGTGGTATAGTCTTTATCCACACCAAAAACGAGTAATACGGCTAGATGTTGAATGTTATTTAGGGTCAACGCAGCCGCCAACGTCACAGCCTTTCTAGAGGAATATGTGTTGCGAAATATGCTATAGTCTTTGTAGTCTGTGTAATTTCTGCATTTCTATACCGGGTGCAATTTTTGCTATGTTCAATAAGACTACATAGCGTTCTCTAGGGGATGCTGTTACGCCTTTCTTGTGTTAAGTCTACAATAGGTAATAGTCTTTTTATAACGGTTACAGCGTTCTGGAAGGCCATGCATTAAATCGCAAAGATGGTATTTGAACTGGCGTTTCCAAGGATTGGAACAGGCGCAATGTGCGGGGAGTATGGCGGATGCAATATTGTTTCCACGTGAGGCTTACGACCGTTGTCCCGTAACAGGAAGACAGGCTTCAGAGTTTTGACCAGCTGGTGGCAGTCCCCCAAACACGCAGAGTGAACGAGTACTCTGTTGTTTAGGGAATGAAAAATAGGTCATAGTCGTGTATAATGGTGCTGCAAAAACACCGCTGCCAATGTCATACTCGTTCTTCTACGTTGGTAGTTTGATGCCACTCCTGTGCTCTGTATACAGAACCGGAACTGGTACTGGAACTTGAGTCGGAACCGGGACTAGAATAGTAATAGGAACTGGAACATGAACCGGAACAATTTACGCATGTGTGTAATTTCTACTGAATTGAATCTGAGCATGAGCCAGCAAGTGCTCCGTAAACCAAATGTGTGGTGTGCGACAGAGCGAGAGCTGCTGTCACTCGTTGCCAAATAGGGCTTTGAAAAAAATCATTTTTTGTACCTAACTCATTGCCCTGACTACGAATTTGAAACCACTGAGTCGCTACGAGGTCATATTGACCCATAAAACCGCACTTCAGGTAACGGTTTTTAACACTTTGAATTCGACACCACCCGATTAATATGGATGTCATATACGCTCATCGCGAATCTGAAACCGCCGAGTCGCTACGAGGTAATCTTGACTCACAAAACCCCAGTTCCGGTCATGATTTCTTTGAGACTTCGAATTCGACATCACCAAATTATTACCAATGTGTTATACTCTGATCACGATTCTGAAACCGCCGCGTCGCTACAAGCTCATCTAGACCTATAAAACCCCACTTCCGGGAACGGTTTTTGAGATTTCGAATTCCATACCACCCGATTAATATGGATGTCTTATACGCCGATCACGAATCTGAAACCGCCGAGTCGCTACAATGTCATCTTGACTCATAAAACCCCACTTTCGGTCACGATTTTTGACATTTCGAATTCCACACCACCAAATGAATACCGATGTCATATACACCGAGCACGAATTTGAGGGACACAGATCTCTCACTCGTAGCCATATAGGATTTTGAGTCCTAAATTTGGACTGTCTTAAAAGAGAACAAATACACCTCTGGCATGTTACATATGTGCTAGAATATGTGCTCTGTTAAATAAGGATTGGATAAGAGAACGAAGTTTTGGGGGCTGGAAAATACGGTCCATGCGGAAATATACCATAGCGTTATAAAATCTATGCGTGTAAGGGTTAAAAGCAGTGGCGTGGCGCGACACTTTCACAATTGCTACCGGTTTTTTTTTTTTTTTTTTTTTTTTTTTTTTACAAGTGTCTCTAGATTTCAATATCAGAAAATATAGTCCTTTTCTCCTTTTAGTGTATCAATCTTTTTAAACTATAGGCATTGGAAACGATTTTTCAGGGGGAGCCAAATCCCATTTCATATACCTTGATCTTTTGAAAAGTGTGGCTTTTCAGGTTCTTCCATTTCTACTAAATATAATCGAAACCGTCTCTCAATGAACTTAGATATTCTTCAAAGTCATTTATCTTTTTCTGCAAAAACTTACATCATGAATTTCCTTCTGTAAGATAGTGAACAAGATTTCTTATCTTAACCCTATAATATAAAACAGTTCAAGTAAAAAATGTAAGTCAAAACTTTGAAGGGTTTGGTAGAATTTTGCTGCACGAACTCTGGTTTGAGAATCTCATTCGACGATATGTTCGTCATGGATTTAGAGTCCAAACAGTTCATCTTTAAAGCTATACAGCACATCATTTATCCTACTTCTATAGTTCCACCTTGTGTTTGAGGCTGTTGGGATACTTTTCTTGACTTCACAGGCCGGTAGCCAGCCCAAAAATGTAGGAGGGCGGCTGAAGTTAAGGGGGCCCGATCCAACCTTATTATACTTCATCACCATATTATAGTTTATTTGCAAGCCTATTGTGAAAATCTTAGGGGGCAGCAAAAAATCTAGGGAGACCAGGCTTCCTAAACACCCCTGGGTACGGGTCTGTGACTACATAGTCCAAAGCATTTGTTCTTTTTGAAGACTTCGAGAATAAAGAAACAAGTCACGACATAGTTTTATAAAAAAAAAAACTTACACCGTTTTGTACAGTTAACGGACTTTTCTAACACTAAATGAAGCCTATGGGCATGACAATAAAAAAAATAGACTTCTGTATATCTTTGTGTAACAAGAGGCTGCTGCATCCTACCTCACCAACCATTACCGAAGCTCCATCGTATGTTTGAGCAACACGTTTTCCGTATTGAAAACTAGTCAGACTGTCAAACGCAATGCGGGACAGTCAAACTACGGTATAGTGTAGACGATTGCACAGTTCTTTTTCAACACATCAAACTGCATCAAAGTGCAAATTGAACTAGTATGCTAGAGGCTATAGCACGGCCAACAAGAGATGGTCTCTGACGTTTCTTACCACATGCGGTAAGACATTGCAGCCCCTACTTTGATACCAGTGTTACCAACCACGATAACTCTGTCTTATACCATTAATTAAATTGCCACTACAGTTGCACCGAAAAAAAAACTTGACACGCGAGTAGTGGCAATGTCACTGCGAGCTGTCAGAGACGTTCTCTTACTGGACGCACTAGGGAAATTAGCTGAATCGAAAGTAGGTATTCTATACTAAATTATAAACAAAGCATTTTCAATTTAATGAGCTAATTGAAAACCTCATATAAATCTTAAATAATAATAGTAAATATACGAATTAGAAGGAGCGCCGGGAAACATCTCTACTTCTCTTTAATTATCATTACTATGAAATTGTATACGGTTAAGACAATGAAATAACTTTACGAATACGGAAATTACAGCCAAGTTTCCATACTTGGATTAGAAAGCAAACGAAACAGTATAGTTGAATCACACTGCAAGCTTGATCCTCTATAGCTAAAGGAGAGCGAGTAGAATAAACATGCTGATGATATTCTAGATTCTCCTTGTTTTGACAGGGAACGTCCTGTTTTTTCCTGTTCCACTCAGCCGAACGATAACATAAGGGCCATTTCGAAAGTCCAAAAACGAGCGTGCAGGATGCTTCTGGCCTTGGCTGGCAGGCTGAAAGGTGCTTCTGAAGTGAATGACCGCTATCGGGGTTCCCGTTATCTCTGAAATCAATGATATCAACAACAATATGTTCCTATTTGGCGCTGGCAGTGTAAATGCGGTATAGGCCGTCCGAACTTTTTTTTAAAAAAAAGAAAGGAAAGGAAAGGAAAATATGATGAAATTTAGAGACATATGAAAACAACAAAAATACTGTCATATTTTTACCGTTACCCCCGGCAACAGCGGTAATATGCACTACACGTCCCTGGTTAAAAGGTTGTAATGCTACATAGGTGTTCAAAAGTTGATAATTCTCTCTTATTAGCTCTTCTATGTGCGTAGTCTGCTGTTGCTAATGCTGTGTGTTATCGGCACTGGAACTGGAACAGGGGTAGGGATCGGAACTGTACTTTTTCAGCGCATGCGTATAATTAATACTAAATTCGAACTTTAATTTTACTGCGCATGCGCCATCAAGTGCTCCGTAAACTGTGTGTGTGTGCGTGTGTGTGTTTTAATCTCTGCTTCGCTATTTTCGTCGTAAAAGAGTGAACGAATAAAACGTGGCAGAATTTGTATGTTATTTAGCAAAAATGATGGAATGCAGCCACTTCTTTATTTCTGCCAGTGGACATAGCTTTTCTAGACTGGGAGTTGGAATATGTTTTGCGTAGCCTTTCTCGTGAAATTTTAAAACGTCTGCTATGTTCGTAGTCGGCTGCAGCTTCTGCTGTGTTGTGTATTCGGAACCGAAATTATAACAGGAACCGGAATAGTTTGCGTATGCGTCACCATGTGTGTGTGTGTGTGTGTGAAGGCAACTGGGTAGCGAACCACTCCTGTACTATGTTTAATAGAAGTTGGAAGATATGGTCATAGTTTGATGATGCACCCTTTGTAGTCTGCGGTCTGCTGCTGCTGCCGCTGTGTTCAATCCGAATCGGAAATGGGAGTCTGGAACTGTAATTTCTACTAAATTGGAACTTCGCATGCGTAAACAAGTGTGTGTACTATGTTAGTTAGGGAATAAAAAATAGGTCATAGTCTTTTATAACGGTTCAAAAAGGGATCGTAACAGCCTACTCGTTCCGATGCCTGCTCCGAAATAGCTATTGGTATGGAACTTGAAACGAAACAGGAAGCGGAATAGCTTGCGCAATCGCTACAATAGGTCACAGTCGTATTATGGTACTCTTTGCGTAGTTTGCTCCGGAACCGGAACTTTCACTGCAATTGGAACAGTTTGCTCATGCGCTATCAAGTGCTCCGTAAAGCAAGTGTGTGTGTGTGAAAGAGAGGGAGAGAATACTATGGGCGTGCAAACCCACGCAAACGGGGAGCGAACCACTGCTCTACTATGTTCAATAGGAGTTGGAATGTGTGTTCATAGTCCTGTGTTGTAGCCTTCGTAGTCTGTGGTCATAATCTACTATGTTGTAGTCTGCTGGTGGTGGTGGTGTATTTAATCGGAACCGGAAGTGGGAGTTGGAACTGTAATTTTTCTGCGCATGCGTGTAATTTCTACTAAATTGGAAATTTAATTTTACTGTGCATGAGCAACCAAGTGTGCGTGTGTGTGTGAGAGAGAGAGAGAGAGAGTAACCGGACTTCTGCTATATAGTTAAATCCTTATATTTTTTAATCTATGCTCTACTATGTAGCCATAGTCTTTTTCTTTTACATCAAAAAAGTACTCGTAAAAGAGAACGAGTACATTCCTGATGTTATAATGGTTGAAAAAATACTACCGACACAGTCATGGTCGTTTTACTAAGTTCATGATCTTGCTGTTGTGTGTATTTCGAACTCTAATATTTCTGCGCATGCGTGTTGCTGTGGTATTCATAGCGGTAAAAGGCTACTCGTTGCGTAGTCTGCTCCGGTTACATCAAAAAGCGTTCGTATAAGAGAACGAGTAAATCCTTGATGTTATAATCGTCGAAAAAACACTGCCGGCAGTGTGATGATCGTTCTGGTGTTCATAGTCTTGCTGTTGTGTGTAATGTTTCTGCGCATGCGTGGACCCGTGGTGTTCATAGTCGTCAAAGGCTACTCGTTGTGCGTAATCTGCTCCGGAGGAACCGGAACAGGTACTGCTAGAACAGAGTCGGAACAGGGTCGGAGCAGGAATCGGAACAGGAATCGCAACCGGAACAATTTACGCATGGGCAGTAGGTAAAAAACGCCCCCAAGTGTCACCACTGTACTAGCGTACAAAAAATATGATCCAATTCATATGTTAACAATCTATTGAAGCTATAAGTGATACAAAATTAATCTTTCTCGGTTTCAAAGATGATAGCCATAAATCAATAATGGTAATGTATAGCGCGAGCGACTTTTGGAACCAATTCATCGTCCTGAGAGTAGATTTCATTCTCTTCACAAAACCTCTATTCAAAGCGGTAGGAATCATCCGTTTCAATGTTCTACTTTAATAAACACAAAGACAGGTAAAACTGTAAACAAAAAAGTTTCTTTGAATCGATTCAGAGTCCGAACAGGAGGTTTCATCTCTCCATTAACCCGCTGTTCAAATTAGAAGTGGTAGGAATCAATCATATCCAGTTTCAACGTTGGTCGCCGAAGAGCAGAAACGGTAAGAGACAGTGAGAAGTGGTCTTTCGTATACGATTCAGCATTCCAAGAATAAGTTTCCTCTATATTTAAACCAAAAATTGTCGAAATTAACAATATCCGGTTTCCACATTAATCGCCATAGAACAAATACGATAGTAGACAGTGGCGTATTATTTTTTTTTTTCAAATAATAACTCCGTATATTAAAGAAATAAACCATGTTCACTTGCATTCCTCTACTAAAACATCATATTGTAAAAATTTACTATCACTTTTGGTTTAAATACTGATCTATATAGAACAGAAAAAGTAGAATATAGCGACAAGCTTCTCTTTAATCAATTGAGCTTCTCAATAGGAAGTTACGCCAATCCGATAACCTTCTATTCAAATATGAAGTGATAAAAAATAATGATTTCCGGTTTCAACGTTGATCGCTATAGAGAAACAAACGGTAAGAATTATATAAAAAGATTCTTTAGGTGTCGATTTAATGTTTCAAACATAGGTTCCCATGTTTCTCATTAACTCTCTATTGAAACAGGAAGTAGTAGAAATTAAGGATTTCCGGATGCAACGTTAATCGCAATAGAACCAATAAGAATAATTTTTGTAATTTATTCAACTTCTGAAGTAAATATCTTCACACGTTTCTACCTACTAAAACAGGGAGTGGTAGAAATTTACTGGTACTTCTGCTTTTCATATTGACATGGGTAGAGCAAACACAGTAAAATATGGCAAGTAATGTCTTTCTAATATGGATTCTGCGTCCCAGAAGAAGGTTCTATCTTTGATCTTATTAATCTATTGCAACGAGTAGCTATAGATCTACTACTTGAAATTTGAGTATTGAACTCGCATAATTTGGAAATCTGCCGTAGTTTCACGCTGTGAAACGAAACTCTCTTGGTTTACGATCGAATCTCAGCATACGTATTTTCATGAATCGTTGTGTTGTATTTAGACCATGATTTTTTTTAACGCCTTCGTCTCGGATTCATATGTGAAGACAGTGCAAATGCAATCACTAAGAATTTCACAATGTGAAAAGTATGGCATTTCAAATGTGAAGCTGTTTCTTTCGAATGCACAACCATCCAACTTGATACATCTGTTAAGTTCTTGATTCCTACACTTTCGGTAGCAGTAAAGGAACGAAGTCAGAAATGAAAACTATTTTTGTGATACTGAACTCATTTCAAAAACCGATTCTAGCTATCTATGACTTTTTTTTACGCTATGATGATCAGTGCTAAAACAGAGAAACAACACATTTGCTTTGCATAGAGGAAGAAAAGACGATATAAAAGTGATATTTCCAGGCGGTCAATCCATACCAAACAGCCATTACTTTCTATCGCTTACCATTTCTGCTTTACGGATATCAATATTAGAGGCCGAAAGTAGCAGTATACCACTTCAGGTTTTAGTAGTGAATGTAGATGCAGATGGTACTTCCTGCGAAGATGTTGAACTAATTCTATCAAAATAAGCTCGCCACTATCTTTTACCAGTTTTAACTTATTCAATGATACTAAGCGTGTAAACGGAAACGATTACTTATTTCTCTCACTTCAATTTTATATATTTGGTTAATGGATGATATGGAACATTCTAGAGAAACCGAATTGATTCGAAAAGACCGCACTTCTCACTATCACTATCCGTTTTTGCAAAATACAAGCAACGTTGAAACCGAAAATGTTTAATTAATACTACATTCTGTTGAATAGATTGTTATCAAAGGAGATGGAACCCATTGTATGGATGCTGAATGGATTCCAGAAAAGAGCTTGTTGGTATTGCTTACCATTTTTGCTGTACATAGATCAATATTGAAACCACAAGTAGTATTGAGTTTCTACCATTTAATAATTTTAGTAGAGAGATGCAGGTTAAAAAAATACCTTATCTTTAGACTTTGAACCAATTCAATAATAATAATAATAATAATAATAATAATAATAATAATAATAATAATTATTATTATTATTATTATTATTATTATTATTATTATTATTATTATCGTTTCTTGCAATGTATTTGCGTTTTGTGCTATGATGCTCAACGCTAGAAACAGTACGGATGATTTCTATCACTTCTGTTTTGAATAAATTGTTAACAGATGAGAAAGAACCTATTCCTTGGACACTATTTCAAATTGAAGAGTCCACTTTCTGCCATCTTTTGAAGTTGCTCTTATTTCTGTATGGTGATCAACGTTAAAAGTGGATATTCTGCCCGTAACAACAACACGCATCTCATCTAGTGAAGAAGGGAAGGTTTGTTTTACCCTTCCCTTCTCTTCTCTTTTTCCCTTCTTGCTCTGCCAGTGTCTGTTCTCTTTCCCTTCATACTCTTGTGGCTTCCTCTGCACGCTTTTTCAACAGCTAAATCACCATAATCATAGCGAATAGCTTTGGAACTCGTAAGTACAGCTTTTAGGATGAATTCTATTCCACCCCAAGCTTTTGATTAATGTCTGAGCGAGTCATTTCGAGATTCGAGAGACTAGATTCACTTCACGGAACTTCTGTAAATCCTCGTCGTCCTCAGGGCGGCAGCTTTCTTTTCCGTTTTCTTCTCCATCAATCTGTGGGTTTGGCCAGCATGTCTGGTCTAGCTTTAATTGATTTAATTACATTGTGATAATTAGGAAGCTTTCTGCTCATTGAGGGTAATTCTACTTGCATGTACAATGATTACCACACTAAATGGTAAATTAAGTAAATGAAGATTTTCAGAATTATACCTCTGGCTCTGCCCAAAGATGAATTTGAACAGCGTTGTGATGTCAACGGAAACAGGGCCTATATCTCCGCCCATATAAAGTTTGAGAAAGACTAATGATCGCCAGACTACCGTCTGGATTAACGCGTGGTAGGGAATTATAATTGAGGAAGACTCAAGCATAATTTGCAATTGAGCGAGAACAGAAATATTTTGTCGCTAAGAAGAGTAAAAAGAGAAGAGGAGGCAATAAACTGTTATGTCTTAGTTTAAACTCTTCCATTTCCTTGGTCAACAGTTTAAGGTAAAAAGGTATTCGTAAATTGCCTGTTTAACTACTCAGTGTACGTAACACATGTTTGGCTTGTTTTCTAATTCAACGCCATTCTTTCCGGTCTCGTACCTCCATTCGTACAAGCATACACACCTTACGTTTGTTTGTATCGCTCCGTCACACATGCATACAACCATACATATAGCCTCTATTTCCACCTCTGCACGTGCAGTATGCTACTTGTGAGACAGCAGAACTCACTATTGGCTCTGATTTTTTTTTCATGAACAAAATTTGCGAAAACGGGTATGGGAAGAAAATGCACCTACTGAACTCGAGTAACAGTGTGATTTTTACTTTAAAGCTACGTTCTCGATAATTAAGTCAGGCGCATTGGTGCCCTCCTATAAGTTAAACCATTTCAAACAAATATGAGGGAAGCAAACGTGGAACGAAATTTTGTTTTTGAGTGAAAGATAAATTTCCGTCCTATGTATTTTATTGATATTTGCCTAAATGTAGGGTTGTCAGACGCCCCGGTTTCCGGGACACTCGGTTTTCAATGAAGGAATTTACTGTCCCAAAAAAGGTTTTCGGGACGCTTGTCTGTCCCGGTTTCCTTTCTTCAGATTGAAAAAAATCAATCTGCAACAACTAGTATGTCTCAACTAAAAACGAAAGGTTTTTGGAAGATTTGTGTAGCTAATTAATTTTACTAAGCAAATAACAAGGAGTTTAAAATCACATCCATTCTTTTCGTCGTATGGGTTGTTTATCTTTCAGAGAAATAAAAGGAATTTTAAAAATATTCACGAGGAACATATTAATGGCAATAATTTTTTGAATATCACTTTCAATGGAAAAGAACGTTTTCTCCCCGATGACGGGCTTTAACTACTAGTTATTTTATACTTCAATCGGCAGCGCAGAACTGCTTTATTGTTGAAATTGTAATAAAAAATGACGGTACTACTCTCAGTCGCTGCATGTTAACCGCATTTAGCCTGTCTATTTCGTCCTGTCTGACGAACAATTTTACAAACAAGCGTTTATCCAGTCGAATGCGTGTAGAGTGAAGTCTTTGTCGCTGTAGAAAAGTCAAATGTTCAGTAATTTTCAGGTTAAAATTCCGTATCAACTTAGTCTAGCACAAGAAGTGGCAGTTTAAATACATAAAGGTATGTCTTGTTTAATTTAGATACTGGGTTTTTCTTCTGTCGAACTTTTGGAGAACCTGCGTAAGTCTTTAAAAAATACTTCTTGTTTATCGTTCTGAATTTACTGTAAATGTATTTTTTCTTGCCAAATTTGCATTTCTTTTAGGATAGTGTTTGTGACTCAAGTAATGATGCAACAAAGACAAAAGTATTTCTTCAATCATAAATGGGTCAGGGTATCGTAATTCGCGCAACATTTAAGAGCTGTTAAACAGAACAAATTGGAGTTCGGAATAGGGAACTCCAGGCAGCTATTCTTATGTTACCTTTTCACATTCTTGATTCATCGCTTGTGGGGCTTCATTTATGTTAAGTGTGTGTAGAATGAACTGAAAAATTGTGAGTAGTAAACCTGGGAAAGACAGGTAATTAATTAATTCTGATTAAATGAATAGGAACCCTGACCTTATATATAGCCTGAGATTAGTGACCCGGCTTTTCGTTTGCTAAGTCTGGCAACCCTTCCTAAATGCCCTAAAGCAGGAGTGTGCAACTTGGAACAGTGTGTGGGACAATCACAGAGCACTAATTGGTGTCGCTCGCCACACTGTTGGTATGTCATTTTTTATTATAATTTAATAGTATTGCATTCAATGGTGATACATGTTCATTGTAATTTACACCAGAATAACAAAAAAAAAAACTGTTATAATCGTAACCAAAATATTTACTCAGTAAAGAGGATATAATAATGTATTTCCTTACATCAATTTTAGTGGGAAACTTGACCCTTCATGTCCTGAACCAGTCTCTGAAATTTTAGGGGTACACTAAATGTTCTAAGGTAGTTTTCAAGGTGAACATCCTTGACCTCTCCTTGGACTTGACCCGCTTCATGCGCGAGAAGAGTTGCTCACATAGATATGTGCTGCCAAACAATATCATGGTCCTCATGTTGAAATGAGCTAAGTTGGGGTATTTGTTGTATGGAAAGTATTTCTCATAAAAATCTTGCAAGCAGGTGTCCTGGATTTTCAAAGCAACATCCTCCTGAAACTCGATGAGTTCCATTTGCAAATTGTCAGGAGTACTACTAACGTCAACGCTTAATAGAGATGAGAAAATAGTGAATTTCACTCCCTCCTTACTGAAGTCTTTAAATCGGACATTAAATTCTTCAAACCAATCTGCCACTGAAATTGCGTAGAAAGGAAAATCACAGAATGATTTATCACGTTGCAACAGGGTTGGAAAGTGGGAAGCACTTCCATTCCTTATTTGATTTTCCCAAAGTTTTAGCTTCATTTTGAAAGGATTTGACATGTCGGTAAAGTTCATGAACCAACTGGCCTCAGGGCCGGATTTCCCAATAGGCACGGTAGGTCCGGGCCTATGGGCGCAAGCTCCCTAGGGGCGCACGGCCGAAAGAAAAAATTAAAAAAATATCTAGAAATAAAAATAATTAGCCATAACGTAACATTTTTTGAATTGATTTTTAAAAAATCAGGCTAATAAAGCATTCTGATTTTGAAGTCCATTGGAACAAATAATTGTTGGTAAAGTTCACCAATCTTTTGTTGATGTTTAAGCAATTAACATATAGGCCTGATATAATTTTTAATAAAGGTTTTAAGGAAAGTAACTTTAACCAGACTAGGGGGCGGAAAAAAATTATTGGGCCTAGGGGCGCCAAAATGCTAAATCCGGCCCTGACTGGCCTTACGTCTGCAACTTTGAATTCAGGTTATTCAAGTGACACGTAATATCCAGAAGGAATGCAAAGTCACACAACCATTTTCATCCCTTAGCTGGATCATAGATTTTCATTTCATGTTTATGAAAAGTGACAACTCTTTTATTAGATTATAGAAACACTGCGGCATCTTTCCCTTGCTCATCCAACGTACTTCAGAATCGTAGATCAGCTCTTCATCCTCCGTTTCCAGTTCGGCTAAAAAGGCTCTAAATTGACGGTGATTAAGCCCTTTCGACTTTATATAGTTCACACAAGAAACCGCTGGGCAAATTTCATAACGGGCAAATTTCAACGTTTTGGCACAAAGAATCTCCTGGTGTAAAATACAATGAAGAAACAACACACGTTACCTATATCATTTTTTCTTTCAACTAATTTTTCCTTTATTTTTGTTACTGCCTCCACATTTGGTCCAATCATTAAGCAAGCTCCAGCAGTCGATACCCCACACATTTTTTCCCATTTGAACTCGAATTTATTAATTACGTGTTCTACCTGATTGAAGATACCTTCCCCCGTGGTATTACCGCTTATAGATTACAAGACAACCATTTCTTCTGTAGAATGGAAATATTTGTTCGCCCCTCGCTATGCTGTACTACTGATGTCACAGCTTTCATCCAAAGCTATTGAGAACGCCTCGAATTCATTGACAAGATTCTTCATGTTCGATACAATATCGTCTGCAATGTTATCTATGCGTCTAGCGTGACAAACTGATTTGTTTGAACAAGCTGCTTTTATCTGGGCATAAAACATCTGTAGCTGCGACCAGTCTTTGGCAAAGTCACCATCAGAATAAGACTTCCATTGTTTTGTTTTCTTCCCTAACGTTGAAACTAGCGCGAACAATTTCATTAACATCGTCGTTTATTTATTTATTTATTTTTGAAAAGTTGTTGCTGAACACACAAGTTTTTCTACAGGTATTTTTTTCTTTATTTTGTCTTGGCGAAGCTGCCCTGTCAAAGATAGAATGTTTTGAAACACAATGTCTCTTGATTTTATACTCCTTCATTACAGAAACAACTTCCTGACAAATAAAACAAAGTGACTTACCTCTCTCATTAACGAAAAAGTAATCGTAAGTCCATTTTTCGTGAAACAAGTGACCTTCGGTATCAATTTCATTTTCTTCTGTGACAATAACATTATTAACTATGCTTACTGAGTTAGCACAACACAACACAAAAACCACACAAACACTACACTTCACAGTACAGTCATTTAACACTGCCTCACACATAAGGACGTCGTTAAGAGTATGCAAATACACCTACGCAGGCTAGAACAATAAAATCCTAATGTCCTGGCCATGAACTTTTATCCTTCTAGTGAATAGAACTCGAGGTCAGTGTAGCCAACTCAGTGACTTTGTCGCTAAATCAAGTAATTCTTACACCGAAGAAAATTTTCCTTCCAACTACCCGCGGTTGCCAAGTGATTGCCTTCACAGTGTTGTCATATTTCCCACTGGGTGATAGATGGAAAATCTCCAATTCACTCTTAACAAATTCTGTAAAAAAAAAGAAGAGAAATTATAATAATTATATTGTTCAATAATTCACCAGCTTGCCGGAAGACAGGATTAGGCGGGCCGACTGATGCTCATAGCTGCCCTAAAGTAACCAAATTATGCCAGTGTGGTTTTCAGAACTGGAAAGTATCTGACCTAATGTGATGAGGTGAAAGAGAAGACATAGAGGAATGTGGCGAAATGGGGAACACCTCAGAATGACAAGGCCAGTTTGAACCTCGAAGTTTCATAACATATTTTGTGTTTCCTTCTGCTTCACAGTGGTACGAAACGCTTAAAACATGGCCAAAATTCAAAATGTATTTCAAAGTGCACGAAAGTGCGTATGCTGCTGTTTTTAACCTCACTGATCACGAACTTGATATAAAAATTGAAAACTTCAAAATGGCGGATCAAAGTTTGAAAAAGTGGAATAAAGTAACAAAAAAATGAATACTGGGGTTTTCACCTCGCAATACAAAGGACACCGTACAAAAAGCATTGCATTTCCCCGTCTGTCCGATTTGGGTGATTTCTAGATATGTTGTGACCCATTGATGTCTTGTGTTTAGATGTGTTTAGCTGAGGACTCCCCGGTCAATTGTTTATTATGGGGCCAACTCCCTATGATCAACCCTGTGATCTCCAAAGGTCACACCATATAAACAGTATTGCATTTCCTCGTCTGTCCGATTTGGGAGATTTTGCATATGTTGTAGCTGAGAACCTCCCGGGAAATTGTTTCTATTGGGTCAACTCCCTACGACCAACCCTGTGACTTTTTATTCATTCGTAACTGACACACACACACACATAAACACACAAAACGCGCAGCTAAGTGCAGCTCTTTTTATCAAATTCTTGTAGTAAATCGACCATAGATTATGCACGAATACAAAATTTTGCGGAACGAAGCATCATATATAATTTTTGAATTCAGTTTTTAATCCACTTTGTAATAACTTCAACATTTTTTATATAAGTATTAATGAAAATAGATGTGTGGTTAATAATGTATTATAAATAATATATGATCTTAAAACACTTCACATATCTTCCGAAACAACGTCCATTTTGATTTAAACAGATCGGAAAAGCATACAATAAAATATTTCGTACCACTGTGTGCTTGTTTGAAAAGTGAGTAACGTTTTTGTAATGATTTAAAAACGAAAACTATAATGAAACAAAACAAAGCTACAGCATTTCGCGGAAATACTCCTGCATGCGGGCAATACAAGCACAGCAATGAGTAATGCCATGCAGTTTGAAAGAATTGTATGCCGTACACATCAATAATTAAGGACAAGAATGTTCTTGCAAGCAACTCACGGTCTCCAGAAAACATACCATTCCCAATCTTAATACCCTACCGAAACAGTTAATTGTTTAAACATGGTTTCAGCACTGATTTACGTAAACAACAGCAAGCTATATCCAGAGACACCTTAGACCTTATGCAGAGATATTTGGCGTATGATTAGCATCGTACTAAATGCCTGACAACTGCAGGAAACATGCGTTAGTCGAACTCTTTAGTATGGCACTAATCACGCGTCAGAACGACTCTGCATAAGGCGCGTTATTTTGTTTTTAAAAAATCGATTTTGCAACCCAAGAATAGATCCCATTCCTCTGTTAATCTTCTATTCAAACCGAAAGTGGTGAAAATCAAGTGTTTTTGTTTTCACGGTTGAACAGAAAGGATACAGTGGGTCACAGAAATTCTTGATGTACAAAGTCCGCGAGATAGGCAACCCAACTAACGCCTGCTCCAAGATTAATTACGCCTGGTAGTAGCTAGCACAGCAGCATGAAGTTGCCCCCACCTGTTATAAGCACAAACCGTAAAGAATGCTTTTGTGCAGAAAGGAGCGAAACGCTGGCTGATGAAATGGCAAAGGGAGTCTTTCGATTGTACTCACAGTACTTCTTGTTTGTATGGTACACACGTAAAACTATACACAGCCACTTGAAAAAATATACGGATAACAGAGGCGCTGATGAGAAGATAACAGCCGGGGAACTAAGTTAATCTTATAATTAACTGAAATGAGGATTATATAAACAAGTTTACTTAGTTCAAATAACTATACATATCCACGTATCAAATAATATACGGATAGATTATGCAGTACATGTGGTAGGTTATTTTTTTAACTAACTCAAAGCTTTGCGCTGAGTTTTGAAACTATTAACAATAGTCCTACTTGCAAATCAATTAAAAGTATGGATGGATCCTTTGGGAGGAAGAACCCAACCCCCAATGAAAATTTTGGGGGTCTAACAGGGTGTGAGCTCCTAGGTTCCGGCGCTACTGATGCATACGTAATACTACTTCGAAAGAAGAAATTGTTGATTTGATTATTCGTTAAATAATCTTTGAAAATGCTAACTATTGGTAATTTATTTGTAATGGATAACTTATCCGTATTAAAGTAGGTCTATTTCCCGTTAACTGGCAAATATAACTTAGGGTTCTTGATTTGTATAATATTTGTGAAATTTTCCACAGAGAGACACAAAGTGAAAAGGGGAGAATATAGTGTCAATAAACAACAACTTAAAAATGCACGAAATTAACGGATAATATCAAATATAGAAGCAGTGATAGAATTACCTCTGCAACTCGTTTCCTCCATTCACTTTTCTTGCTTTATTTTCAAGATCACTGAATTTCTCCACTGGAGATTATCTTTCATTTAACAGCATCCAACTGGAGCTCAGCCTTGTAAATTAAACATTTTTTAAAAGTTTAAACAGCGAACGCGGGCCTTCAGATTAGAAAACTTCAACTTAACCACTCATCTAAAGCGTTACCTCTTCCGGCTTACCTAAATAAAGAGCCTTTTCTTTTCGTTCAAAACAGTAGCTTGTTAATAGATTCATTGGCAAAACACAAGAATATGTAATTGACTCGGAGGGCATTATATCATTATGAACATTACACATTTTTTAAAAAACAAAATACAAAACTCCTTTATTTTGAATCAAATACGGCTCGTGTATTATACTCATAAACAAACTAAAGGCAAATCAATTGTTGCGTAGTAATCGTAGTTAAGTGGGTCGACCAGTAATCTGAAGATAGTAGAATCAAATCGGATCCACTAACGACTAGTACATTTTTTTTACTTTAGAATTTTTGATGGCGATCGATCGGCGATGACACACGTTTTATTTTCTCCTGATATTTGAATACTCGGATGTTTCAATACTTGAACTATCGAATCTTCAGGAACAAAGATAGTAATAATAATAATTATTATTATTATCTCATAGAAGATTAAAAGTTAAGAGCATATTATCGCTCAGGACATAATATTACAACCAGAAATGTAACGTTTGGCAAGAATATTTCGACTTTGTTTAGTGTTGCTCACGAGAAGAGGAATTTTTCATCTCGTTTCTGATACAAAATGAACAAAATTGAGACGAGAGTTAACATTTTACATTTAAGACAGGACAAGGCTAACTCAAATTATCGTCTCGCTTTGGAGATGGAAATCGAGACGAGACGAAAAGTATCATAAGCATTTCTCGTTTTATTTCTATTCTCAAAATAGTGTATGTCCATTGTTTAAGTAACAATTGCTTTGTAGACTGAATCTTATATGCTATTTTCTTACTTTGTATTTCAGAGCTCATGGAATTTATTATGGACCGAGTAAATATTTTTGTAGCAAAGCTTTTATAATTACTTCTGCATATCCTAAAATTTGTTTATTATATGCCTTACTGTTCAGTGATATTAAGTTATTTTTATTACAGTTATCTTTCTCAAAACGTACAGTAGAATACTTTCTACATGAAACTTTAGTGGAACGCTTTGGTTTAAAATTTTGGTAGTTGCAGAGATGTGTCCTGCAGGTACAGACACCCTCTCGAAATACCGATTTATCTGTAAGTTTTTCCTACTTTTAGGGCAGCTTTAAAAAATTTAAAGCCATTATTATTATTATTATTATTATTATTATTATTATTATTATTATTATTATTATTATTATTATTATTATTATTATTATTATTATTATTATTATTATTACTGATAATTTAATACCTCACTATTACGTCCTATTGCAATGTAAATAAGCGTACTAAAGTTGATAGGAAAAGAAAAAGAAAGGATAAGAGATAGTTATAGAGAAAGGATAAGAGCGATTAGTGTCCGAAAGGAAATTAGAAGGTGTCAGCTCCTGTACAACGTTAATATCAAAACTTCGGATGCCTAAACAGAATTTAAAGTAGTATTTGTCTTCACCACGATACATAGTAACACGCTTTCCTTGACGAAAATACATTGGATTGTGTATGCGTAATATTGATATTTGAACAAAATAGATATATACCAATATAAGAAAGAAAAGTCCTTATTTACAAAGTTTGGTTGAACAGATATATGGAGCGTGTTGGCGAACGAAAATATTATTAGTTCTAGCAATAGGGGTAGTAGTGGAAGACGTTCGGAATAATTGCTCAAATACAATATCGTTTCAGACACATTTATGACTCATACTGGACCCTATGCATGACCGTTAGGGGTTGTATTGCTAAACACGTTACGCTCTCCACCACAGTACGAATCAAGGTTGTAGACAGACATGTGACGTAAGTTTCCTAGTATTTCCATGTGAAGAAAGCAGTATCCTCTCTGACTTGCAGGACAGAACGAAATTGAGCATTTTTCATTTTATGAATATCAGAAGTATGAATATTATAGTTTATAAAAGTAACTCACTGCAGCGAGAATCGAACCCGGTACCCGTGAATTACGAAACGAATGCTCACACCATTACGCTAAGAGTTCTCTGTTAAGTAAGAGTTAAAAAGACAGGCGTTTATGAAGCAAATTGCACACGTTTACGATAACGTCGAAACACACTGATTTCTGTCATAATAAAATACTATAGTCGAGATACTTCAAATTTAAGTTAAAAAAACAAAAATAGACATAGAGTGCCTCAGACCACTTTATTTTCAGATTCACCGAAAGCATCTCCGTATCTTTCTATTATTGCAATTACAAATATCAATATCCAAAAATGCATCAAGTTCTTTTTTCACTTACAAGGAGAAAGCAGACTTTTTAAAACTAACATCGGGGTCATTTTTTGCAAGGCGATTGTGAAATTTAAAGTGTTCATATTACAAACTGGGAGAGCACAATGGCCTAATATAGCATAGAAAAAGCGTCTTAAAGTTTTCGACTCGACGCATATGTCGCACGTTGCGCAAATTTGTTAAGTTTCGGCGTGGCAGAGTCAGAAGCACTTGTAACTCACGTTCCAAGGGTTATGGGTTTCCGCTGGTGTCAATTATTATTATTATTTTTTTTTGCTTCAACCAACAAAGCAGCCACTTTAGCTACAAGTAACATGTTAATTCTCCATATGATTATAATGAATTAAGACAATAGAAATATTCAAATCAATTGTAAAATCTTTCATGGTAACTGACAACAAAATATAATCGTAAACATATTGATATCACGAGTTATATTAGGGTTACCACAGTCGTTGTGTAAAAAAAATGTTCTTATGCTTCGTGTCCACTTCTGTTGACAGTGTGTGTGTTACAAGCACTGGCACAAATGGCACGGTGGATGAAGGGGACATGCCCCCTCCAATCTTAGAACTGAGCGATTGTGCCCCCAATAATCCGATTTGAAATGTGTTTTCGGAGAGAAATATGATGAATTGTGTCCGATTGCCACAAAGGAAACTGAGATGAAACTGATATCCCACAGAATAAGCCTCAAACCTGCCCGCCTCACAATGTTGAAGACAACTCTGCTCCCCTGATCCTCCACGGTATTGTTTTTCAACATCATAAATATTTTGAACATCGCTTTAAAAAAATATGGGAACAGTATTACCCTTCTTCCTCCCCCCAATATTGAAGACAGATTTTTGGCGCTTAATAGAAGTGGAATAATGGGTAATCACCTTTAGTCATAGTAACATTCATCGAAATTATCGTCTATGCTGAGTTTACTCATAAGACCAGTTTGGCCTACACTGTTAAAACGTAATATGTCACTTTCCACTGAAAATACTGTGTAGGGATCCTGACGTGTTCAAAACACGAACACGTTTAGATCTTCAGAATAAGCTCCCTACTTCTTAAGTTTGGATGCCTGCATTTCTGCGCCACTTTTCACAACCCCATGTAATTTAATTCGCGTTGAGTATCATATGGTGAATAGATAATGATATTTTGGTTTTGTGAAGTTATGATCGGTGGAAGATGATGAATCTGCAGCAGAATTTGACAATGTGGGTCGACATTGTTCGCCTTTTGCTCTTCATCGGGTGAAACACTGGAGTAGTACGGGAAGTTGTGGAACCTTTAGTTCTTCAGAGTGTGGTATAGTGACGAACATTTCATGGAATATTTGAATAAGTAGCAGTCCACTTTTTTTCTTTCTTGGATAGACCTTTAATTGGAAGAACTATACAAAAATAGCAGTTTAAAGTATGATCTGTCGGTTCTCTCCATATCATTGCAACTTCAAACGGCACGCATGGCCTTTTTTCGTGTAGCCAGTCCCGCAAATTTGTAGAACAAGTATTACAACATATATGTGGTGTTTACTTCTTGTCCACATCTCCCACTTTACAGCCAAAGTACAAGTGATAGGCTTTCTTTATGATAAGAGCGAAATTCTACTTTTTGCTTCACTTCGTGAAAAACAACAATTTGGTCTGCACTGCAAACACACTTACGCGACATGTTCCTGCTTAGCATAGTCATAGAACGATAAATAATAATAATAATAATAATAATGATAATAATAATAATAATAATAATAATAATAATAATAATAATAATAATAATAATAATAGCACCCACCCACCCACTCAATATCTCACCACGACTACGTCCGAGATGACAAATTGTAACATCAAAAGAACGTTATACAACATGCTTTCTCTAGCAAACTCTTCAATACAAATTAAACCGTGAAGTGGTTGATATTTCTTTGTTAGCGATGAAGTGCGAGCAATATGGATAGCCAGAAACTTCTCAAAAATTTATTTCGGGAGGGGTCCTAAGCTTTTCGGGGATAAAAATACAATTTGAGTTTTATCTCCGAAGCATTTCCACTGTTGACAAGTGTAATTGGTAACAAAGATATATATATATATATATATATATATATATATATATATATATATATATATATATATATATATATATATATATATATATATATATATATATATATATATATATATATATATATATATATTAACTCTGCGTGGGCAGGGCAGGGGGCAGGTATGATTAAATAGATGATCAATGATCAGGGCGCAATAAGTTACACCACTGGTCATGTCTCTTTCTTTCTCCTGATTTCCGCTCCTCATCGCAGGCATTTTTGCCGTGAAATTATATTTACTGGGCCCTTTTGACGCGGAGCTTTTTGAATCGGACCTTTCCGACGCAGGGGCCTTTTGACTCGTCCCCTTTAAAGGGGGCCTTTTTGACTTGGGCTTTCTTTCGCGGCGCCCTTTCGACTGTAACCCTTTTGACACGGGACCGTTTTGGCCCGTGTACTTTTTAGGTGAGGTCCCTTCTGACCCGGACATTTTTGATCCGGATCCTTTTGTCGCAGGGCCCTTTTGATCCAGGCATTTCTGTTCCCGTCCTTTTGTCTGTGCCCTTCTAATATATATATATATATATATATATATATATATATATATATATATATATATATATATATATATATATATATATATATATATATATATAACATAATCATTGCAGAACATAGTAATTATTATGTTTAAAATATAACATCTGAGATAGGTAGGTGTTCACAGTAGGTCCGTATTATATATGAGAATGTTAAATAAAAGTTAGGAAAATCGTTCGAAAGCAATAAATAAATTATGTAGTGTATTTATTTGCAGCTATTTGTCATATAGAGGGTACTTCTGAATATTCATATTACAGCATATCATTTATGTTCTTGAAAAATCATTCGATGCATAAAGAAAGGGTATAAACAGATAATCCAAAGTCGGAACGCTCGCAAGAAATTCATGAACCCCAAAGGTCACGTGAGCAGACTGGAATTGTCCTTATGAAGCATGCCACAGCAGAAAGTCTTTACATAGATTTTCAATTCAATTCCCATTGGCGTAACTAGGATATTTTCCTAAGGGGGGGCATGGTCCATTAGTTCTGAAAAATTGGAAGAATCTTTTAGAAGACCTTGTTATGATGTTATATATAGTCTCCCTTACCCCGCACTCATTATCAACTCCAAGTTATTTAGTTCTAACACGACACTGTCATGTAACATTTCAGTGAAAACTTATTTTTTTTTTTTAATTTACTTAAAATTGTATATTCCCTATATTCTGATGCTACTAAATAACTACCTAAAATCTACTCTAATTATGAAAACTCATAATGTTCTATTACTGTTTTACTCGAGCAATTCTGAGCGAAAATACATTATTCGTAAACGTTAACTGTCATGCTCTCAGTTCACTCTTACACAAGGGTAAAAGTGGGTCTGAAAAGATAGGGGGACGGTTGACGTCACACCGTCTTCCGTGCCTATCATTGCCCATTGCATTTTTTAGGAATTGGAGGGGCACCGTAGATAATTGTGGAAGTGGAGTCCTCCTGTGTTCCCCTTTACTTTTGCTCCTGCTCTTACATCTTTTAGAAACACAAATAAATATATAAGAAGTGACATAATTTAAAGTTATAACTTTTCAAAAATCAGTCATGGGCTATTCATTGTCGTTTACTAATGTTGCAGTTTAATTACATAAATATTTGCGAACAAAGAAATGCAATAAATTTTTATACAAAAAACGTTTTTAACTAAAAAAAAAAAAAAACAAACAGAAACAATGGTATACAAAACTGTGGTAGAAATACGGGGCGTACGCATTCGCTGTAAATCGTGCAGAAACTTACTTTGGAATGTCTCTATGGCTGGAAAATAAACAAAAACCAGACGAAAAGGGTAAAATAGGAGAGTTATAACGCAAAGTTCCAGAAAACACCCAATGAATACATCACATTGATGAGGTATATGATGTCACTACCCCTATGGGCCGTACGCATTCGCTGTAAAGCGTAAAGAAACTTAGTATGTGATCCTTCTATAGCTGGAAAACAAGAAAAAAAAAACGGACGAAAAAGCTCAAATAGGAGAGTTATAACGCAAAGTACAATGGTACAGTCCGCGGCTTAAAATTTGTTACAAAAATTCTAAG
The DNA here is from genome assembly GCF_964235325.1 of Thermobia domestica. Classification (NCBI taxonomy): domain Eukaryota; kingdom Metazoa; phylum Arthropoda; class Insecta; order Zygentoma; family Lepismatidae; genus Thermobia; species Thermobia domestica. Next base: position 214,294,528 of record NC_137459.1, on the reverse strand, counting down.
TCCAAATGAATAACAAACTCTTGCCCAGTTTTCTTATGTATTCCCGCAATACATGTATCAATCGATTAGTTGGTTCTAGTATTTATTCCAACTCCTCCCCGTCCACCACCTCTCCTTGTCTAAAGCAGTGTGTGTGACGTAGTACACTCTTTCCATTCAGCTGAAAAAGAAACAGGAATCAAGTTTACAACGTTATAGCTTTAAAACAGTCTTTTCCATTCGTTTGTTCTGAAATATTTTTAAGAGCCTAAATTAAAGGAAAGTCACACAACCTTCCCAGAGCTTCATAAATATCTTTAGTTTCATTCTTTTCTTTCTTTAAAGTTTGCAAGCTAGTAAGATGTTCCCTAAGAAATCTATGGAAATTGCCAAGAGCTCTAAAATATCTACGGACAGAAACGAGTTTTATTCAATGATTCATTGAATTTCTTTTCAGTAAGTCCAAGCAAATGTTTCAGGGGCGTCATTTGAGCAGGAAAGGAGGGTGTAATTCCCCCTCTCTTGAGCTTCATAAATACGTATTTTTTGATCAAATGTATAGGAATACACTAATAAAAAGTGAAAATCTTATGTCGCCGGAAAATCTCTTCCTTCCGCCCCCCCCCCCCGAATAAAGTCTAAAAGACACTGTTTTTAACAACAAACCTATAGAGCAGCCCTGGCCACGGCGAGCAGATAGTGGAAACTCTCCTCGTGAACGCTCACGAGCATTCTACGAGCAAATACCGTTGTTCGTGCTTCGTGAATCTTCGGATTTTGTCCTTAGAGGAGCGGAAGTGTTGTCAACCTTGGCGGTAATCACTAGCTTACCAAATAAAAAAAAAGTATGTATAGTAACTGATTGCCATTTAGTGGATAGTGTTTTTTACAATGTGGTAACCGTTAACTATAGACAACACAAACTGGTAACAGCAATCAAATGATAAACTATGTACGTTCCTTTTCTTCTTTTTTCTTTCCTTTTGTTAAAGAAGGATGTGGTGGAACAAACCATCGCTTACATTTATAAAAATTTGCCAGTTTGCCCAATGGAAAACCAGTTTTCAATATATATATATATATATATATATATATATATTATCAAGTTCTTAATCCGAGTGTTACGCGCCTTTGGCGTGGGAGACCCGGGTTCGATTCCCGGTGGGAGCTCACGTGGTTCGGATTCCACGTTAATCAGTAGGTCCACGTCTCATATAGCCTCGCTGCTGAAAGGGACGCTAAACTAAAATCAACTCAATTAATCCGAGTGTGGGTATGTTGTTTCGCTTTTTAGGAAAACAGATAATCTGTTGATACGAAAAAAATACTGTAGCACTTGTTTGTAATTATCTAAGTATTATCTCCAGAAAATTAGCTTATGCATGTATGTGTGTACGAATAGGCTTAGCAAGGGGTTGGTTGTGGAGATTAGAAGCCACTATCAATAGGAAGAATAGTATTTCTTACTCCACTTTTAAAGTGGGGCCGCGGTGGCTCAGTGGTAGAACCTTTACATCTGGTGCTTGGGGTCTCGGGTTCGATCCCAGCCCCCGCCAAGTGAACTTTGCGGTGGACAAACACCGTGTGCGTGGGTTTTCTCGGGGTTCTCCCATTTCCTGCCACTTTCTTCATTCTATCATTTCATTCATTACTCATCATCACCGTCTCCTTTAGCCTAACCGGTATAACCGTGGGACGTAAAACCCAAAGATTTCATTTTATTTTTTCCACTTTTAATGTTACTTTGATCGCAAAGAATCAAACGTGGATTGCACGGATAACGCTTAAAGTGGGCTGGACTGCACTGGAATTTCCTTCCGGCAAATTAGTGTTTGGTCGGAACTCAGTTCTTCTGTGTAATTGTCTCTTAACAACATTTGAACATTTCTTTTAGATAATAATATCTAACTAACTCTATGGCCTATGGAACCCGAAGGTTCAATGCGGCGTTTACAACATATTTCCACTAACTTCTGTCCTTAGCCAACTGGATCCAGTTTCTACTCTGTACTCTTATTTCTGCAAGATCCATCTTAATATTGTCTTCCCATCTACGTCTAGGTCTTCCTATTGGTCTTCTTCCAATTGGGTTTTCAGTTAAAATTATGAAAGCGTTTCTAATTTCTTCCATTCTGGCTACACGGAATGGCCACCTGAGCCTTCTACACTTAATGACCCTAACAATGTTAAGTGAGCGGTATAAACTATGCAATTCCTCGTTATGAATTTCCTCCAATCCCCATTTACATCCGTCTTTGGTCCGAATACTACTACTACTACTACTACTACTACTACTACTACTACTAATAATAATAATAATAATAATAATAATAATAATAATAATAATAATAATAATAATAATAATAATACGCATTATTATTACTATTATTATTATTATTATTATTATTATTATTATTATTATTATTATTATTATTATTATTATTATTATTATTATTATTATTATTATTATTATTATTATTATTATTTTCAACTTCCCGTCGTTCTGCTATCAATCTAGCAACGAAAGGCGTTCACAACTTAGCAAACGTGAAGCGAGTGACAAGTTACAGACCGAGTGCTAATGTAATACAATGTCACGAATTGTGTAAGCAAGCTAAAAAAGGCCTGAAACAATTCGTTTTCGATTTTTGCAGTCGTTTTTACGTCTGTAAGCTGACATGTTTAATATTAGTTTCTTTCTTTCTTTCTTTCTTTTTCATTTGTTAGTTACTTCAACGCTAACTGTAACCTCTATCATGCGTCTTCCTGAATCAAAAAACGTACCAATTTTATTTCCTGCAGTGTTTTCGCGTCACTGCTTTCGAAATGGGGAGGGGGAGAGCACACCTGCACATTTCACGCTTGCGTCTGCTCAATGCTTCAACATCGTGCGAATTTGTGACCAGGCTTGGCCGTAGGTTTTTTACCATCATGTGTGGTTGGCAACACTTATCGGATGCAGTGGAAGGGGCGGAGCTACCAACACCTGTGCTCACCTGTTCTTATCTCCGCTCGTTGTCGCTCACGCTTCGGCTCCGGGAGCCAATTCATGGGCAGGCCTGCTATAGAGCTATGATAGCACATTGCTAAAGAGCTTACATTTGGTTTCAAGAGTCGAAGGTTTGATCTCAAGCCATATGACTTCCTGGGTGACATTGAGAGAGAGAGAGAGAGAGAGAGAGGGAGGGATTCAAGTATGGAGACAGAGAGGGATGATTTGTATACACAGATTTAGAATTGGGGAAAAAATGATCGGACAGCATTCGTATTATCACGAAAATTCTGATTTTGTGAAAGATAAGAAGGGAAGTTTTCGAACTGCGATGATCACATTAGGCAGTTGTCGAATTAATGTGGAGAACTCTTTTTAGAGCATCAGATGATTACGAAAGGAGAGAAAGATCTTCAGAATTGAGGAATTAAGACTTTAAAAAATCTGATTTCGGCGACGGGTTACGAACCACGAACCTTGTGGTTATCGAACCATGACTTCTTCCATTCTGCTACTGAAAATTCTATTATTGGTCCACATACGTTTACCTTAGCTGCGTTGAAAGCTACCTTAGGGAATATTCTAAAATTTGACTCGGTGGATGCGCCGTTCAGATAGGACGTAAACCTCTTGTAACTTAGTTACAATGTGCAAAATGAACTTCCTCTTCTTCAGGACACTTTTTAAAGCTTTAAAATTTGTTACTATTGTTTTAATTAAGTGACATTTGATAGAACCATCTGATGAAGTAGTGCCAAGCCCTGTGCGTCGTTGTCTGTTAGGTGAATGGTTAATGTAAGTTACTTTTACGTGGATGGTCCGAGCTTCCAATCAAGACCATTCTTATTGATTATTTTATTTGAGCTACGCTCATACTGTATATTCCACAAGTTCAATTTTGAAGAAATGTAGTCACAGCTAGTTTAATTCGAAATAATTTTCCAATATTATATTTGCTACTAAATTTACATGGCACTCCTCACTGTTTGTAGCCCTGCATAAATGCAAAATTGTTTTAAAAGTATATTTTACTTTCAAGTTTTAATGTTTTTTTTAATTGTCCTTCAACTTTATTTTATAATTATTTTCTATTTCTTAATTATAACAAATTTTCTATTTATATTGTATTCTATGTTACACGTTTATTATTTATATTTTATGTCTTACCTTTGAAGAGGAGCTTTTGACAATTCAGAGCAGCAGGGACATACACAGGATGCACGCCTTTGCAATCAAGAGCTTTTCCTCCACGAAATCTCTACTTTTTTTTTTGTAAATTATATCTAATTTTAGAGATGATGATAGCAGGGGCGGATTCAGGGGAGTGCGTTCGGGCGATCACATCCCCCAGAATAGGGAACTTTTTATACTTTTTATTTTAAAAATAAAACATATCCTAAGTATTTTTCATCTTTGTATTATAAACGTAAATTAAAACCTAAAGTAGATAGGCCCTACTTTCTTAAGAAAGTTAATTCTACAGAAGAGCTACTTCTCCTTTTCTAAATTTGTTTTCTTTTCTTTTCTTTTCTTTCTTTCTTTCTTTTTTTTCTTTTTTGCAATCCGCTCTTACCTTGATTTGACTTCGAACGACCGCCCCTCCCATACAATCATCCTGGATCCGCCCCTGGATGATAGACGTTTTAGTAAAATATGCCCTCAATCGCTGAAATAAATTCCTGTCAAGCTTTCGATCGCTGAAATAAATTTCTGTCTACGGCCCTGCAAAACAGTGACGATTTTAGGGAGTGATCAGTTAGTAATGCCTCCCTGGAGCAACGACACATCCCCAGAAGTCACATCTCCGATAATTCAGAATGTGATTTGTGCATTATCACCTTTCACTCTCAGTGTCTTGAAACGCACCAAAAAGGAACTGTTCTGAAGTATTTACTGGTTCTCCCTATGACCCCATTTCAATATGGCTAACCTTGGACATATACACACCTTTTATGTCAGTGATCCCGAAAACTATCCATTCGACACAAATATAGGATATTTTCGATTCTTTATTCCTGTCACCCTCCCATTGTCAACTCGAAGCCAACAAAGGCTTTTTTTGGACTTACGCAGCATCCACAGTGTCACTTTTCATCTTTGCATATGAATTCGACATTAATTTCGTTCGTATTTGTCTACTTTTACATGTCACCTTCACCTCTTGGTAGGGATTTTTTCAGTATCTCGCCCCCACAACTATGGAGAAATTTCAACCAACTAAGTATAATTATAAATTATCATTTGAAACACAACATTACGGGTGATCTTTTTCGCAGAGGAATTCGTTAACTACTGTTTCAATATCAATGTATTGGCTTTTTTTGTTGTCCATGCTGCAGATTGCCAAAGAGCTAAACTTCATTCTGTACTATTGTGCTATGAATATAGTGGTTTAATTCACTGAATACTCGCTTAGGTGATGCTCTCGTCACAGGAAAAGTGAGATACAGTTATAAAAGAAAAACGAAACGAAATATTCAAGTTTTACGTCCCACGTTATGCCGACTACGCTAATGGAGACAGTGATGGTGAGAAACGAATGAAATCGTTTAATGAAGAAAGTGGGAGGAAACTGGAGAAACCCGAGAAAACTCATGCACACGGTGCTTGTCCATAATAAAGTTCATTCAGCGCGAGCTGGGATCTAACCAACAACTCCATGCACCATAGGTAAAGTTATAAAAGAATAGGCGTCTAAACGAATACGGAACACTACTATCAATGAGAGTTGTATAAGATTAGATTTTTATTTATTTCATTCTAAGTTAAAATTTCAATCAATCTTGATCTTCATTACTGTTCGAAATCCGGACCAACCAGTATTCCCTACTAGGGTAAAGATTAATTGATCGCCAACAGAAATCCAAAATCCTCTGTATAACCCCCCGTTCCATTATTCCATATACACAATTAAGAGTCCAGCGTAACCTACCAGTTAATAAGTTTTCTTCTTATTATTATTATTTTTAACACCTCAAAAATATAGGCTCATAATTGAACCACTGATTGGAAAAAAGAAATAAGTACATAAAAATATTTTTTCCACTTTTAAGCGTTTCTCACCAATTGCAGTGCTACAATACAAGATTCTTCTTCTTGTCTTAGAGTTTGTCAGTTCTTTTGCTACAATTAATCAGTTATACACGTGTTGAAACAAATACAAATACGCCTCGGGAAGGTTTTTTAGCGTTTCTGAAAACTTAGGTCTGATGTACTTATTCCCTCTTGCTGGAAATAGTTGCTGCAAGGACGTGATAAATCTTTTCGGTAGACTTCACAGTCTATAGCTCCTTCACAACTTCCTTTTCATCTAAGGCTAAGTAGTTACATTTTAGACATTGAGGAAAAAGTGTGAAATTAATTAAAACCCTTCAAAGTGGAGTTACGAATCTTCAATGGACCCCATTTTGATGTTGGCCTCGCTCAACGCACTCCCGTCACTGTTCAGGGTGCACGATGGAGTTTCTCCCTTTTAGGAATACTTTCCAAGACAGTACTAGTTTTTTTTTCTTTTTTTTTACAGTTGTTTCAATTGAGTTGTATTTGCTAGAACTGTCGGTTAAAGGAATCAAAAGATCCTATACTCAAACACAAATCGTCTCTCTAGAAGCTCTAATGGAAAACGAAACGAATCGTCGTAAACATGTTACGTTCTTGAAGAGGAAACCAGCAAAACATTGATTGCACAAACGTATAATGGTATCATTTGCTTGCAAATTTAAAACTTATAGAAGTTGATGGATTGTTAGGTGAGGGGTTACTGAACAGGACTTTTGTACTGGTGGTTCAGGGTTTGAATCTCGTCCGTTGTTCTTACGTTTTGTTTCTTTAAGCTACACTGAGTTTGTTCATTCCAATTCTTTAAGCTTGAAGTAAATCTAATACCAGTTAGTGAATTAAAAGTAGCTAACATTATTTTCAAGTACGAGACGTTGTTACATGCTTGTCGCTAGCTCACAATACTCAACTTTGATATAAAGTCTTGCAGCCTTCATTTAACTCATTTCTTGACGTGTTTTTTACAAAACTCATGAATCGTGGCGAACAAAATTGCTTTACCAGATAATGGTGACTGCTTTGAAACCAAATGACAAGTATGAGAATTAAACGTATCATATCTGTAGTTTGGTGTGGAGAAGAAACCAAATAGCGAACAAAAGGTTTAAGAACAACCACGTTATTAATATAAACTATGCCAAAGATTATTGACTTATATGATTTTAAAAAAAAATCGAAAGAAATTTTGAAAGAACGAATAATACTAACTTAGAATTTTGTAACTGGAGGCAAGGAAATCTAATTTAAACATACTAAAACATTCCATTTAGCGCATATAGAGCGTGGATCTGTACTCAAGGCGCTAGCTAATAATCTGGAGGTTCTCAAGTAGGAACCATGTGTGAATATTTTGTTTAAATTTAGAATTTTTGGTGATCATTAGTCGGCGATGACACACGTTTAATTGTCTTAAGGTATTTGAATATTTTGATCTTTCAATATTTGAATGATCAAATCTTCAATAATAATAATAATAATAATAATAATAATAATAATAATAATAATAATAATAATAATAATAATAATAACAATAATAATAATAATAATAGTTATTATTATTATTATTATTATTATTATTATTATTATTATTATTATTATTATTATTAGCAAAGTAATTCAATAACACGTTAATATTTAATTATTTCTTATTCTTTAATTATTTCTCGATAACTACTCGAACTTAAGACGTCCTCGAATCTAAGTCGCACCCCGATTTCGCTGGGCTAAATTAAAGAAAAATAGTAATATGTTATGGTTTTACTATTACTAAAGCACTCTTTGATATTGGTCATTTTCGATGATTTTATGTATCCCTCTCCCCTCTCCATGTTGGGGGCACGGTATGACAAAAATTATCCCAGGCCCGAATGTCATGTACGTTGAAAATTTGATCGAAATCTGTTGGATGGTTCAAGAGTTGTTCTATTTATTTTTATATATTAATCTCCCCTTTTCTTATCCTCTCCTATGTTCTACCGTCAAAGTGAAAATATTGAAACAAAAGTTTCTAGGCCCGAACGTCGTCTATGTTGAAAATTAGATCGAGATCGGTCAGGTGGTCCAAGAGTTGTTAAGTTTTATTCATTTTTATTGATATCTCCCCACTCCTCCTCCTACCCTACGTTCTACCATCAAAGGGATATGATAAAAACCACCCCAGGTCCGAACCTCATCTATGTTGATAATTTGATTAAGATCAGTTCGGTGGTTTAAGCGTGATGAAGTCACCAAGACAGCATTTTTATTTTTATTTTTTTACATAGTCACCCCTTCCCGTCCCCTACATTGTGCCGTCAAGGCAAAAAATGAAAACATCCCAGGTCCGAACCTTATCTATATTGAATGTTTGATTGATTAGGATCACTCGGATTGTTCAAGAGTTATTAAGTTTTATTCATTTTCATATATTTACCCTCCCTTCCTCTTCCGCAAGTTCTAATATCAAAATGAAATAACAAAAAGCTTCCCAGGTTTGAATTTCATCTATGTTCAAAATGTGATTGAGAACGATTGGGTAGTTCAAGAGTTATTCACCACCGAACATTGTCACTTTTATATTTATATTTATAGCTGTTATGTATCTTCCCCCTCCTCTCCATCCTGTACGTTATTCCGTCAAAGTGAAAAGGTAAAATCCATCCCTCGCGTTAATCGAGACGGGGACATATAGCCTCATTGCTGATGTCCCCATTAATCCTCCTACTCATACCCTTTAGTGTGTTTAAGTTAGTTTTTTTTTGGTCTTCTGTAGCAAATTTGTAAGTTATTTTTCTTTGTTTCAAAATTCTCGCATTTCTTGTATGATAATAAAAGTTAATAATCTTTGACTTGTTTTATATTAATAATCTGAGTTGTTCTTAAACCTTTGGTTTCCAATTTTGTTTTGTCTCTACACCAAACTACAGATATGACAAATTTAATTCTCATACTTTAGATTTGATTTCAAAGCGGTCGCCATGAACTGCTTAAAAGCACTTTTTCCGTCACGAAACACCCAGCAGAGGGCGTACGATATCGTCTACAGCAATGAGAGGAAACTCCGCCTTGTTACGTGACGTCACATGAAGCACGTTCCGTTCAAACACCTAAGCAAAGCTATCATTTTGCTTCTGGTGTGAAAATGGCTCACTACGAAGCTTCTGTTAAAAGCAGCGTGGTTGCTTTAATTGAGCATGCGGGCATGAACTATAGCGAGGCAGGCGCGAGATATGGCGTTAACCGTGCTACAGCACGGAGGTGGTGGAGGAGATATGAGGAAACAGAAGATGTAAGACGTAAAAGAGGAAGTGGGCGAAAAAGAGTTTCCTCTGCCGAAGAAGACCAGAATGTAATTGCCCAATGCCGTAAGCACCCTTTCATGTCTGCCCGACAGTTACAAGAGGAAACCAATTTCCCAGGCGATGTTACGACTGTCCGTCGTAGACTCAAATCCTTTGGTTTGAGATCATACAGGGCAGCTGTTAAGGAGCGACTAACAGAAGACCACATGGCTGACCGTCTGGCGTTTGCACAGTTAAATATTTCCCGTGTGTGGGACGAGGTCGTTTTCACAGACGAAAAAATATTTTCCAGTGCAAACATCGGGCCGAAGCGTTTTTACCGCCCCCCTGGAAAAAGGTATGCCTCTGAATACGTTTCCCGTTCTAGTCGAATGGGGCATGTAACTGTCCACTGTTGGGCATGGATATGCAAGGCTGCAAATTTCGGAGGAATCTACAGGATTCCTGGTGGCCTAAACGCCCACAAGTATGTGGAACATCTGGATGAAACGCTTCCGGAAATAAAAGCTCATGTAGGTGACGGCATATTATATTTGCAACAGGACAATAGCTCGATACATAATTCAAATGTGGTTCAGACATGGTTGCAGAGGCAACCTGATGTCGAAAGAGTTGACTGGGTTCCTCATGGAGCAGATCTGAACCCTATTGAAAATATGTGGGCCTCTGTTGCAAGAACACTGCGGGAAACCTGGTCGAACAATCCTCCAAGAACATCTAATGATCTTTGGGAGCGTGTTGAAGATGCGTGGTCGATCTGTTGCACCCAACGCTATATCTCTCGCCTGGTGGATTCAATGCCACGGCGTATGGCAGCTGTATCGAGTCCCAAGGGGACTATACACACTATTAATAAATGCTCGCCCACAACATCATCAGCCCTTTCGAGGGCTACCTAATTCGACCCACTTATTAACAAAATTTTATGAAATACATTACGCGACACCAGTGAATGTAAGTGTCTCGGTATGTTCTGCATTAATAAAGAGGCTAACGTGCGAGACTTGGTGGCCGAGTGGTATTATGCTTGCTATGTAAACCAAAACCGCCTGTAACAGTGGTTCGAATCTAGTGAAGAAGACCCCTACTTTTTATCACCAGGGATATTTGCAATACGCCTTCTGCTATGTCCGTCTTCGTAGGTCTATTATATGACACATAATGTGGACCGCCATAAGTTTTTACTTAGTTAACAATTTATAAATATATGAACAAATACCTAGGTATATTAGAGTAACAATGGAATATAGTACTTTCGTCCGACTGACGTCGCTCTGCAAATGTTCATTGTATTACACCGGAAAATGAATTAAATAAAGACTGGAAAATTTGATATAAAAATGATACGTAATAAATTAAAGACAAAATATGTAATTATAATCTCATATTTGAAACTAATTTCGACTACAATTAATTCTCTACCTGCTTTCATAAATAATCCAAACCAAACTTCGAGGTTTGGAATGCACAAACTAAGTGTAGCTAAGAGAAAAAAGTAACAAGAAGAGCAGAGATTCGAACCCACGACCACCAGCGTAAGAATTCCTTTTACTAACCCTTCATCTATCAAACCATGACGTGAACATGACTTTTGTAAGTTATAAATTTGTATCCAAGAAACACCATTAAGCGTATGTGCAACTACTGCTTTGCTCTTTTTCTCTTCAAAAGCGTAACATGTTTAGGACGATTCGTTTCGTTTTTCATTAGAGTTTCGAAAGAGATTATTTGTGTTTGAGTGTAGGATCTTTAGTTTCTTTTAACCGACACTTCTAGCAAATACAACTTAATTCACACAGCAGTTAAAAAAAAAATTCGTACTGCCTTACAAAGTATTCCTAAAAGCAGAAGCTGCATCATGCATCCTGAACAGTGACGTAACTAACGACAGTGCGTTGAGGGACCCCAGAGTAAAACGGGGCCCATTGAAAATTCGTAACTCCACTATTTTTCTTCGATGTCTAAAATGAGACTACTTTAGCCTTACATGAAAAAGAAGCTGTGGAGGGGACTGCGAAGTCTACTGAAAAGATTTATCACGTCCTTGCAGCAACAACTTTAAGTTTTCGAACAGTAATGAAGAACAAGATTGATTGAAATTTTAACTTAGAATGAAATAACTTAAAATCTAATCTTATATAACTCTCATTGATAGTAGTGTTCCGTATTTGTTTAGACGCCTATTCTTTTATAACTTTACCTATGGTGCATGGAGTTGTTGGTTCGATCCCAGCGCACGCCGAATGAACTTTATTATGGACAAACACCGTGTGCATGAGTGTCCGCGGGTCTCTCCCGTTTCCTCCCACTTTTTCATTAAACAATTTCATTTATTTCTCACCATTACTCTCCCCATTAGCATAGTCGTCATAATCGTGGGACGTAAAAAATAGATATTTCATTGCATTTGTCTTTTATAACTGTATATCACATTTTCTGTGACGAGACCATCATCTAACCGAGTATTCAGTAAATTAAATCACTAAAACCTATATTCATTGCACAATAGTGCAGGTGAAGTTTAGCTCTTTGGCAATCTTCAGCATGGACAACAAAAAAAGCCAATACATTGATATTGAAACAGTAGTTAACGAATTCCTCTGCGAAAAAGATCACCCGTACTGTTGTGTTTCAGATGATAATTTATAATTATACTTAGATGATTGAAATTTCTCCATAGTTGTGGGGGCGAGATACTGAAAAAATCTCTACCAAGAGGTGAAGGTGACATGTAAAAGTAGACAAATACGAACGAAATTAATGTCGAATTCATATGCAAAGATGAAAAGTGACACTGTGGATGCTGCGTAAGTTTTCGGGATCACTGACATAAAAGGTGTGTATATGTCCAAGGTTAGCCATATTGAAATGGGGTCATAGGGAGAACCAGTAAATACTTCAGAACAGTTCCTTTTTGGTGCGTTTCAAGACACTGAGAGTGAAAAGTGATAATGCACAAATCACATTCTGAATTATCGGAGATGTGACTTCTGGGGATGTGTCGTTGCTCCAGGGAGGCATTACTAACTGATCACTCCCTAAAATCGTCACTGTTTTACAGGGCCGTAGACAGAAATTTATTTCAGCGATCGAAAGCTTGACAGGAATTTATTTCAGCGATTGAGGGCATATTTTACTAAAACGTCTATCATCCAGGGGCGGATCCAGGATGATTGTATGGGAGGGGCGGTCGTTCGAAGTCAAATCAAGGTAAGAGCGGATTGCAAAAAAGAAAAGAAAAAAGAAAGAAATAAAGAAAAGAAAAGAAAGAAAAGAAAAAATAGAAAATGAGAAAGAGCTCTTTTGTAGAATTAACTTTCTTAAAAAAGTAAGGCCTATCTACTTTAGGTTTTAATTTACGTTTATAATACAAAGATGAAAAATACTTAGGATATGTTTTATTTTTAAAATAAAAAGTATAAAAAGTTCCCTATTCTGGGGGATGCGATCACCCCAAACACACTTTCCTGGATCCGCCCCTGCTATCACCATCTATAAAATTAGATATATATATACAAACAAAAAAGTAGTGATTTCGTGGGAGCAAAAGCTCTGGATTGCCAAGGCCTGCATCCTGTGTATGTCCCTGCTGCTCTGAATTGTCAAAAGCTCCTCTTCAAAGGTAAGACATAAAATGCAAATAATAAACGTGTAACATAGAATACAATATAAATAGAAAATATAGAAAAGAAATAGAAAATAATTATAAAATAAATTTGAAGAACAATTTTAAAAAAATCAATAATACTTGAAAGTAAAATATACTTTTAAAACAATTTTGCATTTATGCAGGGCTACAAACAAGTGAGGAATGCCATGTACTCCCATGCGCAAAAAATATTGCGCGTATACTGTAACTCACGATTTTTCGCAATTATTCCATTTTCCTTATGTTTATGGGTAAAATTCAGTTATTAGTATGTGGAGATAATAGAAAGCAATCCATCTAAGAAGATATTTCCAAAAAATATAATAAAATAATAAAAATATAAGCAAAAAACAAAATTATGTTCGGTTTTGTGTATACTGGCAATAATGTTTTCGATGGATTTTTTGCAGTAGCACAGTACGATTGCAGAGGGAATAACTGGAGTTGAATCAAGGAACTTGAAAGTGGACTAATATATTGCATTTATTGGCTTAAATCTAGGGTGTAAATTGTCTACCAAATATAAATTAGCTTCTGTAACCAAGATGTTATACGGAAGTATAGAAACAAAGAGAAAAACTGTTGTCTTAAGTTTGGAAGTGACATGCTCTATAGCCATGAGCATTTATTTCTTAAGAAAAAGACATTCAACAGAAGGTAGTCTGTGTGGTCAAGTGGGTAGAGTGGCGGACTAGTAATTCTTATATTGTTCTGACACCAGATCGAATCCCATGCCATCCCATCCAATTTTTTTCTTTAAAAAACATTGGAGAAAGTGTATAATTTTTATGTTAATAAGAACCGAAACAATATAATAATGAAATAACTTTTTGTTTTTTCTGATGACGTATTTATTTAGAATTAGTGTATTATTACTAATAGCGATTGTTTTCAGTTTATGCTGTTGTATAGCTTCTTTTATCATCCTCTTTTCTTGAAAATAAAAAAAAAATTGTCTCCAATAAAGTATGAAAAATATATATAGGCAGAAACAGACATCTTAGTATCAAACGTGATTAATCGTGATGAATTAAACAAGTTTCCCGTTGTTAAAAAAGAAAACTATAGAAAATTATTGAATTTGGTCTTTAGGTTTTTAGCATGCTATATATATTCTTTATAAGACTATACTTTATAAGGGAAGATGTGCGATCATACCCACAAATTTAGCTAGTGAGTGAAAGATGTTTTCGGCACAAATATTTTACAGGTTTAGGTGCATGAAACACCAATACACCATGGTCTCGACCTTCGTTTCTTCCACATTATTATCCGAATATCATAGCAGGTAAAAAGCAGCATCAATTGGCAAGAAGAACTGCAAGTTGTGGTCTGTTTCCGATGCTCCGGACTCGATCGCCTAGCACGCCCGTCTATACCATGACTCATCATTCAGTGCAGGCACGTATCCAGCTTTTCTTTTCGGAGGGGGGCCCAACACGAATTCTCGTAAGCATGTAATTCTAATGTTTCAAAAATATCAATAATAATAATAATAATAATAATAATAATAATAATAATAATAATAATAATAATAATAATAATAATAATAATAATAATAACAATGCAACAGTTCTGTATTTCTCTTACACGTTTCTTACTTTTCATTTATGAACCGGTCAAACTGCATTGTAACACAAACGAAATCAAAAAATATTTTCTAGAGACATGTAAGGAAAACTGTCTGCTACGTATATCACATAAAAAATAGCAAATGGCTATGAGTGTATCGTTCTAATACAGTAATGTTATAAACAAAACGGAAACGAAATTATAATCCCATTTAAAAGTGTGCTTTAATTCCACCTGGTTTCAATGGCATTACGGTATATTCTTACAAGTAACACTCCGATTTTGATAAAATTTGGCAGGTAGATACTACACATAAAATAAACGAATACATGTTTCTTTTTTTCTGCGGAAAAACGATTTTAGGGGGCAAAAGCCCCCACCCAAAATTTTGAAAATTGACGCCCGAAAGGCAAAAACAAGTGGACCAAAGTGAACGAAATTGTGCACAGATATGGCAGACGTAAAATGAAGGAATGAAGGTTGTGTTTTGTATTTTCCTGGAAAAAACGGTTAGGTGGGGCACAGACTCCTCCAAACCTTTGATCATGAAATATCAAAAGTGCTAGTAACAATATGTCAGATGTGTGTAAAGGACGAAGAATTCCAACGACACTTTGTGTATATACGATACGCAAAAACTAAACGAATACCTGTTTTTTATTATTTTCTGGCGAAGAAATGGCTTTTGGGGGCAAAAGCCCCCATCCAAAATTTTGGATGTTGATGCCCGAAAGGCAAGAAGAAGTGAATCTAAATGAAAGAAATTGTGCCCAAATATTGTAGACGTAAAATGAGGGAATATGGGTTTTGTATTTTCCTGGAAAAAAGAAAAGAAAAACGTTTGGGTGGGACACAGACCCCTCCAAAACTTTGATCGTGAAATATCAAAAGTGCTAATAACAGTATGTCAGAAGTGCTTAAAGGACATGAAGAATTGGAACGACACATTGTGTAGGGACAATACACAAAAAACAAACGAATACGGTTTTTTTTTCTGCGAAAAAATGGTTTTAGGGGGAAGAATTCCCCACCCAAAATTTTGAAATTTGAGGCCAAAAAGGCAACAAGAAGTGCACCAAATTGGATGAAATCGTGCACACATATTCTAGACGTAAATTGAGGTAATTGTGTTTCGTATTTTCCTGAAAAAAAAAACGGTTGAGTGGGGCACGGATCTTCTTAGCTGGTTATTACGAAATATCAAAAGTGCAAATAAGTATACGTCAGAAGTTCCTAAAGGGTATGGAGAATTGCAACGAAACTTCGTATAGGGACAATTTGCAAAACAATAAATGAAATGTGTTTTAATTTGTACGGAAAAACAGTGTTGGAGCCTAGAGCCACTCCGAAAAAAAAAAATATTAACGTAAAAGTGCAGGAAGGAGTGGACCGAAGCAAATGAAATTGTGTGTAGATATTGTATAGACTGTATGTAAAATAAGGACTTTCGTGTTTTTAAGACGTCCCTATCAATTTTGGCACATCAACAGCAAACAGGAAATTAATCGGCACGTGTTTTTGTTTATGCGGAAAATCATTGTAAGGGTTAAAGTTGCCTCGTGAAATACTATAAAATACGCTATACTGTTTGTGATTGTTGTTGATCTGCCAAATTTGAATAAATCTGATGGAGACACTTGTGAAACAGGAGAGGCTTTATTTATCATATCCAATATCTATAGACAATTTCATTGGCTTCGGTCCACTCCTTCCGACACTCAACACCACGGTCCACTCAACAGTATTTTTCTTTTCAGGAAAATACGAAACACGTATTCCCTCATCTTACCTCTACAACATTTGTGAACAATTTCATTCAGTTCGGTCGATTTCTTCTTCCCTTTCGGGCGTCAAATTTCAAAATTCTGGGTAGGACCTTTTGCCCCCTAAGACCGTTTTTTTCACAGGAAATAAAAAAAGCCGTATTTGTTTATTTTTTGCTTATTGTCCTAACACAAAGTTTTGTTCCAATTCTTCATGTAAATTTGGGCACTTCTGACATACTGTTATTAGCACTTATGTTATTTCATGATCAAAGGTTTGGAGGAGTTTGTGCCCCACCTAACCGTTTTTTCCAGGAAAATACGAAACCCGTATTCCCTCATTTTTCGTCTAAAATATCTATGCACAATTTCATTCACTTCGGTTCACTTTTTCTTACCTTTCAGGTGTCAACTTTCAAAATTTTTGGTGGGGGCTTTTTCCGCTAGAACCGTTTTTCCGCAGAAAATAAACAAAAACCGTATTCGTTTATTTTTTGCGTATTGTTCATACACAAAGTGTCGTTGCAATTCTTCATGTCCTTTACACACATCTTACATGTTACTAGCACTTTTGATATTTCATGATCAAAGGTTTGGAGGTGTCTGTGCCCCACCTAACCGTTTTTTCCAGGAAAATACAAAATACGTATTCCCTAATTTTACGTCTGCAATATCTGTGCACAATTTCGTTCACTTTGGTCCACTTGTTTTTGCCTTTCGGGCGTCAACTTTCAAAATTTTGGGTGAGGGCTTTTGCCCCCTAAAACCGTTTTTCCGCAAAAAATAAAAAAAGCACTTATTTGTTTACTTTATGTGTAGTATCTACCTGCCAAATTTTATCAAAATCGGAGTGTTACACTGGGGAAGTGTTACTCGTTAGAATTATAACAACAACGCATTGCCCACAGTTTGAACACTGACTCAAAGTAATCTGATATAAAAGAACCTCAAAAGGAAAAAAAGTAGGTTTATTAAAAAGTGTTTGAGGTTTGGAAAGGGACAGCTTCCAGGACCTCACGCTGGATACGTCCCTGAGTCAATGCATTATATTTGTTTCTTGCAAAACATGATTATTAGATGAGTAATATGTAAAATTATATCATAGTTTGACTTTTAATAGGTCTTTCCTTAACACACCCATATTATCCGGCATTCTGCCTGTCTGTTTTATGTCGGATAAACGAAACTCTACTGTATTTCCAAAGATAGCATATACACAGGGGCTAGCGGTCTGCACGGGCCGGAATTTTTAGAACGGACCCTGCCCGTCCCCTTTAATTTATAATCTATAGGCATTAGCGGATTAAGGGCGGAGCCAATGGAGCCCAGGCTTCGGGACCCCAAGCTCAGGGGGCACTTTAAAATCCCTCTGTTTAACAGTAAAAATATAGTAATCAACTTATATTATAGGCTCCAGACCGATGCTAATTTTTTTCCGCTCGTTACGCTCGCGGTATCGCTAGATTTAAGTCTTTCCATCAGCAGCATTTAACTGTTAATAATGAATGCAATTATTTAATTGTTAATAATGGATTTAACTAAACTAATTATTTTAAACTTGGAGCACATTCAAATATTACAGCATAGTTCTCGGTAGTTCCATAAACCTATGAGGCTGTGGAAGGCAGCAAAGAAAATTTATGCACTGGAACTATTCTTAATATAGGGCCCCCTTAAAATAGTCGGCTCTAGGTCCCCAAAAGCCTTAATCCGCCCATGTCTATAAGCAATATTTCACGAAAAGCATGTATTTTTTAACAAATGTGTTTGTCATCAAGTTTTCATAAAGTAGTCCCTTTCTCCTTTAAGCAATTTCAGAGGCCACGGTGTTTCAGTGGTAGAGCGTTCTCTTCTTGTGCATGGAGTCCTTGGTTCGATCTATGCTCGCGCCAAGTGAACCTTGTGCTGGACACTGTGTGCGTGAGTTTTCTCGGGGTTCTCCCGTTTTATCCCACTTTCTTCATTCGACCATTTCATTCACTTCTTATCATCACTGTCTCCTTTAGCCTAGCCGGCATTACGTGGGACGTAAAACTTAAAGGTTTCATTTCAAATCAAAAAACAGTTGTAGGAAGTATGTAATTTCGAATAAAACAAACTACTATATACAATTCTGAGTATATTATTCTTTTATGAAATTCTCGCGAACCTTATTTCTAAATCGAAGGGTAAGAAGACTAAATTCACTCTCTTATTGTTATAGATCCATTTCAATTGAAGCAGTTGGAATAGTTGGAAAAAATTAAAAAGCCATACCCTATATTCCAGTGTGGCACAATTGGTATAACGCGGCACACTGGTGTGTCTAGCAAAGTGAACAGTGTGACGCAAACTGTTTCCTATTATTTGCAAGAATATTTGTCGAGTTTCTGTTATTTATTATTATTATTATTATTATTATTATTATTATTATTATTATTATTATTATTATTATCAACGATTCTTCCATGGACAGCTGTCTGTATACGGTTAAGCAACCACAAGTATCACATTGAGGGATAATGCAAAAGTCTATTTGCTTGTATATTCTATCGGAAATAACTGCATCCGTCTAGAAAGCTAGGACTAACAACAAAGGGATCCGATGTTCTGACCGCACACCGCCCCAAATCCTGAGTGCTACAAGTTCTCTTCTACGCCTTAGCACAATAAGGGCTGTTGCGTTAAGGGAGAGAGAGAAACAACTTAATTCCATTGCAGTTATATGCTTATTAAATGTTAACTTATGTTTATAAATTATGTAAATTATCGTATCGTTTTCTGTTTATTATTATTATTATTATTATTATTATTATTATTATTATTATTATTATTATTATTATTATTATTATTATTATTATTATACATTTCTTAATAGGTTGATTGCCACGTGTATGGAATTCCATACACACGGCTCTCCTGTGCAGCAGAACGTGATGATTTTCCATACGCAAACAATGTAGATAATCCAAGTTTGTTGTGTTCGTTTTATAGGTGTGTATGTAATTAGATACATGTGGCGTAGAAATCAAAATTTAATATCCATGCCACGTATATGTAAAACCATACACAAAGAAATTTATGAACAAAGACATTGAGTTTCAGTTTAACGTCTCGTTCAGCAACGAAGCTATATGAGACTTCGGTCTACTGATTAACGTGGACTCTAAACCACGTGAGCTCTCGCCGGGAATCGAAGCCGTGTCTTCCACGCCAAAGGCGCATACGCTAACCGCATATCCACTAAGGAGCTCATGAACAGAGACATTTATGGGCTAAAACAAAGGCGAAAACAAAGATGTGTGATGTGATTTTGAGTTTATCGTCCCTTTCAGCAGCGAGGCTATATGAGACGTGGACCTACTGATTAAAGTGGAATCTGAACCACCTGAGCTCCCGCCGGCCGAAAACAAAGAATGTTCATTTCAATGCAAACCTATGTAGGCCTACGGACTTCAATATTCGCCCTCAAACGAAAGTGAAGACTATCCATGATTCGCAGTATTAAACTCTCTCTCATCTCTGTATTCTCCTAACATGTCTCCCAGCGATTACAACATTTTTTGGCATCTCAATCACTTCTTATGTTAGTAGGATAGCTTTACCTAGAGGCCACTGATTAACCTGGCATTGTATTTTTCACTTTTTTACCTTTGGAATTGACAATCATCGTTTGGACATTTCAGTCGCACCTACCTAATATTAACGATGTTTCTACGATAATTTCGTAACATTGTATTATTTCTTTGTTGATTAGCTTGGTTAGGCTTATTTAAACACTTTTTTTCTTTGCACCGATGTGTAACATCTCTTGGACGAAAATACACTAGCTCTCACTGGAAATCAAATCCAGAACCAATGCACTTGAACCATTTGACCACAACAAGGCACATTTAAAAAGAGGTTTCGATTTGGTTCGGAAAATTGTGATTAGGTGTAACATTAAAAATACATTTAAGAAAGTGTACGGAGCAAACGCACTGTACTTTCTCGCTTGAATTTCTTTCACTGACTCGTGTTAGGCTGCAACTATTATTGAAACATTTATTTGGGAAATTGCGAATAAAATAATATTTTGGAAAACTTTGCTAGAAGAAACTTCAGGCCCAAAAGTAAAGTACCCATTGGTCATATTTTGGTTAGAAATAACTTGATCCATACATTAGAATTATTAAGGATATAATTGTATGCGAACTATAAGCAAAAGAGTCTGAGTAATTTCTGAGAAAATCATGAAAAAAGTCACCCCAAGAATAAATTATCCTTTGTGGATCTTTTCAGGACAAACAAGCTATGCTATATTGTTAGTGTTTTCATAAAACATTTATTTATGAAATACGAACACAATCGCCTGAGTCGTTCTTGAGAAAATCGCAGGGTAAAACTTACTGTCAAAAGTAATATACCACTTCTAGATTTTCCGGATGAGGGAATTATACCATATAGCTAGGTTATTTATGTAACATGTATTTATAAAATATGAACAACAAACATCTCCTGAGTTGTTTTTAGGAAGGTCATCGGGAAAAGCTTACCCCCAAAGGTAAACTCTTCTATCTGTAATTTTGACAGTATATCGAATAATTTTTAAGCAAATCGTCGGGAAAAATTTCACTGTCAAAGTAAACTCTCTCTTTTGGATTTTTCTTTTCGCAACAAGCGAGTTATGCATATTGTAAGAGTGTTACAGACAATATTTTTACTGAAATTAGAACAAATTTGTCTCAGTTATTACTGAGAAAATTGTCAAAAAAAAAATCAACCCTTGAGAAAACCACTTCTTCTGTATGTTAACGGAATAAACGATTTATGCTGTATCTTAGTTTATTAATGAAACATTTCTTTACGAAATATGAACAAAATTGCCTGAGGCATTAATGGGAAAACCATCGGGGAAAGCTCACCCTAAGAGTAAACTACTCCTTCGAACGAGTTGTCATATTGTTAGGTTATTAATAGTACGTTTATTTATGAAATGTGGTTGAGAAAATTGTGGAAAAAGAACGCATACCATACCGTAAATTACACCATATATATTTTCTCAGAAAAAATATTCATATACGGTGGATATTTGTTAATAAAATATATATTTATAAAAAGTAAATAAAATCGTCACAGCTTTTTTTTTCTTGAGAAAATTGAATTATTTTAAATTTTAATCCTTCAGTAAATTACCCTTACTTTTAGGTGTCGAAGGATATAAAATTCGAAAGATAGTATGTTATTAAAACGTTATGTCTAGAATTCGGTCCAGATACGTTGAACAGTATGGCCTCTATTTGAGTGCATGTAAAAGCGTGACGAACCGAGAGACGAATAGATGGACAGACATCGAAAAATAATTTTTTTCGATATGTAGGAGCCATGTAACTTGAATTCATTGAAAACTGGTATTCATTCATTGAAAACTGGTTTTTATAACTATCACTACACTTTCTTCTTTCGTCGCTCGACTGTGAAAACGAATAGGCCTATACCGACACGTAAGGTGATAATGTGTAATCCCAAAAATTTAATTTGTTATGTTTAATGTGTTGTCACACTAGAAAAAAAAGCTTATGCATGTTACATCATTTTATTATCAGTTTTTCACGCTACTGTATAATTCGGTATGATTATAATTAATATCCATGGCATCTTTTGGAAGCATTCGTGTTCCTCACAAATAGAGCTGTTAATTTAGTTTTGTTTAAAGAAAGCATCCTTTATTTCCTTACACAGACTTATGATTGCATTTGTTGCACATGTGGATATGAAACAAAAGGAGAGAGAGAGAGAGTCAATACTCTAAAAAGAAACACACACACTGAAACACTAGAACAGTAATTTAACATCAGCTTTTTTTTCTTCATGACAACGAGCTATCGCTGTGACTGTGTTCGCCACGCTGTGTGTAAGGCAGCAGGTCGCGCATGTTTTTTTTTTTTTTTTTTTTTTTTACTGTTCCTGACTCACAGACACTCGCAGTGAGTTGAAGTTACTTCTGCTGACGGAGAGGGAATGATTAAGCATATCATACCATAAACTGAAAACAATCGCTATTAGTAATAATACACTAATTCTAAATAAATACGTCATCAGAAAAAACAAAAAGTTATTTCATTATTATATTGTTTCGGTTCTTATTAACATAAAAATTATACACTTTCTCCAATGTTTTTTAAAGAAAAAAATTGGATGGGATGGCATGGGATTCGATCTGGTGTCAAAACAATATAAGAATTACTAGTCCGCCACTCTACCCACTTGACCACACAGACTACCTTCTGTTGCTTGTCTTTTTCTTAACAAATAAATGCTCATGGCTATAGAGCATGTCACTTCCAAACTTAAGACAACAGTTTTTCTCTTTGTTTCTATACTTCCGTATAACATCTTGGTTACAGAAGCTAGTTTATATTTGGTAGACAATTTACACCCTAGATTTAAGCCAATAAATGCAATATATTAGTCCACTTTCAAGTTCCTTGATTCAACTCCAGTTATTCCCTCTGCAATCGTACTGTGCTACTGCAAAAAATCCATCGAAAACATTATTGCCAGTATACACAAAACGGAACATAATTTTGTTTTTTGCTTATATTTTTATTATTTTATTATATTTTTTTGGAAATATCTCCTTAGATGGATTGCTTTCTATTATCTCCACATACTAATAACTGAATTTTACCCATAAACATAAGGAAAATGGAATAATTGCGAAAAATCGTGAGTTACAGTATACGCGCAATATTTTTTGCGCATGGGAGTACATTTAGTAACAAATATAACATTGGAAAATTATTTCGAATTAAACTAGCTGTGACTACATTACTTCAAAATTGAACTTGTGGAATATACAGTATGAGCGTAGCTCAAATAAAATAATCGATAAGAATGGTCTTGATTGGAAGCTCGGACCATCCACGTAAAAGTAACTTACATTAACCATTCACCTAACAGACAATGACGCACAGGGCTTAGCACTACTTCATCAGATGGTTCTATCAAATGTCACTTAATTAAAACAATAGTAACAAATTTTAAAGCTTTAAAAAGTGTCCTGAAGAAGAGGAAGTTCATTTTGAACATTGTAGCTAAGTTACAAGAGGTTTACGTCCTATCTGAACGGCGCATCTATCGAGTCAACTTTTGGAATATCCCCTTAAGGTAGCTTTCAACGCAGCTAAGGGAAACGTATGTGAACGAGTAATAGAATTCTCCGTAGCAGAATGGATAAAGTCGTGGTTCGAAACCCGTCGCCGAAACCAGATTTTCTAAAATCTTAATTCCTCAGTTCTGAAGATCTTTCTCTCGTTTCGTAATCATCTGATACTCTAAAAGGAGTTCTCCACATTAATTCGACAACTGCCTAATGTGATCCTCGCAGTTCGAAAACTTCCCTTCTTATCTTTCACAAAATCAGAATTTTCGTCATAATACGAATGCTGTCCGATCATTTTTTCCCCAATTCTAAATCTGTGTATACAAATCATCCCTCTCTTATTCCATACTTGAATCCCCCCCTCTCTCTCTCTCTCTATCTCTCTCTCTCTCTCAATGTCACTCAGGAAGTCATATGGCTTGAGATCAAACCTTCGACTCTTGAAACCAAATGTAAGCTCTTTAGCAATGTGCTATCGTAACTCTATAGGTTTGTTGTTAAAACCAGTGTCTTTTAGACTTTATTCGGGGGGGGGGCGGAAGGAAGAGATTCTCCGGCGACATAAGATTTTCACTTTTTATTAGTGTATTGCTATACATTTGATCAAAAAATACGTATTTATGAAGCTCAAGAGAGGGGGAATTACACCCTCCTGTCCTGCTCAAATGACGCCCCTGAAACATTTGCTTGGACTTACTGAAAAGAAATTCAATGAATCATTGAATAAAACTCGTTTCTGTCCGTAGATATTTTAGAGCTCTTGGCAATTTCCATAGATTTCTTAGGGAGCATCTTACTAGCTTGCACTCTTTAAAGAAAGAAAAGAATGAAACTAAAGATATTTATGAAGCTCTGGGAAGGTTGTGTGACTTTCCTTTAATTTAGGCTCTTAAAAATATTTCAGAACAAACGAATGGAAAAGACTGTTTTAAAGCTATAACGTTGTAAACTTGATTCCTGTTTCTTTTTCAGCTGAATGGAAAGAGTGTACTACGTCACACACACTGCTTTAGACAAGGAGAGGTGGAGGACGGGGAGGAGTTGGAATAAATACTAGAAGCTACTAATCGATTGATACATGTTATGCGGGAATGCATAAGAAAACTGGGCAAGAGTTTGTTATTTATTTGGACATATGCCGTGGACTATACAACCGTGTACTAAAAACAATATATCATATTGATGAGGTTTATGGCGTCACTACCCCTACGGGCCGTACGCATTGGCTGTAAAACGTAAAGAAAGTTAGTATGTGTGTGATCCTTCTGTAGCTGGTAAACAAAGAAAACCCGGACGAAAAAGCTCAAATAGGAGAATTATAACGCAAAGTGCCATGGTACACTCGTGTACTAAAAAATATATCATATTGCCGATGGATATGACGTCAGTACCCCTACAGGGCACACACGGTTGCTCTAAAGCGTACAGAAAATTACTTTGCGATATTTGTGCGGTTGAAAAACAAAAGAAACCCGGACAAGAAACCGTAAATAGAAGATTTATAACGTGAAATGCAATGGTACACCCGTATAGTAAAAAAATATACCACATTGATGATTTATATGACGTCACTACCCCTACGGGGCGTACGCATTCGCTGTAAATCGTACAGAAACTTACTTTGGAATGTCTCTATGGCTGGAAAATAAACAAAAAACAGACGAAAAGGGTAAAATAGGAGAGTTATAACGCAAAGTTCCAGAAAACACCCAATGAATACATCACATTGATGAGTTATATAACGTCACTACCCCTATGGGCCGTTCGCATTCGCTGTAAAATGTAAAGAAACTTAGTATGTGGTCCTTCTATAGCTGGAAAACAAAAAAAAAAAAAAAAACGGACGAAAAAGCTCAAATAGGAAAGTTATAACGAAAAGTACAATCGTACAACCGTGTACTAAAAACAATATATCATATTGATGATTTATATGACGTCACTACCCCTACGGGCCGTACGCATTGGCTGTAAAACGTAAAGAAAGTTAGTATCTGATCCTTCTGTAGCTGGAAAACAAAGAAACCCGGACGAAAAAGCTCAAATAGGAGAATTATAACGCAAAGTGCCATGGTACACCCGTGTACTAAAAAGAATATATCATATTGCCGATGGATATGACGTCACTACCCCTACAGGGCACACACGATTGCTCTAAAGCGTACAGAAAATTACTTTGCAATACTTCTGCGATTGAAAAACAAGAGAAACCCGGACAAGAAACCGTAAATAGAAGATTTATAACGCGAAATGCCATGGTACACCCGTATACTAAAAAAAAAAATATATATATATATATACCATATTCATGATTTATATGACGTCACTACCCCTACGGGGCGTACGCATTCGCTGTAAATCGTGCAGAAACTTACTTTGGAATGTCTCTATGGCTGGAAAATAAACAAAAAACAGACGAAAAGGGTAAAATAGGAGAGTTATAACGCATAGTTCCAGAAAACACCCAATGAATATATCATATTGATGATATATATGACGTTACTACCCCTATGGGCCGTACGCATTAGCTGTAAAGCGTAAAGAAACTTAGTATGTGATCCTTCTATAGCTGGAAAACAAAAAAAAGGACGAAAAAACTCAAATAGGATAGTTATAACGCAAAATCCCAGAAAACACCCGTATGGTACAAATTGTACCATAGGATCCCCAAAAGGGATATATATATAGTAGATAGGTGGCCATTTTGCGCTGGCCCCACTCGGGATTGCGCTCACTTCTCTCAGCTGGGCTCATTTCTCTTAATTGGGTTCGCGCTCAGTAATGTCAATTGGGCTCTCGCTAACTCGAGCTCGGCCTCAGTTATCCACGCACTCATTTGGGCTCGCACTGACTTATTTTATTAGGGCTCGGGCTCTCGCTCAATCAGATATTGAGCGCGAATACCAGGCTCGGGAGCGTCGAACTTGAGAGTTAGACACCTATGTGCCAAGTCACGTTTGTAAAAGGAAATGGAGATTTTACTGTTTTTAGGATTCTTTGATACCTTATGACCTGTTACTGTTGAAAAGTTTGCAAAATTCGAGATTAGGTAGCAGTAAATATCATAAATTTTGTTCCTTCCTTCAATAGTTAATATAGTAGTGCAGTGGCAAATTTTTCTTTTTATTTGGAACAGTATAAATGTAGCTTACCACTATAATGCTCACCTATAAATGTCTCACCTATAAACGGAAGGTAGTGGCGCAACAAAGAATAAATGAGAGAATGTGACGTAATTGGTGCAATATTTAGGGCCTGTTAAAAAATCAGAATTCGGAATAAGGGACACCAGACAACTCTCCTTATGTTACATTTAATATTTTTTATACATCCTTTGTGGAGATTCATTTGTGTTAACTGTATATAGGTATATAGAATGAATTGGAAAATTGTGGTTACTAACCTGGAAAAGTCAGGTAATTAATTGATTCTGACCTAATGAGTTGGAACCATAATCTTATACATAGCCTGAGATTGGTGTCCCGGTTTTTCTCTTACAAAATCTGGCAACCCTACTCAGGAGCAACCTCTAATTTAATTATGTGTTTGTCCTGCTAGAATACATTAAATATGAACATTTCTGAACATTAGATATGAGTATTGAAACTGAAAACTTGAAAGAGTGCGTTGATTGTAGCCTGTATTTTGTTAAAACAACACCATTCAAAGAAAATTAAAAGCTAATGAAAGCCCAAGTAAGAAGTTTGTGAATAGGAAATTTACTTCATAACATCAGTTTGAGTCAAGAAGTTATGTCTAATACTTTTGAAAATGATAAGTTTAGTGTGGTTCTAGTTTTCGATTCATCTACACATTTCATTAAGTACGTATATAAAAGCTGGTTCTTATGTAGTGAAGTAATATTTAGGAAGTGTTAAAGAGTAAATGCAATTATGTCAATTTACGTAGTTATCGTGAGATTTAAGATGATTGTGTTTGTTTGGAGCTAAATATCTCTTTCTTCTGCAGCGAGATTATATGAGATTTGTATCGTTCCGATGGTCAGAACACTCAACACTTATTCTCAGGGTATCAATATGAATGTAAGTCTCTATCAACGTTTAGCTGTTTCATCAGGTATGTGCTCATCTTCATTGTAATATGATCTGATAAATCTGCAATAAAATATTGTGAGACAAACAACACCATAATCGAGTTGTGGCGTACGACACGCCATCGTTCCGAAGTAGTTTCCAAAAAAAAAAAAAAAAAAAAAAAAACTTTAATGGAAGGGTGTGTGTGTGTGTTTTCTTGGATGTTGAATTGCCATATTTCTTTTCTTCGTATCATATTGATTTGGTTACGTAGTGTCTCGTCCCAAGGCAAAATCTGTAGCATTTCGTCCCCGTATAGTAGTATTTCGTCCCAACGCAAATCCATGGCAATTCGTCCCGAGCTATTTTTTATTGTTTAGTGAACAGACTATTGAGTAGAGTTTCGTCCCAGCGACACACAGGTGATGGCTCACACGTTGATCAACCGGTACTTCGTGGAACATTGCGATTTTTTGAAAATTAGCTATGTTTAACCTTAATGACACACTTGGAAAGTCTTAAATTTTCATAAAACAATCTTTGTTTGTGTAGTAATAAGCGCGTAGAACTCGGTTACTGACACTTTATTAATTTTAAATTACGGTGCTTTTATGTGGCTAAATTCGGATTATGATTATGTAACATTTGAACGACCATCAAACTAGCGTTGCGTTTTTTTTTTTTCCTTTATCTTTGACGAGGAATTCAAAGACTTCCAACAGACAGGATTTGAACTAGTGATCAAAATTCCTCAATTTAGGTCTTTTAAAACTACATTGCACAGACAGCGGCGTCTAGCTCAGGGGCTACAGACAGAGTGTAAGTTTTAAGGCCGAGTGCGGTAATTCCGTGGATTTTTAGTTTATAAAAATTTTAAAGAATAATGAATGAATAAAAGAGGGCACACTGTGCTAACAATGGCCATTATCAGTATAAACATAATCACTGTATGTGTGTGAGAGGGTGTGTGTGTAAGCACTGGATGAAACGCTACTCGATCAGGTGGCGGGCGGGCTGAAACAAAAGCTTTGTGTTCGTGGAATTGGGATGAAACAGTACTTACTTGGACGAAATGCTGCTTGGGACGAAACGATACGACACGTAATAGGATTGGAACGGAATACTACTAGGACGACACGCTAGTTGGGAGGAAACGACATGACACAATTGATTTATATGAAAAAGTAGTTTCCTTTTAAATGAATGAGATTCTAAAGGTTTGATTTTACAAATTTCTTCTTCTGGCTTATTTATGTATACTTTGCTTTAAAAATATTATTATATTAAATGTAATATTGCTTTAGTTTTCATTTATAAATATTAAAATTACATAATACAGTAGTTAAATTTCGCATAGAATACATTTAAAGATCTCATGAAGAAAGCAGTAAAATTAACTTGCTAAAATTCTCGTTTATTTCTAAGAATAAATATAATGCTTCCTCATATAAATCAACGGGCTGAGAAACCATGATGGTGTCGATATTAAACACTCTTAAGTTATACTCTTGTTTGTTTGGATTTATAAAACCTACAATTAAAATAATACTTATTTTGCTCGACTTTTCTATGAATGCACAGTTTCATTAGTTGCTAGTATAAAAATTTCCTATCTTGTAAGGTCAGGAGTTTCCTTACTCTATGATCTTTTTTTTTTCTTTTTTTTAAAAAAAGTCATGTAATTTGTTACTAAAACAACACACTTACAATAACTATGGAAAACCCGGATTTCTAATCCCAAAGATGTTTGAGCAATGAAATGACAGTTTCAGATGTCAAACACTCATCAAGTGGATGAATGTAACACATTATAAATAGTACAGAATGCGCTTCTTCTTCATCTTCGTTTTGCACAGCGGTTATAATCTTGCATTATAAGGAATTCTGCACTTGGAATACATTTCTTATCATTTTGTCCCTGAAGCTAACAACTGTTTGTTATCGGTCTGCAGCTTAAGCACAGTATATTCCACAGTGAGGAAAGCTATTGCTTTCCACTCTTTCTTTCTTTTCTTTTCAGAGTGGATCGATCAAAAGCAATGATTTTAAATGCAGGTACTATCAATATTGTGTTGTTGATGAAAAATAAAGGAAAGATCCAAAATAAACAGGCGTACTTTGACAATGAAGAGGTTTTTAATCTTGAACAAGGAAGATTACTTCATCTTTCACAGATGAGATCAAAACTTTACTTTTATCACGGTGGCTCAGTAGTAAAGGGTTCATCTTTGGTGAGTGTGGTTTATGGTTCGATCCCAGCTCGTGCCAAATGTGTTTTGTGGTTGGTAAACATCGTGTGCGTTAGATTTAAAGGATTGTCCAGTTTCCTCCTACTTTTTTTTTCATTCTGTAACTTCGTTCATTGTCATCATCACCGTCTTCTGTATCCTACACAGCATGACCGTGTAACGTAAAATTTGAATATTTATTTTTCTTTTACTTAGAACATACATTGGGACAAGACTAATTAATGAACGCAATTTATATACTTGTAAATGTCACTATTCTGTATTTTCCTACTGATGATATATTTTGGCGGACAATCTTCAAAAGAAATACTCCAAGTTTACTTCAATACAAATTACCTTCCATAATAGTATCTATAGGGAGCAGGGCCTCTAGAATGGTATTGTCCCTCTAGAAAACCGTTGGACCAAAGGTAAGTAGGGATGGGCACGACTCAATTTGAAACTCGATTCAACTCCACCGCCAAGTGAACTTTGTGGTGGACAAACACCGTGTGCGTGGGTTTTCTCGGGGTTCTCCCGTTTCCTCCCACTTTCTTCATTCCACCATTTCATTCATCACTCATCATCACCGTCTTCTTTAGCCTAGCCAGCATAACCGTGGGACGTAAAACTCAAATATTTCATTTTTTTCGATTCAACTCGAATTCGAGTCCAGTTACGAGCCGAGTCAAAGATAATTTTCTCGAGTCGAGTTCCGAGCCGATTCACTGTTTTGATGCCGAGTTTAGAGTCGAGTCGAGTTTGATAAATGGCTCGCTCGTTTAGCTCGTTTTGAAATCATGGCCTGATTAGTAGGGATGCGCACGAGTCGAGTCGAGTCGAGATTTAAGCCTGTCTCGACTCGTCTCGAGAAAATGTTGTCTCGACTCGACTCGAATTCGAGACGTGACGTCTCGAAATTCGAGCCGAGACAAAATATACGAGTTAAAATATACGCACACATCAGCCAGAATATTATAACTACCTACCTTATTGTCAGTCTGTTCACCTTTGGCACGGATAATAATGGCGACGCGTCTTGGCATGGATGCAATGATCCTTGAAAGGTCACTGGAGAGACTTAGTACACACAGGTCACCTAATTCCCATAAATTCTGGGAAGAGGGCGGTGCACTCTGACGTCACGTTCAATCACATCCCATCTGTGTTCGATTAGGTTCAGATCCGGCGAGTTGGGCGGCCAGCACATCACTTGGAACTTGCCGCTGTGTTCCTCGAACCACTCCATCACAATCCTGTCCTTGTGATATGGTGCATTATCTTTTCAAAAAATGCCACTACCATTGGGAAACATGGTCGTCATGAAGGGGTGTACGTAGTCTGCAAGCGGTGTGCGATACGCCTCGGCCGTCATGGTGCCTTGCGCGAGCTCCACCAGACACATGGATGCTCACCTTAATGTTCCCCGGAGCATAATTAAGCCGCCGTCAGCTTGTCTCCGTCCCGCAGTGCAGGTGTCAAGAAGCTGTTCCGTTGGAAAACGACGGATTCGTACCCTCCCATCGTCATGATGGAGAAGGTATCATGATTCAGCAGACAATACAACGCTCTGTCACTGTGCCAAGGTTTAATGACGATGGCCATGTGTTCATTTCAGTCGTAGTTGCTGATGTCGTGGTGTTAACATTCGCACATAGATGGGACATGGGCTTCGGAGGCCCATCGTTAGGGTTGTTCGGTGCACCGTATGTTCAGACACACTTGTACTTTGCCCAGTAATAAAGTCTGATGTTACTTCTGCCACAGTTCGCTGCCTGTCCTGTTTTACCAGTCTACCCAACCTATGACATCTATAATGAGGTGGGGGCGCCCAACCCCTCGACGTTTGGACGTCGTTTCCCCTTGGTTTCGCCACTTCTTGAAGACACTCACCACAACACTAATAGAACACCCGACAAGTCCTGCAGTTTCCGAAATTATCCTGCCGAGTCCCCGGGACCATTACAACCTGTCCTCGGTCAAACTCAGATAGATCGCGCGCTTCCCAGTTTACACACGGCTAGTACTCTCACTGATACTACATGCACCGTACGTGTGACTGAGTAGCAGCCATTCGTTGGCAGGTGCCGCGGATATTGCCTGGACGGGTTTATATCGTTAGTAGGTTGGTAGTCATAATGTTCTGACTGATCAGTTCTGACTGACATTTTCAACATTCTGATTAACTTGCAAAAAAAATCACAAGTTATGACAAGAAGCAACTGACTTGGACAAGACAACGGTTAGTTGATGAGGCAATCTTTTTTTTCTGTTTTTTTTTGAGGTGTGAGCTTTGACCATGCCTTGTGAAATTTTGATGTTTGGTGCTCATCAGTCGCGCTTCCATTTTATTCTAATTGTTCCAGTTCATGATAGTTAACAATACATTGCGCAGTTTGAATACATATCCACGTTTTCATTCAATCCAACTCAAGCCGCTTCAGATACTATAGAGTTGTATTTGTTTACGAAGAATTAATTGCGTATTAGAAATACACCCCAACAAAACATTCTGCGTGCTCATCTGCTCAGTATTCAAGGTTTTAATTACAACCTGAATTATTAAACTGCGAACGTAAGTTGCATTAGCTATCTAAGCATTTCCTATGGATAATTCAAGCACATGCTAATTAGGGTCTTTCTAACAAGCACTTGTGCTGTTCATAAACCTTACGCATTCAAGTAGGAAGAAAAAGATAGAAAGAAGGAAGTAAAAATGGTAATTTTGCAACTGTGACTCACTCGGGCTCATGCTCTCTAGAATGGAGCTCGCGTTCGCTAATCTGAATGAGGATCACACTAGTCAAGATTCTCACTAATTCGAGCTTGAGCTTGTTATTCACTGTGACATTCTCTTAGTTCGATCTCGTAATGCCACACGTCCTTTCCTGTTTTTACATATGTCTCATCATTTTCTACTTTCGGCCGTGGACTTTTCAATCAAGTTTTTGTTTACATTTTGACCCGCCGCCATTTTGCACAGGGTTGTCGTAGAGAGTCGAGACTTGCTCCATTTTCCTTCATTTTACAACAGCTTTCAAACGATGCGCTTCTTAGCCCCCCTTGCCATTTGAAACTTTTAAGTTGGACCCCGTCTGGGACCCTGCGGGGTACCCTGGAGAAAACGTTTTTATCCCAAAAAGTGTGCCCTTGAAAGTTTGAAGTGTCCCCGTGATGGGCTACGTGTTCACCGAGTTCTCCATTTACCCAATCGTTTCCGAACAAATGACACGATGTTCAAACTATTCTACCAGATTTTTTTTGTAGCTTTTACATTACAAACCAGTTGAGAATGCTCCAAGAACATTGCCAGAACGAATTTAAAAAGAATGGAGATATGAAGCGGGAAGGATAACTGCCATTGTTCCTAGATGTAAAAGTAAATCTTTATCCACAACTTCTTCTCTTTCTCGCAAAAATTACCAAATATTATCTCTGTATGACTCACAGTTCTCGAGATACGGCTGCTTAAATATCTAGAAATTCGAACTTTTTTGGCCAATATCTGGGAAACGGTGGCCAGTAGACAGTTTACCAATGTCCACTGGTTACTATTTGGTACAAAAATATTTACCATCATCTTAGATATTGATCAACACCAATATGATCTCTCTTTGATTTACGGTTCCTGAGATATGTATCCTTAAATTTCTGTAAATCGGCCATATTTTGGCTAATATCTCGGGAACGGTAAGAGTGACGCGAAAAATGTAATCACTTTCTCTGATAGTTTTCGATGCACTATCGAATTTAGTGTTCAAAATTGAAAAATCGCAAATACCAGGCAGTAGTATTGATTTAGTCCCATGACCATCAAAGAGGCCGCCTGCTATCAATATAAACAAGATAATTTGATATCAGTTGATTGATAAAGAGCACATGATGTGTTTCACAATAAAGAAGCTGATGCAACAGCTTGACGAAATAAGGTTAGTTTTTTTTTTCCTGGAGATAGTTGAATGACCTTTGTCTTTTATTCTATTGCAATTTACTTGATGGTCCCTGGTTCCCAGGACCACGTGGATGACCCCTAGTTCCCTTCCCTTCTTTGCAGGTCCACACCGCATGGACCCTGGAAATGGCCCCCATGCAGGACCCACACGAACAGCATGTGAGCAGATAAAAGAAAATGACCCCTGTGCAGGACCCATACTAACAATATGTGAGAATATTTTAATTTATAAGAAGCTACCTGTTAAAAAGGTGTGAGTAGATAAAAGAAAATGGCCCCTGGACATGACGCCTAGGCCCCATGGCCCCAGGACCAATATGAACAGTATGTGAGCAGATAAAAGGAAATGACCCCTGGAAATGGCCCTTGTGCAGGACCCATACGAACAGCATGTGAAAATATTTTAAACTTTGCGCTTCATTAGAAGCTACCTGTTAAAAAAGGTGTGAGCAGATAAAAGAAAATGGCCCCTGTGCAGGACCCATACGAACAGTATGTGAGAATTCTAAAATACCCCCCTCCTCCTCCTCCTACCCCCTACTACAATGGACCCTAGCTTTTTGCTTTCTTTTGTGTTATTTATAACACTCGTTGTTAAAAATTGATGTGAAATAAAAGATGGACACAAGAATTGAACCGAGAACCGTACAATACTTATTAAAGAAAAGACGTCGCGAACATATTGTGAATACGGTATAGCTATGTTATGAGATGGGACATTTTTATGGATTCACCGTCTGAAAAGACGTCGCGAACATTATTGTGAGATGGGAATAGGTATACTACGAAAAGGGGAATATTTATTAAAAACATATTTCTTACTTGTGAGCTGAAGAGTAAATGCCACAGACATCCTTCCTTGAGAGCCGTTGAAATTGAAATGAACGAGACGAAAGCCGTTTTGCTTGGCTTTAGTGATGTCAATATTAATTTTGTACCGTATCAGAATGAGGAAACTGATTGAGCTATATCATTATAGACTTTATTTATTTACAAGAAACATAGATTAATTGCAATCATCTACAAACACTTGTATGATTTGAACTTAATCATAATGAGGAAATTGTGTGTGTATCACGAGAAATTTGAATAACAATCACGTGCGAGGTTAAAAGCGTTTATTATCTACAAGCATGACTGATATCTAACAGAGTTAATCACAGATGGATCACGAGTTTATGTGTCCGAGTTTAATTGATATTGACGATAGAGAAAAATAAATCGATAAACACGGGTATTTAGGAAAAAATAGATTAATCAAAATCACGAGAACTGATGGGTTATTGAACGCTTACCCTATTTCATGGATCACAAAGTGAACTTGTATTTGTAAATATATATATATATATATATATATATATATATATATATATATATATATATATATATATATATATATATATATATATATATAAACAATTTGGAAACGTTATTACTTAGAGATAACCAGAGAACGGCGAAAACAATTGTTTTCTTATTGCAATCAAATACGAAAAAATAAGCTGTAACTTCAGAGATTAATGCCCCGAACTGAACAATAAACTAATGAAATTGTAATAGAAATACGAATCATTACAGTGCGGATTCAATGTCCACGGTGAGAACATTGAATATGCCCCGCCTATATGCAATAAAGCACACGGAGTTATGGGGAAAAAATGGTTCCGCCTATACTAAATAAAGTACTTATATATAAATCCCTGTTCCCTTTTTTATATAATATAATCGTTACTATTGAGTGTGCCTTTTATAGTAATTAATTGTGTGACTTTGCGTGTGTGTTTGCGATTTCTAAATAGTTTGGACGACCAGCGAATATTGTAAGTTATTATTGTACTTGATGTATATATCCACACATATTAACTGACGCGCCTTTTGTAAATTAATATTTAAACCTAGGGTTGACGAACAAATGTAAAATTGTAAATCATTTTAAAAGTATAACACATAATCGTTAACGCGCCCCACGGGCGTTTACATTGAAACGTGAGAAAAAAGTGATCAATTGTAAAATATTTCCACCATTAATGCCGCGCCTTTGTTCGAAATGCCATTAATTTTGCGCGTTTACACAAACATTTATTTTTTATTATAGCAAGCATTTACGGACTTACATGAAATAATTTTAAAATACCATTGGCATTTAACACAAGTTGGTTGCACCTTTTTAAAATTGCACTTATGCGAACGCGAAATAAAAATTAATGTGTGCACCTAGCACAAGTTGGTTGCACCTTTTTAAAATTGTACTTACGCGAACTCGAGATAAAAATTAATGTATGTGCACCTAGCACATGCTGGTTGCAGTTTTCAAAATTACACTTATGCGAATGCGAAACAAAAATTAATCTGTGCACCGTGCACATTCTGCTTGCAGTTTTTAAAATTGCATGTACTCTAACGCGAAAATTAATGCGGATATTTAACCCAAGGTGGCCACGATAGCATTGCATACCAACTTATATTTGAGAACGTGTCGTTTACAAAAAGTGAACAATTATAAAATATTTTTACTATTAACCCTTTCCGGATCCTGGCATTTTGGGCTATCTTTTAGACTTTCAGTCAAGCAGCTACTGCATCGTCTCTGTTTATCCTAGGGTCATGGTTCATTCTCTTCAGAATAGAGCAGGCTTTCAAATGGTATCACTTCCATGCCCATACCATATACCAGGAGAGGGAAAATTGATGTCAAAGTGAAAATTTTGATGGGAAATTTTTTTCCAAATTTGGGCCCCCCTGCCCCCTACCCTGTGTGAACGTAGAGACCTCCAAAAATCTGATGAATAGTACTTGGTAAAGTAAATGTGTGTACCATATTTCAAGTTTCTATCTTGAATAGTAAGGGCGGGAGAAATTTTATCAGGAATTCCCACCATGCCCAAAACGACCGCAAAACACCATGATCTCAGGGAAAAAAATTCCTGAGACATCCCTAATTACCCTAGGGTCATGTTTCGCCCATCAGTCTCTTCAGAACAGAACTGCCTTTTAGACGGTATGACTCACGTGTCTCTATCATGTATATAAAGGGGGAAAATTCCCCCAAAATTGATTTTTTGGTCTAAAAATCCCTTTCTTCAACTTTGGCCCTCTGGACCCCCCTGTTTTTAGGCAGAAATCGGAAAAAAACTTCTGGTAAATACTACTTGGTGGACTGAATGTTTGTCCAAAATTTCAATCTTCTACGTGAAAAAATAGGCCCGCCAGAAAAAAAATTCCCTACTTTGCCCCACTTTTACCCTATACAGAAGTATATTTGGATAAAAATTCACTGAGACGGCCCTAATTACTCTAGAATAGTAATTCGATCGTCGTTTCCTTCAGAATGGAACAGCCTTTCAGAGGGTATGACTCACGTGGTCCTCTCATGTATGTAAGGCGGGAAACTGACGAAAAACGGGATTTTTGGGGTAAAAATATCCCTTTTTTAAAGTGTTGCCCCTCTGGTTCCCACCTGTTTTAACACTGACATCGGAACAAAAAATCTGGTAAATATTACTCGGTGGACTGAATGTTTATGCAAAATTTCTATCTTCTACGTTCAAAAAAAAGCCCGCCACAAATATATATACCGACAATGCCCCATTTTTCCCTTATATAGAAGTATATTTTTTTAAAAATTCCCTGAGACATCCCTAATTACCCTAGGATAATAATTCGACCGTCGTCCTCTTCAGAATGGAACGGCCTTTCAGACGGTATGACTTACGTGGCCCTCTCATGTATGTAAGGCGGGAAACTGGCCAAAACGGGATTTTTGGGGTAAAAAATCCCTTTCTTTACCTTTTTGCCCCTCTGGTTCCCCCTGTTAGAGCAATGGCATCGGAACAAAAGATCTGGTAAATACTACTCGGCGGACTGAATGTTTGTGCAAAATTTCAATCTTCTACGTAGAAAAATAAGCCCGCCAAAAAATTTGAACATAGGCTTAGAAACTGAGAAAAGAAATGTTTGACTTCTGACGTCATCACCTCCTATGTCTGGACGCAGCACGGTCTGAAACCATATGTAATGTCTTCTACAATGTCTCTGGACCTGAAAAAGAAAAAAACGGACGAAAAAGCTCAATAGAAGAGAAATAACGCAATGTACCATGAAAAGTGCATATGGTACAAATTGTACCATAGGATCCCCAAGGGGTTGATGCCACGCCTTGTATGGGAAAGAACTTTTAATTTTTACGCACTGGCATGCATTTATTTATTTATTATTACTTGCGCGGGCAAACTTGTTGCACTATTACTAGTACGAAAATTAAATTGGTCATCTATTAAAAGTTGGTCTTGATTGCATTCTTTTAATTTTTCATAATATTTATTTGAACAGTATAACCGTACTAAAAATGTGTAAATCTGGTTTGTCACTAACCTAACCTAAGCGACCCATAGTTGCTAACGCACCTTTACTGGACGACCTTGTGGTTTGTCACTTACCTATCGTAACGTAACCACCGCTAACGCGCCTTTACTGGACGACCTTCTGGTTTGTCAGTAACCTATCGTAACGTAACCCCCGCTAACGCGCCTTTACTGTACGACCTTGTATTACTAACACTCGCTCAGCGACGCAAAATGTAGTGACACACTGTATTTTGAATGCAATAAAATATTTTTACTATTAATGCCGCGTCATGTTTGGAAAAATGCGCACGTTAACATTAAGGAAATACTACATTTAATTTTTATTTGATAGCTAGTTCTTTTTTGCTATTGTTCGCGCACCATTATTATATAGTACAATTATCGTGGGCTAAAGTTTTAAGTTTATTGTATACTTCTAGTACTTTTTCCTTATATATGAAACTATTGTTACTGGATACACATATAATTTAAGACAATGAACACGTGTTTTTTGGTAATGGTTAACATTATACAGAAAGTACAAGCACACTAGTACGTTTTTCTCAATAAATTAGTATTCTAGATTTTACCTACATGTAAGATATTCAATGAATAATTTTTTTTGCGTTTTTCGGAGCAACAACTATATTTGATTTTTACTAACTTTAACTTTTAACGCTAGCGATGGAATTAAAACGTAATTTTTTATTGTTTCTTGTAAAAGCAGAAACACGGAACACATATTAATAATAAATGATGATTTCACAAAAATTATTGTATACTTTTAACGTATAAAAGAATTGAAAAAAATACTTTACTCACTAGAACTCCATTTTTCGGCATATCACGTGTTGATGAATGAGTTACAGACAAGAGATTGCATGCTTAGGATTACGCCCAGTAGGAGGCAGCACTAATGATGGTTTGCGATACCGGTTCTAAATTTTGCGAATTGCAAGTGCCTTTACTAATTGAAATAACTTATTAATAAATGTGTTTTTACTAAGAAATGGTAATTTTTATGCTATAGTTTTAGTACACGTAGGAAAAATTATATGTCTTGCCTAGTTTGTAAAATAAAAATAAATGAAGAGGCTTCGTGTTAGTTTGTAATGTAGCCTGTAGAAATATGCGCCGATTTACAACCCTCTATGATATTTAGACTGCAAAACGCAAACTACAATGTAACACACTTGCTTTTTGGATTTGAGATGGATTATTTACGCAAACTAGAATGCAATGCAAGTTAGTAAGACACAATGTGTTAGTCAAAGACAACTTAGTAAGACACAATGTTTTAGTCAAAGACTAGTTACGGTATACTAAGGATATTTAAAGACTAGTTAAGGGATACTAAGGATATTTAAAGGCTAATTAGGGCATACTAAGGATTTTAAAGACTGGTTAGGAGATACTAAGGATTGTCAAAGTGTGCTTACTGGATATTTAAGGACTAGTTAAGGGATACTAAGGAGGAAATGTTATTTGGATCTTAATTACAGAGTGTATAGTACAGAATGAGGGCCTTTTCTATTGGTATACTTAGTTTCAGAATAAATATTGCGGTGGGCCGCAGTACAGAATGAGTCTTAGTTTATTTCAGAAATGAAATAAGGCTACATATATGTATACTGTTAATGCAAACGCGTATAGAGTAAGTCTTAGCTTATTTCAGAATTGGAATAAGGCTACATAGATGTGTACTGTTAATACACACGCGTATAGAATGAGTCTCAGCTTATTTCAGAATTGGAATAAGGCTACATAGATGTGTACTGTTAATGCAAACGCGTATAGAATGAGTCTTTTCTTATTTCAGAATTTGAATAAGGCTACATAGATGTGTACTGTTAACGCAAACGCGCATAGAATGAGTCTTAGCTTATTTCAGAATTGGAATAAGTCTACATAGATGTGTACTGTTAATGCAAACGCGTATAGAATGTGCCTTAGGATATTTCAAAATTGGAATAAGCCTGCATACATACTTTCTGTTAATGCAAACGCGCATAGAATGGGTCTTAGGCTATTTCAAAATTGGAATAAGGCCGCATACATACTTTCTGTTAATGCAAACGCGTATAGAATGGGTCTTAACCTTTTTTAAATGCACAGAGGCCAGTTGTTTTACGAACCCGTTTGCAGACGACTTAACACTACGTTGAATGCTTTTGAGTAAGGCCGCTAGGTGGCAATACTTACCACATGATTGCGTGAAAACATGCGTGAACTTGTTGAATGTAATGATATATATTAACATGATATTCCGTTTTGACATTATTTTATTGTACGCCGTCAGACCTAACGTGTTTTTTACCCTTGACCTATTTTAAAATAAATATTATTAGTGCTAGTACTAGTACTGAATTGAAAACATAGAATTTAGTGAAAAGTCTAAAAATATTATTCCTCTTTTACAGTGTGCTAATTTTTGGCCGAGATATTATAAAACCTGCAGTGGCAGAATAAAAATTAGCTAGGCGTGCCCACCATCTTTCCCAATTTTGGAGTTTAATTTTTAAAGAACAACTAAGAATCAGAAGGTGAGTGTATTTCATAATAATTATTATTATTAATATATTTATTGAAGACAAGTTATCCTTGCTTTGTTTTTAACCAACAGTTAGTAAACAAGACTTTTTAAAACCAAGTCATTGTACATTTCTTTAGCTGAGCTTGTTTTTTTAACCATTAATTAATAACCAAGTTTCTTTTATAGTTTTTTCAAAGCAAGTTATTGATTATTGCATGTTTTTACAATATTTAAATATTTTGTTAGATTTATTTTTATTACATAGAACACAAAATCTTTGTTTCTTTATTTTAGATGGATTTCCTGTGTTCCACTGGTGAGCTCAATATGATTGATGAACTTTTCCTTCATGAAGTTTTACGCGGTCTTGATGACTATCCTCGTGTCTTCAGTACGTGGAAAGCGATAATGGAGCTACAGAGATTAGGTCATCGAGCCAGTGTAAGGTGTGAGGCGTTACTACACGCTCTTTGTGCTTTTGAAGGTAATGACCTTATACTTTTAAATCATTGTGTTTCAGCCGCCGATGTGCTTGACTTATTCGTGCACGGATATTTCCGTAGAAATGAGTCTTACAATTATCCTCAAAACAGATTCATGTATTTAATTGCGTGCGGAGAAGGGCAAAAAGAATAAATAATACAGAGTTATCCAACATTTTTGATTTTGGTTCGCGGTTTGTTTCGGATAATTGTAGTACTCCATTTCAATCACCCATAATAATGACCCCTCAAGAAAATCATAACTTGAGTGATAATCATTTACATTTATTAGGTAATGAAGACTTGGCATTTTTAGATATAGTAAATATAAATTCCGATGAAGAAGAACAAGAAGTGAGGAGATTGGTTAAAATGAGGACGATGCTGTGGTTAAACCCACGCATCAAGTCCAGGGACAAAATCTTGTATACAATCAACCTTGTGTATACATGGATATGGGGACCAATCTGATGCTCAACCTGGCCCGTCACATTCCCCTGATCCCATATTTCTTGGATATGGGAGCAATAATGACAAAGGTACAAATAGTACTGATTGTAGTACTAGTGGTAGTACTAGTAGTAGTGGTAGTGAAAATAAAAATGACGGGGAAAATCAGAGTAATCATAACTTCGAAGTAGTAAGAGTTTCATCTTACGGGCCATGAAATCGCGGTTAGACTAGTGGATAATGAAAGACGTATTGACAATCCACAGGCCTATATTGAAAGCTTATTTAATTTTGCGTTAGAACATGTGTTATCTAGCGCACGCCCCACAGATTATATCGGAGTGTACATAGATAGTAGCAATAGTAGAAATAACAAGTCTGTATATGTTCCATGGAGAAGAAAACCCGATTTTTCTGCTCGAAGTGTCCTTTCCTCAATTGAACGAGTTTTAAATTCAATTGAGGATTTCCTTTTGGGGTATGAAGTACTGTTTCGATTCCATTTTTCCGACAGTATGCATGGAGAAGGAAGAAATGCAGCAAGTGCTGTTGAAAAATATTCCAAACATCAAGATTATTTGGAAAAGCGTTTAATATGCATAGAGAACAATAATATGTATTGCCTCCCCATGGCAATTGTGTGGTCGATTACGAAGCACACCGCAAGTAGCGAAAGTTTGTATAAATTAAGAACAAGAGATTATGATGCATGGGCTCTTAAAGCAGAAGTTCTCTGCAACATGGCGGGTGTTAACGTTAAAGCAAAGGTAGGTTGGGATTTTAAAGACCTTGAAATTTTCCAGGCATATTTAAGTGGGGAGTATCAAATTTTGGTGTATGAGGAAGATGAAAATAATGACCTGGAATATATAGTCCGTTACCCGGGAGAGTATGCAGAAAATGAGATCTTTATTTTCTATAAGAGAGATAACACTGTTGGCCATTTTGAACCCATTCCATACATTAAAAAATTACTTGGTAAACTGAAGTATTGCTACTATTGTTTGCAAGCATATAATGGGTTAGCATATAAACATAAGTGTAAACTCAGTGTTCTCTTTGTGAATGCAAACACGTACGAGATTATGATAGTAATAAAATTAAATTTAATGCGTGCAATAGAGAGTTTGCTGAGAGCATGTGTTTTGAGAATCATGTGAAACGTAATAAAAGCGGTAAATCTGTGTGTGATAATGTTAAGGTCTGCAATAATTGCGGTATCATCTTTGATAACAGGCGTCGAAAATCAAATCATGTGTGTGGTGAACACTTTTGC
Source organism: Thermobia domestica (assembly GCF_964235325.1). Taxonomy (NCBI): domain Eukaryota; kingdom Metazoa; phylum Arthropoda; class Insecta; order Zygentoma; family Lepismatidae; genus Thermobia; species Thermobia domestica. The sequence goes on along the minus strand of NC_137459.1, from coordinate 214,251,817 downwards.
ACGAATATTCGTAAGCATGTTAATTTCACTCCTACATGTTTTGTACAACGACAAAAGCCTGTACATACTAATAGGTTTATGTACATTGCTTATGATATAGAAACGATGTTAAAGGCACCCAATGCGCGCGGTGAAAGGGAACATGTCATAGTACTGGTATGCTGTAAGCATATTTGCTGCAACTGTATGAATAAAGGTGTCGATGAGTCCTGTAAAACTTGAGGTGATAATAATGGAAATCGTTCGTTTTCTTTTAAGACAATGACGGACTTTATTAACCATGTACTAGCAGACCGACCTGACTTTAAACGTATAATTTGTATTGCACATAATTGTAGCAGATACGATGGTCTTTTCTGCCTTATAAATCTAATAGAATAGCAGCATCTTATTCCTAATGTTTTAATTCAGGGTCAGAAAATTTTAATATTAATATTGTTAATCGTATTTTCTTTAAAGAATTTTATTTATTTATTGGTTGTAAATTATCTAAACTTCCCAAAACTTTAAGCCTGCGCGGAAATTTAAGAAAGGAAGATTTCCCATATTTATTTAACACCGAGGAAAATCAAAATTATGTTGGTCCCTACCCCCACTTGTATTCTATGACCCTGAAGGACGAAGCACCGAATTAAAACAAGAATTAATAGCCTGGCACCAAGAACGTCCGGCAAGTGGCGAGGAGTTTAACCCCGAAAAGGAAATGCTGTCTTATTACGAGAACAACGTTAGAATTCTAGCAGAAGCGATCATCAAATTTAGTGACATTATTGAAGATAAAACGAATGGTTTGCAATGTTTCATCACATCATCCACCATTGCAGGCCTTGCAATGCATACATATCGTACTTTGTACTTACCTGAAAATACTATTCCCGTAATTCCCGCGTTGGGTTTCCATTATAAGACAAAATATTATACTAAAGCTATGCAATGGCTTATGTATATGGAAGAACAATTAGGGATAAAAATCCAGCATGCTAGGAGAGGTGGGGAAAAGTATATTGGTCGGTACCAAGTTGATGGATGGCATGAGGTACTCAACGCTGCCTTCGAATTTTATGGTTGTTACTGGCACTCGTGCCCGCGTTGTTACCATTTTAACCGTGACGACATTTTACATGACGCCAAAGACCCATAAAATACGATGGAAAAAACATATGAACGAACAATGCTCCGCCGGAAGTACCTGAAAAGTTTAGGTAAAAACCTATACGAAATCTTGGAATATTCTTGGGATGAAAAAGTAAAGACGGATAAGGACGTACAAAGGTTTATTAAAGAACGTTGTACTAACCTGCCTTATTTTTTATTCCCAAGAATTGTTATAATGGCGGGCGCACTGAAGTGTTCAAATCTTACGTCAATTTTACGGGTAATGAGAAGTTATGTTACGCCGATATTACGTCCCTATACCCGTTTGTAATGCCACGTAAACCTATGCCCGTTAAATCACCTAAGATACATACGGGGCCGTTTTTTCCAGATTTCAGGTGGATAGTATTCATGGTGTAGTAAAATGCACTATTTTGCACCCAAAAGACTTGAATTTTCCGATTATTCCGTACGTGGCGGGAGGCCGTTTGCTTTTCGGTCTTTGCCGGACATGTATGGAAGAGGAAAACAATGATGATTGTACTCATAGTGACAATGTGTGTGCTATTACAGGTACATTTTGTACTCCAGTGTTACACCTGGCTCTTCAAAAAGGATACAAAATACTCGATATACATGAAATATGGGAATTCGATCTCATGGGACCTGAAGAGAGGAATTCAGGTGGTTTGTTCGGAACTTATGTGAATTCTTTCCTTGAGATGAAGCAGGAAGCCTCTGGTTTTCCTGCTTATTGTAAAAATGAAGGAGACAAACAAAAATATATCGAGGACTATTATTCTATGAAGGCATACAGTTAAATTATGATAACATCAGGACGAACCCGGGATTGGGGCAATGTGCAAAACTTTACCTCTATTCATTATATGGCAAATGCGGACAGCGCACTGATATGTCATATAGTGTAATCGTTAGTGACGAAGATACGTTTCTTAGGTATTTAACGTCGGCGAGGTATGAAATTCAAAGTGTGGTCCCAATTAATGATGGTCAATTAATTATCACATATAGGGACAATGAAACTGAAAATGTCCCACTCGATTTTTCAAACGTCATATTAGCTGTCTTTATTACTTCCTGGGCTAGACTTGAACTTTACAAATTACTAACGACTGTAGGACCAGACAGAGCCATTTCCTGTGACACTGACAGTATTATGTATATACAGAAAAAAGATGAGGAACCTTTGTTACCACTTGGAAACTATCTGGCTGATCTAACAGATGAAATTCCAGAAGGTTGGGAATTTACAACCTTCTACGGTTTAGGCGCGAAAAATTATTGTTATATGCTAATTAACGCCAATCGGGTTGTTCAGTACATACTCAAAATTAGGGGGATAACTCTAAACGATAGGACCCCTCAAAAAATTAACTTTGAGAGTTTCTATAAATTAGTGTCTGGACAATTAGAGTCCACAGTAATAGAAAACCCAAATAGTATTGTGCGTAAACCAGGGTTCCGTAATACACACCGTGAGGTAAATAAAAAAACGTAAACGTGTTGACGAAGATGACGTGACTGACGATATACCAATAAGAAAACGGTTATAGGCCGTAAAACTTTACCTTACCGACTTTTTTCTTTGCATGATTTTTTTCTTTTTTTTAACTTCTCCTTTCCCGTGGAAAGTCGTTAATTATTTTTTGGATCAATTGCTATGTAATTTTACTTGCTATGCTCCTTATAGAAGCTCATTGTTAAAATTTCCTATGGAAAGTGGTAGGAGCACTCTATGAGTGTGAAATATTAAGTAATATATTTTAACTCAAAAGCTTTAATATTTATTCTTGTTCTTACCCTTCATCAGAAGCTCATTGTTAATTATTTGTTTGTTCGCTTCTTAAAGAAGCTCGTTGTTAATTATTTATTGGATCGTTTTCTTAGAAACCACTATCTCTTTTCTTTCTTTCTTTCTGAATGTGTGTATATAAAACAAAAGCTCTATTGTATACATTCATTTGAGTACAACATGTTAAAATTTCAACATCCCTCTACCATTTTAATTACAGGTCCATCAAGGGCAGGAAAAACATGTTTTGTAAATCGATTACTTAATGAACGTAATCAAATGCTTAGTATAAAATTTAATGAAATTGTTTGGTGTTATGGTGCAGTAATACCAAACCTGGATGCACATGCAAAAATACGTTTTCTAGAAGTGATACCTGACATGAATAATTTTGAAATTAAAGAAAATTCATTATTAATACTTGATGATTTAATGTCAGAAACTAATGGTGATGTTGCTAATTTATTTACAAAGTATGCACATCATAAAACGTTGATTGAAATATTTATTATTCAAAATTTATTTCCAAAAGGAAAACTTGCATGTGATATTAGTTAAAATGCACATTATATTATAGTATTTAAAAATCCGCGTGATAAATTACAAATACAATATTTAGCAAGGCAAATTATGCCTCGATATAGTAAGGAAATCGTGAATGTATTCGAGGAGGTAACACGTGAGCCTCACACTTATTTGTTATTTGATCTAACCCAAAAAAAACAAACGATGCATTGCGACCACGTACAAATATTTTTCCTAATGAAATCATGCATGTATACGCTAACATAAAAAACATGGATACAGAAATTATTATTTAGTCGGTATCAAGATGTTGAAGGTAAAACAACACTACAACACGCTCCGTGGTCTGTGTAAATGCAAAAATACAAAACGGAAACAAATTTTACAAAATGCTTCAGGGGATTTAATAAGAACAATTTCTCAAGTAGCTAAAAACACAATAAAAGGAAACATCCCTTTAAATTCTCGCCAGAAGCAACGATTACGTAGACATAAAAAGATTCTGCGCGCTTTATCTCAGCAACGTACTGCATTAAAGAAAAAGAAGAGGTTGTTACTACAAAAAGGTGGCGCGCTTCTACCATTAATTTTGGGACCACTTCTAGCAGCAGTAGGCAGTAGTATTTTTATTCGATAATCATGTCAGAATTAGGTAAAATGATTTCAGTTCCTGAAAATGCAATACATGAAATTCGGTCCAATCTTAAGTCTATAGATTCACATCAATCACTTTTAGATGAAGAAATGAATAATATTTTAAAACGTCATAATCTTCGTGTATAACAAAAATGGAAATTATATCAACAAGCTTAGCATCGTTACTTTCTATATACATCACCTTCACATAAGCCTATTACATTACCCGTTATTCAGGATGAAGAAGAAGAAGAAGAAAAATCATCATCATCACTTTCTTTGCAACAGGATAACAATACTTCAATTTTACCATTTGTATCAGACATTTTGCAATCAGTACCAAAAACACTACGTAGGAAAACAGATCTATTATTAAAGCAGTTGACAAATTGTGATAAAATTCAGTGGGATAAGTCTGGTATAGTACGTGGGATAAGTCTGGTAAGGAAAAACAATACCTGGATCAAATATTATAGATTTAGTAAATGATGTTGTTCGTACAAGAAAATATTCAAGAAATCCTATAGGTATTCATGAATTTAAAAATTTATTAGAAGATCTTAATATTCCTAAAAAATTATTGGCACACCAGCATCAAAACTTAATAGTAGTAGTAGTAGTAGTAGTAAAAGACAACGTATTCGTAAAATAAGAAAATCACCCAGGCCTAAAGCAGTATCTAATTTATTTAAACATTGGAAATAATATAGTATGTAAAAATGACAAAATTATCAAAAATATATTATGATTATTCAAATCCTAATTCTTTAACGAGCATACAAACATTACATCGTAAAACAAAATTATCTAAAAAGAAAATTAAAAGTGGTTAGCTTCTCAAGATGCATATACATTGCATGCACCAATTCGTAGTTTTTCAACGGAAAAAGTATTATGTTAGTGCACCAAATGAAACATTACAAATGGATTTGGCAGTTATGCAAAACATTGCAAAGTATAATAATAATTATAAATATATGTTATGTTGTATTCATATTTTTTCACGTTATGCATATTGTGTACCCTTAAAAACAAAGAAAGGTCCTGAAATGGCAAAAGCAATAAGATTTTTTTTTAAATTTCAAGTTACCCGTGTTTAATGTACAAACCGATTTATTTACAGAATTTTATAATCGTCATGTAAAACAATTGTTTAAAGAATGTGAAATTAATCAATATAGTGTTCATTCTGTAATTAAATGTGCTTTAGCAGAACGTTTTATAAGAACATTAAAAGAAAAATTGTATCGTTACTTTACTGCAAAGAATACTTACCGATATATTAATGTCTTAAATCAAATTGTCAATAATTATAACCATTCATATCATTCAAGTATTAAAATGGCGCCTGCAGAAGTAAATGATTCCAATGTAAATCAAGTGTGGGAAACACTATACGGAAATACAGTAAATAAAAAGAATATAAGTTCTAAATTTAGTTCGGGTGATTATGTTCGTGTTAGTAAGTATAAACATGTATTGGAAAAAGGATATTTACCTAAATGATCACAACAAATATTTATTGTTGATAAATGTATTAAATCTAATCCTGTGACTTATAAATTAAAAGTTTGGAATGGAGAAGAAATTAAAGGAATATTTTATGCTCAAGAATTACAAAAAGTAATAATAAATTCAAAGAAAACTTATTTAATTGAAAAAGTATTAAAACGTAAAAATGGGTGGATGTATGTAAAATGGTTGGTATATCCGACAAGTATGAATTCATGGATTAGATCCGATTCTATTCAGTCTGCAAGATGAACTCAAACCTTACACATAACTTTTACGTTACTCTTCCTTCAAATGCCAGTAGTAAACTTTTAATAATACAACAGATTCATTTCGCGTTAAATTAGCACAACCTATTGATTTAAGTGATGGGGAATTGGGTGTTGCATTAACACAAATTAATATTCCGTGGAAATTTTATAATGTTGGTGAAAATGAAGAAATAATAATTACTTCTGTTATGGATGATAATGTTGAACGTCATCATGTTCGTGTAACACCGGGATATTATTCCTCTATCGAATCTATTCTTGAGTTAATTCCTGAAAATGCTCGTGTTACAATATTTACAAAATAAAAATCAAATTGTGATTAAACATTCTTTAAAATTAGAAGATCAATGTATGATTGGTATTACATCAGGATTACAACATGTTTTTGGATATATTAATGAAAATACACACGATATTAAAAATGTAGTATACACAAAAATTAGAAATGTTGATTTATTATTATCACGGGGTAAATTTCCATGTAATTTAGATTATAATATTCCCAATTCAATTAATGTATGTGTTGATATCGTAAAACAACAACAAAATGTTGGACCGTTAGTTCGAAAACTTAGTGTATATAATGTACAACACGGTAATGTAAAATCTTTTGTGTTTCATACACCACATTATGTTAAAGTTGAAAAGAAATATTTTGATACAATAGAAGTAAACTTAAAAGATGAACACGGTTTAAAATTACCGTTTCGTTTCGGGACTTCAAACTTGACACTTCACTTTAAACGAAAATGATTTCTGAAAGTATTGATGATAGTTTCTACATTACATTAGTTTCAAACGCTAGTACAAATGTATATCCTACAAATAATCCAGCACATTTTATTAATCAGTTAAAAAATAATATACGATTATCAGAATCCAATTGGTACGTAGGGTTAAGTGAAGTACATATTCCATTAACATGTTATAACGTCACCGAAGATGAAAATGTTGTATGGTACAAATTTAAAAATGCAGACCCTATGAAAAGTAAAGTTGTTGTTGGATATAATCCATCCATTCATCATTTAATACATGAATTAAATACAATATAAAGATTTATACGGTTTAGCTTTTCAAATATTATACGTGTTGAATGCGATGAACGTTTCGAATCTGTTACACTGTCACCTACATTAGCTCTACAACTAGTTTTTTTCTAAAAAATCAGATCTTATAAAGAACTCGTGGATTCAAACAACCATACGTAGATATTGGATATTCACATCATTTTTTATTTATACCGACATTATACAATATCAATTTTTAGGAGATACAAAAGCACCATTATTGCCTATAGCAACAATTTCTGATATTAAATATGGAAAAGTTCAAACAATTACCTTTGAAGATATTCATTATATGCCACTTGCAAAATTTTGTTTTAACACAATTTAAATACTATTAAAAGATCATGCAGGGCGAAATTTGCCATTCCGATCTAGGACACTGACCGCAACACTTCAGTTTAAACGCTCTCCTGCTAAATAATAATAATAATAATAATAAAAATGAGATCTAGACGTGTTACTTTACATCGTGGACGTGGAATACCATATTTTTCAGGACTTGTATATCAAAGGGGACATGGTATAAGGAGTTTCTTTAAAGGGTTATTTCGTTTTGCTTTGCCATTTCTTAAACAAGTTGCCAAAACTGTAGGACGTCAAGCATTACAAACCGGTATACAAGTTGCGGGTGATGTGTTGGAAAATAAACCATTTAAAGAAGCGGTTCGTGCAAGTGTAAAATAAGCTGGTAATAATTTAAAGACTAAAGCTATTAATAAAGTTGGACAGTTGCTAACTGGTAGTGGTAAGAGACGGTCACGCAAAAGGAAGGCTCCTGCAATTGTAAATTTTGGACCACCAACAAAACGTAAACATATGAACAATATCTTTTCATAATGTCGCTCCTAAATTCCGATACTTCTGAATGCTGTACCAATGAATTTGATTTATTTTCGATACCAATGACACAAACAGCTATTGAAGCAACTATAAATGCTGAATATCGACCAATTTCTACATTAATATCAGAAGGACCAACTGAATTTGTTATCCTGGAGAAAGAGGATAATTTATTCATCCCGCATATCTATATCTTTATGTACGTTCTAAAATTACGAAAGCTGATGGATCAAATTTAGTTAATGATGATGTTGTTGCACCGGTAAATAATTTCCTACATTCATTATTTAGTGAGATCGATATTACGTTAAATGATTAATTAATTAGTTCTTCATCAGGATCTTATCCTTATCGTGCATACATTGAAACTTTATTAAATTATTCTCATGATGCTTCTCAAACACATTTAGCATGTGCCATGCGGTATAAAGATACTGCAAAACATTTTAATAAATTGGATATCAATAATGCTGGTTTTCAAAAGCGTGCCAGTAAAATAAAAAATAGTAAATGTTTGAAATATACGAACGTCTTCATACAGATATTGTAAGTTTAGGTCATATGCTTCCTAATATAGTAAGTTTACGTGTCAAATTACACCGTAGTAAAGATAACTTTTGTTTAATGTCTCCAGAAAATACAAGTTATAAAGTTGCACTTGAAGAAGTTATTCTACACGTACGACGTATTGATGTCCCTGCAGATTTAGCTATGCAATTAAATACACGAATGGTTTCAGAAACGGCCAAGTTACCTCTCATAAGAGTAGAAACAAGATCTTAAAGTATTCCTGCACAAGTCAAGTCATATAACCTTGATAATCTCTTTCTGGGTAATGTTCCTAAAGGTCTGGTTATTGGTTTCATTTCTAACACAGCCTTCAATGGAAAATCATATCTTGATCCATATGACTTCCGGAACTTTAACGTTAACAAACTGCAATTATAAGTTGGATCAAAATCATTCCCTCCCAACCCTCTTACTCCTGATTTTAATAATGATTTATACCTTCTAAGTTACTATACTCTGATATCAGGTACTGGTATATATTATCAAAATTATTCACATACTGTTACTCTTGAAGAATATCCTAATGGATATATTCTGTATGCTTTTATTCTATCTCCAACTGGAACTTTATATGACAACACTTGGGACGTAGTTCGTGATTCTCCTGTAAATTTAAAAGTATCATTTTCAGAAACTTTAACTGAACCGATTACATGTATTGTCTATGCTCAATTTGATTCGTTAGCACAAATAGACAAAGATAGAAATATTTATACTGATAACACCTTCTAATTTATTCAGTTGAGTAGAATGAGGGTTGTTGTACACTTCTCCGCATTCCATAATAATGATGACGAATTTATTGTAAGGAAACTAGCAATTGTAAATCCTGACGTTCCGTTTTTACAAAATTGGATATTTAAACCACCATGTCCATTAAATAAGCTGTCTGAGCCAATCATAAATACAAACAAATATCTAAGTGAAAATGTATATGGCATTACCTGGCACGAAGGCGATGTAGAGTATTCACTTCTTAAGGAAATACCTCAATCATATTGTTCAAATACTACTAGTATTTACACGTATGGATTAACTAGAAAGTGTTTTCTTGAAGAAATTATGCAAAGAAATGTTACAAATTTGGAAGAAATAGACTGTCCAAACTATACTGCATTAAGTTTTCCCGTTCACAAGTGTGCACATAATAAACATCGTTTTGGACAATATAGGTGCAGTATTCGTGAAGCATTACTATATAGTGAATATGTAAAAGTTTATAATTATGTTTTTCATGTGAAAAACAGTGATAATTACATACCTACTATAATTAAGAAAAAATAATAATCATGTATAGCGACGAATTGTTAAAAGTGTTAGTGATTGATAAAGTGACTGGTGCATGTGTTACCGGGATTTATCTTATTGACAAACTTCCTGTAATGGTAGAACCACCTGCAGCACTTGTAATTAATCTTGATACATCCGATTCAAGTGATTCACACTGGGTCGTAGTGTACATTAATGAGAAAAAACATGGATTCTACATTGACAGTCTTACTATGGACATTGCCAAGGAAATAAATTTTTTATCCAAAAATACTAAAATATATTTTACAAACAGTGAACAATATCAGCACGATGATTCTGTGTTATGTGGAAATTTTGTATTATATTTTTGCATCATATTATTCGCACTCAATCATTTGAAAAGTGTTTAAAATTATTTAACAACAAAAATTTGAAAAGAATGATGATATTGTTTATAAACATGTAAACGACATTTTAAAAAGAAAACACAAATATTTTTTATTTTTTATTATTGTATATAATTTTTTTCATTATTTTTCACAATAAAATTTTTTTAAACTATGTTCATGCATTTAATTTTCAATTCCTCATTACAATCTTGATAATGCGTTAGTTAATGCTGTTGATCTTTCATATTTCCACCAGTAATTCAACTGTTGTGCGTTACGATATGCACATCCTGATTTATTTACAACATTTTTCTGAAAAGAATAAAAAACATTAAATGTGTTTCCACACAAATCATTTAATGCAGGACATTGTTTTGTTTCTAAATCAATAACATTAACTAATGCAAATATTCTCTTAATCAAAGAGATTTTTCCTTAACCTTTACAATAAAAGATTGAATTCATTGCACATAATTGATATACAAGGTTACGTATGAATGATACAGTATATCCTGTTTTACTATCCCAGTTCAAACCGTGTTAATTCAATGTCAGCCAATCAATTTGTTCTTGGCCACCTAATGACAATAAATTATATTCTATTGGTGATTTTACCAAGCAATGGAAATTTACTGTATCATCACATGCGCTTAGACAAAACTCACGTATAATAAATTCGTTATCAGTTATTTTGAAACCTTGAATATCAATAATGTATTGATTTACGCAAAGTGAAATTTCATTTGTACGCTGAATGAAATATGGTATAATTTGTCCAACAAATTCTGTATTTTTTTTAAAGATCACAAGTTTTACGCATAAAGCATATAAATGAGATTTCACTATGTTCTTGTTCATACAATTCAAAAAGTTCACCAAGAGTTTTATCAAGAAATAAATACTTTGTTGCAAATGATCCAATATCATGAAGAGTACTTGATTTGGAATCCACCGGATTATTCTCACGTAAGTATACTTTTATTGTTTTTAATACACAATTCACATTAATATTTTCAGCACTACATAACTTACATAAAACGCTCACACTATTCGGATACATTTTTCCTTCTGTCTTTTCTTAATAAAACCTCTAGTAAATCCGGGTGATAGTCTATATCATTTAATAATTCCAAATATGCTTCATAAATTTTTTCTCTTGTTAGTACTCCAATAATGTGGGTGTTGGCATACAGGTAAAACACACCATCTTCAACACTAGGGCTTGCTATAACACTCCAAGCACGGACTTCCAATGATTTAGGGGGTAGATTCATACAGTCATGTACATACACATGATACGATCCTTCTCTGCAACCATCACATATTAATGTGTCGTTAAATTTTCATTTTTCAATAGCTTTCTTTATACGTTCTCGGTCCACATTTTGACTTATAAGAACAGTCTAAACTCCAAAATCTTGATGATGGTGGTGATGATGCTGGGGTTTCTGAAACTGTTAGCACTGGTGAATCTATTGCATCAATATCAAATTCTTCATCTGAAGATGATTCATATAATTATATTTCAGCATCAGATAATGATGCTTCAATATTAATATCGTAGTGATCCTTCTTCTCATACGATTGCATTGTGAATCTTTATATATTTTTTCTCTTAGGACTTGTATTAAAAGTACCTTCAGATTCATCACATGTTCACCTTATGCTTAATCAAACGTGGTTAATCATGAATCACATGTTACTTAATCATATGGTTGTAGCCCGAATTACTTATCGCAGTATCACATGATGTTAAGTCAGTTATCAAGGGTCAAAATTACTTACCGTGGCGTAGTCACATGATGTTTTGTCATGTATCAACCGTCAGAATTACTCGTCGTGGCGTAGTCACATGATATTTCATCATATATCAACGTTCAACAAGTTTATCTAATCGTACAAAGGTCAGTTCATCCGGGTTTCCGAAGGGCGCAAAAACCTCAGTTAGTCTTCAACCTACGAACAAGAAGAATGTGCTGCGAACATGTTCTCCGTCTTTAGTACGGGCACCAAATATGGACATACAAATTAATGCAACAAAATAAAATAAAGTTATTTCCCTTTTTTCCTATTAAAGGGTTTCACATAAATATAATTTCATTTTTTTAATTCATTAAAGAGGAGGGAGGGGTTCTGGGTGGGACCCTGATTTAATTTTTAACAACACGCTTCTAATGAAGCGAACCAATTAATAATCAGGGGGTATTTTAAATTTCTCACATGCTGTTCGTGTGTGTCCTGGGGCCATGGGCTGGGGGCCATGCGGTAGGGAGCATTTCCAGCTTTTAATATATCAGATTCATACATTCTTCATCGTAAGGTAGGCGCTATGCGGTAGGGAGCATTTCCAGCTTTTAATATATCAGATTCATAGATTCTTCATCGTAAGGTAGGGGGCATTACGTAAATATTGCAGGGGCCATTTCCAGGGACCATTTTCTTTAATCTGCTCACACCTTTTTTAACAGGTAGCTTGTAATGAATTAAAATATTCTCACATGCTGTTCCTGTGGGTCCTGCACAGGGGCCATTTCCTTTTATCTGCTCACATACTGTTCATATGGGTCCTGCACGGGGGCCATTTTCTTTTATCTGCTCACATACTGTTCGTGTGGGTCCTGCACAGGGGCCATTTTGTTTTATCTGCTCACACCTTTTTTAACAGGTAGCTTCTAATGAATTACATTATCTTCACATATTGTTCGTATGGGTCCGGCACAGTGGTCATTTTCTTTTATCTGCTCACATGCTTTTCGTGTGGGTCCTGCATGGGGCCATTTCCAGGGGCCATGCGATGTGGACCTGCAAAGCAGGGAAGGGGGGTAGAGGTCACCCACTGTGGTCCTGGGAACTAGGGACCATCAAGTAAATTGCAATAGAATAACAGACAAAGGTCATTCAACTATCTCCAGGAAAAAAAACCTAACCTTATTTCGTCAAGCTGTTGCATCAGCTTCTTCATTGTGAAACACATCATGTGCTCTTTATCAATCAACTGATATCAAATTATCTTGTTTATATTGATAACAGGAGGCCTCTTTGGTGGTCATGAGACTAATTCAATACTACTCCAGACAGACGGACAGACAGACAAACATAGAGAATTCAGTAATGAACTTTTTAAGTTCGTTGAATATGTTGTAACTCACGATATCCCGCCCGGTGACATGTATAATTTCGGGATTTGTCTAGTTATAACATCAAATGCGAACACAATTGTCTCGTTCGGATCTCAGCGGAGTCACTCTCTTGTCAGTAAGCAACTGTCTTCTTCAAATAACAAGTTGCAATATCTCGAATTGTTTTCTTGGTAGATATTTCTGGTAAACACAATAATTTATTGTAATACACGGTAATTGTAGTCTAAGATACACGATAACGAAAATATTGCATTATAGAGTAACATAATAATATACGAATGTTATGCTGGAGAATAAAATCTTTGGAAAATCGCAAAGAGAAACCTGACATTCATGTTCACAGTCATGCCTCATTATTTAATTTTAATGATTACTTCATTATTTATTTCTGTGAAACTGTTAGAATTAATTATAGACTGTGTAGAAATGCTTTCAAAATGCATTAAAATTATAAATGACAAGTAAAAGGTGCCTTGCTGAGCGTACCTTGTAGGGGCCCCCTCAAGCCTGCTCCCCGCACCGCGTGGTCTGCGGGCCTTTTATCGCCGCCGCTGGCTAATATGAATATGAAACAAATGTCAGGCAAGGACAACTAGCGGTATGGCACGAACCATAGTAGAAGGTGGCATAGTTGAAGAAACTATACCCTCTCAGTAACCTAAATTGTACGAACATTTCCAAAGCAGATTCGTTGACCTGAGTACCGCATGTTGCTTACTTTGTCCAAGAGTGGGATGGTTTGTTTCTAACTTTTCTACCGAAAAGCGTTTGTCTGGAATGGTGTTTCGGAGACAATAAAATAAAGAAAATATACTAGGCAGAGAGAGAGAGAGCAGGAAGGAAGGAGTGTACCAATTATTCCTTCCTCCAAACTTTCCTTCGCCTTCTACAAGAGAATGACCGTGCATTTTTTATTTCTATTTTCTACCTAGTCCTTCTAGAAAGCGAGGAAAGGCTGGAGGATGTGAGAAAAGAAAACTGTAGGATTTCAGAACAAGTTTATCTCTTGTTTGTTTTGGTTGCTAACAATATTGTTTCTCCATAAACTAGGCATTCCTCATGCTGCCATGCAAAAAAAAAAAAAAAAATCTATTACATAGACATTTTTTCATGCTATAAGCATATATCTTAAATAAATTCATAGAATATGCTGAATATGTTCTTAAGCAGTAATATAATATAATGCATTAATCTTTGAAATATGCATTTATATGCAGTATAAAACTTCAAATTCGAACTGTATTATCGTTGTTAGAAACCCCTACCAAGTCTAACAGAGATCCATATAAGCAAATAAAATATGCATTTGCATAAAAATCCGATGTCTACTCATTACCAATCTTGTAAGTAGCATGGAAGCACAGTGCAGAGCATGTATCACTGTCTGTGGTAATCACAGAACTTTGTAAGGACCACTTAGTACCTTCTGTAATTATCTGAGGAGACATCATGAATCGCAGTGGGTTCAGCGTTGACTTTGAATAAAAGTGTCATTTTTTTATAATCATGTGCTTCTTTGTATTGCTTTTTGTATCATACTTTCTATGTATGGTTCAAGTTCCACCAATCTATGCCACTTCGGGCATACGAAACTTACTTTCGCAAGTGACATAGCACGCGGAATTTACTTTTGTCCTAAGAGTTGCACAACAGTGTATACCTAGGCATATATACTAGCAGATGTGTCCGAGTTAGTGAGGAAGAATAAAGTTTTATGAATAAAATCCCAGAAATTTCAGTATTATACGAAATAACTTCTTTCCTCCTTTAAAAACAGGAAGGCTAGAATACGTATTTGCTCATTCTTATTGAGTTGCGTATAATCAATAATTCATGTCTCTGACTTAAGTGAATCCTCACATTCAACATTATGTGCTTATAAGATCTGAAGTTAGAGCAGTGTAGGAATTACTGTTTCTTACTTCATGAGCGAAGTGTTTGCATGCTGGATTTCACTTGTCCAACTCAGGTTTTCAACAATAACTTAAAACAGGGGAGGGCAAGATAATTTTGGGCGGCTAACTCGAAATGAAATCTTTCAGTATTACTTCACGTCGCACGATTTTGCCTTGTAAGCTAAAGAAAACAGTGACGTTGAGAATGAATGAAATGGTGGAATGAAATAAGTGGAAGGAAACTAGAGAACCACGAAAAAGTCTACATACACGGTGTTTCTGTGCTACAAAGCCCACTTGGCACCAGCTGGGATCGAACAGAGTCCTCGAAGGTGAAAGCTGTGCCACTGAGTCACAGCGGACCCGGGGCTAGATCAAGTCCACTTTATGTTCAACGATTATGAAGCCTTCGAAATGCATTAAACAATTAGCTCGATTTGATTGTGGACTTATATTAATAGTTTCTGTAAATTTAAAACTGATTGCAAAATGAATCCGTAATTTTATTAGGTGAATGTAAAATATACTTTGAGCATAAAACACAATTATCTGGAATTGTCATGAAAGAAAGAAGAAGAAGAAGGCAATAGCGTTGCAACCTGAAGAGTAAAGTGAGAAGTGTATTTATCTTACAGTGAACTGCTTTGATGCCAAGTGGTCTAACTCAAATGTTAAATTTTCCAAGAGTGAAAGTTGAAGTTCAATATCTCATGAACAATTCATATTTCTTTTATGTTGGGAACAAAAAACATAACTATTGTATGTAGTTTATTGTTTTATTTAGTGCTTAAAAACACTCCTTGAAAAAATACCTATCTATAGAAGTGAAAGATACCTGTATTAGTTCTTTGCATCCAAGCAGTATTGTAATATACTATGTAAAATAGTCTCGTATCATAATATGTGATATACAATAAATGTTACATTATATATTATCCGTAACACGTGATTGGGGAAGCGAATAATCCAGAAGTAGGGCCGGATCCAGGATTGTCAGAGGGGGGGGGTGCACCAATAACTAATAAAATAACCAATCACACTGAAACTCTTCCAAGTGACATATGACAATATTCTTTACCCCTGACAACACTGATGCATAGAACGGAGGAAAATATTTTAAAGAGCCTCGTAAGTGATATACACACAAAAAAATCTTCTTTCCTGCTGGCTTTTTTTTTCCCTACTTGACAAATGCTATATTGTTTTGCTTTGTGAATCCTTTTCCTTCAACCGTTTGGAAACCCTTTTCCTTAAACTTTTGTAAAGCTCTGTTTTCTTTTAAGCCCCAAACGGAAACATGATGGCAGAAAGTTTCGGAAGGTGTTGGTATTTTCATTGCTAGCTCCTCATTTTAGATAGTGTATATTTACAACAAAGGAGGGGGGAGATTCACGTGCACCTTTGCACCCCCATAAATCCGGTACTGTCCAGAAGTTATGTAGCCCTATTGCGTTCATGGAAATAAAAACACAAAACTATGCTAAATTACTATATACTGCCAATTGCTCATTCAGAAAATTTATGAAGTTCACTTCGTCGCAATAGTTTTATACAAACTAGATATAGGCTACGGATAATAGTTTTTTACAAACTAGCTAATCAAATATTATTTTATTATTATTATTATTATTATTATTATTATTATTATTATTATTATTATTATTATTATTATTATTATTATTATTATTATTATTATATTTGAAGTGCAATCAAATATCACGACATTAGTTATTAGTTTTAATTAACTAAATTGAGCTGAAAATTAAATCTTGATTTCGAAAGATTAACCATTAAGTTTATGCGTTCTGTACCTTTCTAAAGTAATAAATGCTGGAATTGGTTTCAAGGCTGTTCCTGAGTGAATACTTTCTTCATAATAATATTAAAAATTATAGAAAAAATTTCGAGACATTCGAGTCGAGTCGAGATTTTTATGACCTCTCTCGACTCGACTCGTGTCTCGACTCGTAAATTCGAGTCGAGAAATAGTTTGCCTCGACTCGTCTCGAATTTTACAAGGTGTGTCTCGACTCGAATCTCGACTCGAATTCGAGTCGAGTCGAGTCGAGATTCGAGACACGTCTCGACTCGTGCGCATCCCTACTGATTAAACTGGAAAGCGAAAATTATGAGAAAGGTAAGCAGTAATGTAGAATACTTTTAGCGTTGCTCATGACAGGGGACAGACACTACTATCATCCCGTCTCGTCTCAATAATGAGACGGCAATAGATTTTTATAACGAGACAGCCTCAAATGTCATGAGCACCAATATAAGTAAATAATGTAGTTCTTACCATAAAGGGTGAAACCTGCACGGTCGAATCTTTGAGCCCAAGCAGAAGCCCAACCCGATAGTGATGCCAACTGGCTCGGCTTAGTTCAACTGAGCACAGTTCGAGCTGGCTCGGTTGGGATAGGCCATGGGCTCGGCTCAATTGAGCCGATGGCTTGAGCTAGCTCTGTTGGGATGAGCCACCAACTTGTCTCAGGTGAGCCATCGGCTAGAGCCAGCTCTTTTGGAACGAGTGAATCTGCTCGGTTCGACTCGGAACGCTGAGCCAGTCATTCGAATAGTGTTGCCACGAGACGAGACAAAACGAGACTTTAGGCTATCTCGTCTCGTGCAAAGCATTTTCTTCTTGCTTGTCACGTCTTGTCCCTTAAAATATTGTAGCATATCATGCAAACGAAAGTAAAATGTAGCAGACTGCATCATGCTCACCAAGATACAACAAACTTATTATTAAGAACACACAATACAAGAATTGTTACGTTAGCTTTACCGTGAAACATTCACCTCTAGTGCATGTGGTAGTCGGTTCGATCTCGGTTAGTGCCATGTGAGCTTTGTGGTGGACAAACATTGAGTGTGTGTGTTTTTTTTCGGAGTTTTCTCGTATCCTATAATTTTCTTCATTCAATTAATTATCCCACCATCATGCATTCGGCGTGAGTCTAAGTTGCCTGAAGGTCTTAAAAATAAATTCAAATAATCTCACAAGGCAAGAACAAATTGTTTACAATACAGTGAAACCCTTCTTAACGGACACCTCTATAATACGGACACAATTTTTTGTCCCGGCAAAATTATATGTTCCCTTATGAAACAAAACCCTCCCTTTTACGGACACTCTCATATACGGACGCGGACACTCATCCCCCCTTCCCAGACGTTTCAATAACCTCTTCATAACAGAGACAGGAATTATTCTGTTTGCAATGTATTATTGCTCACAAGTATATCTATCATGAAGTCTAGACCTGATGAACCATCAAAGAGAGCAGCTTCAAGATGAACTTGAAACTCTTATTTTTTCTGCCCGTAGTGAACTGCTTTCTTGTGGAAATCCTAGAAAACCTTCAATACTCGATAACACTCATGCAGGGTCAGTCGTATGGCCAAGAGTTCTATGCGAACTATCTTCCCTTCCCTAACAAATTTAATCCTTTTGCCTCTGGGCCTTGCACCTTCCATGACAATTTCATAGATAATAAAACAAACATCGTTTGTTTTACAATAACTTTTTCAACGAGCAATGTTTCGTCTCTTACTTTTTTTTTTTTGAAAAGCAACATTTTTCTTTTACTATAATGCTGGAACAAGTCTGGGTTGGAGTTTTCCCGGCTTCCTCTTTCACATTATCTAAGAAGGTATTCTTTGTGATTGGGGCTGGATCAATAAACATATGCGCTCCCATATGCCTTTTCACGCATTCCGTCAGCAAAGATACCGTGCAAGGTGCAAGTATATACACACACGCACGTTTCTTCCTCAACCGTACTGAGGATTCTCAGAGGACACTTTCTAATGAGTTTTCTTATCCTTGTAGAGGAAAAAGCATGCAGTTTTCGCTAAACAAAAGAGTTTAGCCGATTACTTGGTTCCTAATGTATCTTTTGAGAAGGTTTTGAGATGTTGCAATAAATGAGAAACGCTCACAGGATGATGACATGTACTTAAGAAAATTAACATACCCGCATTATCTTTTGCAGTACCGGTATAAGAATATATTAACACATCTCCCAGCAATAATATTATTTAACAGAAATGAATTTCTCCTTCATCCCTCCCATTAATTCAAGTATGTACTAAATAGAGTATTTGTATACCGTTGTGAGATTAAATTTCTATAACCTCTCTGTAACGAAGACCTCTCAATAACGGACAAAAATTCATGTCCCATTGGTGTCCGTTATTCAGAGGTTTCACTGTATAAAATTTATCCGCTGTTAGTTGTCTGAGGCTCCTGTTTTATTTTTATTTTTTTAAAAACATTCTGAAACACTGAAATTTGTTTTACCAGTTTCAATACACGAATATAAATTGCTGATAGGTACGTCGAAAACGAAGACACTAATGTCAAGTAATGTTTAAACGACAAAGTTTGATGTAACTGCACTGGCCACAGTGCAGCAGCTAGGTGCCAGCATTTCCGACACTATCGTATACTATCAGCCCACATCCTTTGATTTCATATAATCCATCCTTTAGGTTTTACAGTCTTAACCCAGACCAATCCAAAAACTACTTACCATTTTAGAATGTTTAGATCTGTTGCAATTATTATTATTTTAAAATATGGGACAAAATAATTTTATTGAGCAATGGAAAGTATTTGATTGAAATTTTATAGGTTACTGCACAATAAGCTTTACTTAAACTGCCATAGTAATGGAAGCTGAACGACACATCGGAGGAAAGAATGTTTGAGGACGGTCTACATCCCCATGCTGCAAATTTGTCCCCATACTCGCGGGTTTGCGGTCCCATATGCTGTTTGCCCTGTTTGTGTAATACATTCATGACGGTACACCCTGATAAGGTAGTGGTATAAAAAAATGGTTTTTCGGTATCCATTTTGGATTAAAGGTGTAGACTTTTTTTCTTTTAACATTTTCTTATGATGTTGTGATCTATTCGTGATTGTACACCGTACACCGTCATACCAAGCCGACCGCGTGGAGTGCACTTAGCGCCCGTAGATTTAGCGCCCGCATATAATATCGTATACTTAGCGCCCAGAAAATATTTGATGCTTATCAGTGTGCTAGGGTTGACCAACGAGAGAACTAGTTTATATGTGTAAATGTAGTTTCGTACTCAAATCATCTATCCTATTCCCTCCCTTTTGACGACTAAAGAACAAAAATTTTTCACTTGAAAGATCCTGCTATACTTCCTGCACAATTGTCATGTCACTTTTAAAACTCTTAGGCAAGTTGAAAGAAATGTGTTCTTTTCTTCCTCTTCTGTTCATCACCGTCAGCTCCAATGACTTTTCATGTACATCTGTAATTACGTACAATTTAACTAAGACTTAAGAGCATTACCATATCATCTATGAGACTTTCATATATGGATGTGAATTCATGTGCCAGCGTTATTTTAAAATTTATATAGTTTTAAATAATAATAATTACACGCACCTTAATACAAATACTACTGCATGGAAAACATCAATTATTTATGCACATTGCATAACTTCATTTCCTATCGTAAATACAGGGTGTCAAAAAATTCAAATGCCAAAATTTGCTGGGTAATTCTTTATATCAAATGAAAATAAAACGTTCTAATGAACATGTGTCAAGTGCTATAAGCCGCCCTAAACGCAATCAATCACATTTTAAGAACTAGTTTAAAAATAATGGAACATATCGTAAGTAGTTAAAGAAATTCGGCAAGAACTAGTATTTCCTCTATCCAAATATCCATACAAGGATACACTTTTAAACCTAGGACTACCAGGTGGGTCCATTGCACTCGTACGCATACTTTCTTTAATAATTACTAAGGCTTAGTAAGTATTGAGATTCTATGACATTTCCCTGGTTGTGTTCTTGTATTATGTTATTTAAGTAATTTTTTTTTTCATTTCCGTGAGTTAAGTGATAGTTTTTAAAATTTATAGCATTGGGTACCGAGTGGGTCCATTAAACTCGAGCCTTAATGAAGAAATATGAGGATAGATTCAGAATAGATTGAGATTGTGGCTCGTAGCGGAGTGAACGTTCTGATAATCTTCTAACTGTCCCAATGAAGTCAGATATAGCATATTGCAACTTTATGTATTATTATTTAGATTGATTGATTTAATTATTTGCAATTTTGCTTATTTTAGTAGCAGCTTTTCTTTATTTATTCACTTATATAAGTCCATTGTCAGAAGCACAATAGTTGTTTTTGTCTATCAAACTGTATTAATTTTTCCATTGTATGCAGTTGCGTATCCAGGGGGAGTTTCCCGGGATATGAACTCCCAAGAACCAAAATTTTAAAAAGTTGCTAGAATAAAATCTAAATTTGTGCTTTCAGTCTCCACATTAACAAAAAAGTTTTCCGGAGTAGGACACTGACCCCCCCCCCAAATAGAAATCCTGGCTTTGCCACTGATTGCATGTAAAGTTTTGTTTATTGTTAGTGTGTTTTGATCATTGCACGTGGTAGACAAACAGATCACTAACAATACACGTCACTATTGATGGTAGAGGAGGAATATTTTTGGTAAATCAATAAGCAATGAAGAAATTGATTCCCGACAGACGATAAGATATTAGCAGACTTATATACAAATGCAACTGAAGTTTCTTGTTCAGGTACCGATATTGAAATGAGACGTTGAGTAGTTTTCTTATCCAGATGATTGGTTAGAAGTTTGAAGCGTAGCACCTATAGCTAATGCAAAAGCACGTGCTAATACAAAAAGCAAAGCTCCGGAGAAAAGCGATCCTACATGGGCTGCCTTATGTTTTGATGACAACATCGGCGCTATTAGAATACCTGATGATGAACTGTTCCTAATTTGTGAAGTTGCAGATTCTTCACACACTCTGCAATATAATTTTATTCTTACATATAATATGACTGTAGACGAACAATTTCTCATTTTTTGGGTGCGCTGTCTCTTTTGACAATATATACCCAGTAAGATCACCTATTGCAAAACACAATGCACAACTATCCTGAAGTGGTCACTTCTAGAGCGGATGAAAAACTCAAAGTTATCATATATTACAATACAACAAAATCACACGTTCACACTAACAATCATATGGCTCGCTGTTAGATTACAAAACAATGAGCAAAATGGCCTATGACAGTATTTTACATAACTGATGTAAGTGGACTCAACACTTATGGTATTGTGTCATCAAAGCGTAATTTCAAACGAGAAACATACAATAAAAAAGTTTGAAATGCCGTAAATTCTTCATTTCGTCTGGTTAGCAGTTCGCCAACGTTGAGAAAAAATCACGAAGAATGGAAGCTTCCCTGCATACTGAAGAGGAACAGTCTAAGAAATTCTCTCCAGCAAAGAGGGAGCACAAAACAAGAACTTTCTGCAGCAAATGCAAGCTACATGAATGTACTGACATGTAACATTTTCGAACTGTAACACTCCGATTTTGATAAAATTTGGCAGGTAGATATTACACATGAAATAAACGAAACGTGTTTTTTTCTTTTCTGGGGAAAACTGTTTTAAGGGGTAAAAGCCTCCACCCAAAATTTGGAGAAATTTGAGGTCCGAAAGACAAGAAGAAGTTAGCCGGAGTGAATGAAATTGTGCACAGATATTATAAACGTTAAATGATGGTATATGTGTTTCGTATTTTCCTGGGAAAAATGGTTGGGTGGAGCACAGACCCCTTCAAACCTTTGATCTCGAAATATCGAAAGTGCTGATAACAGTACGTCAAAAATGCCTACTGGACATGGAGAATTGCAACGAAACTATGTTTACATTTCATCAAAGTGCTAATTAGTGTAGTGAAAAGTACCTAAAAATACATGGAGAATTGTAAAACAATTACCTGTGACTAATTAATTTTTAAATTTTGTTACGCAGAAATAAGTTTTCTTCTTGCAAATTTCAATATTATACTTCTTAATAGTGTTTTACTTCATAATAAAACCTTCCTTTTGCAAAAAATAAATAAATAAATAAATAAAATAAAATAAAATAAAATAAGAAAATAAATAAATAAATTAATTAATTAAAATAATAATAATAATAATAATAATAATAATAATAATAATAATAATAAATAAATAAATAAAAATAATAAATAAATAGGTTTGCATTTAGTTTTATGTCCCATGGTTTTGCCAGGTAGGCTAAAAAAAAACTTGAATTTTACTGATTATAGTGGAATCTGAACCACTTTGGTCATTCAATGCTCTCCCACCAGGAATCGAATCTTGAACTTCATACGCCAAAGGCTTGCGTTCTTGCCACTAGACCAGCGAGGAGGGATAAAACAAACATATATAGGAATATGTAAATTAAACTCACAACCAGACGTGGCTAGTGAGGGAAGTCGTAAGCCAAAGCGTTCCAGACAAGTCACACGAACACGAAGTACATACTGCAGCACTTGGGATTGGCGAATTTTTACAGGGAGAATGAGAAAGTCCGATTTCTATGGAATGGTGGACGGATTTGTTTTCCTTCTCTCTGACAAGGGTCAGAAGTGATGGATTACTTACAGCAAATCGTACCAGAAGAAACTGAAGAATTCCTAATTTATTTTGATCAACATTACGCATCAGGTAGTATCTGGAATATGCGACTTTCATCTTACGGTGATCTTACGATTCAATTTCTTTGCTAGCCTCTTTTGTTTCCTCGCAACATACCCGTTCATATAGCAAAATTACAGAAAGAGACACGAACGAGTAAATTGATAGAAGCTTCGAATTTGAAATTCCAAAAAGGTTGAACCTGTCCATCCTTCCTTGTGGGTGGACATTACAAAAGGATGAGGCCATGGTTTCAACTGAATCGAACAAGAGCAGCGAGATGAATTACCAAAGAAGAGGGTAACATGGAAGACGACTAGCCTTCAAAGGCGCTTGTTCAACTTAGTGATGGATTATTCTCAAAGAAACACCATACTCGTTCAATATCTGATTGGAATTGATTACTGCATAAGGCTGTAACTTTAGGGTATAATGTGTACAATAAGGTTCGTAGAGCGATTAACTTATTGGTTCGTAAACCAACGTTCTTTTTATTATAGAACGTTACGTTGTTTTTCAGTGCTTGTAGTGTATGATATCAATTGCTTAACTATATAGATTTATATAACGCATAAGGCTGTGAAATATGTATCAGACTTAATGCGGATAGCTTGTTAGATGTTTTTTTTTTCTGAAACTGTGTAATACCATATAATAATATGACTTTTTTTCTTTTTTAGTATCAAACCCGATGTTGTTATATAGTCAGAGTTACCATATGACAGTTTTTTACTAGGGATGGGCAAAACCGGTTTTTATAAAAAACGAAAACCGGTTTCTATAAAACATTTCGGTTTTCTTCAAAACCGGTTCGGTTTTCACCGAAACTGGTTTCGGTGAAATCTTTTCGAAAACACACAAAACTATTTCTGTGGAAATGGATTCGGTTTCCGGAGAACAACGAAACACCATTCTGGTCAGAAATAGAACAAATTTTGAAAAAAAAAAAAAACAACGGAATCGGTTTTGAAGAAAACCGAAACCGGATCACCTGAAAAACCGAAACGGTTTTGGAGAAAACCGATAACCGGTTTCGGTGAAAACCGAACCGATTTTGAAGAAAACCTAAACCGGTTTTTCTAAAAACCGAAAACCGAAAAACCGGTTTTTATGTCCACCACTAGTTTTTACCGGGACAGTCCCGGTTTGGAAGCTCTTGAAATGAAATGAAATCTTTGGATTTTACATCCCACGATTAAGGAGATAGGAGTAAGATAGAGGAGACGGTGATTGTGAGAATGAATGAAATGGTGTAATGAAGAAAGTTAGAGGAAACGAGAGAACCCAGAGTTTATCCATGCATGCAGCGTCTGACTACCACAAAGCCCATTTGACGCAAGATTGGATCAAACTAGGGACCCCATGAACCAGATGTGAGTGTTTCTACCACTGAACTACCGTGGCCACCATGAAGACTCTTATCCCGGTGTTTCGCCACTTTACATTTTGTCCCGGTTTTCAGTCGTGAGAATATGTTCACCGTTATTTGTATGCCTTATCCTCATTGCATTATTCTAGATTACATCTGTTTTACATAGTTTTCACATTAAAAGCTACATATGTAATCTTAGTTTATAGTACATTTAAATATTGTAGAGCATTGCATACCACGGAGTACAGTTACATACATGCATACATACACACACACACACACACACACACACACACATATATATATATATATATATATATATATATATATATATATATATATATATATATATATATATATATATATATATATAACTACGTTTCTGCGTTTCACCCTTTCCCCCGGAGGTTATGATTCATTGAAGCGCCATAATCAGTGCTATTGGCTGGTCTCTCTCTCGCTCTCCCTCTCTCCCTCTTCATAACAGTTTTACTTAGTGGACGCTAAGTACACGGAACATGGATGTAAGAAAATAACAGGAATTAACGACCTGTGGATAGAGTGGTAAAATGAACTGGACATCCCTGATTGTGAGATAAAATCAATATAAAATTCCTTCTGTGAGCCAGAAACACTGGGCGCTAAGTCTACGGACGCTACATGCACGGAACCGCCGACCGGGTCGCCGAGCTTTCTGCGGCGATTAATAACCGGCTTGAAGATTCCGCGTTCGAGTTCCGGAAGGGGCATGAGTATGGATATTAACATCACTTGTCTTTTCATATTAGTGCAGGGGGTGAAATCTGCGGGATAAGAGGGATTTCAGTCTGAAATATTTGGGGAGAATATCCTCCCCAAGTTACTTTCATGAGGGTAAAAACTACTAAAAATATAGGCTATACTTTTTATAGCAGCATTAAAAATATGGTTTTATCCTATTTCTTTTCTGTTAACTATGTTTTTCAATGTTTGAATTTTGGCCGTTCTCGTGATATTTTCTGCTTTCAATGGAGTTCCACGAATATTATACCTAATTTTCTTTACAATTATCAAGTTTGAAAGGTTTTATGTGCCATGTGCCACCGTTTGTGAAGGTAACTTAGATTCTAATTAATATTATTCATTACGAAAGGGAATATTCCCTTCATCTCTGCATGGATGCAGACACCATTTCGCACTTTGGCCAGATCCAGCATCTCCGCGAAACAAAACAAAGATCCCCCTGTAAAATCTCTTCACCTCCAGTATGAAGGCAAACAACAATTTGAAGGGACCTTAGACGATCTCTTGGCTTTCTTTGTCCTTCGCCAGGCTTCCCCATGAAGAGATAAAGTTTACAACATTGTGTGTGTGTGTGCGAGAATGAAAGATGACGTGCTTGAATTTCCGTTTTCGGCGCATTTAGCAAAAAGAATACCGTCACAAGATAATAAAGATCAGTGCCGTCTGTTGTCTTCCGCCACCTCAGCCAGAACTTCCAACATTCCGTTTGGCATTCTGCTAGATTCATGTAAAGTGGCAACGCTGTCTAATTGACAGCATTGACTGGTCTGCTTGACTCTGGGTTAGTTGCTCTGTGATAAGTTGTAGACCCTACTCAGTTTTCAAATTGAATGGGTGGTGGTAGTTCGGTTTACTGACCTTGTAAAACTAAAAATCTTACCTGTCTTCGTTTTGCTTATCATTCCAGCCAGAAATGAAAAAAAAAGGAAAAAGAGAATTACTCAGTTTACAGCAAGAGGAATTTGCAACAAGACATTAAGGATGTATTCCTGGAAGCCCATGTATCACGATTGTTTCATTTAGAACACAGAGGACACTTTTCTATGAAGATTTTTCAACATCTTTTCTCACAAAGAAGATTTTCCTTTTGCAATCTATATGACCGCAGGCAGCTTCAATCTTGGCCTTTCCCGCCATCGGCTGCTGCTTTACAAGTCTCATGACGAACTGAATATGTAGTGTTTGAGTTTGAAAGGGTATTACAATACCAGCGAACGAGTGCGGGCGGTCTTTTCTGTAACTCAAATGCAAGCTGTAGTGTTTCTAACCTTGATTACTCGTAATTAATCTATCACAGTTCTTTTTGTCCTGTTCGTAATAAACCACTTCACGCATATGTTCAAGTTAAGACACACACAGTTTCAAAAGTTAAATAAGCCATTTCCAAAACATTTCAAGTGACCCGCAAATAAATAAAAAATAAAAATAATAAACAGTACATATAGCTTCCATATTAATTTGGCAATAACTTGCAAATAAACTAACCTCAGTGTTATACAAAGAAACACTAAGAACTTCGTAGGATTCAAGTGTAAGGAATTTCTACTTCTATTAACAAATCTCGAAATTTATCTTTGTGAATCAGTTATACATTTGGCAAATGCGCGTTTATTGTTTAAAGCAAGTTCTACTGTGTAATTTTGAAATAACATGTCTTGAGTGACAAAATTCTCTTGCATTGAAATCATATTCGAATGTGCTGCAAAGTCCAGTAAGAGAGAAACTGATAATCTTTTTCCGCCACACCCCTAACCTCCTCCGAAGGAGTCTTGGATCCACTTCTAAATGATATAGTAGATAAAGATAACTTTCTCTGGTGTCTAACCTCTCATTATTTAGTATGATTTGGTAATAAAGAAATTCCAGTATTTCTGCCACATTTTGAAAACTTTATTTTTTTAAAAAATATATACTCTACCCAATGTTGCATTGGGGGCGGAGGGGGAGATATTAAAGTTTAAAGTGGGGTACCTGAGAGTTGAAGGTTCCTTATAACCAGTAAAATTCAGGAAAACAAAACTGAAATACATATTAAAAAGAAAGCGTACAAAATACATTTTCAGGGTAACTCTTACAGTCATTACGTTAATATAAGATTAATGCTACTTCAGAAACTGATTAAAGTGAATATGTATTTGAATAACAAAACGTTTTGCAAAATATGAATTTTGAGACGAATGAAGTATGTCTTCCACTGCTATCTCAAAGATGAGTGCCAATATTAGGTACCTAAGTTCAGTATTAACAAAAAAAAAAAAAAAAAAAACTCTCTTGGAAACACACGTAGCACATTCTAGTACTTAAATTTGAAATAAAGATATAATTGGTTAAAGACGATTGCCTTTGTCCTTGAATTTCATAACAATACAGAGATTTTCAGATAAAGGAGGGAGGGGGCCGGGTTTTGTTAAACAAGACCGTACATCTGATGTGTTTGACCTATAGGCAACTTATGCTTACAGGCTAAATTCAGTTCTTTGAAGTCAATCGACAAATGATTATGTATTACAGACACAAAGATAACACTAGGCTTCCAAGTTTCAAAATTATATTGTGTATGAAAGCAATTAGTATAATTAATTCTTTGTCACCTGAGCCCTAGAATCTGAAAGAAATTCAGAGGAAGTTTAAGGGGAATCTCGGTCCTCATAAATAAACATTGTGAATTTATTATATTGTGATACGCTTACACTACCCATACGCTGATGCTTTATCAATACTTCTATTACAAATTTACCGAAGGGCTGGATTTCGATAATAGTGAAGGTGAAGGATTGTAAAATTAATTTTGGGCTCTCAATGGGAATCGAACCCAGAATCACGTACAGCAAAGGCACATGCGCTAGCCAACAGACCAACGGAGAGGACATCCACAGTTCTCAAGTGGAAACATATCGTAATTCTTCCCTGGCCAAAACTCGACAAAATAATTTATTTGTCAACCGATAAACATACATTTAAAACAAACACAAGCATCGCAGCCTTAACTTGATTTAAACTTAGTTACAAGATAGTGCGCAAGTCTCTAAGATATCAACCCTACATTAATCTTCTTGTTAGTGACATCGTCGTTCCTGCGTTTTACAGGGTGCTCCTGTTTTATAATGAAATCGAATAAAATGTAATCAATGTTTTATACAATCTGCTTAATACACGGTAGAAACTTACTGTCGAATGTGCTATTCTGTTCTTAAACTGCTAATTTTTATGCATATGTCATTATACACAATACAACTGCATTAGTGCAGAATGGCGAACCACTCCTGTATTCAATAATGACTATATAACTTATGGCGTTCTTTTTAAGCGCAAACAGATTAGACTACGTATAACATTTAAAGTGCAACTTTTAAAAACCGTTAGAAACACTACTGCTTGCATTTTAGTTACAGAACCGGCCGCCCGCATTCGTTCGCTGGCAGGTAATAAATCTCGGTCTCCGAGTTAATACATTTTTAAACAAATTTATAAAACGTTACTCGCATCAAAAGGTTCTGTCCCCGTCTCGTGTCAACACTAGGTTCGAACCGGCTCGATTGGAGTGAGCCATAAGCTCGGGTGACCCATCGGCTCGAGCCGGCTCGGTTGGGTGAGCTGTTGGCTCGGCTCACTTCTCGGTTCAGCTCGCTTGTGAATGAACTGTGAATCGAGCCTCTCGAGGTGTGAACCCGATCCGAGAAGTTTTGAACATGTTTGGCCGGCGCCCTATAACTTGTAACAAGCCTAAATACTTGCTTTTTCGGAACTCAAATCCAGAACCTCGTCAACGATGTCCTTGCCTCCTGAAGACTTCCCGACGACCGAGATCGGTAGTCAACTAAAGTATTCAGATACAAAACGCTAATCTTTTATGGTTATACAGGGTTTTGTTATAATAATAATAATAATAATAATAATAATAATAATAATAATAATAATAATAATAATAATAATAATAATAATAATAATAATAATAATAATAAGTAGTAGTAGTAGTAGTAGTAGTAGTAGTATTGTCATTGATAAACATGTCCCTAAAGTCACCGAACTCGATGTTAAAGACGGTATAACTAAAAACTAAATGGAATGAGAAGGAACGCTCTTTGCAGCAGAAAGCTCTACACATTGAGACAATTTTCAGACACAAACATGTTTTTTGCCATACATGATTTAATAATAAACATCAAAAATGTTGCCAGAGTCGGTAAAAAATATTTTGCAAATCGATTATATTAAATCATGGAAGCCATACCCGTAAATTGTTTCAACATTTCTCAATACTACCGAATAATCTGGACGCACATATATTGAATTTGACAGAAAAAGTACGTTGATGAAGTCTTACAAACATTGCACAGGTGTATTATTGAGCTATTCACAAAATCCATGTTTTTACAATAACATGAACTACGCTGCCAACAGTGCTGCTGTCAAGTGTCACTTACAGATGGATTTGACCTCTAGCTAGCACACTAAGGCATTTTTAATGAAACAGGAGAAAGTTGATTTTTTAAAGGAAGAATCTGATAACGTACCTATACCTTGCGACCCTGAAATTGACAAATGACTACAAATCACATGAAATGTTCAAAGTAAGTGTTCAAAATGTCTACAATTTTCTTGGATACATAAGTTTGATTATGATATTTTCGGACACGTTTTTGTTGGTTACTGCAGAGATATTCCCAATTTGCTGTGTAATGTTTCTTTTGAGATCCGACGTTTTGGTTGAGAACTTGGCAGTAATTATGAAATTATTAAGTTCATGCTTAGAAACTTAGATTTTCTTTTAGACTCATGGTCAGGCATATCAATGTTTTTTCCTGAGCAAATTTAAGCATCATATGGAGAGGACTTAATGATGCTTCTTCCGCTTGTATATCCTCTAGCGTTTTTCTATTGAGGTAATAAATGCATGAGTATCTGCTACACTGTCTTCACCTCAGAAATGCATTCAGTATGTTCGTGATTTGAACACACATCCAGATTTTTTGGGAGTCCGAGGGTTGTTCATACAACTGGTGTGGATTTTCTGTGGCCCAGAATCTTAAATTATGGCTCTTTACGTAGCCGTCTAATTGAAACCACGCTTCGTCGATTCAAATAGAAAAAAAAAAGATATTCAGAACATTGATACCACTTCTGATTAAAGATTGGAACCAACGACAGTAACGCAACCGTGATGCAAAATCTACCTCTTTGAATTCATGCACAACATGAAATCTATATGGATAAAATTTCAATTTCCGTACAGCCCTGTGAGCAGTTGACTTGCGTAAATCACATTCTGAGGAAATCTTTCTAACTGACTTCTTTGGTGATGCCACAATTCTTTATTAAACACGGTGCATAACGCCAGCCACCAAATCAGAGGGGTGTCCTGAAGATAACCTCTCTGCTACTGATCCAGTTTCGCGAAACCTTTGAACTATGGAAAAAATGGTTGACTTTTGTGGCAAAGGAGACTTTTGGGAACTCTACGCTAAATGCTTCTCTTACCAGAATATGATACTGTTCGAAAGTATTGTTACACAATATACTCTCTTTCCTGCGTAGAGTTTTATTTATTTATTTTTTTAAAGCACTTCAGCGCAAGTGGACACCATCACTTATCGAACGAAGAACAACTAACTGGATAGCAACTATTCTAGACATATAAAAATGAAAAATTAATCGCTATGTTTCAGGGTTCTAAGGTGTATATACGTTATCAGACTTTTCCTTAAAAAATCAACTTTCCCCTTTTTCATTAGAAGTGCCTTAGTGTACTAGCTCGGGATCAAACTCATCTGTCAGTGATACTTGACAGCAGCACTGTTGTCAGCGTGCTTTATGTTATTGTAAAAACATGGATTTTGTGAATAGCTCAATAATGCGCACGTGCGCAATGTTTGTAAGACTTCATCAAATTCAAATATACTTTTTCTGTAATCCTTCATCAAATTAAAATATACGTCAATTGGCTTTTCCTGTCAAATTCAATATATGGGTATCCAGATTGTTTGCTAGTATTGAGAAATGTTGAAAAAATTTACGGGTATGCCTTCTGTGAATCAGTATAATCAATTAAAAAAAAATCTGACTGGCATCATTTTTAATGTTTATTATTAAATCATGCATGGTAAGAAACATGTTTGTGCTTGAAAATTTTCTCAATATATAGGGCTTTCTGTTGCAAAGAGCGTTCCTTCTTATTCCAATTAGTTTTTTTTAGTTATATCTTCTTAAACATCAGGTTCGGTGACTTTTGAGACACTCTGTATATTGGATATGTTGGACACTTGAAGAACATACTTGAAACTACCCTCAGGATTTAGCTCGATTTGGCTTCTTTTGGCTCGACTCGACTCGAAACACGACTTGATTTCGAGTCGAGTTGGAGAAAATTTTTCGAACCGAATTCTCGAGTCGAGTTCAAAGATGTCTGTTTCCAGTCGAGTCGAGTTTCAAAGAAAACTCGTCCGAACTCGCTCGTGCCCGTCCCTAAAGGTAAGATTCTCTTAATTCTCACATTAGTAGTAAAAGGCATACCCCTAGCACAAATTACGCCAGTGGAACCTTAGTATTATTTGGACCATCTCTTATGGTAATTACCTGGTTCATTAAGATCATTCATGGATACTAAGCAGGTCAACATCTACAACTTTGTGTGTTTGATCAATATCAGTTGAGCTTCAACGAACACATTAAGTGGGAAGCAGGAAAATTCGGTGTAGGAAATTTCGGTGTAAGAAAATTCGGTGTAAGAAAACTCGGTGTAGGAAAATTTGGTGTACAGAGAATTCGGTGTACGGAAAACTCGGTGTGGGGAATGTTAGGTGTAAAGAAAGATTCGTTGGAGGATGTCCCCTAGAATTTTCTACTTAAAAAAAAGTAGGCTATTGGACGGGTAAAGTTGAATATTGTAGATTTTTCAAAAGTGTTCTGACGATTTTTTGTCTATTTTATATATTGCCCTTTCCACTAAGACTTTTTTGATCAATATATTTTTGCATCTTACATATGTATATACAGAGTGATTCTTTCAAAACTCACGGATTTCATTTGGCCCTAGAATTTCTAACTGAAGCCCGATTTTCATGCCGTTTGTTGCA
Source organism: Thermobia domestica (assembly GCF_964235325.1). Lineage (NCBI taxonomy): Eukaryota > Metazoa > Arthropoda > Insecta > Zygentoma > Lepismatidae > Thermobia > Thermobia domestica. The sequence goes on along the minus strand of NC_137459.1, from coordinate 214,219,055 downwards.
AATTATCAAGAAAGGATGGGAGATTTATGCGACTATGTTTACTTGTTTAAATTCATCCGGGGTAATATCGAGCAGGCCGCAAGAAAAACAGCAAATATTCGCCATTGTACGTTACAGTTCGAATGATATATTGGATATTTGAAGCGAAATTGAAGAATACAAATTAAGTGTTAGTGAGAATAAAATTAAGTGTTAGCGGCAACACACATAAATCACATGTTGAATGAAGGTTTCTTGGGTGACTGAAGAGTCGGTAACTGACATCGTCCACAACATCCGCCAGCGGGGTCCGATGCTTCCCTGTCTTACTCAGAAGCGATCCTGTTTCCTGCAATTTATTCACTAACGACCATATTATGTTCCTGTCTGGGGCAGAACGTGAGGCAAAGTTGCGTGTAAATGCCCTTTGCGTAGCAACAACAGATCCCGTTCTCCAAAAACTTTTTAACGATAAAATCACGTTGCTCCAAAGAGCACATTATTGTAGCTGTGTCCTGATCATATTGATACAGTAGCACAGCGTAATTCCCAAACAACGGCCCAGTTTCCTGTTTCTTATTGACCGTTGCGTTGTTGCCATCTAACGAAGAAACTCAAATCTCCACACCGCACCTCACCTAATTAAAATTCGGTACAGTGGAGAATATTTGTTGTTTTACTAGAGGCGTGGCCGATATTACCCCAAATGGACTTAAACCAGTAAACATAGTTTTATAAATCTCCCAACGTTCCTTGATCATTTGCCACAAACCGCATGAAAATCGGACTTTAGTTAGAAATTCTAGACCCAAATGAAACCCATGAGTTTTAAAAGAATCACCTTGTATATGTTCTATGATGTACTATAGGAAAGGTGTTTTTAGGTGTTCCTATAACTATTCTCTGAACTTATAGTTGTAATTGTTTTGTTTCTGACAAAAAGTGTCAGCTTCATTGTGTGATGAAAAGTAGTTTATAGTAAGACCCCGCAAAAGACATGAACAGGTATTGGACTCAAGGCAAAATAAATAAATAAAAAATACGTAAATAAATAAATAAATAAAATAAATAAAATAAATAAATAATTAATTAATTGAATAAATGAATAAATAAATAAATTTGTTTTTCTTGAAATAGGTAGTAACATTTTATTCGTTACATTTTATGGTTTTCGTTTTCACAATATGAAGTGTCGTAAATTATCGTAAGTGGTAGTATTCAATATGTATTACACCGAATCTACCTTACACCTAAATTTTCCCACACCGTGTTTTCCGTACACCGAATTTTCCTAGACCCCATTAAGTGATTATATATATTCAGAGATGGAGTGGGTGAATATAAATTTGACTGACCCACCATCCGTCGTGACCCACCATAACTTACTCTGACCCACCATGAACCACTCTTATCCATTATGACCAACTTTGACCCACCAAACAAATCATCCTCAACTCTGATCCATGATCCATGCACTCCTCTCCACTGACTAAAGTGTTTATACTAGTAATAAAACAAGGCTGTGAAGTTATTACTAATCGGAGTTTGAATTTCTACGGTCAATCGCTCAAGCACCGCTCTGTTAGAATACCTGTGGATCTGACCTTTACAATACACAATGGTAAAGTGTTTGTCATTAGCTAAATTGCTATAAATTTAAAATTAATTTTCATTTATAATTATTTCCTTGTTGACTCACAGACACTTTTGAGTAAAAAACAGGATGAAATATGAAAGTCTCAAATCAAGGTAAAGTAGACCAACATAAAGGAAAGAAAAAAACTAACATTTTCCACATAATTATTAGGAATTGCTTTTGTTTAAAACAAATTTTATATACATTTTAAACATTTTGTTTTAAACATGTGTATGTGTAAGACTTGTTTTAAACATATGTTTATTTTTATTTTATTTTATTTTTGTAAGAAAAATCTGTCAGAGAAAGAAAATGGTTAAAAAGTGTTTCCAGGCCCGTAGCCAGGGAAGGGCTAGAGGGGGCACAGCAACCTCTAAATTATTTTTTGCCCCTCTAAAAAACACACTGAAGGGAATTTTCAAACTAACACAAAAACAGTGAAATTCTTGCTATTATAATTACCAAATTAAATTCAACTTTGCGAATTCTACGCATTTATGTGTAGAACTATGTTTCTTTGCTAGATGCACCAAACATCTTCAACTGCCTCTATCCATTTCAAGAATTCGAAACCATGCCATGTTGTTGCAACCACGACAAGCATCCAAGAATATCAAGTGCACTTCCAAACAACAGTATCGTAGTCCACAACGTTAGTTGTGAATATAAATAAACTGTAATGTCTCTCTTATTTTGGAAGGTAGAAAATTGAGTACAAACGTTCAATAAAACATATAGGCCCTACTTTTATTTTGTATTGATATAATCTAAAGCTGCTGTAATACAATTTTGTTCTGTTTAAAAAAAATAAATACTTCAATTTTAGTTAATATGAAACAAACTACCTCGCAAAGAGCTCATATGAAGCACACAAAAGTGAAAGAAAAAAAATACGTTCGATTATGACGTACAATGACGTTCCTCATCTACGTTTACCATAGCACTATATTGCCGCAAGCACCTCAATTGTATTGCATCGCATTTTTTTTTTTTTAATCTTTGTATGTTAATAATCAATGTTCTTAATCTTGAATTTTTGCACTGTAATATTGTAAATACAGGATATTATGCCTAAAAGAAACTATAGCTGTTACAGATTCTGTAAATAATAAATAAGTATGCAATTCTATCGTCTTTGGCTACGGGCCTGAGTGCTTCTCATTCAGAAGACTATTTTCTTCCCATGTGAATGTTTTGATTTCTTTTGGTTACAACAGGTCAATGTGGTGATGAGCGTGGGACGTAAAACTTAAATATTTCTTTCCATTTTTTTATTTTGCCTCTTTTTTTCCTTGTTTTAACGTTTGTTGTATTGTTTAAATGCTTATTAGTTTACTTGCGAGAAAGTGTCGTAGTTGAATGTTGGGCTACTTATAGAACTGATATTAAAAAATAAATAAAAGAATTATCACGGAAACAAGTTTTTATGTTGTATTCAGAAAACTAAGGGTTCTTTGATAAATCGTGCTTCTCAAATATCGCAGGAATTCGTTCACACAGTACATGTTGGTTCTCAGTTTCCATACATACATACTTTAGAGAAAGAAAGAATCCGAAATGAAAGAAAGAAAAACTAACGTGACAAGATGCAATCTAGAGGTTCATATGATTGCCACTGGAGAGGGGCGTCCATTTAAAGGTCATCCACCCCATACCCTGAATTTCAGATGTTGGGAGCGTGCAGATTTCCTGAGCAAAGTCCACAGAAAAAAAAAATTGAAGTCCTTATACCGAACAAATACGGACTTTGATCACCATATCTATTGACCGTAAGGAACTATAGGTCCAAATTGCTCTCTTGTATATTTTTTGGGCCTAGGATTCCAAAGGTTTCACTACTTTCGAGTTTCGGGCCTACTTAAAATTCTGGAAATTCGACCTAAGCAACTTTCCAGTTTTGATCATCTATATTTAATCCGTATTTATTTGGTGTAAGAACCCCAAACTTGTTCTACTGGACTTTGCTTATCAAAAGGTTTCTAAAACTGCCGTACTGTTCCCAAAATACGAGATTCATGGTAGGCTGTGGGTTACATACGTAGGATCGACACTGCGTAGCATCAACACTGCGTAGAATCGAAACTGCGTACGATCGAAACTGCGTACGATCAAAACTGCGTACGATCCAAACTGAAACCGGCGTAGGATCGAAAACAGATAAGGTCATATGATAGAACAATAAAAAAAAACAATTATTTTATAATCACATAATATTAAGTAATAGTATTTTTTTGAAGTTATATAGGGAAAAACCGAAGTAGGATCAAAACTATATACGACCGAAACTGCGTAGAGTCAAAACTGCGTAGCATCCACACTGCGTAGAATCCAAACTGCGTACGATCGAAACTGCGTACGATCGAAACTGCGTACGATCGAAACTGCGTACGATCCAAACTGCATAGAAACGAAACTGACTAATAAAATAGTGACAAATATAATTAAATAATCATACAGGGGTGTACCCAAGAAGTTTTTCTTGGGGGACTATGACTTATTCAGGAGGGCCGAAAAAGCTGTCTTGTCTCAGCAGGGAGAAAGGGGGAGAAAGGAGAAGCCTCTCCCCAAAAGCCACTACTTCTGATCAAGTTGGCAAATTCCTTGTTCAGAAGATTGCCGTTACGTTCAATTGACTTAGCTTAACATTTTCTTAGTTACCTAGTTGCTGTGAATTGTCACTTCTTTTATAGACTTTGCAGGTGGCACAATCGAAGGTTCATGTAATTAGTTCAAGTTTTTGCTAGTTTGGGCTTCGTCCCAAATTTACTAACTTCCAGGGTTGTTTTGTTTAAAACAAAATATTTAAAACAAATGATTAAAACTTTTTTTTTTTAAACAATTGATTTTGTTTAAAACAAATTTTATTTATGTTTTAAACATTTTGTTTTAAACACGTGTATTTTGAAGACTTGTCTTAAACATATGTTTATTTGCATTTTATTTTATGTTTGTAAAAAAAAAAAAAAATCTTCCAGAGCAAGAGAACTGTCCAAAAGTGCTCCCCAATCAGAAGACTATTTTCTTCCCATGTGAATGGTTTGATTTCTCGTGGCTACAGCACGTCAATGTGGTGATCTACAATTTATTTTGTCTCCTTTCTCCCCCCCCCCCCTTTTTCAACGTATATTGTATTGTTTAAATGCTTCTCAGTTAACTTGCGAGAAAATGTCGTAGTCAAAGGTTGGACTACTTATAGAACTGATATTAAAAAAATAAATAAAATAATTATCACGGAAACAAATTGTTGTGTTGTATTCATTGCGACGTTGAGGTTCTGAAATTAAATTATCGCAAGCATTCGTTTGTACAGTACATGTTAGTTCTGTCTCCGTGCAACATGGAATCATTTAACATGGGTTATACGGGAAGAAAAGAAGGACATGATTTGGTACAAATTTATTAGAGTAAGTCAAACTCAATCAGGTAAGCAAACGATCAAACGAGTATGTTGCAAAACGTGTAAGAAAGAAATGGGTGGTTTAGTTCCAAGAACGAAAATCATTATGAAAAATGCAATGCTTGGTAAAAATGGAAACCCAAACAAATGGCAAAAATGTTGATCCGAAAATTGCTTCTGATGAATCTAACGTCAGTGGTATGGCTGAGATGCAACTGGAAACTTCAGGTAACAATTAACTTTGTATCAACAATATCTTTTTCTTTATACTATGAAAATTTTATTTCGTACCTCTTCCCTACCACAGTTCTAAATTTTCTTTGAAACTTTACAACTTGGCATAGCTTGTATGAAGAGACCAGGCGAGAAACGCAAGATATGACAGTCGCTCGTGTAACTAACCAAGTGTGATACTTATTATAACGTTAGTGCTGAACGTCAAGGTCTGGGACAATTTGGTCTCAATTTGTTTGTTTGCATGTATATACCACGCTACAGGGTGCAATATTCAGTCTTTTAACATTAATTTTTGAGGATAGATACACGAGACGTCAGAATTTGCTGTATAGAATTTGAGTGCGATCCCACGTAAAATTTCAAAATTAGTGGGTCGGATCCCACTTTAAACAAAAAGCCATGTCTCATATATCCTTGCTACTGATGCAAGTTGTAATCAATCAAACTAAACAAACTAATTTTATATGTTTCGAACAAACTTGGGTTGCAGGATAAATTTGGCTCCAACTCAACATTTAGAGCACAAGGGATCCAAGTTCATTTTCAGAAAGGTTCACTTTTGCTCAGCAAACGTAATATCTTCGTAGCATAGGGTATGAAATAAATGAAACAAAAACCACGGGAAAGCGTGTGGACTAGAGTTTCATAGGACAACCGCTAGACAAATGCGTTGACGGAATGGGGAGGAGGGCTAATTTTCCCTTCCCCCTCCTTGCTCATACATTTAAGATATTAACATTATACTTGTATTGTGTATGTTACAGCGTTGGAATGATTAACAAGTCATGCTCCGAATGTCATAATCAATGATGCATAATTACGTTACATAAATGCAGAATGTGTCCAAAAGAATACATCGACGTAAAATGTCATATTTTCACAACCACGAATCCGAGATGACAGAAAGAAAAACTACATGAAAAAAAGGAATCTAGAATTTTGTATGACTGCCGCTAGATAGGGGCGTTCGTTTAGAAGTCATCCGTCTTCTACCCTGAATTTCAGATTTTTGGGGCAGTAATGCAGATTTAGAAACATTTTGCTTAGGAAATTCCAACATTTAGAAATTGAAGTCCTTGCACCGAAAAAATACGGATTTTGATCATTGGCCGTAAGGAGCTGTAGGCCTATATTGCTTTCTTGTATATTTTTTTTTTTACCCAAGGATTTCAAAGGTGGCTCTACTTTCGAGTTTCGGGCCTGCTTAAAATTCAGGAACTTGGACCTAAGCAACTTCCCAGTTTTAATCATCTGTATGTTCTTCGTATTTATTCGGTGTAATTACCTCAACCTTATTCTGTTGGACTTTGCTTATCAAAAGATTTCTAAAACTGTCTTACTGTCCCCAAAATCTGAAATGCAGGGTGTGGATGAGGGCGGTTGCCCTCCTGTTCCACTGACGCCCCTACTAGCGGCTGTCATATGAAACTATCCCACGCCTTTTCGCATGGTTTCAGTTACATTTGTTTTGGATTCTTGACTGCGAAGTATTATTTTTTGAAATATAATTCATTTGCTGAGGAAAACTGAAATTTATTGAAAATGGATTTGGATCTATTGTGCTCTGAACGCCCCAAACATTACCTTTCGTCAATAAATTTTTGACTCAAAAAACAACCAATTACAGACTTGCAGAAAATATAAAGTTAGCACAATATGAAGTGTGCTTCAAATATTACTTTTCGAAAACGTAGCCCTATTATTATAAAATAATTTTATTAGCATCAGTGTTATGAAATAGTAATCAAATTTTGCAACAAAAATCTCACCCGCCTCCACGAAACGCTAGATTAGCCCCTAAAGGCATAATTACAAAACTTTTAGAAGCGGTAACTCGAAATGATTTTCTTTATGGTTAAAATAACCGCACAACAGCATTTCTGGTAAAATTCTAGCCTTCATGTAACATGACACCATTTGTATTTGAAATTTCGAATACTAAGCAAAGATGTTCGCCATGATGCTTGATAGCACCATCTGATGTATCAGACCACTTCCAAGTTTCATCATTCTCTCTCAACCCGTTCTCAACGCACAAGGATGGTGAGGACTTTTGTTTTGCCATGTATATTGATAGATTGTGTGAAACCTCTATAGTTGGTAAATTTTAAAATCTACCTTAAAAGCTTACTATATCCAAGAAAATACTTAAGAGAGTCACTGGCAAGAGGGTGTAATAAAAGAGGTCGCTATATGAAATAAGTTGAGAATTACTAATCTATACTGAAATATTTTGTACCCAACACTGTGTAGTTTTAAAGAGAATAAAATAAATGAAAAGATCGGTTGCAAAAGCAAAAAGTCTTAATAAATACGTGATTACACGATTTTGAAATATGTTTAAAATCATGTTTTAAACTGTTCACAATGTTTAAAATATGTATTTTTTCGTGGGTGTTTTAAAACATCTTTAAAACATTTTAAACACCTTTTTCATGTTTTAAACACGCGTTTTGTTCTTTTTTTAAAAAAATAAAAGCTGTATTTTTTTCCACCCCTGCTAACTTCTGACCAAGTTGGAAAATTAGAACGCGTTCTTGCCAATATTTACTTAAAAGACTGCCGTTACTTTCAATTGACATTTGGATTAGCATTTTCCAGTCTTGGGAAGTAACGTAACGCAAGTAACGCGTTACTTGTAACGCGTTACTTTTTTAACTATCGTTTCCTAGTAACGCGTTATTTTTTTTCCAAAGTAACTGTAACGGTAACGCGTTACAAATTTTTAAGTAATGTACCTAGTTTGCGTTATTTTTTAGCGTTACATTTCGGATGAGTAACTACAATATATATGTATTTTTCGGAAACAAATGTTTCTTTCCTGTGAACTGAATTTCTCAGAATGGAACAATGTTCGCCTTTTCCCGTTTCGCCTTATGACCTCTAGCAATGAAATTTGCATATAAAACCTGTTATCACTTTTCATCTTACTGTAAGACGGAACGGGAAATCTCGATGTGCATTTTCCCCTTTCGCCTTACGAACTTTGTGTTGTAGGCTTGCAAATACATTCATAGATACAATTTGATTTGTTTATTTATATAACAAAATATAGTGCCACTTGCTGTTTTTCGAAGATGAGGACAGCCTCAGGAAAATCACATGTACTGATGGAAAGCACCTGGAAGATTTTGACAGCTCCAAATCAATGCATTCAGTGAGTGAACTACGAGTGCAATGGTAGTCTATTTTACTTTGATTGACGTTGTTTTTATAAAGATGGAGAACGAAAATATTCGTTCGAACATTTGAAAGAATACTTTTTCTTAAAAGCTGAAGATGATGGTGAACAGAATTTGAAAGTAAAGTGGTGCCCCGGCGGGAAATATTTATCAACAACTAGGGTACCATAATTAACGACATACAGTAAGGGGTTAATATGAATAAACTGTGTTCTGATAAGCAGGTCTACTTTATTGATGTAATGTTGATGATATGTAATATTAGAGTTATTTTAGATCAGTTTGCGTATTCTAAAGTGCCGTTGATTATAGAGTTTGGAACAACTAGCTTTAAAAAGCATGTATCGAGTTTAGAGTTATTGGCAAGTTTTGATTCACTTCCAGTTCGTGTTTTCTCATTTTGCCAGTTGTAGTGTAATGTATTTTTCTGTATATATTCTGTATTTTTAATTTTACAGTCTCTCTATATTCTGTATTTTTAATTTTACATAACAACATTGCTGTTATTATATAATTAGTTTAGCAGAATAATAATAAGCAATTTTTTCTAACGCATAGGGACGGGCACGAGTCAAGCTAAAACTCGACTCGAATCCAAGTCGAGTTTCGAGTCGAGTCAAAGGTAATATTCTCGAGTCGAGTTCCGAGCCGATTCACTGTTTTTGGCGTTGAGTTTCGAGTCGAGTCGAGTTTTATAAATGGCTCGCTCGTTTTAACTCGTTTTGAAATCATGGCCTGATTACACTGGAAAGCGAAAGCCATGAGAAATGTAAGGTAAGCAGTAATATGGAATACTTTTAGTGTTGCTCACGAGAGGGGACACTGCTCGCATCTCATCTCATCTCGATAGCGAGACTACAAGAGATTTTTTAAAACAAGCTTAGCTCGGCTCGGCTTAACTAAGCCGATGACTCGAGCCGGCTCGCTTGGGGTGAACCATCGGCTCGAGCTGGCTTGGTTGGGATGAGCCATCTGCTCGGTTCGACTCAACTGAGCGAAGGGCTCTAGCCGACTCGGTTGGGTGAGTAGTTGGCTCGGCTCACTTCTCGGTTTGGGTCGATAGTGAATGAGCTGTGAGCCGAGCTGCTCGAGTCCTTGACAATTCTAAACCCGGGCCAAGCAGTTTTGAAGATATTTGACCAGTGCCCTATAAACTCCTAACAATGTTTGGCTCGAACCCGAATTCTCAACCTAGACTCTCAACCCAAATTCAGAAGCTCGTGAACAATGTCCTTGACTCCTAGACTTCACGGCTACCGAGGTTGGCAATCAACTACTTTTTTAGTATTCAGACCTATCATTCATGTTTATACACAGTGTTGCTACAATAATAATAATAATAATAATAATAATAATAATAATAATAATAATAATAATAATAATAATAATAATAATAATAATAATAATAATAATAGCGGTAGTAATAGTCGTACGGACAAATGAATTAATAAGATTTTTTCATATATTCAAAGTTTTGGATCTAAAAGTGACGCGTTAGTAACGCGTTACTTTCGAAGTAAAGTAACAGTTACTTTTTTGAGGCAAGTAACGCGTTACATTTTAAGAGAAAGTAAAGTAACTTGTAACGCGATACATTTTTACAAGTAACTTACCCAACACTAGCAATTTCTTACTTACCCAGTTCTGTGATTTTCAATTTCTTTATGAACTTGGCAATTGGCACAATTGAATGTTTATATAATTAGTCTAGTTTTAAGTAGGTGGGAATTTGTCGCCAGATAGAAAATTTCTCATCCTACGGCCTCGCGCCTCATAAACCTAATAACATACCAAACTTCCCAGTTTTTATTCCGATTTCAATTACGGTACCTAAAATATGAGATTTTATACATCCAAAACGTCTATTTAAATTACACAGTTTTTTGTCTCTTTAAAGCTGCTAAAAATGGAAAATATTCACTTTTGGAAATTTTCTACATAGTCCCAGGAGGCTAAAAACTTTGCCAAATTTAATCTTTGTAGTTCTACTGGAAGTGCCTATACTGTAAAAAATCGTTGTATTATTTCAACGACACGCCTATGTGTTAACATGATTGTGTTAAAATATAACACAAACAAGTGGTTAGAACAACTCACTCTCCCCTTGGAGTTGTGTGTCAAATGCCGCTAGTTGAAATGACATACAGCCTGTGTGTTACATTAACACAAGTGTAGAATCTTCGGTGTTGTTTTCTGCATGATTGCCAAATATGTTGGGCATCTAATTATAAAGGCTTATGAACTGAAGCTACAGGCAAACACAGTAGAAAGAAATACCTAAACACATTCAAGTATACGCAAAATTTCAAAATACAAACCGCGCGACGTGTTTTCAATTGTTTTACAAAATGTTTCTGAATAAACCCTAACAGCACAAGATGTGCTAGGCATGTGCCATTTAGGTGTTCTAAACTCATCTCCCACATTTGATGCATTTATTGCCTCTTTTTCTAAGCGGTTGTGTACTAGAATCAACAAACGCATCAACTTTATTAGATGGCAACTGGCACCGATCATTTGAAAGTGAATATGGAAGAACTATAAAATAAAGTAAATAGACAGTCGTCATTTTGTTATAAAATTAGGTCTACATGGCGAGCAGATTTTATCCCGAACAGTTATCGTCGAATATACGCGGGTTAAAGGAGCACTCTTATTAGCCAAATTCAAAAGACCTCAAGAATTTATCCCTCTACAAGCGACGGTTTCTTCATCTCCTCCGTGGCCAAGTCGAAAGAGCACGCGGCTAGTAATTGAAAGGTTGGTGGTTCCTGCCCCTCCCTTCTACAATTTTTCGGTGGTTTGGTGAATTCAGAACAGGCCGGACATAGCTTAAAGATGGAGAGAGAGCTGGACGTCCGGCAACCGCTGTGTCAGAATAAAACATTGCCGATGTGAAACAAATGACTCGAGAAAATCCTCGAACAACTTTCAAGGATATTGAATCTACAGTGAACGTTGGATCGCCAGCAGTAACAAAAATTCTTCATGATCATCTTCGGCTCAGGAAGGTTTCATCTCGTTGGGTACCTCACACTTTGACTGAACAGCAGAAACGCATGCGTGTGGAATGGTGTGAAGAAATGCTTGCAAGATTTGATGGAGGCCATTCTCGACACGTCTCTGACATTGTTACTGGTGATAAGACTTGGATCTATCAATTTGACCCTGAAAATATACGTCAGTCTACAGTTTGGATATTTCCAGACGAAAATCCACCCACGAAAGTGAAGCGACCGCGAAGTGGGGGAAGAAGATGGTCGCAACGTTCTTCTCCAAATCTGGCCATGTTGCAACTGTTCCACTTGAAGAACAAAGGACTGTTACTGTTCAGTGGCACACCATTGTTTTCCTAACAAAAGTGTTTCAGAAGCTTCGGGAACGGCGTCCAAGAACTGGATTGCGTGGGATCCTGCTTCATCATGACAACGCGTCCGCACACACGGCCAACATCACAATTCAGTTTTTAGAATCTACGGAGGTCAAACTTATGACTCATCCGCCGTATAGCTTTGACCTGGCCCCGTGTGATTTTTTTATGTCCCCAGGATCAAAGATCGCATGCGTGGGAAGAGATTTTGCAGCCCTGAAGAAGCTGTAGTGCTTACGAGAATGAACTTTCAACACTTGAAGAAAAAGACTGGCAACACTGCTTCCAAAAGTGGTTTTCGAGGATGCAAAAGTGTATACACTTTAAGAAAATGTAAGTGTTAAATTGATTTTAAGTATGTAAGTTATTTCACATCTCAAAACTTTCGTAGTGACCCTCATATAATAGGGTGGGCCGAAAATATATATATATATATATATATATATATATATATATATATATATATATATATATATATATATATTTGTTTGAAACGCTATACTGCGGAAAACTTGCCCCTATGGTAGATAAATAAAATGCAAAAGAAATATGTCTTTTTGTTTACGTCTGGCGGTAGCGTAACGACCCTAAACCTTGAAAAAATATACGATTTTCGTAACTTTTCCAATACATGGAGAAAATTAAGATAACTTCTATAACAAGTTCCTATAGTCATATTTCAATAGAGACAATTATAGAAAAGATAAATAAATGTATAAGGAATACATTTTACAATTTATTAGCAGCGTATTACACTTATAAAAACACTTTAAAAAGACAAATTTCCATTGAAATAGACATTTTTCCTGATTGTGTAAAACTTAAGTTTGTAATGAAATATAGTCTTTTACTTGTCTTTAGTTTCTTTTGTTAGTTTGAAAAATGATTTGCTTCAAAACTTGGCATTAAATATCTTATAAAACCATCCCTGGAATTGAAACCGACGACTTTTTGTGACGCCTCAGTTACCAGCTTCACGCATCGTTCTAATGCTTTGGTGTGACACGGGAACTTATCAAAGTTTCACTCTGCCGCAGTTTCACCTGATTGGACCTTAGACCAAATCTCATGATCGGTAAAGTTATTAATGAAAACTGCAACCCTATTGTTACTGTTGAAAGTATTTGTTAAATTTGATGAAATGTATTAAATGCATATAGACCTTCGAAATAGATGTGAAGAAATTTATGAAGATAATTATTCAAATCATTACGACATATATATCGTTGTTGTTTTCACGAACTGGCGAATTTAGTCTCTCCAAACTTTCAGGAATCGGTGATTGTGAAAAAATGCATATTTTGAGTTTGTGCTACGAAAACTCGTAGATACATGTGTACTATTAGTGAGCGAAAACTTAGACCCGAAGTCTGCTCAGTGTTTGAGATATTAGCAATATTATATTGGCGAATACTGAGAAAATGAAAACCACAATTTCACGAACTGGCGAATGCAAACTCTTCTCTTCGTTAAACGTATAAAGAGCAATCGTGGTCGCATTTACGAAAGTAAATTAAGCAAACTGTAGCAAAAATAACTTTTCCTCATTTTTACTTTATTCTTCTTACTTGCAATCAAAAGTTTTTGTTTGACTATGCTCGCCATGGCTTGTTACAAAATGAAAATGTTTCTTATCTTATGATGACATTTTGTTTCTCTGTACTTTACCGTTTTCAAAAACATAGCATATACCTATCCCCATATAGACCCATTCTTTGATAAATTTAAGGTGAGTATACGCTGGACTTAGAAAATTTTAGGCGGATATACGCTGTATGCTCCTGTATACGCTCCATTGCATCCCTGGTTTCAGTCAATGTAGTTTTATTTATACAGAATTATGGGCATTACCGGCATCTACGGCCTTAAGCCCGTCATGTGCAAGAAATGACGTAGCTAGGAACATATAATTCGGGAAGGAGATGTCCTAGGATCTGTATTAGGTATCATCCCGGCATTTCCCTGGTGTGAGTAATTAAAACCCAGGAAAACTTGGGCTTTCCTCTCTCCTGTTACACATTTTCGACCGAGTGGCCTCACTGAGAATCGAACCCGGAACCACTCGCACCAGAGCCGAAAGCGTTAGCAACTACGCAAGGCGGGTCCACTCAATGAATGTAAGTGAATATTGTTATCCTTATTTCCCTTGTAAATGTGTGTAATTATAAATTAGTTTCCAATTTTAAATATTGGTGTGTATGCTACTTTCAATAAATTCGTCCAGTGCTTTCATTTTCTGATGTTAATAACGCTACTCGAAACCTGCTTGTATATATTAATAGTGTACAGTAGTAGCGTAGGCACTTGAATTGAAGCAATTGTTGTCACTAGCGTGCGCAGGACATTGGGAGTGTGGGTGACAGATCTAAAGTACCACCATATGGAATGTCGTTCTCCCCCATTTAACCTAAGAAAATATAGCGTCACTGCACCCGACGCTGCGTCGGCGACGAACGGCATACATGCAGACGGGAAATAATTTACGCGTAATCTCATCTCAGTTTGGAATAATTCTACATAAAAAAAGTTTGTCTAATGGGGTTGCCAAGGCACCCATGGCACCCACGTTGCACACGCCTATGATTGTTGTTGTACTGTTCGAAATTTACGTTATTAGTGTCCTACGAATTACGGAAAATACGAATTTGCTATTGTAGATTATGAAAAGCTGCCAAACGATCAACTGTCAAATTTGTAAAAACAAATTTCACGAACAGACGAATAGATTAAAAGCAATAAATTTCAGCTTACAATCTCAATTATAAAGCAAATATGCTATGAACTGTATTTTAAGATGTCATTCATTGATCTCTAGTAATATTTTTCATTTATGAAGAGTTTTACATAGATACGCCAAGGAATGAAGTTATCAATCTTTTAACTTCGATTTTCTCAGATCCATATTTTTCCACATTCGCCAGTTCGTGAAAATATGGAACCGCTCGCACCAGTTCGTGAAAACAACCACAATATATATATATATATATATATATATATATATATATATATATATATATATATATATATATATCATTGGCACCGACTTGCCATAATTATTGGTGGGGCTCTGATCATTTAAATAAAGGAATGACCCCGTTCCTTTCTTTTAAATATTATGAATATATAGTAGCATATATAATTCTTGAATATGCTATACTTGAATATTGTACTATATATCTTTATCTATCTATCTATCTATCTATCTATCTATCTATCTATCTTATATATATATATATATATATATATATATATATATATATATATATATATATATATATATATACAGACTGTTCCATAATTCGTGTTATTTTCTACAGCGCTGGGAGAAGATGAAGTTTATACACTATTAATGTAAAATTTGGCACTCTTATTGAGAAATATCTGAATTTTTCGAATTTTTAAAGAAAATAAGAGAAAATTGCTGTTTAGCCCCCCTTTTAGGGGTGTAAACACGAAAGTTCATTTTCCTTATGGGAGATTCAATGTTAAATTTTAGAAGCAGTTTTCTCCAATAATTATTCGTGAAGATTTTGGAGCAAATGAGTTGTATTTGTTACAAAATGCAAAAACACTCATTCACAAAGCTAGTAAAGCCGTCTCAAACATTATTTTGCGAAGGTCCCCCTTTTGGGGGCAAGGGGCGTAAAAACCTGGTGGGTGATATGTTACCAAAATCCCAAAATTTATTTTCGGAATGCCAGTAAGCGTGAGATTAATCACAAATGTCACAGAATTAATGCTCCAATCTCCTTACATGTAAGAGTGACTGATAATGGGGCTACAGCCCCCTTTCAAAAACAAAAACAAAAAAAAATTACCATAAATATCCTTAGTAGGGACATACGAGAAGAAGGTATTTTTGTTAATTAATGTGAAATTTGGCGTCATTGTATCAAATGAGTATGCGTTTATCAAATCTGGAATGTTATTTTGATAACGCACCGCCTTAGGGGGGCACAGGGGGCGAAGCACCTAATGATGGATCTTTATAAAACTCAAAATTTTGTTCCGGAAATACCATTGAGCGTCAGCTTTTTCACCACTATCACAAAATTAATATTCTAATGCTCCTTGCATGTGCCAGTGACTTATATGGGGCTATAGCCCCCTTTCCAAAATAAAAAAAATCACCATAGTAGGGACATACGAGAAGAAGGTATTTTTTAAATTAATGTAAAATTAGGCGTCATTGTATCAAAAGAGTATGCGTTTTTTAAATCTGGAATGTTATTTTGATAACGCACCGCCTTAGGGGGGCACAGGGGGCGAAGCACTCGATGATGGATCTTTATAAAAATTCAAAATTTTGTTCCGGAAATGCCAGTGAGCGTCGGATTTTTCACCACTGTCACAGAATTAATATTCTAATGCTCCTTGAATGTGCCAGTGACTTATATGGGGCTATAGCCCCCTTTCAAAAATAAAAAAAAAAAATCACCATAAATATCCTTAGTAGTGACATACGAAAATAAGGTACTTTTTGTCAATTAATGTGTAATTTGTCGTCGTTGTAGCACAAAGGTATGAGTTTTTCACATCTGAAATGTTATTTTAGTAACCACTGCCTAAGGGGGGCACAGGCGGCAAAGCATCAGATGATAGACCTTTATAAAAATTCTAAATTTTGTGCCGGAAATGCCAGTGAGGGTCAGATTAATCACAAATGTCACAGAATTAATATTCCGATGCTCCTTGCATGTGTCAGTGACTGATATGAAGCTACAGCCTCTTTTCCAAAAATCATATTAAAAATTCACCATAAATATCCTTAGCAGGAACATACCGGAAGAAACTGTTTTTTTATAAATCAATTAAGTTAAATTTGGTGTTATTGTGCTAAAAAGGTATGTGTCTTTTAATATGGGATGCTACTTTGGTACCGTATCGCCTTAGGGGGCACAGGGGGCGAAACATAAAATGATGGATGTTTATATAAATTCCAAATTTTATTCTGGAAATGCCAGTGAGCATCAGATTAATCATAAAGTTCGCAGAATTAATATTCCGATGTTTTTTGCATGTGCCAGTGATTGATACATGCCCCCTTCCAAAAAATCACATAAAAAATTAGCCATAAATATTTTAGCGGGGACATCCGAGAAACCATTATTTCTTGTCAAATTAATGTAAAATAATTTGTTATCTTAGTAAAAAGGTACGCGTTTTTGAAATATAGAATGTTATTTTGGTGACACCGGATTAGGAGGGCACAGGGCGCGTAGCTAAGCATTTGAATCTTTATTTTAAAAAAATCCTAATTTTATTCTGGAAGTGTGAATGAGTATCAGATTAATCACAAATGACACAGAATTAAGATTCTGATGCGCCTTGCATGTGCAGTGATTGATATGGGGCTGCAGCCACCTTCCACAAATCACGATAAATATCCTTAACAGGGACACACCGGAAAAAGCTATTTTTTTTAAAATCAAGTAATGTGAAATTTGGCGCTGGCGTTTTTTTTTTTAATTCGGTATAATTTTGATAACGCACCACCTTTAACGGCAAAGGGGGCGAAGCATAAGATTGTGGATCTTTATGAAAATTCCAAATTTTATTTTGAAAATGCTAATGAGCGTGAGATTTGTCACAAATGTCACAGAATTAATATTCCGATGCTCTTTGCATGTCCCAGTGACTTATATGGGCTACAGCCCCTTCCAAAAATCACAAAAATTCTCAATAAATATGTCATAATTAGTATGTAAGTTGTCATTATTGCAAAACAAAAAAAAGAAAGAAAAAAAAGTACAATAAACCTGGAAATTACTGTAAATGAATAACTTCTGTCAGTGTAACTGATTATGCATATAGCTTTGTTGTTATGGTGTCACTGGAATATAATCAAAGAATTTTATATTTTTAAAAATCAATTACGGCTCTTTTTATAGCAGAAAATCTCACACACAAATCACCTACCTATTTTCTACACACATAAGCAGAACCATCTCGAAATAGAACACAAAATGACAATGGAAAACGTAGCAGGAACCAAAAAAAAAAAAAAAAAAATCATAATGAAAAGTAAGATCTTAAAAATTAAAAGTGAGCTTTAAGTTTCAATATTGTTTGTTTTATTCGTAAAAAGAAAAAGCATGTATTTTCATTACTTCTTACACAATAACCGTATTATCCAACTTTCCATATAACAACTTACTCGTATGTACTGCAGACGTAATACACACGGACACACGGTTGTAATAGAAACAAAGGTTTCCCGAGGAATAAGAATCAGTTGCTGGAAATTATTCTCTGTTGAAAACAACTCTTTTTGGCTCTACTATCACTAATTGTTTAAAAAGATCATTAACCTAACTGTAAAAGCCATAAAATCAACTTACTTTTATTCGGCATGCCCTCCTAAACGAGCAAGACATAAATTAATGCGATTTACTAAAGAAACTGTGAACACCTTCTCCAACATCTCTATACTGTGGACAATCCTCTGTTTCAAGTCCTCTACACTGTTACATAATTTTTGGTAGACAATTTGTTTTAGGAATCCCCACAAGAAAAAATCGCATGGTGTAAGATCCGGACTTCTTGGTGGCCATTCGACACTTGACCTCATAGAAATAATCCGTTCCCCAAATTTCTCTCTCAAAAGATTTATAGTCGTATTTGAGCGATGCGCTGACGCTCCATCTTGCATAAACCATAATTCATAACTTTGACCTAAATTTAAACGATCAAGTTCAGCAAATACTTTTTCTCTTAGTAGCTTTTGGTATGATGACGTTGTTACATTCTCATCAAAAAAGAAAGGTTCTAACACCTCAGTCGCAGTTATACCACACCAAACCATTATTCCTCGTTTGTCCATTGACACTTCTGATCTCACGTTCGGCTGTATCGATGACCAATATCTTGCGTGTGATGAGGACACAGAACCATTTAAGAAGAATTTTGCTTCATCGGAAAACATCACTTGAAATAAGAACATAGAGTTTTCATTTAACTTCTCGATAAACCAGTTACAGAAATAAACACGATCACCATAATCACTTGCACACAATTCAGAAACCATTCGGACCTTGTATGGTTTTACCTTCAAGTTTCTTAAAATTCTTTGTAGCGTAGTTTTCTTAATATTTAAGTCTAAGCTTCGACGAGCAAGGGATTTCCGCGGTGAACTAGTAACAGATAACAACACCCGTCTTTTTGTTTCTTCTGTAGATACACTTGGAGATCTTCCTGCACTTTTTCTAGATGCAAGATGGGCAGTGTGAAAACAATCGCTGCGGAACTGTTTGTACAAACGGTGAATTTGCATATCGTGTACTTTTAATCCGAGTTCTTTAACTATACGGGATTTTGTTACTCTTGCAGATTTTTCTGATAAAATGTACCATTCAATTACATTAGCACGCTGATCCTGAGTTAAAGACTGCATGATCGAAGGACACTACAGTATGAATGCACTCTTAAAGTATACTGGAAACGACAAGTAATTATCAAATGATTAAGCCAGTCTATCCCCGAGATTCACCTACTATGTAATGTCCATTTCCGAAGAAGTCAATCTAACCCAGGTGTTGATTACAGACACGAAATCCTATTGAACTGTCAACACGTTAACTCGTAAATCGTTGGTGTATTGCGATAAGAAAAGGTCTGAAACTGTTGTCAGCACACATGAACAAGAAGTTGAGTCAGGAATTAGAGGGTGTTTTATAAACAAAAGTTTGTTGACATTGCTTAAAACCAGCTTACAGTGGGACACCAACAAATGATTCGGACATGTTCCAGTGCTTCTTAAACACACATCTCTTAGCATGCATTCTGAATAGGCCAGAGAGAAGCATGGAAGATAATAAAACAAAGTGGTGTGGTTCTTTAAATGATTTTGGGACCGGGAAGAGGGAATTGAATCACTAAAGTGGTCGCTGGCATGTGGAGGTAGCTTCTAAGCATTAATTTTGGTATATTTCCAAATATTTTGACGCTCACGGGAAATAACGAAAAGTTTGAAATTTTCTTACTGCCTATCTTCCCCAATTTGGAGGTTTGGCGTAATTAAACTAGAAACGCATGTACCATCATAGATGAAAGGGGAGGAAGAAGAGGAATGGTATCATATTTTCTACCTAAAACTGCTAATTTATAGCAAAATTCGTATAAATATAGAGCAAACTGCTTTCCGCATTTTACATTGAAACTCCAGTTAGGCCAATCAAATTTTGAGTTGACGCCACTAAAAGAGACCAACACATGACCATTATCATATTGTCGCTTTAGCTCTTTTTCTAAACAAACATTTTTCGACAATAATGCCAAATTTAACTTTAATAATGAAAAATATTTACCTTCTGCCAGTAGGTCCTTGCGTATAAGGACATTCATCATGAATTTCTATTGTTTTATGAAAGGGGATTGTAGCCTAATATCAGTCACTGGTACAGTCCGCAGCAAAAAAACTGAAACATGAGCATATATGTTTATTGTGAAACGACGAAGTCTTTTGCTCCAAAATAAGTGTGCAGGGGAGGACGCCGAGGTTTCTCCTGGCGTGATTCATGCCACTTAGACGTTATGTTGATTCCGTGTGCTGTTATTCGTAGTTTCACAATAAACTTACATGCTCATGTTGCAGGTTCTTTGCTGCGGATTGCACACGGAAATAGCATAGGAGCATTAATTCTGTGCGCTTTGCAATTAATTTCATGCTCATTGGCACTACCAAAATGAAATTTGGAATTTTTATACTTCGGCCCCTGTGCCCTCCAAAGCCAAAAATTACCAACCGCGCCCTTTGTCCCCTGTTACCAAAAGAACATTTCAAATTTGGAAAATACATAACTTTTTATTACAATAACGCCAAATTTCACATTAATCGACCAATAGAAAAAAAGCTTCTTCTGTTATGTCCCTGTTGAGCATATTTATCGTGATTTTTGGTGATTTGTGGAAGGTGGCTGTAGCACCACATCAATGACTGGCACATGCAAGGAGCATCGGAATATTAATTCTGTGTCATTTGTGATTAATCTAATACTCATTCACGCTTCGAGAATAAAATTTGGAATTTTTATAAACATCCATCATTTTATGTTTCGCCCCCTGTGCCCCCCTAAGGCGGTGCGTTATCAAAATAACATTCCAGATTTGAAAAACGCATACTCTTTTGATATAATGACTCCTAATTTTACATTAATTTAAAAAAAATACCTTCTTTTCGTATGTCCCTACTAAGGATATTTATGGTGATTTATTTTTGAAAAGGGGCTATAGCCCCATATAAGTCACTGCCACATGCAAGGAGCATTAGAATATTAATTCTGTGACAGTGGTGAAAAATCTGACGCTCACTGGTATTTCCGTAACAAAATTTTGAATTTTTATAAAGATCCATCATTAGGTGCTTCGCCCCCTGTGCCCCCCTAAGGTGGTGCGTTATCAAAATAACATTCCAGATTTGAAAAACGCATACTCATTTGACACAATGACGCCAAATTTCACATTAATTAACAAAAATACCTTCTTCTCGTATGTCCCTACTAAGGATATTTATGGTGATTTTTTTTTTTGTTTTTGAAAGGGGGCTGTAGCCCCATTATCAGTCACTCTTACATGTAAGGAGATTGGAGCATTAATTCTGTGACATTTGTGGTTAATCTCACGCTTACTGGCATTCCGAAAATAAATTTTGGGATTTTGGTAACATATCACCCACCAGGTTTTTACGCCCCTTGCCCCCCAAAAGGGGGACCTTCGCAAAATAATGTTTGAGACGGCTTTACTAGCTTTGTGAATGAGTGTTTTTGCATTTTGTAACAAATACAACTCATTTGCTCCAAAATCTTCACGAATAAGTATTGGAGAAAACTGCTTCTAAAATTTAACATTGAATCTCCCATAAGGAAAATGAACTTTCGTGTTTACACCCCTAAAAGGGGGGCTAAACAGCAATTTTCTCTTATTTTCTTTAGAAATTCGAAAAATTCAGATATTTCTCAATAAGAGTGCCAAATTTTACATTAATAGTGTATAAACTTCATCTTCTCCCAGCGCTGTAGAAAATAACACGAATTATGGAACAGTCTGTATATATATATATATATATATATATATATATATATATATATATATATATATATATATTCATCCTCACGGCATTGTCAAGGCTCTATATTTGTATTTTACATTTATTATTGCAACCGGGTGTTACTGACTTCCGTATACGGTAGCCCGATCATCACCCTTGTTCTTCGCGCGCACAGTCATTCGAAGAACTGAAAACGTACTCTGTACACAAACAGTTTATGGTTGTGAACTCGGAAAGCCTGGTACTTCTGCTTGTCAAGGTCAAAAAGTGGGAGAAAAAAGGATGTGTAGAATGTAAAGAGGGTGCAACAGTGACTGATGCTTGTAAGGGAACATATTCATTTGTAGTTCGTGCACATTCCGCCTGTAGCGCTACTGTGGCACGACGTATATTGTAACTGTATAACTCTTGTACACCGCTAGTAGGTCTATTCGCGTTAGTGACGACCGAAACTATGTTGTCAGCTCTGACTGCGATAAGGCACTGCCGTGCTGCTTTTCCTTCTCTTTTTTCCCCCTTTTCCATTTGTGAGACGCCAAACATGTTGTTTTTGCTTGTTGCACGCGCTGAACGGGTTTCGGCGAGCGAAGTATTTAAGAAGTTGACTACATATTCTTGTTTGCGATAGTTTTAAATTGGTTAACTGTTGAAAAATATACGAAAATAAAGCTGTACTTGTTAAGGTATATTAGTCGAGGACGTAGCTACTGACAGTGTTGATTACAGATTTTCTCGAGGAAGAATTTAATTACAGTAGAGGTGAAAAGGAGACGTCCATTTAGACAGCCCCCCCCCCTTATCAGACTCAATCGGAAATGGTCTCAATCGTTTGTACACAAATGTGCAGGCGAAATTTTCGTTTGTACACAATTAAGGGCACCGTCAGAACGAAAACAAAGTGGGGGCTCTCTAAATGGTAGCCCCCCACCAATAAGTCCTATTCAAGCACAAATTGTCGCAATCAGTTGTACATCGTTTCTACAGAAATGTGAAGGCGAAATTTTCGTTTGTACACAATTAGGGGCGCCGCCAGAACAGAAAAAAATGGGGGCTGTCTAAGTGGTAGCCCCCCACCATGTCCAATTGAATCACAAATTGTCGCAATTGTTTGTACTTCGTTTGTACAGAAATGTGCAGGCGAAATGTATGTTCGCACGCAATTAGGGGCGCCGCCAGAACGAAAAAATTGGGGGCTGTCTAAGTGGTAGTCCCCGACCATGTCCTATTCAATCACAAATTGTCGCAATAGTTTGTACTTCGTTTGTACAGAAATGTGCACGCGAAATGTTTGTTTGAACAAACTTAGGGGCGCCGCCAGAACGAAAACAAAGTGGGGAGCTGTCTGAGTGGTAGCTCCCCCCACGATGTCCAATTGAATCACAAAGTATCGCAATCGTTTGTACATTGTTTGTACAGAAATGTGCAGGCCAAATTTTCGTTTGTACACAATTAGGGGCGAGCTCAGAACGAAAACAAAGGGGGGGGGCTGTCTAAGTGGTAGCCCCCCACCATGTCCAATTCAATCACAAATTGTTACAATCGTTTCTATATCGTTTGTACAGAAATGTGCAGGCTAAATTATTGTTTGTACATAATTAAGGGCGCCGCCAGAACGAAAACAAAGTGGGGGCTGTTTAAGTGATAGCCCCCCACCATGTCCAATTCAATCACAAATTGTCGCAATCGTTTCTACATCGTTTGTACAGAAATGTGCATGCAAAATTTTCGTTTGTACATAATTAGGGGCGCCGCCAGGGCGAAAACAAAGTGGGGGGCTTTCTAAGTGATAGCCCAATCACCATGTTCAATTCTATCACAAATTGTCGCAATCGTTTTTACATCGTTTGTACAGAAATATGCAGGCAAAATTTTCGTTTGTACACAATTAGGGGCGACCTCAGAACGAAAACAAAGGGGGGGGCTGTCTAAATGGTAGCCCTCCCACCATGTGCAATTGAATCACAAATTGTCGCAATCGTTTGAATATAGTTATAAAGAAATGTGCAGGCGAGATTTTCGTTTGTACACAATTAGGGGCGCCGCCAGAACGAAAACAAAGTGAGGGGCTGTCTAAATGTTAGCCCTCCCACCATGTTCAATTCAACCACAAACTGTCGCACTTGTTTGTACGCCTTTGTACATAAATGTGCAGCTGAAATTTTCGTTTGCACATAAATGTGGCCCCGCCAAAACGATAACAAACTATGGGCTCTCTAATTGATAGGCCTCCCACCATGTCGAATTCAACCACAAACTGTCGCACTTGTTTGTTACGGTTTTGTACAGAAATTTGCAGGCGAAATTTTCGTTTGTACACAATTGCGGGCGCGCCAAAACGATAACAAAGTATAGGCTACCTAATTGGTAGCACCCCCTACGTCCGATTCAAAAGAAAATCATCTCAATTGTTTGCACATCGTTTGAGCAGTAATGCGCAGGCGATTTTTTTTTTCTAAGCTATCAGATGCGTGGACAGAACGAAAAAAAAAGGGGAGTTGTCTAAGTGCTAGCCCCACCATGTTCGATTGAACCACGAATTGTCGCGATCGTTTATACATCGTTTGTGCAGAAATGTGCAGGTAAAATTTTCGTTTGTATTAAAGAATATACGGATGTGAGTATTTTTAATATCTGCGATCAACATTAACCGGTTTGAATAACGGTTGATGAGTTTGAAAATGGTTCCTATTGCACTAGTTGAAAACAAAATTCTTTTTCTCTGGCACACGGAAGAAAATGCCTGATTCTAATAGAACTTTTCACGTAGAATTCGAATCTGCAATCAGTTTTTCTCCATCACCCTCAGTTTTCCCGTGACAGAGGTGTTTTCGGAAAATTTCCCCTCAAATTTCTGTTCTTTTTCTTTTTTTCTTTTTTTAAAACCATTTTCATACTTGTAGCTTGGGTACCTTAGGAATATAAACGCACAAATTATATTGTATGTTAGCCTGATTTATACTTAGTAAGCCCTCTAAGTTTCATAAGAATAGCATTATTCTATCTAGAGAAATAAACATATTTATATAAAAAATATGCTATGTGTACTGTTCATTTTACAATATTCATTAGTGCAGATAAAATCACATATAACTTCCACGAAAATTACAATATAAGCACGGTTTATATCTTATTGGATTTGAAATAAAACATATTTTCAATGATGTATACACCGTGTCACCATTTTATATCTACTTAATAAATAATACAAAAGAAGTGAGTGGTATCTTCTTAATAAATGGACACTTACTTACCTCAACTAATATGTTTTAGTTGTCGACTTTCTTCTGTGTTTGGTTTCTGGAACATCTCTTTTAAGTGTCCAACAGTAATCAGCTAGCATTTTTGAACTACACTGTCACTGGTACCTCGTCTCCATGGAGGAAATGTCCTGATGAAAATGTTCCCCATACTCATCACTAACAGCACCAAGCTTTTCAGGAAAGAAATGCAGGTGGGAGTCTAGAAAGTGAACTTTAAGGGACATGTTGCAACCCATTTCATTGAATGATTGCCGGAAATCACTCACAATTTCACGGTAATTTGGGGCTTTCTTGTTTCCTAAAAAAATCTCTGTTAAACATTTAAATGGACACCAAGCTGCTTTCTCAACCAGAGTTAAGAGATCCTCAAATTTTTGGTCACGAATCAAACATCTTATTTGGGGGTCTACAAAAATCCCTAGCGTCACTAACCCGAGGAATTTTTTCCTTGAGGTAACAAGATCCTGCATTACTTTTGTCCATTGTCCTAACAAAGTTTTTGAAGAGCCCCAACTTTATGTGAAGAGGAGGTAGAATTATCTAATCAGGGCTCACCAGTGAGGAATAAACAGCATTCTTCTGTCCAGGAGTTAATACATGCGTTGGCCATTCCTTCTTGATGTAATGTTCCGCTTTGTTCCTGCTGTCCCATTCGCAGAGGAAACAACAATATTTCGTATAACCAAGCTGCAAACCCATTAACAAAGAAATGACTTGTAAATCACAGCAAACGGTCCACTTGTATTTCTCATACTGAATTTTTTCTAACACTATTTCGATGTTTTCATAGGTTTCCTTCATATTAGTTGCATAAGCCAACGACACTGAAGGAAATTTGTTGCTATTGTGCAAAAGGACAGCCTTAAAACTGGTTTTCAAAGAGTCAATAAGCAATCTCTACTCTGTACTTATATGTGCATGTCCAAGTCTATCCATCACAGCACAGACATTATTACAATACACTAAATCATTTTCTTGAGAATAGTAGTTTTGAAACTCTGTATGAAGGTTTCGAAAAATACACACTTTAGTGTCACGATGGAGCAGATTCCAGCCTTAAGTTTAGAATCAAGAAGTTCTGTCTGTGTATTGGAGAGTTTTAAATCCCGTATGAGGTCATTTAGTTCACCCGGAGTTATCAGATGGGAATCCAATGTAGATGTGCTTCCTACATAAGTAGGATCATCATCTTCATTTGGAACTTCAATAGTTGCCTCAAGTACGTAATCCTCATTTACCGTAAGATGAGGAGGAGGTACCGGTACAGGTAATTCTGCATTGTGTGGAACTGGCCTAATTGCTGATGGCAAATTAGGGTAATGTACTGTGTGGTTAGATTTACTGCTTATTTCTTTTATCTGTGTCATACAAAAGTAGCAGTCTGAAGAATGATCTTTTGGTTCCCTCCAGATCATCGGTACTGCGAAGTTCATGTTTCGTCCACCATTTGCCCACCCAGTCAGACGTTTCACGCAAGTACAACAAATGTAGTGAGGAACCAAGTTCTTATCCTGGTCTCCTACACAGCAACCAAAATATAACTGATAACACTTCCTCACAAGTGGAGTAAAACATCGACGTTGTGATTTAAATATCAGCTCCCCACATACATAACAGAAATTGTCCGGTTTATTTACACACTTCCTCGACATCTTGTATCCTGTAAGGTATCACACACATACACACACACACACACACACACACACACACACACACACACACACACACACACACACACACACGCACACACACACACACACACACACACACACACACACACAGGAATCTACACTCCATCAAATTCCCACAAAATCCCTCTAGACATTCCCTCATACAAAAATGGTGACATGGTGTACACATCATTGAAAACGTTTTATTGGAAGTCCAATGAGGTATAAACCGTGGTATATTGTAATTTTCGTGGAAATTATATGTGTTGAAGACCGACCCGACCCCACCCGTGACCCAAATTGACTGACCCGACCCGACAACCCGACCCGAGCTGACCCGATTGGCCCGACCCAAAGTGACCCGAGTGAACCAACCCGAGGTGACATAACCCGACATCCGACCCGAGTGACTTGACCTTACAATCTAACCAGTTTGAGAGAGCTAGAACTTTACAAAACTGCCACAAGAAAAAACATGCTGACCAATTCTTATGCATAAACCATTGTTTCGGCTTTTTTTACTTGTAGTATAATTATCCTCCTCCTCCTCCTCAGTGTTCTCCCATTAATAAACAGGCCAGTTTCCGTGAATTAGGTAAGAAGCTTCCATTTTTGCGATTTCCCGCTAATATCTGCCTCGCAACCCAACATAAAGTACCACCCTCCTTATTACAATCTATCAATTCCAACCTTCTTACACACTCTCGCTCTCCTGATATCACCCCCTTTACTACATCCCTCAGAATGCAATCCCTTAGCAAGATCAAAACTTGTGATCCGTCCATTTTTCGCTTCCTTATATCGTCTAATATTGCTCTCGTCTCTTGCATTTTTTCAGCATTTCCTAATTCGTTTTCCTCTCTACCCTGCTAACCTTCTTTATTTTACTCCACATCCAAATTTCCAAGGTTAAAATTTAGGCAATCAAGTTCAAAAGTCAAAATAAAATTTGACTGAGTTCTGAAGACAAGTTCTGAAGGCTAAAAGAATAAAAGTTCTGAAGACAACATTATTTTCTAGTAAGGAATGTATATAGAACTTCTTTTAATATTTTTTGCTGTGTAACAAACAATTTCATCAGGTTAACATTCCGATTTTTCTATTTAAAAACAGCGTTGCTGTCTGATAGAATCATAAGGAACTAATTGCACTAAAATATCATTCTGTAGGGAATTACCTTTTATTTTTTCTTGATTAATTTATCTAGAAGATATTTGCAACGTTATATAAAATTAGCAAGTATTTTATTGCGGAGAAAGTCAAATCACTACCCCAGCAATAATAATAATAATAATAATAATAATAATAATAATAATAATAATAATAATAATAATAATAATAATAATCTGAAGGTGACCAAGAAAGTTCTGTCTCTTTGTGGAGGTCTGTGTTCAATTGGCCCTCACACCGTGAGTTGAATGCGAATGGATATAAGGTGGTCAGTTGTTGGACGAGACGAGACGAGACAGAATTTTCATGAAAGGGTACGAGATGAGACAGAGCTCTTTCAATAGAAACATATGCACTTTTCCAGACGAGACTACCTTCACGACACATTTTCGAAACGAGAATGCCCCAAACCAGGTCTCGTGAGCAACACTAGTAAGTATATCCAACATACTACTTGGTTGTGGCTGTTCAGATACACCGTGAACGTGCGTAAGGACTGAGTGAACATGGGGCCTTCACAGAGCGTCATAAGGGCTTGTTTGCTGTACGAGTTCAAATTGCTGCTCCGCGGAGCGGAAGATATGACAGGCTTTTGGTGAGGGTGTCGTGGCTACGCGGAGAGTGCAGTGGTATGACGGTTTAAGGACAGTGACGAAACACTCGAAGACGCACCACGTGCCGGAAGACAAACAGATGTTCAAAATAAAGATCTTCGGGCAGCAATTGAGGCGAAGACAGACATGTGAGGAACTGGTACTACATTTCAGTGTAAGTGGAGAAACCATTCGGCACCACCACCATCAACTTGAGAAGCACTGCAAGTTGGGTTGATAGGTCCTACATGATTTGACTTGGAGCCAGAAAGCAACGCGAGCAGACACCTGTGTTTCTTTGGTGTCTCGTCTGAGGAAGGAGCAATTTCTGAACAGGGTGTTGACATGTGATGGGAAGTGGGTCCTGTACGAAGCTCCACGGCGCCGTCATTGTTGGTTAGCATCCCATGAACCGGTTCAAAAACAGCCCAAGCCAGCACTACGCCAGAATAAGGTTCTCCTGTGCATTTTGTGGACTGCTCGAGGCATCGTCCATCGGGAACTGCTACCAGCTGGTCAGATCATCAATGCAACTGTGTACTGTCACTGTGTACTGTCTGGATCCAGCAGTTCTGAATCGCAAAGGGGTCCTCGTATTACAAGGCAACGCTAAGCCCCACGTGGCTAAAATTACCCAGTACATCATTCTACGCCTTGGATGGAAAACACTATTGGATCCGCCATACTCCACGGACATTGTACCGTCCGATTATCACCTGTTCCATTCCTTGGACAATCACCTTAGAGAACGCCAATTCAAATCGCTAGTAGAGGTTCAATATGCACTTAATACCTTCTTCACTTCACGTCCCACCAAGTTCGACTGCGATGGAATCCATAGCCTTCCAGAACGTCGGCAGAAGGTCGTCGAGGCTGATGGAGACGATTTTTGATATTCCAGGTACGTTTTATGTTACACACCAATGTTCTAAGGTGTTGGTGAAAAGGCGGCGGAACTTTCTTGGGCACTCTTAAAGTTGTTAAAATAATAATAATAATAATAATAATAATAATAATAATAATAATAATAATAATAATAATAATAATAATAATAATAATGTGTCCTGCCCAAAGGCAGATGTTTGACCCGAAGGTCCATGGGTATTGATTCCAGCTCGTACCAAGTAAGTTTTCTGGTGGACAAACACCATGTGCATGGGTTTTCTCGGTGTTCTCCCATTTCCTCCCACTTTCTTCATTCAACCACTTCAATTATTTCTCGTCATCATTGTCTCTCTTAGCGTTGGTGCATAACGTGGGACGTTAACTAGATATTTCCTTTCAATTTCACTTAATGTGGCATTTAACTTGACATAGAAACGCAGAAAGGAAAAAAGTCAGTAGTAAATGAATTACAATTACAATGCCAATTAGTTAATATAGGGTTAAATTAAAATTTTATTACTATTTCACCTTCAATTAGTCACATTTATCGTTCATTCACCAACTTCGAATTGAATTCCACAACAAAGCTCTTTATAGTATTCCGTATAGAAAATAAGTGAAGAATGTGACTTCCCGACCCGAGTGACCCGACACGAGCTAACCCGACTGACCCGACCCGACAACCCGACCCGTTTGAGAGCACTATCAGAGGGGTACTATTTACAGTACAATTTATTTTGTATGGTTTAGCATACTTTAAGGCTACCATACTTTTTGAAAACAGAAAAAACGGGACATCTTACAAATTAGTAGTAAATATTGCATTTTGTATTAATTTTATCTTTCGAATTTTACTACAGTATCGCACTAGTTATACAACTTAAAATAATGTATTAATATAGTCCATACTCAGTGGCGTATTTAGGGGGAGGGCTTCCGGGCTCAAGCCCCCCACCGAAATCTTACTTACTATAGTAAAGTATATGAAATATCTTGCAGAATTTTCATATTTTCAGGCAAAGCATCCCCGGAAGTTAGCAAAGCCCCTCCCGAAACAAAATCGTAAATACGCCACTGTCCATACTTAATCAACAGTGCTAAAAATTATTATAGAAGCTAGAAGCTGTTATACAATATAAACGCAATCAGTGAACATACAATATTTAGGCCAAAATTATATTTTCAATATTATTACGCATACCACCTTTACATGCTCTACATGTCTATAAAGAAAAATATCCAGATTTATGAAGTTGTTTCAAAATTTCAATAGGCTGATTTATTTTTGTTAACCTAAAATGCGAACTAAAAGAAAGCAATTTGCATAATTGTTTTTCTGAAGCAGAAAAAAAATGTGTTTTCGGGGCTGGTCTGCAACGTCACAAGAATTTGTTGCCACCTCGGGGTATACATTCTTACTTTTAGTAATAAGAGTGCTACTTAGGAGGATTTGAACATTGCATGTTATATCCGGGGAAGCAGCGATTGCAATAATAATAAAGATTAGAATGAAATTGTTCCTATAGTATTGTCGGAATTGAAAGCAAAAGGTTTAAGTCGATTTTTTTATCTTTTCAGAAATTTTGATATGTAATTAATAATAATAATAAAGAAAAAAAACAGGACAAGAAGGAAAATTTCTGCACACAGGGACAAATTTTATGAAACCGGGGCGTATGGTAGCCTTACATACTTATGCATGCGGAGTGTCAGTACGGAGCCACTACGTAGCAGAGTTGAAACAAAACCTCGTAAATAGGTTGCCAACTCAGGAAAACAAAATTACCGGCACACCCTCAAAATTCTCTGTACAAATGAGAAACTGAAGACTGTATTGATCGTTATTGTATTTACCAGCAATTGCCACTTGTTTAAAATTATCGAAACAGATGAATAATACTGGATATTAATCTTTATGTAACAATAGTTGATTCATAAAATGAAATTTATTCTATAAACTTCACTTCAAACAAACGAAATTGCTTTAAAAAGTCATTTTCTACTCTCAATAAATGAATAAAATTCTTTTACAATAAAATATAAGTGTTATCAAATTTGTTATGTTAAATAAATAAAAAAAACTGCCATACGTTAAAAAAATATCGATAATGTATAATACAACCGAAATTTGTTTTTGTAAAGGCACTGCTGAAAAATTTCGATGTTCAATGTTATATTCTGGATTGCAGATTCCAAAATACCGGTCAGAAGGGATCTAATAAGAAGTTTGTACCGGTCACCGGCCTTAATCAAAATTACAGCAAATACCGGCCAGTTAGCAACTCTACTCGTAAATCAGAATGCTGAATGCACCAAAATACTTCACCATGCATTCTATAGTTTCTGCAAAATGAGTTTAATGAGGATGATCAAATAAAACAAAATACTGTGTTATAATTTTCCCTTTAACAGTCTACTTTGTGCATTTGTTATATCTTCCACTTATCAATTTCCTGTACGAGATGAGAATAACGGTTTCTGCGCAAGATAGAAAGAAAAAATACATTTTTCTCATAAGGATTCAGTTCACGTAAGAAATAATGAATAAGTTTAATAATAAGAGCCGAGGAGTGAAAAACTAACTCAGCAATAATGATTGTAAGTATAAATATAAATATAAAAAAAACAAAAAAAATCATTTAATTCCATCATCGTTAGGATAAGATCAATATAGTGAATCACACGATAGTGTGAACAAACCAAACCACACAATAGTGTGAATAAAGTCCTGTTAGAAAAATACTCCATAAATGTGACACATTTTTTTAATGCTTCTACCATTTATACAAACCCTCACATTGTTTTCGTTCTGGCGGCGCCCCTAATAGAATACAAACGAAAATTTCGCCTGCACATTTCTGTGCAAATGATGTACAAGCGATTGATATAAATTGTGATTGAATTGGATATGGTGGGGGCTACCATTTAGACAGCCCCACTTTGTTTTCGTTCTGGCGGCGCCATTAATTGTGTACAAACGAAAATTACGCATGCATATTTCTGTACAAACGATGTACAAACGATTACGAAAATTTGTGATTCAATTGGACATGTTGGTGGGAAGCTACCACTTAGAGAGCCCCCAGTTTGTTTTCGTTCTGGCGGCGCCCCTAATTGTGTACAAACGAAAATTTTGCCTGAACATTTCTGTAAAAACGACGTACAAACGATTGCGACAATTTGTGATTGAATTGGACATGGTCGGGGGCTACCACTTAGACAGCCCCACTTAGTTTCCGTTCTGGCGGCGCCCCTAATTGTGTACAAACAAACATTTCGCCTGCTCGTTTCTGTACAAACGAAGTACAAACGATTCCGACAATTTGTGATTCAATTGGAGATGGTGGGGAGGTATTACTTAGAAAGCACCCTACTTTGTTTTCGTTCTGGCGGCGTCTCTAATTGTGTACAAACAAACATTTCGCCTGCACATTTATGTACAAACGACGTACAAACGAATGCGACGATTTATGATTGAACTGGACATGGTCGGGGGCTACCACTTAGACAGCCACCACTTTGTTTTCGTTCTGGCGGCGCCCCTAATTGTGAACAAACAAACATTTCGCCTGCCCGTTTCTGTACAAACGAAGTACAAACGATTGCGATAATTTGTGATTGAATTGGACATGGTGGGGTGGCTACCACTTAGACAGCCCCCTTTCTTCTGTTCTGGCGGCGCCCCTAATTGTGTACAAACGAAACTTTTGCCTGCACATTTCTGTACACACGAAGTAGAAACGATTGCGATAATTTGTGATAGAATAGAACATGTTGGTGCGGGGCTACCAGTTAGACAGTCCCCCACTTTGTTTTCGTTCTAGCGGCGCCCCTAATTGTGTACGAACATACATTTTGCCTGCACATTTCTGTACAAACGAAGTACAAACGATTGTGACAATTTGTGATTCAATTGGACATGGTGGGGGGGGTACCACTTAGACAGCCCCCATTTTTTTCTGTTCTGGCGGCGCCCCTAATTGTGTACAAACAAAAATTTCGCCTGCACGTTTCTGTACAAACGAAGTACAAACGATTGCTATAATTTGTGATTGAATAGGACATGTTGGTGGGGGGCTACCAGCTAGACAGCCCCCAATCTGTTTTCGTTCTGGCGTCGCCCCTAATAGTGTACAAACGAAAATTTGGCCTGCACATTTCTGTACAAACAATGTACAAACGATTGCGATACTTTGTGATTCAATTGGACATCGTGGGGGGAGCTACCACTCAGACAGCTCCCCACTTTGTTTTCGTTCTGGCGGCGCCCCTAAGTTTGTTCAAACAAACATTTCGCCTGCACATTTCTGTACAAACGATGCACAAACGAATGTGACAACTTGTGATTGAATTGGTTTTTTTTGGGGGGGCTACAACTTAGACAGCCCCCATTTTTTCTGTTCTGGCGGCGCCCTTAATTATGTCAAACGAAAATTTCGGGTGCACATTTCTGTACAAACGAAGTACAAACGATTGCGACAATTTGTGATTGAATAGGACATGTTCGGGGGCTACCACTTAGACAGCCCCCAATTTTTTTCGTTCTGGCGGCGCCCCTAATTGCGTGCGAACATACATTTCGCCTGCACATTTCTGTACAAACGAAGTACAAACAATTGCGGCAATTTGTGATTCAATTGGACATGGTGGGGGGATACCACTTAGACAGCCCCCATTTTTTTCTGTTCTGGCGGCGCCCCTAATTGTGTACAAACGAAAATTTCGGGTGCACATTTCTGTACAAACGAAGTACAAACGATTGCGATAATTAGTGATTGAATAGAACATGTTGGTGGGGGGGTACCAGTTAAACAGCCCCAATTTGTTTTCGTTCTGGCGGCGCCCCTAATAGTGTACAAACGAAAGTTTGGCCTGTACATTTCTGTACAAACAATGTACAAACGATTGCGGCAATTTGTGATTTAATTGGACATGGTAGGGGCTACCATTTAGGGGAACTCCCTCGAGAGGAATCACTCTACTTATTTATTGCAAAAAGCAGAATTTAAAAATTCGCATTCGTCCAAAGTTATCGTGTGAAGTAACAGCCGTTTGTATGTACGTACTAATATTGATAAGTTCCACTACGCGATCCCAATTAATAGTTCATATATACGCGCCACACACACACACACTAGCATTTGTACACACGAAAGTATACCTGGTAGTATCCACACGCTTACGCCGGAAACTAGAAACAAACAAACACACAGACACACACACACACACACACACACACACACACACACACACACACACACAGGGACAGAGAGAGAGAAAGAGAATATCTTTTTGTACCTTTATACTGAATGCACCATTACTCACAAAATCAGTTAAAAAAGAAAAAAGAAAAAAGTTGTAAATGAAACTTTCAAAGATTGGTACCACTGCTGCGTGTCACACATGAGATTGTTCCATAATGATTGATTCGTAATATGATGTATATGGGTTTCTTAATGGTAGTATAACAAAATGCCTTCAAATTGACCACTAAATAAAAAGTGAAATTTATTTCTCAAATTTTGTAAAATCGAAGTCGGTGGGCATTATGGGAACAGTCTACAATAACAATATATGCAAATAAATATTAATATACTTCACGTTTTCCAGTGGGTGCAAGAAAGCTTCGAATAGTATTTGTTGCCAGAAGCATTAGCTGATGTAAATATATATATATATATATATATATATATATATATATATAAGCATATTCAAAGGGGGGGTTGTTAGAGGTTGTAGTCCCTCCCATTGAACTTTTCATGTACTATTAAAATGGAAAAGATATCAGATTTCTTAAATCTTGGAACTGCAAATCTCTGTTTGTGAAGGAGGTTTAATGTCAAGTATGATGATTCATCCCAGAGGTGAATGGTAGAGTACATACTTATCCAGAGGGGGCAATGAGACGAAGGAATATTTTACTTAAATGAAATATAGCCGTATGTCATTTCTAGTGATTAGAGTGTCAATCTAATCGTGCAGAGCAAACGAAGCTGAAAGAAAATGAAGCACCACACCAAAACTGCATTAGATGAGAGACCCAAGTAAGATGTACGTTTGAAAATTTACATTTCCACGGTTTACCATAAAAAGATATTATGTTGCTCACTATGCTTCATGATCTTTTAGGTAGGGGAAGGGCATAATTTCAAACACTATTATCTCATGTGAAAAAGGCAAACTGTAACAAACTAATGCAATCAAGAGAAATTTACAGATAACGGGGAGACGGAAACGGGATCTTGAATTTGAAGCCTGGAGGTGCAAGAGAAGAGGTATATATGTTGTGTTCAGAGCCACAATGACATAGAAAGAAGTGAACATGTATTCTACTTAACACAAAAGAAAGAAGTTGATATTATTAAAATTAATATGGAAATATATCCTCTCCTATCCAATGTTTCTGGCTATGCCTATGTATATTATTATTATTATTACTATTATTATTATTATTATTATTATTATTATTATTATTATTATTATTATTATTATTATTATTATTTATCTCTCTACGGTTTTCTTACTCGCGGCACCCGTAAATTATTCAAGACCAGGAGCGCCAGGTTTTGAAAAGCAGTGAGGGCGTTCTAATTCAGAGTGCACAACCGGGAAGTTTGGGGGTCCTTCCTCGGAAATTTTAGGAAGTTTTAAATGAAAATGCCGTTTCCTTTCTTTTTCCCGTATGGGAAAATATTCTTGACTGAAAGTATCCCAGCATATCTAGTGAGGTTCTAGGCTACAAGCCCACTATTATAGTTTTTGTTGCAACATTCTGAACACTAATTTTGGATTTACTGATTTTGAAAAGAAGGAAATAAATGAAATGAAGTTAGTTAAATAGTACAAAATTAAAGCGCAAATTTTTGTATAATGATAATTGTACAGTCAGCGACAGTAATAACTGGAGGTTGGATACATAAGAAATGATAGCTTTTTCCAGTAGCAGAATAGTTTCACTCGATGTCTGATAGTTGGACAACCAACATGACAGCAAATACATGCCCGAAAGCATAACATGCCAGGATATTCCTCCATTTGGAGGAAAAAGTATTACTATCTGAGAGCATCACTTAGAAAAACAACCACGAGATAAATCTGCAGAAATTCCATGCACATTAAATTCAAAGAGATAGGAATTAATGCAAAGAAAACGAAAAGAATAATACGTTTCATGCAGAAACCGAAAAAGTACGGAAAGCTAAACTAAATGAGAAAAGAAGGAAAGAGGGAAAGGAAAGAGCAAAAGACATGGGAATAAATTAAATATTAACACTTAAGGATAAACAGTGTCCGTCTTTCCCCCTGCCCCCGTCTTGGTTTTTCTCCCTTCATAGGATAAATGTCTTTCAGTATCAAACCCGAACATTTATAGTGTTGAATTCCTTGAAAAAAAAACTCAGTCTACGCCGAGACTCGAACTCCAGACCCTTAAAATGACAGTCTCACGCGGTATCCACTTACCTACACAGGCTCTATCTATAGATTAGCTATTACCCGCGCTGTTATCAAACGTGTTAAATCAGCCACTGTCGGTGAGTCACCCCAGTTCCATTTGAAGTTTAAATTTTATTTACCTCACTTAGCCATCTATGGGTAGCAGTCCCCTTGCTTTCATAAAAAGCATTTGTTCTGTAGATTAAAATCAAGAATGAATTAATCTGTACTCTTGGGAGCATACTGGTGCACCAACATATCTATCTATCTATCTATCTATCTATCTATATATATATATATATATATATATATATATATATATATATATATATATATATATATATATGTGTGTGTGTGTGTGTGTGTGTATGTGTGTCGAATTGATTGAGGATTAAAAGAGCGACTTCGTAAATTTACGGAACGCGTGTTAACACAACAGTAAGGACATCTCGTAACGTTGTTACGTAACACACGCAGTGTAAATAAAGTTTCAAAACCAGAAGTCGGAAGATATGCCGTGGGTAAGTCGGTAAGACGTCTGCTTGCTGAGTGGAGAAATCCGGGTTCAAATCTGGGCTGTTACGTTTTTTTCTGTTCCGTTGAAAATACATTTCTATATTTTTGCGTTTGAAATTGTTTTCTTTCATTTTTTGTAGATTGTCTTAAATTAGTGAAGGCCAAGTAAGGTCAGATTACATATATGTCTGCTTTATCTGTGTGTACAGTCCGGATATGGAGTGGGTCAATTGGGTCAAGATTTGTGAGTAGGTCAGTGGATCGTGGGTCAACAGCACGTGACTCACTGTGACACACCACCCACCGTGACCCTTCTGACTCACGCTGACCCTACGTTTTAAATTTTAAGGTCTCCCTCTTTATTCGGCCTCCCTCCTTCAAGGTCTTCCTCCTTGTTATTAAATTCAATGTATAGATAATTATTCAGTTGAGTTGATTTTGAGTTTAGCGCCCTTTTCAGCAGCGAGGCTATATGAGACGGGACCTACTGATTAACATGTAATCCGAAACACATGAGCTCAAGTTGGAATCAAACCAGGGTCGCCCACGCCACAGGTATATAATTGTTTCTTATATAGCAGTTAATATTCTTGCTACAAAGTATAAAGTTAAAGAAAACTTGTAGCTTCACGAAAGGCATTTGTTGGTCCTTCAAGGTCAACACAAGAACAAAAAAACTAATACTAGGTGTGCCTTTACAAGTGACTACTGTGATAACAACAGAATGCTGCATACGTTTAACATATTATGCCTCCGGGGGCTAGTAAAACGCTTAACTGTGTGGAAATCGCTGCACACAACAGGTCTTAGGAACACTCACAAATACGTACAATTGAAAGAACAGAAAATAGTGCATTTTTGAAATGAGCATACAATTCACACTTCACGCAAAGTTCCAATATGGAAAATCAGTCAATATCTTCAGTTGGAATTACTGAAAAAGACAGAAACTGGTTATTTAAAACTCCAAGTGTAAACCTGCGCTTGGAGCGATTCTGTTAGCTATATCACAACGCATTTTCGTGAGTTGCCTCTGCGGTCAAGCGTGCTTAATAGCGCTGTTAAAGTTCTAGAACCGGAGGGCGGCGGTTCGAGCCTGAGTACAGTAAAATTCTTTTTTCAAAATACGGATGGCTTTTTAAAAGTATATATAAAAATGTATTTTGAAGTGATCGTAAAACAAATTCAGATGAACTTTCACATTTCCAAGCTCACTCGTATTTATTCGCCATGTCCCAAATTTCACAGAAATAAATCCCTACGTTAAGCGGGTTTACATATCCAGACTCCTAACAAGGAAGGGTCACGCAGTGGCTCCACTGAGATCTGAACGGGACAAATGTGTTTTCATTTGATATGTTATAACTAGATGGATCCCAAAGTTATACGTGCTACCGAGCGGAATATCGTGAGTTACAACATATTTTGTAATGTAAGAACTACAAAGCTGGCAGAATATTTTGACCGAATCATTTGTTCAGAAACTGTTAGGTAAATGGAAAACTCGGATAATATGTATCCCGTCATTTTCAAGAACACACTTTTTCGGATAAAAAAGTTTGTCCAGGATCCTCGTAGGGTCCCACATGGTGTCCAACTCAAAATTTTCAAATGACAAGAGGGATTAAGTAGCACATCGTTTGAAAGCTGTTGCAAAATGTAAGAAGATGCAGCAAGTCTCGACTCTCTACGACAACCCTGTGCAAAATGGCGGAGGGTCAAAATGTAAACAAAAACTTAATTGAAAACTCAATGGTCATCCCTATAAATCGGAAACGGTGAGAAATGTGAAAATAGGAAAGGAAGTGTGGCATTATTTTCAAAGTACAACAATTTAAGGTAAAACGTCTTGTCTCAGGGTCCCCACATGGTTCCAGGTGGAGTACAACTAAAAAGTTTCAAATCGCAAGAGGGGTTAGGTAGCTCATCGTTTTCGTAGCTCACACATAAATGTTTTGTTTGGTTCCCTCGCCATCATTAACTTTAATATAACGAATATGCGATGAACACACAACTCTGACTTCCTCTAATTTTGTCATACGTAGTTCATGCAAAAAGGACTTGCTGCACCAGTAGGTGGGTGGCTCTATTGTAATTCGTAACTGCGTATTCGTGGCGGTTACATTTGTATGTCATTCGTTGGTTTGGTCGCAATACTCCAAGCAATACCAAATATACAAAAAAAATCATTTGCAAGATTGGCGAGTAGTACCAAACCATGTATAAGTCATTTCAGTACTTCGAGTTGCGCCAAACTTTGTTGGTTTAATTACAGTATTCCAAGAAATAACATATTTATATACAAACTCATTTTTCACGCTGGCAGCCATATTGGATTACCTCCAATACCAGTGGTTTGAGCTGGACATGTGTTCGATACATACTACGGCATTTTGAACTCAAGACGTTTCGTTTTTGAACATTTCCCATCTTTTCGTCATCCACTGATCAACATTCATGTCAAATTTGGTTTTCCTAGCTTCAGCAGTTTGGTATGCCTATCCTTTCGATATAGGTTTTAAGCTGTCTCTTGGATTCAAGGTGGCCATAGATTTTCAATTAAGCTTTTGCTTATATTTTGACCCGCCGCAATTTTGGACAGGGTTGTCGTAGAAAGTCGAGACGTGCTCCATCTTCTTTCACTTAACAAGAGTTTTCAAACGATATCCTACCTCTCTTGCCATTTGAAACTTTTTAGTTGAACTCCACCTGGGACCATGTGGGGACCCTGGAACAAGACATTTTCACGTTGTGCTTTGAAAATAATGCCACGCTTTCTTTCCTGTTTCAATATTTGTCTTACCGTTTCCGATTTATAGGGGTAGTCATGGACTTTCCAATTAAGTTTTTTTTTTACACTTTGACCCGTCGCCCTTTTGCACACGGTTGTTGTAGAGAGTCGAGACTTGCTGCATTTCTTTTCATTTTACAACAGATTTCAAATGATGTGCAACTTAATCCCCCTTGCCATTTGAAAATTTTGAGTTGGACCCCATCTGGGACCCCGCGAAGGACCCTGGGGCATTTTTTTCTTACCACAAAAAGTTTCTCGTTGAAAATGGTGGGATAAGTGTTGGCAGAGTTTTTCACTTACTCAACCATTTCCGAACAAATGACGGTTCAAACTATTCTGCATGGTAATTTGTTGTAGTTCTTACATTACAAAATATATTGTAACTCACGATATTCCGCCCGGTGGCACGTATGACTTTGGGATCCATCTAGTTATAACATATAAAATGCAAACACAATGGTCTCGTTTCGATCTCAGCGGAGCCACTGCGTGACCCTTCCTTGTAAGTATGAAAACATTTACGCTCACTCCAACCTCAATCATTTCATGAATTCAATCTGATTTACGTATGTTATTAGGACGTAAAATTGAATGTGATTTATTCTACAAACACTTTATACATTGCAAGAGCTGTGACGTCTAAATATTCACTGAGAACTCATAGTCGTATCGGAATAAACAAAAGCGAGTATGAAACAGTAAACTGCTTTCACAAAAGTTAAAAGAAAGCCTGCAAAACATGCAAAATGGTCGAGTGGTTTGGGACGATACTCTATCAATCATATGTTTGTGTGTTAAAACCCGATAATAAGTTTTTCTAAGTGTCTTCCTATTTTCATTTGGAGGCGGAAAACATTTCTTTGAGTAACTCATTGGAAACTTCTTTTGTTTCAAATTCGGCTAAGACGGAACAATATATCAATTGCAAATCTAAAATCCATAGCTGAAAACAACATATAAAGTATGTTATCCCATTATTATCCTCCGATTTGTAACGAGACACGGGTTCGATTCCCGGAGGGAGTTCATGTAGTTCGGATTCCACGTTAATCAGTAGGTCCACGTCTCATATTATCCTCGCCGCTGAACGGGACGTAAAACTCAAAATCAATCAATCAATCTCCAAGAGAGAGAAATAAAAAACTTTGTTATGGTAAATTCTAGTTCAAAGTTCGAAGCACTTGCTTTTGCACGTGATTTTGTTTCTTTTTTCAGGGAACAGAAAAGTTCTCGCGCCTAAGAAATTATACCATATAATATTGCAAATTTGCAAGTGGATGTATTTACATTGCAATTTGTGGTAATAAAGATATTATGATTAGAAAACAATATTGTAATAAGTAAGTTTAATTTCTTCATTCATCGGAAGTCTTAGGGGCCCCTTATACCTCGCCGCCCCCCGAATATCGATATCGAAAATATCGAATAATATATTCATGTCCATATATTCGCGATATCGAATGTTGATATATGATAATATATATATCGACGATAGCAATCTATCGACATATCACAGGCCCAGGTCCGAGAAGTGATGCTTGAAATATACTGGAATCAACAATCAAATTCTAAATAAGTTCTCCATTCCCGTATTCAATGTGAGGGAGAAGAGTGTAAACCCGTATAGAAATTTTAAGAAAAACAAATGTTAAGATAAAAGTAGGTTTTCCGTCTCCCCTTGAATATAAAAATTAACAGAAAACTATTACTGAAATTTACCTTTTACTTCTGTTTCTGATTGCTATCACAAATCAGCGACAGTACACATACTTTACATAGTATACCAACACACTCTATAACTTTTCAC
This sequence comes from Thermobia domestica, assembly GCF_964235325.1. NCBI lineage: Eukaryota > Metazoa > Arthropoda > Insecta > Zygentoma > Lepismatidae > Thermobia > Thermobia domestica. The sequence continues at coordinate 214,177,080 of NC_137459.1, read as the reverse complement.
AACTAAGCAAGCCCGAAGATGAATTTCCTGTGATATTAACGTGGAATGTTCTACAAAATAGTCATTATTCATTGGCCATATTTCTATCAGTACTTTGGTACGGACTAAGAGCTACAAGACTAACAGAACTAAAAATTAGAGATTTCATTCCTTTTTTCTCTCAGACTAAAAGACTTCTGCATTTTCCTAAGATTTTCATTTTCTCAATATAAGTCCCCTATCCTGGGCTAACTCTGGCTACTGCGGTTTCGAGGTAATCGGTAAACGAAAGAGCAAAGTTTTTCGACTCTCAACTCTCGACAGTTTGTGAGAAGATATTTCATAGTTCATGTTGTTATTTCTTCGTTACAAAAACACTTCTAGTTTACTCTATTCATGGTGAATTACTGAACATATAAACATTGACAATTATTGAAAAATGAATAATTATTTTTAAACATAAAAGGCGTTATAGTTCAGTAGAATGCAGTAGTAGAATGCAGAAGTGAAAGAAAATATTGTTTATTTGTTGAGATGTGGAAACTGAATGTGAATAATAAGTGTTTCCCATTCTCTTGTCCAGAGGTAGATCTACGATGGACTTCTGGGGGCTCGGTGGTTGGTAATACTCCTATTTAGAGCTACTTTTAAGAGCTCCAAACTCTGGAATGGGTTTTGTTTATATATAAAATAACAAATATTCCCTTTCTGGGAGGCAATCGCCATGATCGCCCACTGGATCCGCCCTCGCTCTTGTGTAGCAGACTTTGAAGATATTTAGCTCGTGTATGCTCCTGCGATGGTGATTAAGGATTGTAACATCTGGATAATTTTTATACTGATATCGGATAGAAACTTATCCGGATTTGCAATATCCGGTTGACGGACAACAAAACGAATGACGGATAACGGATAATATCAGAATAATGGATAACGGATAATATCCGGATAGCGAATGACGGATAATATAGAGATAACGGATACTATCCGCATGATGGATAACGGATGTCGGATAATATCCGGATAATGGATTTATCCGGATACTTTATAAAATTAAGATAACGGATAATATCTGGATAATAGAATATTCGGATAACATATTACATCCGGATGACGAATAAAGGATAATATCCGGATAAAGTATGTGGTTTGAAAAAGACAATATAGGAGAGGGACTTATCAATGCTTTCTCCTCATGGAGTTATTAAAAGACGATCATCGTGCAGTGGTCTTTACCATTGAAAGATATTGCTTCTTAAAATGTTTCCTAGTAACTTCCAATTTTCTTGTTCTTGTTGGGCGCGGTGGCTAATGGTAGACCGTTTACTTTGGCGCGTGGGGTCTTTATTGTTTCGATCCCCGGCCAAATAAGTTTGCGGTGGACAAGATCGTATCAATAGCTTCTCTCAGGGTACTCCCGCTTCCTGCCACATTTCACTCCATCAATTCTTCTATTATCATTGACTTGGTTTAATCATTCGGCACGGCAGCTCAGTGGTAGAGCGCTTCCTCTTTTGCGTGGGGTCCTTATTGTTTCGATCACCACCCAAGGAAATTTGTAGTGGACAATATTATATCCGTGTTTTTCCTCAGGGTACTCCTACTTCTTCCCACTTTTCATTCCACAAATTCCTCTACTCTAATTGACTGGCTATAATCATTGCGCGCGGTGGCTCAGTGGTATAGCGCATCCTCTGGTGGACCATTTAAATTTTAAGGTGAATGAGATCGTATCTGTGGGTTTTGTCAGAGTACTCCCGCTTCCTTCCACATTTCATTCCACCAATTCTTCTATTATCACGGACTTGCTTCAATCATTGGACACAGTGGCTCAGTAGTAGAGTGCTTCCTCTGGTGAGCTAATTAACTTTGTAGTGGACAAGATCATAACCATGGGTTTTTCAGGGTACTCTTGCTTCCTCCCACTTTTCATTCAACCAATTCGTCTACTATTATTGATTTGTATCAATCATTGAGCGCCGTGGCTCAGTGGTAGAGTGCTTCCTCTGGTTGGCAAAGTAAGTTTGTGGTGGATAAGAACGTATCCGTGGGTTTACGCAGGGTACTCCAGTTCCTTCCCACTTTTCATTCCACCAATTTCTCTATCATCATTGATTTGATTTAATCATTGGGCGCGGTGGCTCAGTGGTAGAGCGCTTCCTCTTGTGGTAAAGGTAAGTTTGTCGTTTACAATATTGCATTCGTGGGTTTCTTGAGGGTACTCTCGCTTCCTCTCACATTTAATTCCACCAATTCTTTTATTATCATTGACTTACTTTAATCATTGGGCACGGTGGCTCAGTGGTTTAGCGCTTCGTGTGGTGTGCCAAGTAAGTTTGTAATGGACAAGACCTTATCCGTGGACTTTGTGAGGTTACTCTTGATAATTCCCACTTTTCATTCCACCAATTCCTCTCTTATCATTGACCTACATTAATCATTGGGCACGGTGGCTCAGTGGTAGATCGCTTCCTCTGGTGGGCCAATTAAGTTTGTAGTAGACAAGATCATATCCATGGGATTTTCAGGGTACTCCCGCCTTATCCCACAATTCATTCCACCAATTCCTCTATTATCATTGACCTACATTAATCATTGAGCGCCGTGGCTCAGTGATAGAGTGCTTCCTCTGGTTAGCAAAGTAAGTTTGTGGTGGATAAGAACGTATCCGTGGGTTTTCTGAGGGTATTCCAGCTTCTTCCCACGTTTCATTCAATCAATTTTCTATTATCATTCACTTGCGGGAATCGTTGGGCACAGTGGCTCAGTGGTAGAGCGCTACCTCTTGTAAGTGGGGTCCTTATTGTTTCGTTCCCCCTTTTAAGAAGTTTGTGGTGGACAAGATCGTATCCGTGGGTTTTGTCAGAGTACTCTTACCTCTTCCCACTTTTCATTCCACAAATTCCTCTACGATTATTGACTGGCTTTAATCATTGCGCGCTGTGGCTCAGTGGTATAGCCCTTCCTCTGGTGGACCAATTAAGTTTGAGGTGGATGAGATAGTATCTGTTGGTTTTGTCAGAGTACTCCCGCTTCCTCCCACATTTCATTCCACTAATTCTTCTATTATCATTGACTTGCTTCAATCATTTGGCGCAGTGGCTCAGTGGTAGAGCGCTTCCTCTGGTGGATCAAGTAAGTCGCGTGGTGGACAAGATCGTACCCGTGGGTTTTCTCAGAGTAGTCCCGCTTCCTCCCACATTTCATTCCTTGAATTCTTCTATTATCATTGACTTGGTTCAATTATTAGGCGCAGTGGCTCAGTGGTAGAGCGCTTCCTCTGGTGGGCCAAGTAAGTTTGTAATGCACAAGATCGTATCCGTGGGTTTTTTCAGGGTACTCCCAATTCTTTCTACTCTTCATTCCACCAATTCTTCTGTTATCATTTACTTGCTTTAATCATTGGGATCGGTGGCTCAGTGGTAGCGCGCTTCCTCTGGTGGGTCAAGTAAATTTGTAGTGGACAAGATCGAATCCGTGTGTTTTCTCAGTTTTCTCGTGCTTTTTCCCACTTTTCATTCCACCAATTCCTGTTTTATCATTTACTTGCTTTAATCATTGAGCGCAGTCGCTCAGTGGTAGAGCGCTTCTTCTCCTAGGCCGATTAAGTTTGTAGTAGACAAGATCATATCCATGGGATTTTCAGGGTACTCCCGCCTCCTCCCACATTTCATTCCACCAATTCTTCTATTAACATTCACTTGCTTCAATCATTGAGCGCAGTGGCTCAGTGGTAGAGCGCTTCCTCTGGTTGGGAAAGTAAGTTTGTGGTGTACAAGATAATATCCATGGGTTTTTCAGAGTACTCCCGCTTCCTCCCACATTTCGTTCCACCAATTCTTCTATTATCATTGACTTGTATCAATCATTGGGAGCAGTAGCTCAGTGGTAGAGCACTTCGTGTGGCGTGCCAAGTAAGTTTGTGGTGTACAAGTTCGTATCCGTGGGTTTACACAGGGTACTCCAGTTCCTTCCCACTTTTCATTCCACCAATTTCTCTATCATCATTGATTAGATTTAATCATTAGGCGCAGTGGCTCAGTGATAGAGCGCTTCCATTTGTGGTAAAGGTTAGTTTGTCGTTTACAATATTGCATTCGTGGGTTTCTTGAGGGTACTCTCGCTTCCTCCCACATTTAATTCCACGAATTCTTTTATTATCATTGACTTACTTTAATCATTGAACGCTGTGGCTCAGTGGTTGAGCGCTTCGTGTTGTGTGCCAAGTAAGTTTGTAATGGACAAGATCGTATCCGTGGGCTTTGTGAGGTTACTCCCGATAATTCCCACTTTTCATTCCACCAATTTCTCTATCATCATTGATTAGATTTAATCATTAGGCGCGGTGGCTCAGTGATAGAGCGCTTCCATTTGTGGTAAATGTAAGTTTGTCGTTTACAATATTGCATTCGTAGGTTTCTTGAGGGTACTCTCGCTTCCTCCCACTTTTAATTCCACCAATTCTTTTATTATCATTGACTTACTTTAATCATTGAACGCTGTGGCTCAGTGGTTGAGCGCTTCGTGTGGTGTGCCAAGTAAGTTTGTAATGGACAAGATCGTATCCGTGGGGTTTGTGAAGTTAGCCCCGATAATTCCCACTTTTCATTCCACCAATTCCTCTATTATCATTGACCTACATTAATCATTGGGCACGGTGGCTCTGTGGTAGAGCGCTTCCTCTGGTGGGCCAATTAAGTTTGTAGTAGACAAGAACATATCCAAGGGATTTTAAGGGTAATTCCGCCTCCTCCCAGATTTCATTCCACCAATTCTTCTATTATCATTGACATGCTTCAATCATTGAGCGCAGTGGCTCAGTGGTAGAGCGCTTCCTCTGGTTGGCAAAGTAAGTTTGTGGTGGAGAATATCGTATCCGTGTGTTTTCTCAGGGTACTTCAGCTTCTTCCCACGTTTCATTCAATCAATTTTCTATTACCATTCACTTGTTGGAATCATTGGTCACGGTGGCTCAGTGGTAGAGCGCTTCCTCTGGTGGACCAATTAAGTTTGAGGTGGATGAGATCTTATCTGTGGGTGTTGTCAGAGTACTCCCGCTTCCTCCCACATTTCATTCCACTAATTCTTCTATTATCATTGACTTAGTTCAATCATTGGGCGCAGTGGCTCAGTGATAGAGCGCTTCCTCTGGTGGGCCGAGGAAGTTGTGTAGTGGACAAGATCGTATTCGTGGGTTTTGTTAGAGTACTCCCACTTCCTCTCACATTTCATTCCTCGAATTCTTCTATTATCATTGACTTGGTTCAGTCATTGGGCGCAGTGGCTCAGTGGTAGAGCACTTTCTCTGGTGGGCCAAGTAAATTTTTGGTGGACAAGATCGAATTCGTGGGTTTCCTCAGGGTACTCCCGATTCTTCCTACTCTTCATTCCATCAATTCCTCTATTATAATTTACTTGCTTTAATCTTTGGGAGCGGTGGCTCAGTGGTAGCGCGCTTCCTCTGGTGGGTCAAGTAAATTTGTAGTGGACAAGATCGAATCCGTGTGTTTTCTCAGTTTTCTCGTGCTTTTTCCCACTTTTCATTCCACCAATTCCTGTTTTATCATTTACTTGCTTTAATCATTGGGAGCGGTGGCTCAGTGGTAGAGCGCTTCCTCTGGTGCGTGGGGTCCTTATTGTTTCGATCCCCAGTCAAGTAAATTTGTTGAGGACAAGATCGTATTCGTGGGTTTTCCCAGGTACTCTCGCTTCCTCCCACATTTCATTGAACCAATTCTTCTATCATCATTGACTTGCTTTAATTATTGGAGATGCCTTGGTCCCTTGAAAATTGCGGTGATGTAAGAATTCAGATTCGGTCCCAAACATTTGGGTTGTGATGTAAACCTTTGCTGTGGTTCAGTCTCAGTATTTTATTACGCGAGATAAAGCCATCCATACAGCTATAAATCTTGTTCTATCTTGCGCAAGCAGGTATTGATTTTGAGCCATTTCGGAAACACATTTTTGGCGCTTTGAGGCCAGAAACCGATTTTGGATATTACGCTGTCCTCAAACTGCTAGGATATTTCCAAAATTACCATCCGCGTCCAACAGCCCCATGTTTAAAAGAGAAATAGAAAGGACTCGTGTCTAAAACTTCCGGACCCAGTTTCTTGAGGTTAAAGTTTAGGGATCAATTTCTGATATCAGCATTGTGCTCAACTGATCAAAACCTTTCAAATGTCGCCAACGCCGTCCAATAACTTCATCTTTAATAGGTGAATAGAAGGGACCTGAGCCCATTACGTCAGGAGCCTTGAACTTCGTGGCTTGAGCCTGATTTCTGACATTACTACTGCACTCAGGGGCAGTGGTTAGGGATGGGCACGAGCGAGTTCGAGCGAGTTTTTTTTAAACTTGATTCGACTCGAAACAAACATCTTTTAGGTCGAGTCGAGCCAAATCGAGCCAAATCAAGCAAATCTTGTGTGTAGTTTCAAGTTCCTTTTTCACTTATTCTGCATAAACAATATAATTATTATCAATGTTGCTACTTCCACTATAACTTATTATTATTATTATTATTATTATTATTATTAAATTCTGTAATTAAGCTTGAAAGATAGACGGTTTGCATCTGAACACTAAAAACGTGCATTTCGGTAGACGTGAAATCTAGGACACAAGGACATCGTTCACTAGGTTCTGGGTTTGAGTTCCGGAGGATCAAGTATTCGTGCTTGGGCGAAAATTTGTTAAAAGTTATAGCGTGCCAGGCAAACATGTTTAAAACTGTTCTGCCTGGGTCAACGGTTGTCAACGACTTGTAGGGCTTGGCTCACAGCTTATTCAATATCGAATCGAACCGAGAAGTAGGGATGCGCACGAGTCGAGACACAATTTGTAAAATTCGAGTCGAATCGAGACTGCTCGTAAAATCTTGATTCGACTCGAATGTCTCAAAACTCTTCACATATTTTTTTAAAAATAGTTTTAAGAAACTAATCACTCAGAAACAGTTTCATTTATATATATATTATACAGGTGCCGATCCAAGGAGAGCTACAGCCCTCTTGACACTCAGGTATACACTGGATAAAATAGGCTTCAATCGTGCTTTACACTGGATAAAGCGGCAAACTGTGATTTAGTCGCTCCCTTGATTATATCCTGGATCCGGGCTTTAAGGGTTCATAGCTGTAAAACTATGGGACCTATCGTTGAGGATGCGCACGAGACGAGTCGAGACAGAATTTTCCTGACAAATTTCGAGTCGAGACACAGCTCTTGCAATAAAAAAGAATACATTTTTTGAGTCGATACATCACTTTTACAGCACATTTTCGAGACGAGAAAGCCTCAAATCTTGTCTCGTGCGCAACCCTACATATCGTAGTCGGGTTAGAAGACTTCACTTAGAAACTAATATGTGCGCTATCCAATAATACAATGTTTCAGAATCTAGAGTACACATGCGACAATTTTTAGAGAGGAACTTTGGCTATGTGCATATAATTTGAAGTACTCCCAATTACCTGTATAAAAATTGTTGCAGAATTATGGCAGAATTCTGAAACATGGATATTTGGATAGCGCACGTACTAGTTCCTAAATAAGGTCTAGACCCTACTACGGTAGGTCGCCTAGTTTTGAAGCTATGGACCTTTAAAGTTCATTTCTTCATGTTTTTTTCAGCCTATAACTCCGAAATTAAGCAATTGTGCGCCGAGGTTTGTTATTACCTTTTGTCTTATCTTGGTGTCAGGAACAGTATTTCTTCCAGATATGTTTTTGGGGAACTGCCCCCCTCCCGGATCTCTGAGAGTGCCCCACGGAGGAGACCAAAATATTACGTCTATAATACAATAATAAATATAATAGTACCAGCAGTGATCCCCTCACCCTGAACATTTTTTTCTGAAAGAACAACTGGTCAGGAATCTCCTTGCATTTTTAAATGGAGTATCGCATCGCAGTTTGAAGTGCAAATGGGAATGCCATGCAGCACTGCAAATTGAAAAATGTTTTGCAAATTGCGATACATCTTTGTGTCTTAAATTACTACGTAAGCTAAAATAAGGAGCAAGTTAAAAATATATTACTATTATTTCAAGAAACTTCCGCCGACTTGAAGGGTCGGTTATTGCAAGAAAAAATGCCTCGACTTTGGATTACAATAGTTTCCCACTTTTGTATTTCCTTCCCTTTGTCAGTTTATTGTTACTGGGTCATTCTCCAGATCTTCTCAGGTTTCGGGTGATTATCCTTGTTTCTGAGCGTGTAATAATAAAAAAGTTCCTTGAAGAAAAGACGCATTGGCAGCAGATTGGACCTAACCGATATATGGTATATATAGCATGATTATGGCTTGGTTAGTAAAGCGCAGAAGTGCGTACAGTACATCAATAAAACAGTAACGGTATTCTTCAATGCCAAAAATACAGTATAGGAAATTACATCATCTTTGTCTCTCTTTTCTTTTTGCTTTTCATTTGAAGTACTGATATACCTGATACCTATTTACATTCCTTGTTAAAAACAACATATGTTTTAGCCAGATTTCTTCTTGTTAGACGCTGCGAACCTCAAAAAAACATCCCGAAAAAATGGACTCTCTCTTTCTGTGTGTGTTTGAACCAATGAGTTGTTTTTCCTAAACCTAATCGTTGAACTTGCCGCTGTGGCAAAACTATTTTGCTCAATTTGACAAATAATATAATAAAATATAATACTTATCCAGCAATTAGCGTGGATTGCAAGGAAAAGCAGTGAACCGTAAAGTACCCCTGTAGCAGGGGCGGATCCAGAACGGACTTCTGGGGGGGCGTGGATTGTAATACTAGTACTTAGCTAGTTTTAAGAGCTCCAAATTTTGGGATGGGTTTTATTTATATATAAAATAAGAAAGCTTCCTCTTCCGTGGGAGAGGGGCGATTGCCCCGATCGCTCCCTGGAACCGTGTCTACCCTATAGCCTCTCCTCGAAATTAAATGCATTGATCTATTATTTCCAATTCGAAGTCATTTTCGCTTCCATGTTAATGGTGACGGAGTTCTTGTTCTTTGTATCTCTCCACTCAAGAAAATAATAATAATAATAATAATAATAATAATAATAATAATAATAATAATAATAATAATAATAATATAATAATAATAATAATAATAATAATAAAGCATCTAAAAAATAAAGATATTTTTAACTCTTCTTTAAACTTTCTGTGTAATTCTCTGAATCTGGATATGTTGTTTTATAGTGTATAATGCAAAAAGGCTTCAAACAGCAATCTGGCAAAAAATATTTGTGTAAAAGACACAAACGCCTTATCAGTTGCTCTGCAAAGAACTACTAAACAACTGACGTTGTTTCTGTTTGCCTTTAAACACAATGTTACATTTACAAGGCACAGACAAAAGTAGAGAGCAACGTGAAATTTCGCCTAAGGGCACCTTCGTTGCTAAACTGAAGACTAGCACTCTGTCAACATATTGCATAGCTATCAATAAGTCACACTCAAAGATTCTTTCCAAACGTTTTGGTATAACAGGTTAATCAAACTACGCTGTTGTGGGTAAGGCATGAGACTCTGAATGACCGATAAGTGTTGGAGCTCAGAGCCGTAGCTAGAAATTTCGTTGCCCGGGGCGAAGTAGAATTCGGCGTCCCCCGACACTCACCTTACCAAACTTTGACTTCTTCTTTCTGTGTTTTTTTCTTTTTGTTGTAATGCTACGCTGTTTTTTTTTACCAAGCCGCTTAGACAGACCATTGCAACAGCCAAAAGCGATCGTTATGTATTCTTTAACAAATAAGAGCCACTCTCAAGATGCTTATTTTAGACCTGCTGCTAAACTTGCCAAACTACCTTGTATACAAATACATTTTGAGAATAATTATGAAAAAAACATGGAGTCTATTCTCCTACGTCAGGACGACCACGTTAGACATGGAGTTGCTGGAAGCGAGTGGTAGCGTTGGAAAGGTCCGGGTCCCCTGAGTGCAGTAGTAATGTCAGAAGTCTGGCCCAGGCCACGCAACTCAAGGAATGGGGTCCTGACGTTATGAATTCGGGTCCCTTCTATTCACCTATTAGAGATGAAGTTGTTGGACGGCATTGGCGGCATTTGAAAGGTTTTGATCCGTTGAGCACAATTGTGATGTCAGAAATCGATCCCTAAACTTGATCCCTAAATCGGTCCGGAAGTTTTACACACGGTTTCTTTCTAATCCCCTTTTAAACATGGAGATGTTGGACGCGGATGGTAACATTGGAAAGATCCTAGTCGTTTGAAAACAGAGTAATGTCCAAAGTCAGTTCCTGGCCTCAAAGCGCTAAAATTAGGTTCCGCATTGGTTCAATATCAATACCTGGTTGCGTAAGATAGAACAACATTTATAGCTGTATGGATGGTTTTACCTAGCGTAATAAAATACTGAGATTAAACCACAGCAAAGGTTTACATCACAACCCAAATGCTTGGGACCGAATCAGATTTCTTACATCAACGCAATCATCAAGGGACCAAGACCTCTCCCATGATTAAAGCAAGTCAATGATAATAGAGGAATTGGTTAAATGAAATGTGGGAGGAAGCGGGAGTACCCTGAGAAAAATCACGAATACTATCTTGTCCACAACAAACTTGTTTCACCGGGGATCGAAACAATAAGGACCCCACGCACCAGAGGAAGCGCTCTACCACTGAGCCATCGCTCCCAATGATAAAAGCAAGTAAATGATAATAGAGGAATTGGTGGAATGAAAGTGAGAAGAAGCAGGAGAATCCTGAGGAAACCCACGGATACGATCTTATCCACCACAAACTTACTTGGTCCATCAGAGGAAGCGCTCTACCACTAAGCCACCGCGCCCAACGATTAAAGTAAGACAATGATAGTAGAGGTATTGGTGAAATGAAATGTGGGAGGAAGCAGGAGTATTCTGTCAAAACCCACGAAGACGATCTTTTCCACCACAAACATACTTGGCCCACCAGAAAAAGCGCTTTACCACTGAGCCACCGCAGCCAATTATTAAAGTAAGTCAATGATAGTGGAGGAATTGGTGAAATGAAATGTGCGATTAAGCGAGAGTACCCTGACAAAATCCACGTATACGATCTTGTCCACCACAAACTTACCTTGCCAACCAGAGGAAGCGCTCTACCACTGAGCCACTGGGCCCAATGATTGAACCAAGTCAATGATAATAGAAAAATTGGAGGAATGAATTGTAGGAGGAAGCGGGAGTAACCTGGCTAAACCCACGGATACGATCATATCCATTACAAACTTAATTGGCCCACCAGAAGAAGCGCTCTACATCTGAACCAAAGAGCCCAATGATTAAAGCAAGTCAATGATAATGGAGGAATTGGTGGAATAAAAAGTTGGAAGAAGCGGGTGTACCCTGAGAAAACCCACGAATACGATCTTGTCCACTACAAACTTACTTGGTCCACCAGAGGAAGCGATCTACCACTTAGCCACCACGCCCTATGATTAAAGTAAGTCAATGATAATAGAGGAATTGGTGGAATGAAAAGTGAGAAGCTGGAGTACCCTGAGAAAACCCACGGATACGATCTTATCCACCACAAACGTAGTTGACCCACCAGAGGAAGCGCTCTACCACCGAGCCACTGCGCCCAATGATTGAACCAAGTTAATGATAATAGAAGATTTGGTGGAATGAAATGTGGGAGAAAGCGGGTGTACCCTGACAAAACGCACGGATACGATTTTGTCCAACATAAACTTACTAGGCCCACCGGAGGAAGCGCTCTAAAACCGAGCCACTGCGCCCAATGATTGAACCAAGTCAATGATAATAGAAGATTTGGTAGAATTAAATGTGGGAGGAATCGGGTGTACACTGACAAAACCAAGGGATAGGACCTTTTCCAACACAAACTTACAAGACCGGGGATCGAAAAAGCAATGACCTCACGCACCAGATGAACCGTTCTACTACTGAGCCACTGTGCCCAATCAGTGAAGCAAGTCAATGATAAATGAGGAATTGGTGGAATGAAATGTGATAAGGAGCGGGAGTACAGTGAGAAAATCCACGGATACGATCTTGTCCACCAAAAATTTACTTGGCCCACTAGAAGAAGCGCGCTACCACTGAGCCACCGAACCCAATGATTAAACCAATTCAATGATAATAGAGGAGTTGCTGGAATGAAATGTGGGAAGAAGCAGGAGTAACCGGAGAAAACCCACGGATAAGATCTTGTCCACCACAAACGTAGTTGGCCCACCAGAGGAAGCGCTCTACCCTTGAAACACCGCCCCCAATGGTTACGGTAAGTTAATGATAAAAAAGAATTTGTGGAATAAAATGCGGGAGGAAGCGGGATTATCCGGAGAAATCCCACGGATACGATCTTGTCCACCATATACGTAGTTGGTCCACCAGAGGAAACGCTCTACTACTGAGCCACTGCCCCCAATGATTGACTCAAATCAACGATAATAGAAGAATTGGTGGAAAGAAATGTAGGAGGAAGCAGGAATACCCTGAATAAACTCACGGATACGATCTTGTACACAACAAACTTATCAGGACGGGGATCGAAACATTAAGGACCTCACGCACCAGAGGAAGCGCTCTACCACTAAGCTGCCGTGCCCAATGATTAAGGTAAGTCAATGATAATAGAGGAATTGGTGGAATGAGAAGTGGGAAGATGCAGGAGTACCTTGGGAAAACCCACACATACAACCTTGTCCTACCACCAACTTACTAGGCCCACCAGAGGAAGCGGTCTGTCACTGAGCTACTGTGCCCAATGATTAAAGCAAGTCAATGATAATAGAAGAATTGGTGGAATGAAATGCGGGAGGTAGCTGAAGTACCCTGAGAAAACCCACGGATACGATCTTGTCCACCACATACGTAGTTGGCCCACAAGAGGAAGAGTTCTAACATTGGCCACTGCACCAATGATTGAATTAAGTCAATGATAATATAGAAAATGGTGGAATGAAGTGTGGGAGGAAGCGGGAGTACCCTGGCAAAGCTCACGGATACAATCTTGTCCACTACAAACTTACTAGGCCGGGGATCGAAACAGTAAGGACCCCATGCACGAGAGGAAGCGCTCTACCACTGAGTAACCGCGTCCAATGATTAAAGCAAGTGAATTATAATATAGAAATTAGTGGAATGAGAAGTGGGAAGAAGTGGTAGTATCCTGAGAAAATCCAGTAATACGATCTTGTCCACCACAATCTTTCTTGAACAGGAATCGAAAGAATAAGCACTCCACGCACAAGAGGAAGCGCTTTACCACTGTGCCACCGTGCTCAATGAATAAAGTAGGTCAGTGATTAATAGAGGGACTGGTGGAATGAAAAGTGGGAAGTAGCGGGAGTACCGTGCGGAAGCCCACGGATACGATATTGTCCACTACACAACTTACTTGGCTGGGGTTCGAAAAAAATATAGGAGCCCACGCACGAGAGGAAGCGCTCTGCCACTGAACCACCGCGTTTAATGATTACAACAAGTCAAAGATGATAGAAGAATTGGTGGAATGAAAAGTGGCAACAAGCGGGAGTACCCTGAGAAAACCTACGGATACGATCTTGTCCAACATAAACTTACTTGGCCGGGGATCGAAATAATAAAGACCACACGCACCAGAGTAAGCGGTTTACCATTGAACCCCACAACAAGAACAAGAAAATTGGAAATTACTTGGAAATATTTTAAGAAGCAATATCTTTCAATGGTAAAGACCACTGCCCGATGATCGTGTTTTAATAACTCCATGAGCAGAAAGGACTGATATGTCCATCTCCTGTATGGTAATTTTCAAACCATATACCTTATCGGGAATATTATCCTTTATTCGTCAATTCATGAATTGTTTGAGGTTGGAGTGAGCGTAAATGTTTTCATACTTAGGAGTCTGGATATGCAAACCTGCTTATCGTGGGGATTTACCTCTGTGAAATTTGGTCCATGAAGTTATACAAAAACGGTTAAATAAGCAACGTTAACATTCTTACAATGAGAACAGATTTCAATTCCCGGTAGGAGTTAGCGTACGCGTGACTTTATCGTGGGAGACCCGGGTTCGATTCCCGGTGGGAGATCATGTGTTTCGTATTCCATGTTAATCAGTAGGACCACGTCTCCTATAGCCACGCTGCTGACCGGGTAGTTAAACTCAAAATCACAATCACCACACCACGGCTGGAGTTTACATGGTTCGGGTTTTACGTTAATCAATATGTCTACGTCATATATGGTCTTGCTGTTGAAAGAGACGTTAAACTCCAAATCAACTCAACTCATTAAGATCAGAGTTCTGAGTTTAATACCAACTTGAAACCATATGTTCAAAATAAAAATTTAAATAAAATGAAATATTTAAGTTTAACGTCCATGGTTATGCCGGTTAAGCTAAAGGAGACGGTGATAATGAGAAAGGAGTGAAATGGTGGAATGAAGAAAGTGGGAGGAAACGGGAGAACCCCGAGAAAACCCACCAGCACGGCGTTTGTCCACCACAAAGTCCAAACGGAGCGAGCTGGGATCGAATTAGGGACCCGAAGCACCGGAGGTGAACGCTCTACCACTGAGCCACCGCGCCCCCCAAAATGAAAATTATTCATGCTTCTGATATCTATATATATGGAGAGAGAGAGAGAGAATAAATATGGTTGTATTTTTCATAGGGCCGAAGTGGCTTAGAGCGTTTACCTCTGGCGCATGGGGTCCTTGGTTCGATCCCAGCTTGCACAAAGTCAGATTTGTGGTGAAGAAACACCTTGTGCTTTCGTTTCTTCGGGATTCTCCTGTTTCCTCCTACCTACATCGTTGCACAATTTTCGTTCACTTCTCATCATCACCGTCTCCTTTACCTAGCCGACAAAAGCATGGGACGTCAAACTTAATTTAATTTCATTTCATTGAAAAAATTACTATACGTCATAATCTGCATCTTTATAAAGCAACTTTAACAATCATATGGATGTATAATGCTTAAAATTGAATTAAATCGCAATTGCAGTAATCTGCAATATTTTAGGTTTCTCATTTATTTACATCAAATGTTTAGTTATTTGATACTTTATAGCAAAAATATTAACTGATATATAAGACACAATTATATACCTGTGGCGTGGAAGACCCTGGTTTGATTCCCAACGGGAGCTCATGTTTTCCGGTTTCTTTGTTAATCAGTAGGTCCCGTCTCATATAGCCTCGCTGCTGAAAAGGGCGCTAAACTCAGAATCAACTCAACTCAATAATTATCTATACATTGAATTTAATAATAAGCAGGGAGGCCTAATAAAGAGGGAGACCTTAAAATTAAAAACGTAGGGTCAGTGTGAGTCAGAGAGGTCACGGTGGGTGGTGTGTCACAGTGAGTCACGTCCTGTTGACCCACGACCCACTGACCTACTTACAAATCTTGACCCAATTGACTCACTCCATCTCTGGACTGTACACACAGATAAAGCAGACATATATGTAATCTGACCTTACTTGGCCTTCACTAATTTAAGATAATCTACAAAAAATGAAAAAAAGCAATTTCAAACGAAAAATATAGAAATGTACTTTCAACGGAACAGAAAAAAAACGTAACAGCCCAGATTTCAACCCGGATTTCTCCACTCAGCAAGCAGACGTCTTACCGACTTACCCACGGCATATCTTCCGACTTCTGGTTTTGAAACTTTATTTACACTGCGTGTGTTACGTAACAACGTTACGAGATGTCCTTACTGTTGTGTTAACACGCGTTCCGTAAATTTACGGTCGCTCTTTTAATCCTCAATCAATCCGACACACACACACACACACACACACACACTCACATATATATATATATATATATATATATATATATATATATGTATATATATATATAGATAGATAGATAGATAGATAGATAGATAGATATGTTGGTGCACCAGTAAGCTCCCAAGAGTACAGATTAATTCATTCTTGATTTTAATCTACAGAACAAATGCTTTTTATGAAAGCAAGGGGACTGCTACCCATAGATGGCTAAGTGAGGTAAATAACATTTAAACTTCAAATGGAATTGGGGTGACTCACCGACAATGGCTGATTTAACACGTTTGATAACATCGCGAGTAATAGCTGATTTATAGATAGAGCCTGTTTAGGTAAGTGGATACCGCGTGAGACTGTCATTCTAAGGGTCTGGGGTTCGAGTCTCGGCGTAGACTGATTTAAATTTTTTTCAAGGATTTCAACACTATAAATGATGTTCGCGTTTCATACTGAAAGAGATTTATCCTATGAAGGGAGAAAACCCACGATGGGGGCAGGGGGAAAGACTTACACTGTTTATCCTTAAGTGTTAAAATTTAATTTATTCCTATGTCTTTTGCTCTTTCCTTTCCGTCTTTCCTTCTTTTCTCATTTTGTTTAGCTTTCCGTACATTTTCGGTTTCTGCGTGAAGCGTGTTATTCTTTTCGTTTTCTTTGCATTAATTCCTATCTCTTTGAACTTAATGTGAATGGAATTTCTGCAGATTTATCTCGTGGTTGTTTCTCTAAATAATGTTCTCAGATAGTAATACTTTTTCCTCCAAATGGTGGAATATCCTGGCATGTTATGTTTTCGGGCACGTATTTGCTGTCATGTTGGTTGGCCAACTATCAGACATCGAGTGAAACTATTCTGCTACTGGAAAAAGCTATCACTTCTTATGTATCCAACCTCCAGTTATTACTGTCGCTGACTGTACAATACAAGCAAATTGAAATGAAAGGCTTGTATTTAGTCCAAACTGCGATAAAGTAATAATAACTTGACAATGAATTTCAAAAAGTAGGTAAAAGTTAGCGTCAAACCTTTAGTGTGGCGCGACAAACCGGTTGCGAAATATAGGATGAGAGGAAGACATTCTTAGGATAATTAAATATCGTACAGATCAATATTACCCGAAACTTGGTTGACGATCTCGAATAGTTCAAATTTGACTAAACAACTTACTGGTATAATCAGGCCCGGATTTACCACTAGGCCCACTAGGCTCGGGCCTAGGGGAGCACGTTGTATCTAAGTTTAATAAACAGTCGAAAAAAATGCAAAAGTTGGAAAATAATAATAATAAATGACTAATGTTACAGTAATTCCTAGTAATAATTTATTTAGCAAGATTATTGGCTTCAGTAATGGGTAGTTGAAGTAAGAGAAATTGCACAGATACAGGAATTACACATTGTACTTGTACAGACATATGCCTAGAGATAGGTGCATAATGCTGTTGTGCTGCTGTGGGCTTTTCTTTGCGTAGCCCTCATGCGCATGCGTTCCTCACAACCTGTAACTATACCAATCTCTAGAAAAGTAAAATTAAAATGAAATCTTTAAGTTTTACATCTCACTGTTACACCGGTTAGGCTAAAGGAGACGGTAATGATGAGAACTGAATGAAATGGTGGAATGAAGAAAGTGGGAGGAAACAGTAGAACCCCGAGAATAACCACAAGCGCGGTGTTTGTCCACTACAAAGTTCACACGGCGCGAGCTGGGATCGAACTCTAGAAAAGTAAGTTTGAACGAAAAAAAATATAAAAAATCGTTTAAATGATGGTCTTATTGTTTAAATATCAGTATTACGTACGAAAATTGATTTTTTTAAAAAAAATATTACACCAATGATTATTTTAAAAATAAAACGAATCATGCTCTGTAACTTCATTATTATATTAGAAACAAAACCGTAAATTTTGAACAAATTAAATGTTTTTTTTTCAAAAGTAGATTCAAATTTAAAATTTGTTAAAATTTATACAAAAAAAAAACATTGAAACGAAGGTAGACCCTATGTATAAAATAAGTTTATTTTTTTAAAACTTTTCTATTGCGTTAGCATTTTGTACTTCAGAATGAGGGGCAAAATATTTTTGGGCCTAGGGGATGCAGAATATTAAATCA
This sequence comes from Thermobia domestica, assembly GCF_964235325.1. Classification (NCBI taxonomy): domain Eukaryota; kingdom Metazoa; phylum Arthropoda; class Insecta; order Zygentoma; family Lepismatidae; genus Thermobia; species Thermobia domestica. The sequence goes on along the minus strand of NC_137459.1, from coordinate 214,159,216 downwards.
GGCCCTGGGTATAATTGTTATATAACTTCATAATTGACAGACTTTTAAGTGAAAGTATTAATAATTAATAACAAACTTAGCATGTAGTAGTAAGCTACGTGCTTTGCTATTTCCGAGTCGGTCCTCTAAAAGCTGAAGATGTAGCGGTCTTAAGTCCCCTGAAGTTGATGATATAAATATAACACTTCAAATGCGTATTTAAAGTTAAATTCATGTAGCACATTTCAAAGTAAACTTTATAATACAAGAGAAATAATATGTTAAGCAAATTTTTTAGGAGGCCCTATTCCGACACCGTTAATATTGATATGCCTCTTCCCCCACATCATTAACATTGGGGCGCTCCGGCCCCCTAAGAGCCCCATTGAGTCGGCGCCTTTGATATATATAGATATATATATATATATATATATATATATATATATATATATATATATATATATATATATATATATATATATATATATATATTAAATCCCTCTACCAATATAGAGACCGTTATAAAACGTATCCTTTTTGCAACCGGTAGAACGGCTGGAGTATAGAAATTTGTTTTTGGATATATCGTCTCTAGACATTGAGGATGACACCGTATCAACGTTTTTTCTTCAAAATTGATGTATTTCTGCCTGTTCCCAAAGTGGCGTTCTTCTGGAGACAATTCACTCAAGTACCTCTTCGGAGTCCAGTATAGATGCTTTTTTGCGTACAGTTTCAGGCAATTTCTGCGCCCATTCAAGCAGAAGTACCAACGTTTGCTTGGGCGTCGAATTAGCCTTACAATGAAGCAGACTTCCGGCGAAGCTGTGTATAGATGCTTTACGCACCTCTAGTTATGGTAGCAGATATGTATGTATTTATCTGATGGAGCGACGAGCTCTTTATTCTGTTCCTTCAGCTTTTTACTATATACAAGGAGTATCAGACCACGCGTCCCAGGCACTTTTCTCGCCTCGTAGTGCACGTAGACACTTCAAACAAAAAATGAACTACCAAATCGTATGTGAAGAATCAAATAGTGGTGCTTCCGTATCCAGTGGCGTAGCGGGAATACTTCCACGGGGGATCAACTTCGAAAAATTTATATGGAAATTTTTCTTCAGTTTCAATTTCTTTGGGAGTATTATTAAAAACAAGCAATTTTGCAGGAAGCACTTTTCGTTAAATTCTACGGTTTGGCATCTATGTGTGTTATTTGTTGTTGAATTGCTATCAGACCACCCGTCCCACGCATTTTTCTCAGTTCGTACTTCGTAGTGCAGGTAGACACTTCAAACAAACAAAAAAATGAATGCCAAATCGTAAGTGAAGAATCAAACTGTGATTCTTTCATATTCAGTGGCGTAGCGAGAATACTTCCGCGGGGAATGAACTCCAAAATTTTAAATGGAGAGTGGTACCAATTTCGATTTATTTGGAAGTATTATTGAAAAGGAAACAACTTTTACAGGAACATTTTCCGTTAAACTCTCCGGTTTGGCATCTATGTATTATTTGCTGTTGAATTGCAACTAAGAACAACAGTTTTAGTTGGTAATGACTCCAAAAGAACATCAGATAGCACATGTTCTATTAAATAGTTGTTGAAAACGCTTTATATCATTTAGTATCAAACGTTAGGGCATATCTCGTCTACTTATCAACAAACGAAAACAATATTACAGGATAGTACTTGTTTAAATTTCGGAATCTGAACCAATTTAAAACAGAAAAACAGAGAAAAACACTCTTTGGTTTTAAACTACGTATGAAAGAAATTTGGGTGCAAAGTCCAACAACTCCAAAAAAAAATCAAACTTACGAAATCACTGACACTCTCTTAGTCTTCTTAACTTATGTAAACATTTTAATAAATCACTTTTCGGAACTCATTGCACAAACAATTGTGCAAGAATAATAAAAATAAACAAACTGAAGATAATAAATAAAATAAATAACATGAACTGCAAGTTCTGAACATTCTCACCAAAATATCGTACTCCCCCCCAAAAAAAAATAAAACACAATAAATGTTCAAAGGATCGTCCAGCACGTGCGATGCACATTCGAATACGCACCGGGACATTGTAGATTGCTCTTAACACTTCATTTCCTCTTAGACCATGGCAGACATTATAGAGCTTTTCATTATGTCTTCCCTTGTAGTAGGACGCTCTTGCTAAACCAGCTCCTTGACACGTACCCAAAAGAAAAATCGAGAGGAGTCAGGTCCGGAGAACGAGCTGACCAGGAAACGGCCTCCTCTTCCGATCCACCTGTTTGGAAATAAATGAGCAACAGTTTGTCCAGCAACTGTTGCAAAATGAGCAGAGTAACCGTCTTGTAATCACATTATTTCACGAGTTGCTAATGAGACCTCTTCCAAGCGCTCACAAAGAACATCTGACAAATAATTAGCGTATCCTACTTCTGTTAAAGTACCTTCGAAGAAATAAAGACCAATTTGGCCTCCCACTATACCACGTGAGACATTTAGACTCCAGATATGTTGATTGTCAACTTCACGTACCCAGTGAGCATTCTCGCTGGACTAGTAGTGAGCGTTGTGTACGTTGACCTACATTAATCTTGAAGGTCACCTCATCCGTACACAGAATGTTGTGGTCAAACATGGGTTCCTGTCGCTCAGCCATTGACTCCAGATGGTTATGGAAATCTTGTTCTCGGAGTTTTTGGTGCAGACGAACATGATAAGGATTTAACGCGTTATTGTGCAGAGTCCTCCAAATCATTATGTGGCTCATAGCAGCATCCCTAGCTACTCGTCCTATTGAGATTTGGGGAACCATAAAGACTGCATCAAGGATGTCGGGAGACCGTTTATCCTGAACATGTCACCTGATCTCCAGACGTTTGTTGTGGTGAGGACGGACATGCCCAATCCTTTGCACACAAAGTGCCGATCAGATACTCGTGAACGTTTGCGGACAGATAGTCAGCGTTTGTGAATATCTGAGGGTTCAGTGAATATATTCTTGTGAAGGCAAATCGGTTGAGAGCTATGTCCATGTGACATACTTTTTGGTGTGCCTCGAAACAAGATGCGCTACATCGTATTCGGATGTCTTTACTCCAGCATTCTTGCGCATCCACAGTGAACAAGCATCATTGTATGTGTTTTGAAATCGTTTCATAAAACACCTATCAGTGAGTTGAGTCTTGTGAGTGATATGTGGAGGAGTACTGAGCAGTGAATCCTGTGATCCCTCGCATATTTAATCACTTTCAGTTCTTTATGGCTGCCATGTCCATCAACAATTAGCAGAACTGGGATGTGAGGGGAAGGCTGACAGAATTTTACAAAGTGTTGCAACGAAGTTAAAAAAATATCAGTCGTTATCCAATCAGTACTTTGTGCTACAGCAATACTCTCAGGTGGAGCATCAACAAACAATCCCTCACTCTTCTTCTGGCGCGGAAATACGACTATGAAGAGGGGTAGTACAAACTGACCAGTAGCACTCACGCAGAATATCAATGTTATATTCCGACCTCTTTCGCCCGACGTAGGATTGCCAGATTTTGTAAGCGAAAAACCCGGACACCAATCTCATGCTATATAGCCATTAAGATCACGGTTCCTACTCATTTGGTAAGGATCTATTATACCAGTCTTTTCAGATTAGTAGCTACTTACAATTTTCCAGTTCATTCTTTTTATAAACAGTTAGCACAAATGAAGCCCCACAAAGGATGTATAAAAAATGTGGAGAGGTAACGGGAGAGTTGCCTGGTGACCCTTTTTCCGAATTCCGAGCTTTTGTGTTTAACAGGCCCTAAATATTGCGCCAATTACGACACACTCTCCCATTTATGATTGAAGAGATACTCTTTTCTTTGTTGCGTCATCATTTGAGTCAGAAATACTACCTTCCGTTTTCAGGTAAGAAATACTAGTTCTTGCGGGCTGATTTTTATTTCAATCTGAAGAGCGAAAACAGGCGTCCTGAAAGCCTTTTTCGGGACAGTTAATTCTTTCATTGAAAACCGGGAAGTCTGGCAACCCTAGCCCGATGTCAACTTGCCCAGAACTCGTTTCCGTTTTTCACATATCACTTTGGAATTAATATGAACACACGATAAACCAATCTCATGAGCGTTCATATTCGTGATGGTGGAAAAGAACATTTCTTCATCGGTGTGCACTAATTTGTATAGAACTTTGCAATTTGTTCCTTATTGAAACTTGTTCACGATATACTTACAGGTCGCGGTTTCTCAGTGGTAGAGCATTCACCTCTGCTGCATAGAGTTCTTGGTTCGTTCACAGCTCCGCCAAGTGACTTTTGTGGTGGACAAACACCGTGTGTGTGGGTTTCCTCCAGGTTCTTCCGTTTTCTCCCACTTTCTTGATTCCACCACTTCATTCATTTCTCATCATTGCCGTCTCCATTAGCCTAGCCGGCATAAGCGTGGGAAATAAAACTCAAAGATTTAAATATACTTGTAGACACAGGTGTTCTAACAAATAAATTGGGAAGTCACTTCTTAAACTCGTATAAAAACCTTTCACAGCACTCTGTTTATCTTTGTTGAACCTGTCATTGATATTTAGTTCTTCAACTAAGTCAAACTATCTTCATTTATTCTTACCGTGAGAATGACATTAAACGATCAGCTAACTGTTTTACATGGCATTCCAGCTCTTTTCCATACATATCGGGGAAAGTGTTTTCTCAAATCCTAACTTACGCGCAACAGGTAATTTCATTCCTTGCTTTCGCTGTGACAGTCTGTGTTGCAGAGAAGTATTAGAGTCACCAAATCTATGTATCAAATGCCATGTGAAGCAGTTAGCTGATCACTTAATGGCATTATCATAATAAGAATACCTGAAGCTAGTTTGCTTATTTGAAGAACCAAATATGAAAGCATCACCATTTGTTGTTTGAAGTGTATACGGGCACTACGAACCGAGAAAAAGCCTGGGACGTTGTGATCTGATACACCCTGTATACATGTTACTTTAAAATTTCTGCATAATTCCTGAAATGGGTTAAGTGAAATAACATTTGAGGTTTGAAAACATTTCTTTCAGTTTCAAACAGTGATCAGTTCTTTGAAAATAAAACGTTTACTTTCCTTTAAATGGGTGAATATGCAACTGAGATAAACTGTATGGCGTTTTATTCTTCAAATGTAATTTTCTGTTATGTATAAGTAAGGCGTTGACTTTCATTTATATATCTACAGAATACTTCAAAAGTGCTGTAATATACAAGAAATTGGTAAAACTGAATTTGCGGTGAAAATGTGTGAGAACAACATTTTTACAATTTTAAACATTATGTTCACTTCTGTATATATTAAGTCTTTCCGAGGTTCCCAACATACTTTCGTTGGAGTGAAAGTCCGTGGCCATAGGAAAAATTGTTGAATATGCATCTCAACTAAAAGTTCATAAGAATAAAAGTTTAGCAGTTTCAAGTGTAGGTTTTAATTAAAGCGGGTTGCAGGACATTTTAGATACCGCATTTACGCGAGTCTAGAACATCCTCAAATGTGAGACAAAAAAAAAAAAAAAAAAAAAAAACTACTACTCGGCATTGACTTTTAAGAATGAAAAAGATAAATAAACATGTGAAAACACAATGAAAATTTTTCGTCTTCCATTTTGTTTCCAATTTCCGGATAAAACAATTTCCCATTTTTCGCAAAATGTGGGTATTCCTAGTACACATTTTTCACAGAATCATGACTAACGAGATTAGCTATCTCCGTCAAAACTCAATCGTTTTCTGCTGTAAATTGGGCCTTACTGACAGTGCAAAATGTAGGCCTAAACTTGCAAACTCGAATGTAAGACACACCTCAATTTTGGGGCTGAAAAATAATTAAAAATGTGCGTTTTAGGATTGTGTAAATACGGTATTTGAAAACGAAGGGAGGACAGGAGGATAAGATGGTCATTTCTTGAACATGGATAAGAATATTGCACTTTGTTAGTAGAATATATAAAGAAAGCATGGTTCATGCAAGTTGGTGCCCTAGCACACTACGTCTTGCTCATACTAAACTACTTGAACACTAGATTTCAGCCAAACTGTATTGATCGTCAAGGAGCCCGAGGCTTACTTTGAGTTCGATGAACTACGCTTTCTGGGAGTACGGTTAATCTATGTTGTAATTCAGCGTATATATTCCCGACGGGGCTCATTTTGCACGAAAACAAAGGATATATAAGGGAAGCAATTTACCCAAATTGTTCCCCCCCCCATTTTCATTCTTTACCATTCCGCTTCAAAACATAGGTAGAATTCAAGAGGGCACATTGAACAAATGTGCTCTCATCTATGATACGGGACTTTTTGGACACCCTGTAAACAAACTCCATATTTCTTTGCTTCTTGAAACTATTGTCATCCCTTAAAAATTTTACCCTTATACGTATAGCTTTACTACGAACTTTTATATTTACCTATCACCCTCTGCAAAAAAATCTACTTTTTTTTTTCTTGACACTCACTCTCTTTAAACCAAACCTTTTTCAGGCTGTTACTTCGTAATGAACAATTTAATTCAGTCTCATTTTTCATTACAACCTTACGTGCTCATTGACGAGTGTCACATCAGGAGGCAAGTAAAAGTCTTGAAGTCTAAAATACCAATTAATCTATAAAGAAATCTTACTTCCAGTAGTGACAGCAATGCAATAGTGTTGATTATCCGCATTAATTGAGACCACGGTTACGCATCTAATTAAGCATGCGTTTGTTTAGCAGAAAGGCACTACAGTGCATTGTTACTATTCTTATAATACTTCAAGCTTGAAAAAGTGATGGCAACCTTCAAAGCCTTCAAGTATTAATTTAGACTATCATGTTTACGTTGTTCCAAGGAAAATATATAAAGGAGAAAATGTCTGAACAGTGATCAGAAGGAATGATACTTGCTTCAATTCGTTATTTCTGATCACTGTTCAGATGATGTATGTCAATTAAATATTGACCCACAACCCATTGACCCACCACCCATCATGACTATGACTCACTGTGATCCACCATCCACCATGACCCACTTCAACAAACCGTGACCCAATATGTCCCACTTCCTAACGTGACGCACTCTGACCCACTACCCATCAAAACCCATCGTAATCAACTTTAACCCATGATCCACGTCCTCCTGTCCACTGACTAAAGAGTTTACACTTGCAATTAAACAATGCTGTGAAATTATCACTAATCGGAGTTTGAATTTCTACGGTTAATCGCTCAAGCACCGCTCTGTTACAATAAGGTGGATCTGACCTTTACAATATAAAATGGTAAAGTGTTTGTCATGGGTAAAATTACGATGAATTTGAAATATTATATATAATTATTTCCTTGCTGAATTACAGATACTTTTCAGTGGAAAATGGGATGAAATTTGAAAGTCTCAAATCAAGGTATAGTGGACCAAAGTAAATGTGAATAAAGATGTAAAGTTTTTCATATAATTAAGTATTCAGTGAAGGATCTATAATAAACATAAGATTCAAAAATTATTATATTAGAAAGTAGTGGATATATGATACCACTGCTTTCTAATTATTACTGCTTTCTAATTAATTGAAACTGTATTTTTTGTGTCTCAATTAATAATTGTTTCTTAATTCTTTCTCAACTAATATCGATCGTTTTTGATTAGTTTTACAGATCAACCCACTACCAATTTCCCATATATAGAAAGTCTCCCCCATAGAAGAGAAATTTAAAAAACTGCTAGAACACGTTCTGTTTATTTTTAATAAAGAGTTAATATACTGAATTTCACTACCTAAGTTGAACGACTTGTGAGATACACAATTTTTCGTAAAAAACTTGGACCCCCTCTCCCCCTTTAGTACATGTATTATAATAAAAGCGATATGATAACATCCCAGTTGAGATTAGGGTCTAACTATCTACCAAAATTCATTTCATTTGGCTTTGCCATTTGTCCGTGATCATCACTCACACTTAGTTACATTCGCTTTTATGTAATAATTCATGTATTACAGATGATTCAAATATATTTTTTTCAGTAGTTAGCTCCTCTAAAAACTCAAAGGCTGTATCTCGAAAGCCAGGTAGTAAGTCCTATTGTTGTTACAACAGTTACAAATATCAATATCCAAGATACCTGAAGTTGTTTTTCACATAGATATACTCATCTCAGATAAGTAAACAGAAAAAAAAATGAAAAATGAATAAAATGGATTCCTTGAAAGTGAAACACAGGCACATTCACCAGTGTTCAGAAGATGCTGTCTACTATGGACTGAATAGAGTGAGTCAGTCGGTCTGAGTGTGTCGGTGAGTCAGAGTGGGTCACGGTGATTGGTAAGTAGCAGTGGGTCACGTCCTGATGACCACGACCCACTGACAAATTTTGACCCACTGACCCATGTGAATGTTCAACTTTCTAAATTAAAACATTCTGATTTGCTCAGTGATGATATTAATGTATATTAAATGAAATCTTTGAGTTTTACGTCCCACGGTTATGCCGGTTAGGCTAAAGGAGACTGTGATTATGAGAGATGCGTGAAATGGTGGAATGAAGAAAGTGGGAGGAAACGGGAGAACCCCGAGAAAACCCACGAGCACGGTGTTTGTCCACCACAAAGTTCACTTGGCGGGGGCTGGGATCGAACCCGGGACCCCAAGCACCAGAGGTGAACGCTCTACCACTGAGCCACCGCGTCCCCCTAATGTATATTAAGTAAGCAAAGCTTGTAACATGTAAAATTTCACAAACATTATCACAAAGACATACTGGAAGTGAAAATACAAGTATTGATAAGTTACTTTCTTATTAGAAAAAGTTTCTTCAATTTACACACAGTATGAAATATTATAAGTTACTTTGAATAAAACCGTCAGTAATAGAGCATAATTATTTGACCAGTAATTATGTAGTAATGTTTGCACTAAATTATTTTGAGAACCATCTTACATCATTTACTTCAATAATTTTATCCCCAGCCAAAAACCAAATAATAATAATAATAATAATAATAATAATAATAATAATAATAATAATAATAATAATAATAATAATAATAATAATAATAATAATAATTAAGGAGGAAAATGAGTGATTGAACAATGTTGAAGAGTTGTACCTAAACACATAAAATTACTCGTACTTTTAAAGAAGCTCGAAAGCAGTTGACTGTACCAGTAAATATATCAGCACAATCTTCCTGTCTTTACCCAACAATGAAAGCTTAAAATTACCCTTACCAATTTCAACCTAGAGATTACAAATGTTCAGAAAAGGAAGTTCATATCTCATTTAAGGGCTTGATTGTGCCGACGTTTTAAAGTTATTTGCCTTTCTCATTGTTAAAACATGCCATACACCATGAATGAGCTCGGTATTCCGTTTTGTACGCACCCCGTTCGAACTTTTTACTTAAAAAAATACCATCAACCAGAGCCGTAACTAGAGATTTCGGCGCCCGGGGTGAAGTAGAATTCGGCACCCAGTACAGACACCTTACCAAGCTTTCTTTTTTTTCTTTTACATAAGAAAAGCAGCTTTTGTTATTATGCTACACTGAATTTTTATTAAGCTGCTTGAAAGAGCATTACAACAGCCAAAAGCGATCATTATGTATTCTTCTACAAATAAGAGCTGCTTTCAAGAGGTTTATTTTGGAATTTTTGTTAAACTTGACAAAACTCCCTATACAAATCCATTTGGAGAACAGTTATGGAAACTTAAAATACAACTATTTGCAATATTTCATACTATCGGTAAGAAATGATATTTCAGTACAGTAGAAACTATGTGCTTTTAAAATGTTCGAAATGAATTATAGCTAGAATTTCCAGTAATAATTGTAAACTTTTGTAATTTTATTCTGTAGGCAAATGGGATTTTAATTTCAATTCTTTTACGACAAAAAAATATTTTGTGAAATGTAATGGACATTTAGAAGGAGCCTTCTTTGCGAATTTCTCAATATTGATCTATGGAGCTAAAGAATATGTTTAATGTTGTATTTCAAATCCAAAATATAGTTCGCTACAACATTTTGAAATAATAGTAATTACTTAATCTCTTAATCAATAGAAGTTCTAAATTTAAGGTTGCTTATTATTAATTTTCATATTAAAAATGCACTAATACACATACACACATATATATTATATATGTGTATACGTTTGGTATGTATGCTGATAGAAAAACCACAAAACTAGATATTTATGCACAAAAGAAAATATCCTGACGATACAAGTGGTTGATGGAGAAATGATTCCAACAAATTCCTTCAAATTGGAAGCATTTCATATAGCCTATAAAAGGAATAAAAAAAAAACACACTGGTAATGATCAGTCTTTGGAAAAGAGAAAATTCGCTGACTCTTTTTTTACAACTGCTTGAAGTTCGAAAGTGTTATTGTTCGTCTTGTTTACTTATATTTTTAATATTCCCGCGCTAACAGAAACTTGCATGTTCTCTCGCGTCTCTTCACTCCTTTCATTTTTGTATCTTCATTCTCAAGAAATATTAATCCCATTGGGTAGAAAAGCATGATTAAGTAAGCAAACTCATCACCACCAACGTATTTTAGACTCAGACTTTGACTTTTTCTGATTTTGAAAACGCTCTTGAGTACATCATTACTTAGCACCTTATATATATCACATCGTCATTTAAAATCATATACAGCAATAACTTTCTTTAAGTACTAACATGTAACAATTCCCAAGTGTAACACTCCGATTTTGATCAAATTTGGCAGGTAGATATTACACATGAAATAAATGAATACGTATTTTCTTTTTACGGAAAAACAGTTTTAGGGTACAGAAGCCCCAACCCAGAATTTTGAAAGTTGGCGCTCGAAAAGCAAGAAGAAGTGGACCGAAGTAAATGAAATTATGCATAGATACCGTAGAATTAAAACGAAGAAATACGTATTTCGTATTTTCTTAAAAAAAAAAAAAAAAAAAAATAGGTGGGTGGGGCACAGACCTTTCCAAACTTTTGATTACAAAATATCAAAAGTGCGAATAAGTATATATTAGAAGTGCCTAAAGGATAAGGAGAATTACTACAACAACTTGTGTAAGGACAATAGGCAAAAAAAAAAAAAAAAAGCGAACACGTGTTTTTAGTTTCTGCGGAAAAATAGTGTTGGGCCAAGGCCTCTCCGAAGAAAGTAAATATTACAGCAGAAGCGCAAGAAGGAGTGGACCGAAGCGAATGAAATTGTGTGTAGATATTGTATATAAAAAATAAAGCAATTCGTGTTTCCCAAGGGTCCCGTACTGATTTGTTTCAAATTTGCACGTCGACCAGTAAACAGCAAATAAATCAGCACGTGCTTTTATTTATGGGAAAAACACTGTACGGGTTAAAGGCGCACCCTGAAATACTATAAAATACGTAGAAAAAATACTATATGTAGAAAAAAAAACTAGTAAAATTTTGAAAATAGTGAAATTTTAGAATAGATAGATGACCTAAAAGTAGGAATCAATACGGTGAATTTCGAGTGTTTCGTGTTTCTGCTCTCAAAAGTTCAAGTTCAAAGACTGAAGTTAGCGCCCCCTAGCTACTTGCGAAACACGTATTGCCTTATTTTACATATACAAGATATATGTATAATTTCATTCGCTTCGGTCCACTCCTTCCTGTGCTTCTGCTTTATTATGTACTTTTTTAGGACAGGACCTTGGCATCCACACAGTTTTTCCGCACAAACTACAAAACACGGGTTAGCTTATTTTTTGTATCGTTTCTTAACATACTTTCGTTGCGTTCTCTATGTAATTTAGGCACTTCGAAAGTATACTCATAAGCACTTTTCATATTTCGTAATCAAATATTTGGAAGGGTCTTTGCCCCACCCATTTATTTCTTTGTTTCAGAAAAATACGAAACAAGTATTCCCTCATTTTACATCTACTAAGTGCAATATCTGTGCACAATTTCATTCACTTCGGTCCACTTCATACTGCGTTCGAGCGTCAACTTCCGAAATATTGGATATGGGCTTTGGTCCCCAATAATTGTTTCTCCTCTACAGAAAATTATAAAAGAAAAAAAAAACACGCATTCGTGTATTTTATGTGTGGTATCTAACTGCCAAATTTTATCAAAGTCGGAGTGTTACAGTTGTATCAAATTGTATCAAAACCGACAACAACATTGATTTAATAGGGCGTCAATACTTTTAAAAATCATTTCTAGCACTTTTTCTTTCTTTTTGCTCGTTCGGCGCTTTCTAGCCATCAGCGCCTGGGACGACCGCCCCGCGCGTCCCCTTCTTGCTATGGCTCTGCTGGAAACGGATCCGAGGTTTAAGGAAACTAGTATAAAACGATTGACAATTTTCTTATAAATGGATATAAAACATTTTTAAACTTCTGCCAGTAACTTTCGGCTTTTATTATGTGAAAGTGGCCCAAAGACGCCCAACTGCTTGTAAAAGTATTTGACATCCCACACGATTAATATGTATGATAATAGTTGAAACAACGTATTATAATAATTATTTGCAGATAGTCACATGTATTCTATGTACAAGCTAAAAAAACATTGTAACTTTTTCTTATCGTCTTGTATATTACTATATAAAATATTCTGTCAGTTTTTTTCAGTTATTTTTTAATCATTGTTTGATTCCTTCATTCATGTTGTTTCTTCTAGCTTCCGAAACCGTGATAAATCTCTCTATCTGCAAACAGAACAAAGTGCATGCACGAGCCAATGGTGAGCACAGCTGCCAACTGCGAAATGAGAACTTCCGGTGGTCCAACGCGCCTTGATGTATACAGAACTATTCGCTCGACAAGCTATACGCTCACGACTGTCGCGCACCTGCCGATGAAACCCTGAACTACAGTTATACAAGAAAAAGTTATCTCAGCACCGTTGGGACCACCAACGTCAATTTTCAAAGTTGATTTCTACGCACTAGTGGTGGTGAGAGGAGACCGTCTAACACGGTTTCCCACTGGACGACCATATAGTGTCGCCTGATCGACCAGGTCGCCTGATGGAATGCAAATCGCCAATGTATGGTCGTTCCATCGGTATCGGGATAAATATATATATATATATATATATATATATATATATATATATATATATATATATATTGAGATCACTGTAAATATGGACAATTGTAGTAGTATAATGTTGTTTTAATTTTTAATGGAATCAGTACATCTGTTTGAATTTAAATCTCTTCTACTTATTGTTTGGAACTTCCAGTTGCTTTGTCTTATACGGAGTTTTATAGAAATACATTACATTGGCGTTCTGCATGAACAACCTCCCCCCCCCCTAACTGACTGATCCTCGTACAGGCCAAATCTCTTAAGGTAGGAACTTGAAATGTGCACAGTATGTATAATTTATGACGTAGGGTACCACTAAGGAATTATTTTGGAAATTCGATGCGGAAGAGGGGGAGGAAGTGGGATTCTAAGAATTTCAAAAAATTGAGCGTATCTCCAAATCACTTATCATGCCAACAGACGTATAGTCAGGCATAACCAGATTGTTCAAATTATTGGAAGACATTGCGCGTTAAGAAGCTATCAGACGGGTAAAGAGCTAGAGTTTGATATTGAGAATGTACAATTGAAACAAGACCTAAATGTTGAGAATAACTGTGTTAGTATGTAATTGACATTATCATTACGTTTGAAGGAAATGACATGGATGTAAGGGCGAAAGAAGGGAAAATAACTAAGTATGAAAGACTTAAACATCAGGTCCATGATAACAGGCGATTTGAGGTTCTCCCCTTGGTCATAGGATCCACGGGAGCTAAAACACATGTTGCAAGAGACGTGTTTACAAAACTTGGGGTGCCTAAATTTACCCAAAAGAAAATTGCTTTTGCTGCTTTGAAGTCTACGATTGAAATGTTAAATTGCCATCTTCATTGTTAGTGAATGTATATTTTATGGGGATATTTAAAAAGTTTTAAGGGACATTTCAATTTATTTTACCTTAATACGTATTTGAATTATGAGTAGGGATGCGCACGAGACAACATTTGTGGCTGTCTCGTCTCGACAATGTGCTGTAAAAGTGATGTCTCGACTCGAAAAATGTATATTTCTCTATTAGAAGAGCCGTGTCTCGACTCGAATATTGTCAGGAAAATCCTGTCTCCACTCTTCTCGTGTGCATCCCTAATTATGAGCAATGATGCCGAATGTAATTACTTATGGTAAATATTGTAAATATGTTTTTTACACTGCAAATATGGTTAATTATATTGTAAATTTTATTATTTTTTTAATTGACTGGTTTCGTGAACAATGTTTTATTAATATGGTAAATGTAACGCTTTTTTAAATTGAGAAAAGGAAATATGAATTGCACAACTTTTATGTGGAATTTGTGTGTGAGAGGAATATTTTGTACATTTTGAAAATTATTGACAGGGTTTTGAACATTACATTTTGATCGGGAAGAAAAATGTCATTTTCAAAATTTTTCACAACTAGGACTACGTTATTTTAGGAAATATTGGTAACTTTAACAATAATTATTATACCTCAGTAATTTATATAACCTACATGGTTTCATTTAGATTCTTCCGTCCGAGTCCAGATACATCCCTTGTTAGTAAAATTAATTTTCAAGTTTATAAGATTAATGGTACTTAATATGCATTAAAGTGCTTTTTCGTGATTCTCGGTGATGCAGCGATGTGGATAAATATTTTTTGTACGATGCCCCTGGTGTGCCATCTTTATATTTGTCATGTCGGTGCTATAATATTGGACTTATAAAATGTTTTTTTGTCAAATAAATTGAAGAGGGGTATTTTGAGATATTCAAGGTCAAAGGTTAAGGCGTTGATGAAACTTGATATATAAGCTCCTTTCTAGTAACTTTATTAAAGATATCGTAGAGTACATCCCTACAAAAAGGTACACGAGTACCGTTATGTGCTTGATTTATTTTGAAAAGTTCGTGTTCCCTTTTTTTGACTGTGATTACGTGTATGTACCGTTTTGGAAAGTTCGTGTCCTCTTTCTTGACTGTGATTACGTGTATGCACACGTTTGTATATTGGATATTTCATGTGTTAGTTAATTAGAATATTGGCACATATTATGAAACGTTATTCTGTATCACTTACTTCCGTATCACTGATTAAATTAATAATATTGAATATATTTGCATTATTGAAGTACGTGCATATGATCTTTGTATTATACAAGACCCCCGTTCGAATCTCGTATAATGCAGATGGTTTTTGAGTAATAGAAACTTACATTGAGATCAAGATTCCCGTTCGAATCTTGTTTTATACAGATGGTTTTTGACTAACAGAAACTTACATTGAGATCAAGACCACCGTTCAAATCTCGTATTATACAGATGGTTTTTGACTAATAGAAACTCACATTGAGATATGTAATTTGGAAAAAATGAAATCTTTGAGTTTCATGGTGATTGCTTCCATTTTTTTCTGTTCAATCAGTTCATTAGACGTTTTTTGTAAATTATTTGTTCGTTCGTGTTATTTATCTTAAATTGGTTCATTTGCTTAACAAATTCACAACACTTTGTGTGAACGATTTGAAAAATCGTTTTTAAAATTAGAAAAGTTGTTAATTGTTTATAAAAGTGTTGAAAAATATATATTATGAAAGCTCACTTGGTGGATGCTGGGATTGAACGATGGATCCTTAGCAACAGAGGTGAACGCTGTACGATGGGAGGGAAATATTTATTCATGCGGGACCTGATTTTTATTTTAATTTCTTGTATTGATTACTCGAACACTATGATTTTTGAAGAACTTCTTGGTAATTATTTAATGGTTTACTTCATTAGAAGCGTATTGGTAAATATACGTATACAGAGCGTGGTTTCCGTACGTCTTTTGCTGCTGAACTCAAGAGACAAACTGAATGTTTGTGTGCTTTTGCAAAACCGGTTGGGTAGGAGTGATGATGATGTGTGCTTGCTGGACGGTGTTCAAACTTGAATTCAAATACAAAGGAAGACCGTTGACACGTTTGGTAAACATCACAGAATACCGCCAGACTAATAAAAACAAGTTTGGTGTAACGGTAGGTAAATAAAAGACATTGTCGGCAAAAAACACAAAAGAAAGATTGCGGACGTTGAAGATAAACATCACAGATAGGAGACAAACTAATAGAAATAAATTTGGTGTAACGGTAGGTAAACAAAAGACATTGTCAGCGAAAAACATAATAGAAAGATTGGGGACGTGGAAGATAAACATCACAGAATGCTGACAGAGTAATAAAAATAACTTCGGTGCCGCGGTAGGTGAACAAAAGACATTGTCTGCGAAAAACATTAAAGAAAGATTGGGGACGCGGTAGGTGAACATGTTGAAACATGTCCGTATGGTATTTGAGAATAGAAAAGAACTTTGATGTTGGGAATGCTGAACACGTGATTACCTTGCGGTTATGAAAATACTTTAAATACGGACTATAGGGATAAATATTTATATAGAGACACCATGCATCTTTTTAGAAGGACGACAGCTACAAAGTTAGCACTGAAGCAATATCCGATATTGAAACAGAAATTTACGAATCATTGTCAGACGAGGAATATGATTTTGATGCGATAGAATCACCGGTACTAACAGTTTCACCAACACCACCATCATCTCCAGTTGTATTTCAAGAACATCACGATTTTGGGCTTTAAAGTGTTGTTGTAATAGTGAAAAAGTGGATCGCGAATGTATAAAGAAGGCTATTGAAAAATTGAATTCTAATGAAACACTAATATGTGAGGGATGTACGGCAGGATCTAATCATGATTTTGCTCATGATTGTATGACTGTGCGTCCAGAATGGAGATTTCCACTAAGATCAAAAATGTCACTTTTATACGTTTATTTTGGAGAAAATGCCTTTTTAAAACCTCCCTCCGAAGATTTTAGATTAATTTTACGTATTTCGTGAGATATTTTACTTGAAAGTTACCTGAAATTTTATATGACGTCACGAGAATGTAAAAATTTTCTGATTGGCTGATGCGTGCGTGACGTTTGATCTCTTATTCCGGGTTTCACTCTTACCAGAAGTGGGTTTTAAGCCGCTGTGACCTCAAAAACATTCATTGTATAACATTTAAAAGACAAGCTTTTTCTTTTAATTATGGAGCCGGGATTTGTAAAAAGTTCTTCCTCCAATCTACCACAAGTTGACAGCGTAATGGTAGCTGAATTTTTTGCGCGAAATCCAAATTTCGTTGGTGCCGAAGTGAGAAGTGCTAAGGCGAGAAGGTAGGTGTTTTTATTATTCTCATTTAACCAGCTGAATTTCTAACAATCTCATTGAATTTAGTGTAGACTACGTTTATTATAGATCATGTACCTAGTTAGTTTAATGCAATAACTATATTGAGGTTTGTATAAATATTAAAGGTTACTTCACTTCGAATTGCATTACCTGCACGTAATACAAACTGTCCTGTATACAAAGTAAAGTGGTGGAGATATTAGTAATACTAAAATATTGATTTATGCTTTGTGTATTTTAGAAGTTAAATGATAAATTAATTAAATCCTTCAACACATGCACACTGATATCCCGAAAGTTATAACCGCGCTTTTCTGCCTGTATTACGTGAAAACAACGGTGCAAGGCTGATTTTGTGTTTGGGAATGTTGTGGATTACTGGTCCCCCATGTAGGTTAGTAGCTGGGTTGGTTTCTGGATTGAGTATAGCCCGCTCCTCCCAGTGATTTTTACGAATCATAGTGAGGATATAGTATACGACAGTGCCTCATCATTTAGCGAGGACTCACGAAGTGCAGTCTTTTAAGGATTATTCATTGAGGATATAGGAACTTGAAAATGAGGTAACAAGGCGACTTTCATTTAATTACTGAGTAATATAAAATAAAATGTACGTCGGTTTGCGTTGCGTTTCCTTGTGTTTTATGGTATGCGAAGTATAATAATGTGCCCTTGTACGTAGTGTATGAGTATATGTGGGGGATTTGAAACACATATCGCATGTCACGTGCACGTGGATGCTTCTTACTACTTCTAAATGTAATAAAATCATTTTTATACGTAGTGCAACAGTAGGAAGTACCCACGCGCACAGATCATGAGGTACTGTTGTATACTCTTACCCATAGTGATTCTAACGATTCATATTAGTTCATAATGAATCGGAATCGCATGTTATAAAGATTTAGGATGTAAATCTTGTGGTAAGGAGGCTTCAGTATAAGTAGTAGTAGTGGTAGTTAGTAGCAATAGTAGTAATAGTACTAGTAGTAGTAGTAGGGACGGGTTAGAAGCCCCGCAGGGATTGGTTGGGTTCTGTTCTCGATATAAGTAGTAGTAGTAGTAACGATTCTTTCAGTTCGGGTGACAAAGAACTGGGGGGAGCGGGCTATACACAAGCCTGGTTTCCTTCTGTACTTAAGTTTATACATTTAATTTACACAATATTGCCGAGCGAGTGTTAGCGAGTGCAGGGTTAGAGCCCCGCAGGGCACGTTGTATTCTGTCTTTATTACGGCTCAATGGAAAGGGGGACCAGTAATCTAGAACCTTGCCTTTGTGTTTGAACTAGATAGTTTGTATTTCGTGAATGATTATCGGTTACAGTATTTAACGTAAGAGCTTTTCCATTTTTTTAAAATACACGGTCCAAAAAGTGATTAAAGACCATTCCTAGCATCATAAATAAGATTGTTTTAGCAGTCCTAAAGCAAAGTAATAACTTCACGTTACCTGAAATCGGTATCTATCATTGTGCGGCCGGCTGAGTTACCGCACGGTACATATAATATTCATAGTTTTTTTTTCAATTTAAGTACAAGGGACTAAATGTTTTTCTTTGCATTATAAATAAGTTTATTTTAACAATAGTAAGGCTTCCTTCACATATACTGTGCGACTCAAAGTAAGTTTTTACGTACTTGGCGGCTCAAAGTAAATTTTACCTGGTAATACTTACTATTAGTAACTTCTGTCATATGGTAGAGGAGCGCGGTGGCTCAGTGGTAGAGCTTTCACCTGAGGTGCTTGGGGTCCCTGGTTCGATCCCAGCTCGCGCCGTGTGGACTTCGTGGTGGACAGATACCGTGCTCGTGGGTTTTCCCGGGGTTCTCCTACTTTCTTCATTCCACCATTTCACTCATCTCTCATCATCACCGTCTCCTTCAGCCTAACCGGCATAACGTGGGACGTAAAACTTAAAGATTTCATTTAATTTTTTTTTTCTCTCATATGGTGTTTTTTAGGTTAGGGTCACTCCATGTCATTTCTACCAAAGTTATTTTCATTTCACCGTCAGCCCATTTGAATCAAAGTTTTCAATCGATACAGATGAATAAGCACTCTACTTTCCGACGTTGCGCCATTCTGAAAAATACTTTAATGGCATTGTCGTATGCAGGAACCTTGGTGACAGTAACGCCAGAAAGTGGTTTAGGGAATTCGCGATTTATTACATACATATAATTATTTTTCCTGTATGTTGTTTATTTATTTATTTTATTTGTTTATTTATTTTTAAGAGCAGGGAGGCCAGCGTATGGTGAGTCAGCGATTGGATTTGTCCAGCTCAAAAGAGAAGACGGATTATGCATAGTGAAAGGACGTGTAACTCCTGAACATAAAGTTAGGAAAAGAGGATACTGTGTCATCGGTGAAATCGATGAACATGATTTTAAAGTCAAACATGTGCGTTGCGAAGACTGTGCAGCTGCAGCAGGTAAATAATTCTTCCATTATTAGGGTAGTTTCGCAATAAACTGAGCTTTCATGAGGAAGATTCTACAGGTTTCTTGAACATTGATTTACGCTGTTTGTTCAATCTGAAAGCAAATTCTTCCAGAAACAAATTTATATATAGTACAGTTGGGTGTAACGATCAACGCCATTGACAAAGATCATCGCACTCAAAGGTGAGGGTTTGTGGTGGAAAAACACCGTGTGTGTGGGGTTTTTCGGGGTTCTCCCGTTTCCTCCCACTTTCTTCATTCCACCATTTCATGCATCTCTCATTATCACCGTCTCCTTTAGCCTAACCGGCATAACCATGGGATGTAAAACTCAAAGATTTCATTTCATTTTTTAAAGGTGAGGGCTCACTTAATCGTGAATTGACAATATAGTGTTCCATGTAGATGAATGATTAAGCTCGACACCTTGTAGTTAAGTAGTCCTTGGTTCGATTGCCGGAGGAGCACAAATAGTTCGGGTCCAGGTTATACTATAGGTTCAGTCTTTCGGACGTTTTCTTAGTTCATTGGAATGCAATGGCAAACTACGATATATTCACCTTGCCCAGGGATCTGCGTTTTGGCAGAACACCATATCATCATCATTATCATTAGTTAACAGCTTGCTGGTCTCAAAACGCTTTTACACTACGGTATCTTCTGAATTTAACGTATCATTCTCCAAGTGCAGTTGATGAACATATAAAGCGTATATGTACGCACTGTATAGTAAGGTGGATCGAAGAAACACTTTTTTCTTTGAATTTGATTGTACGATAGGGCTATTTTTTGTGCGTGCTTGCCTTATATCACATAAATAAAATGTTAGTTTGATTGTGAAATCCTTCAGGGGACAACTTGGCTCTTCTTTTTTTTTCCGAAGGTTATATATATTTCAGTTCTTTCGTATATTAAATAAAAAATAAACATATAATGTTCGTTTTGTGGTAAGAATATTTATTTTCATATTGGGTACGCAACGAGGAGAACATGATGTATTATAAAATACACCTACTGAGTAATGCAGGAAGTCCTCATAACAAACACAAAGGTAAAAAACTATGGACGGACTAAGCCATCGGCGACACACCGTCGCCTTCGAAGGTCCCCTTATGGGTAAAAAAAGAAACGTAGGACAGGGGCAGTTAAAAAGGAAAAGGAATCAAACCTGTTAGGCCTTCGTCCGAAGATAAAATGGCAACTATCCTACATTGAAAGGTGTATGTTGTGAGTGTTGGCAGATGTATGTACAAATGTTACAAAATACCATAAATAACTTTAAAATTTGAGAAAATTCGAAAATAAATAAAAAATAGATGTCAGTTTTTTTTTATGGTAACCATTACACAGAAAAGTAGTGAAAAAATCTCTTTAAAGGTATAAATACCTACATCACGCACGAAAAATCACCAACAATCCACTGGTGAGGAGGGGGAGGGAAGTGAAATAACCAGAATATAAGTGTACGGCAAAGCATATGGAAATAATTCACTGTTGTTTTTGGTTTTCATCTCGTTTATATTATTATTGTTAGTAAGGCAGAAAGAGAGCTGCAGGAGTACTCGCTTTTTTTTTTCTTTTGAAAATTTAAAGTTTAAATAATGATGATTAAAAAAAAATAAATTATTTTCATAAGCTTTGCCGCACGCTTATATTCTTCAAGTTTGTTACTTTACTAGTCTTTTCTTTTCTCGAATCTTCTCAAATTTTAACTTCTTTAAATGTATTTCTTTAGGGCCAAGTTGTCACCTGATCTGATTTTTTTTCTGCATGCGAAGCAGCAAGCAAACCAACCTAAAAATATTACTACAGCAAAATAAATATCACATGCTTAAAAAAAAAAAGCTGAACTCCGTGCTGTTTTTCATTGGTACAACTGTAACTGCCTACTGGTGCCACCATATTAATCAGCTGTTACTTAGCTCCAACCTCATCTACTGGCATTGCTTCGTACTACAAGCTCGGAAAGATGTCCAGGCCTGTGTCTGCAAATTTCCAAACGCTTAGAAACGAAACAAATTTTTTCATGGCACTTTCTTAGTGTTCAGTTGTTTTTTCCTCGTACATACTTAACTTGTAATGTCTCAGAAACATAAAATATAGCACTTTCACTTCAGCAAATTTGCCCTTTTGTATGACTGTGCATTATAAGATGATGTCATGACAGCATTTTTCTTCTTTTAAACACTTTGGATTAACATAAATTAGTATCAGTACGGCATCTTTCTGTACCCGTTTCTTGCACTCT
The DNA here is from genome assembly GCF_964235325.1 of Thermobia domestica. Lineage (NCBI taxonomy): Eukaryota > Metazoa > Arthropoda > Insecta > Zygentoma > Lepismatidae > Thermobia > Thermobia domestica. The sequence goes on along the minus strand of NC_137459.1, from coordinate 214,137,271 downwards.
ATCGAATGTATAAAACTATACAATTCAGTTTTAAAAGACAACTATAGTTCAAGACCCACTAAAAAATAAAATGTGGAGTAAGTCTTCTATCAGTTAAATAATATAATGTGGAGTAACTATCAGTTAAATAATATAAGTTTACTAAATCCATCTTAACACGGATTAAATCTTACCAAATGGACCAATGGATATTAAATTTATGAATACTACGTTCATTACATTTTCGCTGTTACACCCGTGACACTACCTAAAGAAAAAAAAGTCTGAACATTCATACCCCTAAGGGAAATCTCCATTCAGGCAATTTCATTTATTAGAAAGAATGTTCTTAAAATATACGTATGTATTCTTTAAGTAAACACCATTTTTTGTGACATTTACTTCCTTTTTGTATTTTCAGGAGGATGCAAACATGAAATTGCATTACTTATGTGGTTGCATAGGAGGACGGAAGAACCAGCACCAACATCAACAGAATGCTATTGGAAAAAGTCCAGATTGTCCCATGTCGGAGGTAATACAAAATTCGTGTATAGTACAGACCTCGTGCCGTCCGGAAATGCTGACCAGCCACATAGGGACAACGAACTTCCTTGCCTCTGTACTACGACAGGGAAATTTGCTTGACAAACGAAGTTTGCTACATAATCATTTTTCCCAGGTTACTTCAGTTGAAGAATTATCTATTCATAACCTGTGTGAATGGTTTGGGTACACTGGGAAAAATGACTTTGCAGATTTTGAGGCCTTCTGCAAGGAAGTCATGAAAAACTTCGCATGTGAAGAGGCTGCCGAGTTGACGAAGTTGCAGCACAAGTCTCCATTATGGCGACAACTTCGTTTCGGCAGGATTACTGCATCGAAATTATACGAGGCGTCCAACTGTGAAACACCGAATGGAACTTTGGTTGAAGTGATCTTGGGGGCTAAAATAGTGGAAACGCCAGCAATGGTGAGAGGACGCATGCTGGAGGAAAAGGTTCTGGAAATAGTAGAGGGATTGTTACAGAAGAAGTTTTCTAGAACAGGTGTAGTTCTAAATAGAGATCTACCCATATTTGGAGCATCACCTGATGCTATTGCGGAAGACTTTGTTGTGGAAGTGAAGTGTCCTGCTTCTGCTAAAGCTCTTGAAAGATACATTTCTCCAAATCGAGAAATAAAGAAGAAATTTCAGGGCCAAATTCAGCTTCAAATGCACATGTGCAAGAAACCAAATGGGCTATTATGTATTGCGTCCCCAGATTTTGAAACAACAAAGCAAGTAGATATTGTGAATGTGGAGTACAACGAAGCGTTCGTCAAAGAATTAATAAGTAAAGCATCTTTGTTTTGGGAACGGAATATTTTCCCGATCCTTATGCAAAGACAGAAATAATGTGTGAAACTTTCATTTTGTAGCATGTGTTTCTGGTAATCTATATCGAAAACCAGGATATATTGTTGCTAGGATATATTGTTTACTAAATTTACAACGCAAGAAGTCTTCTCGCACTGCCTGTGAAATTAAATATAATAATAGTAGTAATTTCGTAACAGCCTTTACATTCCATAAAAAGTCGTCGGGTATAGTAATGGCCTCGTTGTTGTCGAGATTGTTTCGGTCTTCCCACCTTTCTCTCTCCCTCACTTTTGTAGTTTGTTCCACAAGCTTTCTTTGTCGCGAGATTCCCACATACACAAACACGCAGTCCATAATAGGCTCGTGTTTCGGATTTCGATGTGTGCTGTGATTGCTCTCCCTTCAGTTACAAAGACTGACAAAGATGACGTATGAAATGTACGTACAATCGGGAACAAAATTGGGACACTTCTCGTACAATTTGTATCGGAAGTGTTCCATTTTTGGACCTGGCTGTACATGGTTATAAGATCTAATTATTACTTTCCAACTTATCCAGGCGTAAATTTTCTTTTGAGACCACCCACTCTTCCACCTTTTGCAAAAGTCGAAAAACTTTCTGTTCAGTACAAATTTTTACTCCGTCTTAAGGAAGTATTCAAAAGAAGTCTTCTGTATCTATTATAATGTTTCCGTTACTAGCCCAGCGACAAAATAGCCGGAAGCTAAGAACTTCATGCCTGTCTTTTTTTTTTTTAACTTAGTAATTCGTTTATGTTCGGGACACAATGAAGTAATTTCGCACCAAACACATGAGAGAGGGTCGTTGAAATCTGGAAACAGTAGTAAGTAGTAATGTCAAAACGCCTAATGCAAGTGGTGCCAGACGATTTCTTTCGTAATCTAGACATTTAACGTCTAACATAAATAGTAAAATGTGAAAATAACTATGTATATAAAGTAACACGTAATTGTATATGTAAGGTTGTACTTTGATATCTGTATATGTAGATATTCAAATGAAATAATTGGGAAAAATAGCGTATTGTTCTAACATGTTGAAACGTTGCGTGTCTCTGTATATGATAACGTAAAGAGCGTGCTTTTTATTGAAAAAAAAAAAAACATTATCAAGAACCATATATTTTTATGTATTACCAAGTCTTATTCTGATCAAACGTCAGAATGTAGTTGCGTTTTAACTTTTATGCACTCTTTTTGAAGTGTTACATATATATATATATATATATATATATATATATATATATATATAAAGGGTTATTGATTTGAAACACTAATCACGTGAACGGCGGTGATCGTACAAAATAAAGAAACAAGGTTGACTCACCGCAGTAATAACAGAAAAAAGAAATCCAAAAGTACTTTCAAAGTCATCACAACTCCATCTTCTCTTTGTCAGTAATTCAAAAAGCAGTGTAGTTTGTGTTTTGTTCGCACTTCGAAGTTTTATTTTACCGCGCCTCTTTTCGAATTACTTACCAACAGAAGATGGAGCTGTGGATACTTTGAAAGTTATTAATGTTTTATACTAATAATAACTTGAAGAAAACACACTTTTTTGATATATGAAGTAAAACTCAATATGTGTAAATAATTATGTATATAAAGTAAAACATAATTGCATATGTAAGGTTGTACTTTGTTATCCGTATATGTAGATATTTAAATGAAATAATTGGGAAAAATAACGTACTATGTTAACATGTTGAAACGTTGCGTATCTTGTACATGATAAAAATATAAAGCAATGTAAGTTGATAGTTTCATAGCGTGCTTTCTATTGACAAACATTGTCGGTATGCTTAATTAACCTGTAAAAAATATTAGTGCTCTAAAACAATATAATCTGGATGTATTTCTTAATGTATTTTCAAGACATGTTGACCGAATGTCAGAATGTAGTTCCGATATATATATATATATATTTTTTTTTTTATTTTTGACTGGCTTTCTGAAATTTGTTACATATGAAAGAAAGTTGTTGATGTTTTGTACTAATAATAATCTGAAGAAAACAGTAGTCCCTGCTTTGGAAATCAAAAATTATGGAGTAAAACCCGATATGTGATTATATATCATTTCGGTACATTATCATTTATGGAAATCTCAGTGGAAACCAAGTCTAGCTAATTGTTATTATTGTATGTAGAAATGTAGGAATATCCTACACGTATTTAGCTATAATGACAAAGCACTAAACCCTGTTTGCAATAAAAATGATTTTAAAATTGACCGAAACGATCTTCCATTAACGTATTAAGGTTTAAAATATTTTAAGATATAAAGCATGTACTTGTTTTTTTTAACAATAAACCGTTGTTTTACCTCCCTAAATATGCAGTTTTCTTTACACTGTGCAGTTCAGTAGATATTTTGATAGACCTGTCTGATCTTACTATGCAGACTACATTAATCCAACCGAGAAATTTTGTCCTTCACCTGGACTCGAACCTGCCGAACAGCAAAATTTTACGTGAAAAGTCGATCATTCGATCTGGGCTCACTACACTTGAATGATCTTTTGTAACGCTATTTTACTTAAAAAAAGTATGTAAAATAAATAAATATAATAATCTGTGATTGTGTTTGAATGATGTTCTCTTTCCTTAAGACTACAGAGTATGCAAATGTATCACTGACTGGTGGTAACGAACCTACTGGGTCCGTGTGGGCTTGCCATCAACAGTCACTGACACATTTACCAAGCCAATCATCTACGGAAAATAGAACTCAAATTTGCCCAAATGAGAAGATTGCAGAGCCTCTTCCAACTCAACTCACAGTCCGGTATCCAGGCCTGCAGTTCATCATCCGCATCCCACCGTGAAATAGGTTGCGAACCACAAACTACTGACACAGGACATCGACCTACGAGTGGAGCTGACAATGAGCACCGTGGAGATCTTAATTTTGTCTGTAAAAGCCCTATCAAAATAAAAAGAAAATCTCATATGAATCCCAAACAGAATTTTGTAGCGCAACGGAAAAAAAAAATCCAAACTGAGATTTTGATCAAACTGGTAGAGAAGTAATGAAATTCTGCAGACTCGGTTGTTTCCAACCCCGGTCACACTAAGGAAAAATCTCTTTCTTCGATTCACAGCTATTTCATTTCACCAGTAAAAGAATTGTGTACGTACTGTTCTTTACCTTGTCCATACTTCATACACTATTAAAACATAACTGTACTCAAATTTACTTCTTAAAACTAAAATGCTATATTCTGTACTTGAAAAGAAAGATGTTACTTCACGGCTAGTAATTTTTTATTTGACATCATTCATTGAATATAGAGTTTAAAACGAAATATATATAAACACTTCGCTTTAGCCCTGATTCGTTTTACGTATCTTTAAATTATCATGTTATTATAATAAACATATCAGCTACTAATTACTAACCATAAACATGAATTGCGTCCAGAAATCGTCGATTTATTCTTCTGTTTTATACGTACATTAAATATCAACAGCAACCATAGCTTTTATACATATCTTCCAATTTCGTGTGTATAGCTCAGTAATGAGCTTTTTCCATAGCAACTAATAATCTCGACAATAACAACATGTTCTATCAATAACAACGTTCTTTCTTTTAATTATATCTAAGCTATATGCTTAATTATTGCGCCTCTGATCAATGTTGATAATATAGGTACAGATTAATTATAATAGGGATATATCGCTGTAAATGTCGCCCAGAACGGGAATTCCGTAACAGTATTACAGTGAAGGAAAGAACCCTGTGTATTTTCAAAACATTCACTTTTTGAATAGCCCTCGTACTAATTATTATTACATCAATCCTCGTATTAATTATTATTATTACATCAATATAAATATTTTTCTTTTCTCTTCTTTCTCCATATATATATATCAATTCATTTATAACAATATTTTTCTTTTATTACTAATTACATATCATAAAACGTCGATTCATTACAAATATCATTTATGGGTCTATTCAAAATTATAAGTAATTGATGACTTACGCAGAGTTACTAGTTAATTGTTCCTCTTTTACATTAAGCGATAACATCCATATACAAACAACATTATTTATAATTAAGATCGTCATCTTATCAAGACAACAACAAGATCAGAAGGCAATAATTACATTTAAAAGCTTCAGTTTAAGTTCACTGTCATGGATTTCAAGTTAATACAATCGAATCTCTTTTTAAACACATAAGATGAAATAGAGATGAACAAAACAATAGGTATATCATAAGAGAAAGACTTAATAAGGCACATAATATTAAGACATATGCTAACATAAATTCAGCAACCGCGATCATAAACATGAACTCAACAAGATTAAATAACATAAGACAAAATATACATAATATATCGGCATAAAAATATTTTGTTTTCCCCTTCTGAACAAAATGTTATTATTCGAACAAAGTACTGATAATAGACAAAATCATAACGTTATTTAAAGTAAAATTACTTAAATACAACCTTCTCAAACTCCGTAACTCAAATCTAAGTTACATGTCCAAAAGATCCAATCAAACTAAACAAGGAGTCACAAACGAGAATATAGCCATCTTCAATTGTCTGATTCAACGTATCTATGCCAAGAATTTGAGCACATTTCTTAGCAAGAATAAATCCAATTCCTCCAGTGGCACAACACACATCTATGAAGGAAGTTTCTTCGTCAACTTCAACCACTTTCGTGATGGAAGTATAAAGCTGCTCGGCTATCAAAGCATTCACTTGAAAATAATAATCTGGAGATACTCGGAAATTCACGTCACATATAGTTTCTTTCACATATTCTTTCCCGAACAACAGCTGCAGTGGTGGAGGTTTCTCACCTTCTTCCTTTTCAGTGGAGATCAGGAAATAGAACGATGTCACATTCAAACAGTTACCTTCTCTGTTTTGGAAATAATCTTTCAAATCATGCGTAATTTTTCTTATAGGCGAATGCTTCAGAAAGTCTGCAAGTCCTTCATTCTTCTCTTTTCTTTCTTCTGTCCAATCTGCTAAATCCAAATTCCTTCTCGGCAACAAATCCATCAGTCGCGTGAGTGAAGATTTTATTTCTTCATTATTCTTCTTCAACTGTTCTCCATAAGTAACATCCCACAAAGGTATTGTTGCCTGTTTTATTCTATCTCCTACAGGTAGCTCAACTTTCGCCTTTTTAGAATCCTTATCAACAGAGTTTTCCAATTTTCGTTTACGATGATCAGCTTCGGCAACTTCGGCTGAAAGAACTCGCTTCTTCCAACTGTATCCATTCAAGGTCTTCACTGCCATCTGTTGGTCTTCTTCAGTTTTAAAGATCAAATAAATCCAAGAACTCGCTCTCTTCGGCGACTTAATAATATGGCTTCCCAACTTCAAATCGTCTGTCAACAATTTCTTCAATTTCTCTAACCGGTATAATCTCGGTAGACCTTTCACTTCAATTTTGAATACGCCTGTAGTAGTAGTGGAGGTTTCCTTGGCCGGAGATGACGGTTCTTCTTCAATTGTAACATCTCCCGCATCACCGTTCGTCACAGGTTCAATTGTTTCATTTCCATCCTGTTCTTCAATATTTTCATTTCGTTCATCGACTTTCTTCTGATCTTCTTCCGGTTCTACTTTCTTATTCGCATCAGTACCGTTCACCCTTTTAATCAATACGTGCAAATCCTCTTTCAAACTATGCTGTAGCCGATCGAAACTTTCTTGTACACCTTGTACTTTATCTGCAAGAGATTTTTGCTGCGCTAGTATCTGTTCTAGCTTTTCATCGTACAATTTTTGTTGTTGATCAAATTTCTGTTCTAGCTTTTCATCTAGCTTTTCATGCTTTTCATCTAGCTTTTCATCTAGCTTTTCATGCTTTTCATCGTATAATTTTTGTTGTTGATCAAATTTCTGTTCTAGCTTTTCATCTAGTAGTCGACTAAACACATCAATAAGATTAGAATAGGAATGTTCAGACAGAGTTACGGCATTTCCAGATATGGTTTCATTTGAAATACTGGGTACTTCTTCAATCTCGGAATCCTGCATATTAGCAATTCTTTGTATTCTCTTCCCACTTCTCAAAGTAGTGAAACTCATAAAATACGTATACACATAAACTCAGTTCTTACTATTCTTCGGAACTAAATAGTATAGTATAGTCCCGTGTCTTCGGCACCAGATAAAACGAAATATATATAAACACTTCGCTTTAGCCCTGATTCGTTTTACGTATCTTTAAATTATCATGTTATTATAATAAACATATCAGCTACTAATTACTAACCATAAACATGAATTGCGTCCAGAAATCGTCGATTTATTCTTCTGTTTTATACGTACATTAAATATCAACAGCAACCATAGCTTTTATACATATCTTCCAATTTCGTGTGTATAGCTCAGTAATGAGCTTTTTCCATAGCAACTAATAATCTCGACAATAACAACATGTTCTATCAATAACAACGTTCTTTCTTTTAATTATATCTAAGCTATATGCTTAATTATTGCGCCTCTGATCAATGTTGATAATATAGGTACAGATTAATTATAATAGGGATATATCGCTGTAAGTTGACAGGAAAATCTGAATTTTAAAAAATCTTTACATTTGCTTGTGCGGATATACCCATCTGTATCGAAATCAACCAAAAGAAAATAACATTAAAGATTTCTAAATCTTCAGAGCCGAAATATTGTTTACTTTTCATTCAGTTTCAACAACATTCTTTAAAAAATGCATATTCATTAATATTCTCGATATTCGTAGACATTTACATTATAACGACACAAAACAATGAAAATCAACAACACATTACATTTAAATCTACACTAGGCCAATCTACACATTCTCTGTGGTTAGCTATTTTGATTCTCTTTTCTTTTCGGTGTTCAAACCTCTGTGCGCTGAAGTTGTGGCCGGCATAGAGGGTTTACGCTTTCTTAGCTACCTCCCTTGAAGCTCGGACCTTCATTAAACAACTAGCACAGGTAACACTCAATGGAAAATTTACACAATACTTAAACCTAACTATACTACCTTAACCTAAGAATAAAAAAAAAAAAATCATACACATGAAGCACCCTTTTCATTCACAAATTATGTTTCTTTAGCTAGCACAGTTTTCACTAAAGATAAAATTACTTTATATATACTAGGTGTCAACAAAGTACCGGGCCATGTTACATTGTGCCGAGCATAAGGTAACAGCTAATTCACAATACTGTTTAGGAAACTAACAGTAATTGTAAATTAGATAATCCACAAGCAATATACACACAATAATCAATATTACCTAAAGACCTAATTTCCAAGCAAGCATGAGGAACCAGTGTCTTAAAGTCTCTCAAACGCTTTATGATTCTTTCTACGTTGATTCGTAAACTTGCTATTTGTTTAGTTGCCTTGCATTCCATTTTTGTCATCTGTGCATTCTCTGCAACGCTCGGAGGTCGTACAAGCGTCATTTATTTTGCAGTAGCAGCGTCTCTATACTTTTGAACCCCCTATCAGCCATAACAACCATACCCTCAGTTACTTTATCAAGGTATCCGCAATCTTCCAATAGTGCCGCGTCTGTTACTCGGCCATCATATCCGCGGGAAATAAAATTGATTAGTCCATCAGGTGTTACAGATATGAGAAATTTCAGTGTGTTACACTTCTTGTATTCTGACCAAGTTAGCGCTTGATGCACAGGATTACTTGGTTTCTCAATTTCTATTTCAAAGCAATCTATAATACTTTCCACGTTTGTATATCGTGCTTGGAAAGCCACTGGAAGTTGCCTGTGTAGCATTTCCTTTGGTGGCCATACGACAAGCTGTTTTAAGTTATATGCAATATGAGGAATATGAGTAAGAAATATTTTATTAGCGTAAGAGGATGACACACCAAAGTCGTCAGCAAGAATAGCAAAAGACTCATTGAGACGTATTTTTTTAAGGATAAGTAAAACCACGTCCTCTGCTGTGAATGTTTTGCTATTAATTTGTATTTGTTGTGCTAACAAATCAATAATGTATAAATGATCGCTTGGTATTCCTAAATATCTCAAAGGCGATCTTCTTAGAAGAACCCTTGTTCTTGAGCGACTATTTATCTTGAAAGTGCTGTCAGAATTACCAACTAAGCTACTGTCACTATCATTGGCACTAGTGTTTTCACTTCCCCAGCATGAATTTTCGTCCTCAGCTTCTGTTTCGGATTCAGAAAAGACATCGTCTACTTTAAGTTTCTTTTCCGGTATCTTAATTGGAGACAATGACACTGAACTCGTGTTTGGTTTTGCTGAAACACCCGCGTTTACAAGAAAATCAAACATTTTACTATTACACATTGTTGCTTTGCTTCGTCGTAGAGGTTTGGCTTGCACACCAACATCACGAATGGAACATCCAAGTTGTTGCTCGACTTCAGGGTTATTAGAAGGCAATTCCTTACCAGTTTCATCACAATTTACGGCCAGAGACACTGAAAATAGAAGAAAGAAATACTTCTTTAAACACTGAACTGTGTGAGGCAAATGAGTTTTCAAAGGTTGAATGCTTTATAAACACCAAATATATTAGGTTCATGTAAGAGACAAAGCGAGCGAGCAACAGATTTTGAATCAACCTCTTCAAGTAGAAGAACGCATACATAAAGCATCCGATAAACTGTATCATTTTTTTTTAATCTGAAGAGAACCAATGCCATACTGTATAAGCAAAGGTTTAATGGCATGTTTTAAAATGTTCACAAAAATCGTATTATAAAAATGATTTATCGTTCTGTTGCACGCAGCCAGTTTAACATACTTGTCACTCGCTCGCTTTCTGTCAGACATGACTCCTGGTTATTATGACTATAAGGTCAGGGTGACGAGTGAACGGGAAATCCTTGAAAAATCTGGGAATTCTCAGATTTTCTGCTAATAATCAGCAAAATTTCAATCTTTCGAGAAAAATAAAGCAGTGTTTTTCTGTAACCGTGTGAACTTTTTGCCAAGATTCATTTTTGAAATAGCTGGACCCTAGTCAGTATTTCAATTAATTGCATTATTATATGTAATTTAGTAATATTTGCGCGAAAATAACATTGTTTAGTAATAATATATTGCTATACCAAAAAAAAAAAAAAAATACATGGAACTTCAGAATAGTTCCGCTCGCAACCTACTGCAGGTACTTATTAGTTCAATATTTGAATAAATTTCTCCCAGTTAATAAACCAAGAACATTAAAGACTTCAAAACGAAGGTTTGAAAAAAAAAGCTCTTAGAATTTTTTAGCGACATTTTTAAGGGATCACTTGCTGTTTTTGAAGAAATTAGTTTAACGGAAAACCTCATAACTTTTTAGGCATTTTAAAGATATCAAAATGCTTTAAAAAAGAAAAAAAAACTTCAGCAAGAAATTATACAGTATTTCAATTTTTTTTCTTCAAAATTACATTGATTTACACAAGTTATGGCAGCCAAGGAGACTGGTTAAAGTGCATGATTCATCACTTTCGTAACATATGTGCTGGATATTTCGCAAAGTTCTATATTTCTAAATTCAGTTCTCAAGTTTGTGAGTCTCTTCTTAAAATGAAATTCTCAAAAGGCAGTGTTGAGAAAAAACAGTAACAGATATATATATAGCTTGCGTGAAGCCAGTCTTTTACAAATACACTTGGAGAGCTTACTGTAAAGTGACAATTTATAAAATCTACAATAATTTCATGTGATTAAGTTATTTACTAGCACTATAATTGTTCAAACATGCCATGCATTATGTAATAAATTAGAAATAGACCACAGATTTTTCTTAAACACGAGAAAAGCCTTGCATAAACTATATGCACCGAGATCACCAACAAATATTAATAAAGAAAAACATCCTTAAGCATTCGTACTTGATCAAATAAAAGGAGAACGTTCCTTTCAGCTAGATGTATATTTTTAAATATGTACCTTCCTAAAAAAAAAAAAAAAAAAAAAGCCGATGATTTCTCCTTCCCTATCCAGATTCCATGTTTGACTAACTAACAGATGCATTCATGACAGTAGTGCGTCTCAAATGAGCTCTTACAGGAAGTTTGATACCATGCTTATTAAAAATTCATTCGTTACACACATAGTTATATTTAACATGCAAGTTAATGTGGACGTTACCTTCAAGTTCTTCTCCAACACTGGGCGTTGCTTCTTGCTCTAGTTCTTCTCCGACATTGGACATAGCTTCTTGCACTAGTCGTTTCCTATGCCTCTTCTCATAAGCTGCTCTGGACTTCATGGAGCAAGTTTCATGTCGAGGTTGACAATCAAAAATATGGGGAACCACCGATTTCTTAAGGATAATACGACTTCCCGGCATCAATCTGAATCGCACGTAGTTCTCCATGTCCTCCTCCAACTATACGTGAAGATAGAAAAAAAAAAATAGAAATCAGAATAGGCTTCGTACAGAATAGTTGATAACAAGCTAACTACTGTTAAATTCAAAGTATTTTCAAACACACAAAACAACCTATTTTATTAAAACTCATAAGCGGTTTTGACACTTATAATTAGGTTTCGTTTTTTTTATTTTTGGTTAGCGTACGCACCTTTGGCGTGGGAGTCCCGGGTTCGATTCCCGGCGGGAGCTCATGTGGTTCGGATTCCACGTTAATCAGTAGGTCCACGTCTCATATAGCCTCGCTGCTGAACGGGACGTTAAACTCAATCAATCAATCAATCAAATCAATTAGGTTTCGTACTTCGTTACAGGTAAGAAACCAGGTGATTCGGACATATCACTGCCTTGATAAGAGGTTTACAAAGTGGTCTGGTCCTATGTGTTGAGATAATATCCCAGTATTTGCCTCGTGTAAATGACAGAAAACCATTTACTACCCACTCCATACACCTCAGAATTATACCTGACTGCCACGCGTTATAGGGGAAATCTCTCATTACATTGCGATTGTTACTCCCGCATTTTGGCATAAATAGACCTACGATGTGTATAGTTGGATAGATTCCCTTTGCCGTGTACGTGTGCAAACACTGCGAGAGTTCCGAAGGAAACAGAAGGAAATTCAAATTTGTGAAAGTATTTGAGGGGAAAGAAAATACTCTCTCACTCCTCCTCTTCTCTGTCACATTCACGTAGTTGCACTCCCATCTACCTTCTATGAAACTCTTGCTGCATTTGCAATAGTACAAGGCACAGGGATCATTAGTGAACGCTCCCCATAAACTAGCTGCATATTTCTCTGCAAAATTTTAAACAACAAATCAGTTTTTGGAACAGACATCTTCAAGGGTTAGCAGCAAATGTAAGTTCCTTAAATTGTCAATAGCCGGTGCACACGCGTTATATGATGAAAAGGGTGTACCATTTTCCGAATTTAACAGTATCGAGCCTTCCATATACAAAAATACCAGTTCTTGGTTAAAACTACGCAGAGAAAAGGCATGTGCAGCTAGGGGTCAAGTATTGGAAAGTTGCAGTTGCAGTAGTAAAAACCACAAAGAAGAAATTTATTATTTGTTAATTGGGGGTTAAATTCGGAAGTTACCATCTCGGCAAGAAATGGATAATTTAGTCATCATAATCTAACTTCACCCTACCCAACTTATCCTAACCTAATCTGACCTAAATTGACCGGGATGGCAACACCGGAACCTAACTTAACTTGACCTACTATATAACCTAACATAACCCAAAGGGACAGGGATGGCAACTTGGGAACAAATGCCGTTAACGGAAAGGAGAGAAGGAAGGGACCGGACCCCCAACTTTGAGGCCACATCGGCTCTTTAGATAAAGCTAGGATTTGGAAAGGAAGCGGTCCTGGCCATTTTAGAAAAGGTACCATCCCGGCATTCGCTTGAAGAAAGGAAACCTTCAATCAGGATGTCCGGTCTGAACGAGATTCGAACCCACACTCGGCGTACCCAGTGCCGCGTGGCAGACGTACTCCACTGACTGGGTCACACACACACACAGAAGAAAGTAAGCGTACTAATAACCGTAAGCGGCAAGGGTAAATAAAACTACTGCGCGACTAATAACGCTATTTTTTTAAAGTGCAAGTAAAAGATATCACATAGTAATAGCCTTCGTATGAGGAAGTTTAAAACATTTTTGGTGCAAATTGGCGTAACTTTACCTAACCCAAAGTCAAGAAAATGTGTATGGCGGGACAGTCACCTACGCCCTTCTCCCTTCAACTAACGAATATCTTAAATGTAAAGTAATAAGTGAAAATTTGTTAAATCCTTCAACTCTTTTTGTAATTAAATTCCCGAGGTACTCTGCGATAATAAACATTGCACTTAGTTATAAACAAAAGTAAACAGAGGTCATGTTATTATTTGATGTCTTACATTCTGAAGTAAGGAATAGGTACACGCATCTATATCCTTGTACTTAAATGTAGCGGTTATAAAATCATTAAACCTAGTGCTTCCCTAACAGGCTAAAAAATGTAGGCAAATATTTCATTTTAGCTATGATTAGAGATTTACTATTTTCTATTCAAAAATAAATATTTGATTTTTAAAAATTACTTACATTGAAATGATCTTCACAAACAAAACAGACAGTTGATTCTTTGACAGAGTTCTCACGGCGCACAGCTTTCATCCATAATTGTCGCCTCTTCCTATCTTGTGGCACTGTCACGAATACTTTATCAGGATTTTTAATCGTCGTACTTTTGCACAAGGGAACTATACACCATTTATTTTGTTTTTTTGTCGAGATAATGACATTCAACAAGGACCTCCTTCAATCATATGATACCTAATACTTGGATTTCGTTTGTCATTTGTTATGTAGTGTATGAGGAATGACGTAATAATATGGCGACGGGTTGTTTTGTGCGCAACTTAGAAGACTTGACAATCAAAGCCAATTTTAAGCATGATAGGGGCAGCTGTCGTAAAAAAGAAAATTATTTTTGTGGTCAGTGATTATAGTAGTTATTTTTAGTGCATTAAAAAAATAGTGGAAATCTCCATTATTGAAAACCCGCGCTTGGAGTATTATAGCAAGTCCTAGTGTTGAAGATGATGTGTTTTATTTGTACGCAAACACGCATATTATCGGACTATTAACAAGAGAAAAAAATTATGATGCCTATGTGGAATTATTAAGTGATACAGACTATTTACCGGAATTACTAGAGATTTTCATAAGAAAAGACAAACGGAAAGCGAATATTTCAGATTGAAAAAAATGTATTCGAATAGTGATAGTGTTTCATGTGTGCTATGTACTGGTGAAAACATTAATGTGAACTGTGTATTAAAAACTATAAAAGTATACTTACACAACAATAATCCAATGGAATGCGTGGAATGCAAGTTAAATCTTCCTCATGAATGTAGACATTTTCATAATACTGGAACATTTGCAGTGAAGTATTTATCTCTTGATAAAACTCTTAGTGAACTCTCTGAAGTGTTTGAACAAGAACATAGTGAAATCTCACTTCTATGCTTTAGGCATAAAACTTGTGATCTTTTACAAAATACAGAATTAGTTGGAGAGATAATTCCGTTTTTTATTTATCATACAAATGAAATTTCACCATGTGTAAATCAATATATTACCGATATTCAAGATTTCAAGGTAAAATTCAAGGTAAAATGTCTTATAACGGATTTATTATTCGTGAGTTTTGTTTAACGGCATGCGATGATACAGTAAATTTACATTGCTTGGTAAAATCACCAGTAGAATATAATTTATTATCACTAGGATGTCAAAAACAAATTGACTGGTTAACATTAAATTTACATGGTTTGGAATGGAATAGCAAAACTGGATATACTGTATCGTGCATACGAAACCTTGTATATCAATTATGCGCAAAGTATTCAACTTTTTATTGTAAAGGTTTAGAGAAATTTCCTTGGATTAAAAGAATATTTGTATTAGATAATGTCATTGATTTAGAAGCAAAACATTGTCCTTCGTTAAATGAATTATGTGGAAATACATTTAATGAATATTGTTCTTTTCACACAACTATTGTAAAGAAATCAGGATGTGCATATCGTAATGCACAACAGTTGAATTATTGGTGGAAATATGAAAGATCAACAGCATTAACTAATGCATTATCAAGATTGTATTGAGGAATTGTAAATAAAATGCATGGATGTAAGTTTAAAAAAAATATTGCAAATTAAAAAAACTAAATATATAATAAAAATAAAAAATAAAAAATATTTGTGTTTTCTTTTTAAAATTTTGTTTACATGTTTATAAACGATATCATCATTATTTTTCAAATTTTTCTTGTTAAACAATTTTAAACACTTCAAATGATTGAGTGCGAATAATATGATGCAGAAAATATAAAACAAAATATCCACATAACAAAGAATTATCATGTTGATATTGTTAATTATTTGTAAAGTACATTTTAGTATTTTTCGACAAAAAGTTTTTTATTTCCTTGGGAATGTCCATAGCAAGACTGTCAAAGTAGAAACCATGTTTTTTCTTACTGATGTACACTGCAATCCAGTGGGAACCAGCAGAATCAGATGTATCAAGATTAATCACAAGTGCCGCAGGAGGTTTTACCGTTACAGGAAGTTTGACAATAGGGTAAATTCCAGTAACACTTGCTCCAGTTACTTTATCACTTAGTAACACTTTTAATAATTGGTCACTATACATGATGACGATTATTATTTTTAATTGTAGTAGGTATGTAATTATCACTGTTATTCACATGTAACACATAGTCATACACTTTCACATATTCACTATACAGTAATGCTTCATGAACACTACACCTATATTGTCCGAAACGATGCTTATTATGTGCACACCGATGAACGTGCAAACTTAATGCAGTATACTTTGGACAGTTTATTTCTTCTAAATTTGTAACTTCTCTTTGAAGAATTTCTTTAAGAAAACACTTTCTATTTATTCCGTATGTGTATATGGTTGTAGTATTTGAACAATATGTTTGAAGTATTTCCTTAAGATGTGAATATTCTACATCCCCTTCGTGCCAGGTAATGCCATACACATTCTCACCTAGATATTTGTTTGTAATTACGATTGGCTCAGCTAACTTATTTAAAGGAAATGGTGGTTTAAAAATCCAATTTTGGAAAAAGGGAACGTCAGGATTTACAATGGCTAGCTCTTTTAGAATAAAGTCATCTTCGTTATCATGATACGCTGAGAAGTGTACAACAACCCTCATCGTACTCAACTGAATAAATTAGGTGTTATTAGTATAAATATTTCTGTCTTTGTCTACTTGTGCTAAAGAATCGAATTGCGCGTATACAATGCATGTAACAGGTTCAGTTAAATTTTCTGAATAAAATATACTTTTAAATTTACAGGGGAATCGCGTACTACATCCCACGTGTTATCATCTAAAGTTCCTGTTGGAGATAGAATAAAAGCATACAGACCATATCCGTTTGGATACTCATCAAGAGTAACAGTATGTGAGTAATTTTGATAATATATACCAGTACCTGAAATCAAAGTATAGTAACTTAGAAGGTATAAATTATTATTAAAATCAGGAGTGAGGGGGTTGGGAGGAAATGATTTTGAGCCGACTTGTAATTGCAGTTTGTTAACGTTGAAGTTTCGAAATTCAAAGGGATTAAGATGTGAATTCCAATTGAATGCTGTGTTGGATATGAAACCAATAACCAGGCCTTTAGGAACATTAACCAGGAAAAGATTATCAATGTTGTAAGACTTTACTTGTGCAGGTATAGTATAAGATCTTGTCTCCACTCTCGTGAGAGGTAACTTGGCTGTTTCCGAACCCATTCGTGTATTTAATTGCATAGCAAAATCGGCAGCTACATAAATACTTCGTACATGAAGAATAACTTCCTCAAGTGCAACTTTATAACTTGTATATTCAGGAAACATTAAGCAAAAATTATCTTTACTACGATGTAGTTTTACACGCAAACTTGCTTTTTTTAGGGAGCATACGATCTAAACTTACAATATCAGTATGAAGACGTCCATACATTTCAAAAGATGTACTATTTTTCACCTTATTAGCACGTTTTTGAAAACCAGCATTTATATTATCTAATTTATTAAATTTTTTTGCAGCATCTTTATGCCACATGGCACATGCTAAATGTGTTTGAGAAAAATCATAAGAATAATTTAGTAATGTTTCAATATATGCACGATAAGGATAAGATCCTGATGAAGAACTAATTAATTTATTATTTAACGAAATCTCAATTTGACTAAATAAAGAATGTAAGAAATTATTTACGGGCAACAGTATCATCATTAGCTAAAGTTGTGCCATCAGCTTTAGTAATTTTACAACGTACATAAAGATATAGATATGCAGGATGAATAAATTCCCCCGTTTCACCCGGAATAATAAATTCAATAGGTCCTTCTGAGGTTAATGTGGAAATAGGACGATATTCAGCATTTGTAGTTGCTTCAATAGCTGTTTGTGTCATTGGTATAGAAAAGAAATCAAATTCATTGGTACAACATTCAAAACTACTTGAATTTAGGAGCACCATTATGAAAAGATGTCGTGTATATGTTTACGTTTTGTTGGTGGTCCGAAGTTTACAATTGCAGGAGCTTTCCTCTTGCGTGACCGTCTCTTGCCGTTACCAGTTAGCAACTACCCAACTTTATTAATTGCTTTTGTCTCTAAACTATTACCAGCTTCTTTTACACGCGAACGAACCGATTCTTTAAATGGTCGAGTTTCTAATACATCACCCGCATCTTGCATACCAGTTTGTAATGCTTGACGTCCTACAGTTTCTGCACCTTGTTTAAGAAATAGTAAAGCAAAACGAAATAATCCTTTAACCCTTTCCTGATCCTGGAATTTTGGGCTATTTTTTAAACTTTCAGTCAGGCAGCTACTGTATCGACACTATTTATCCTAGGATCATGGTTCATACCTCATTCTCTTCAGAATAGAGCTGGCTTTCAAATGGTACCACTTGCATGCTCATACCATATACCAAAAGCGGGAAAAATGTCAAAGTGAAAGTTTCGGAGGGAATTTTTTTTCTCGAACTTTGGCCCCCCTGGACCCCCCTGTGTCAACGTAGCCATCTAAAAAAATCTGAGAAATAGTTCTTGGTATGGTAAATGCCTGTGCCAAATTTCAAGTTTCTATCTTGAATAGTAAGGGAGGGAGAAATTGTATCAAAATTTCCCACCATCCCCCAAATTACCACAAAACACTATGATCTCAGGGAAAAAGTTCCTGAGACATCCCTAATTACCCTAGGGTTATGTGTCGCCCATATTCTCTTCTGAATAGAACTGCCTTTCAGGCGGTACCATTCACATGCCTCCATCATGTATCTAAGGCGGGAAATTGCAGAAAAATGATTTTTTGTTCTAAATTTCCCTTTTTTCAACTTTTAGCCCCTCTGGACCCCCTGTTTTAACGCAGAAATCTGAAAGAAAACATGTTAAACACTACTCCGTGGACTGAATGTTTGTGCACAGTTTCAATCTTCTAGGTGCAAAAATAAGCCCGCCAGAAAAAAATTTAGAAATTTTCCCATGTTACCCTATACAGAAGTATATTTTTTAAAAAAAATCACTGAGACGTCCCGAATTACCCTAGAATAATAATTTGAACGTCATTCTCTTCAGAATGGAACTACCTTTTAGACGGTATGACTCACGTGTCTCCATCATGTATGTGAGGCGAGAAAATCCTGAAAAACGGGATTTTTTTGGTCTAAAAATCCCTTTTTTCAGTTTTCCTCCTCTGGACCCCCCTGTTTTAACGAAGAGATCTGAAAAGAATCTGATAAATACTACTAGGTAGGCTGAATGTTTGTGCACAATTTCAATCTTCTAGGTGCAAAAGTAAGCCCGCCAAAAAAAATATACCCACCATGTCCCATTTTTCCCTATATAGAAGTATATTTTTCAAAAAATCCATGAGACGTCCCTAATTACCCTAGGACAATGACTCGACCGTCATTGTCTTCAGAATGGAACTGCCTTTCAGACGGTATGACTCGCGTGTCCCCATCATGTATGTGTGGCGGGAAAATGACGAGAAACGGAATTTTGGGGTTAAAAATATCCCTTTTTCACCCCTTTGCCCCTCTGGTTCCCCCCCTGTTTTAGCACTGACACCCAAACAAAAAATGTGGTAAATACTACTCGGTGGACTGAATGTTTGTGCAAAATCTCAATCTTCTACGTGGAAAAATAAACCCGCCAAAAATAGTGAACATAGGCTTAGAAAATGAGAAAGTAAATTTTTGATTTATGACGTGATCACCTCCTATGTCTGGACGCAGGAAGGTCTGAAACCATACATACTGTCTTCCACAAGGCCTCTGGACTTGGAAAACAAAAAAAACCCGGACGAAAAATCTCAAATAGAACAGAAATAACGCAATGTACCATGAAAAGCGCGTCTGATACAAAATTGTACCATGGGATCCCCAAACGGTTAAAGAAACTACCTATACCATGTCCCCTTTGATATACAGGTCCTGAAAAATATGGTATTCCACGACCACGGTGATAAGTAACACTTCTTGCTCTCATTTTTTACTATTATTATTATTATTATTTAGAAGATGCAGGAGAGCATTTCAAATGTAGTGTGTGTAGTGTTTAAAATGTTGTAGATAGTGTTACGCTCAGTGTCCCAGAACGAAATGGCAAATTTCGCCCTTCATGATCTTTTAATAGTATTTCAATTGTGTTAAAACAAAATTTTGCAAGTGGGATATAATGAATATCTTCAAATGTAATTGTTTGAATTTTTCCGTATTTAATATCAGAGATTGTTGCTATACGTAATAATGGTGCTTTTGTATCACCTAAAAGTTGATATTGTATAATATCTGTATAAATAAAAATTTTATGTGGATATCCGATATCTACGTATGGTTGTTTGAATCCACGAGATTCTTTAACAAGATCTGATTTTTCAGAAAAACCTAATTGTAAAGCTAATGTAGGCGACAATGTAACTGATTCTACATGTTCATCACATTCAACGTGTACAACATTTGAAAAACTAAATCTTATAAAACTTGATATTGCGTTTAATTCTTCTAGTAAATGATGAATGGATGGATAATATCAGACAAGAGATTTACTTTTCATAGGATTTTCATTTTTAAATTTGTACCATATAACATTTTCACCTTCGGTAACATTATAACATGTTAATGGAATATGTACTTCACTTAATCCTACATACCAATCGGATTCTGATAAACGAATATTATTTTTTAATTGATTAATAAAATGTGTTGGACTATTTGTAGAATATACATCTGCACTAGCATTTGAAACTAATGTAATGTAAAAACTATCATCAATACTTTCAGAAATCATTTTCGTTTAAAGTGAAGTGTTAGGTTTGAAGTTCAAAAACGAAATGGTAATTTTAACCCGTGTTCATCTTTTAAGTTTACTTCTATCGTATCAAAATATTTCTTTTCAACTTTAACATAATGTGGTGTGTGAAACACAAAAGATTTTACATGGCCGTGTTGTACATTATATACACTAAGTTTTCGAACTAATGGACCTGTATTTTGTTGACGTTTTACAATATCAATGCAAACATTAATTGTATTGGGAATATTATATTCTAAATCACATGGAAATTTTCCACGTGCTAATATTAAATCAATATTTTTAACTTTTGTGTATATAACATTCTTAACACCAAACGTATTTTCATTAATAAATCCAAAAATCTGTCGTAATCCTGGTGTAACACCAATCATACATTGATGTTCTAATTTTAAAGAATGTTTAATAACAATTTAATTTTTTTGTAAATAGTGTAACATACGAACATTTTCAGGAATTAATTGTAGAATGGATTCAATTGATGAATAATATCCAGGTGTTATTGGAACATGATGGTGTTCAACTTTATCATCGATAACACTAAGTAACTAACTAACTAACTAACTCTATGGCCTATGGAACCCGGAGGTTCAGTGCCGCGTTCACAAAAGCACTCCACTGACTCCTATCCTTAGCTAATTGCATCCAGTTCCTACTTTGTATTCCTATCTCTGCGAGATCCATCTTAATATTATCCTCTCATCTGCGCCTAGGTCTTCCTAATGGTCGTTTTCCTATGGGTCTTCCAGTCAAGACTTTGAAAGCGTTTCTACTTTCTTCCATTCTAGCTACATGCCTCCTAGACTTGACGACCCTAACAATGTTGGGTAAACCGTATAAACTATGTAGTTCCTCGTTATGAAGCTTCCGCCATTCCCCATTCTCATTCCTCTTGGGTCCGAATATTCGTCTCAGGATCCTATTCTCAAATACTTTCAGTCTATGTTCTTCCCTCAGAGTAAGAGACCATGTTTCGCAACCATACAGAACAACAGGCATGATTATCGTTTTATATATTTTAAGCTTCAAATTCTTCGACAGGATTTGCGACGACAAGAGATTTTGAACCGAATAGTAACACGAATTCCCTGCTTTTAGTCGACATCTAATTTCTTCGTGAATACGATTTTCGTCTGTTAATATTGATTCTAAATATTTGAAAGTATCCACTTTATCAAAAGTATTATTTAATATTTTAACGCCTCCACGATTTGCCGTATTACGGTCCCGGCGCACTTCCAAGTATTTAGTTTTCTCCGCATTTACTTCCAAACCCATGTCCCTGCAAGCGTTTAATAAGATCTCTGCATTTATTTCTACTGTTCTCCTATCATCCCCTATTAAATTTACATTATCAGCATATGCCATAACCTGGTGAATTCCGTTCAACTCCAGGCCCTGGTTGGTATCTTTGATTTTCCTTATGGCATATTCCAGCACAAAGTTAAGTAATAATGGCGACAACGGATCTCCTTGTTTCAGACCATTTTGGACGTGAAAGCTCGTGGACAAAAATTTTCCTACCCGGACTTTACTTTGGGATTCACTTAAACATATCTTAATTAATCTAATTAGCTTTCTCGGTATTCCAAGTTCTGTTAGAACGTTGTATAATGTTTCTCTCCTAACCGAGTCGTAAGCCTTTCTAAAATCAATAAATAGTTGATGTACCGGGGTATTGTATTCCCACTTCTTTTCGAGTATTTGGCGAATGGTAAATATTTGGTCGATAGTTGATCGATTTCGTCTAAATCCGCACTGATAATCTCCAATAGTAATTATAATTTCTTCATTTTCACCAACATTGTAAAAACTCCACGAAATATTAATTTGTGTTAATGCAACAGCCCATTCCCCATCACTTAAATCAATAGGTTGAGCCAATTTAACTCGAAATGATGATGTGGTATTATTATCAAAAAGATTGCTACTTGCATTTGAAGGAAGAGTAACGTAAAAGTCGTGTGTAAAGTTCGAATTCAATTTGCAGACTGAATAGAATCTGATCTAATCCACGAATTCATACTTGATGGATATCCTAACCATTTTACATACATCCACCCTTTTTTACGTTTCAATACTTTTTCAATGAGATATGTTTTCTTTGAATTTATAATTACTTTTTGCAATTCTTGTGCATAAAATATTCCTTTAATTTCTTCACCGTTCCAATCTATTAATTTGTAAGTAACAGGATCTGACTTAATATATTTGTCAACAATAAATATTTCTTTTGACCATTTAGGTAAATATCCTTTTTCTAATTTATGTTTATACTTACTAACACGAATCTAATCACCCGAACTAAATTTACAAGTTATATTCTTTTTATTACCGTATAATGTTTCCCACACTTGATTCGCATTGTAATCATTTACTTGTGCAGGTGCCATTTTAATACTTGAATGGTATGAATGATTATATTTTTTTACAATTTGATCCAATACATTAATATAACGATAAGTATTCTTTCCAGTAAAATAACGATACAATCTTTCTTTTAATGCACGTATAAAACTTTCTGCTAACGCGCATTTAATTTCGGAATAAACACTATAATGATTAATTCCGTATTTTTTAAACAATTGTTTTACATGACGATTATAAAATTCACCGCCTAAATCTGTTTGTACGTTAAACACATGTAACTTGAAATTTTTATTTTTTTGTTATTGCTTTTACCATTTCAGGACCTTTCTTTGTTTTTATCGAAATACAATATGCATAACGTGAAAAAAATATCAATACAACATAATATATATTTATAATTGTTATTATACTTTGCAATATTTTGCATATCTGCTAAATCCATTTGTAATGTTTCATTTGGTGCACTAACATAATACTTTTTAAGTTCAAAAATTTTACGAGCTGGTGCATGTAATTTATAAGCATCTTGAGAAGCTAACCATTTTTTAATTTTCTTTTTAGATAACTTTGTTTTGCGTTGTAATGTTTGTGTACTTGATAAAGAATCAGGATTTGAATAATCATAATATATTTTTGATAATTTTGTCATTTTACATACTATATTCTTTCCACTGTTTAAATAAATTAGCAACTACTGCAGGACTAGGAGATTTTCTTACTTTACGAATACGTTGTCTACTACTACTACTACTTCTATTCACTTTTAATGCCGGTGTGCTAATAGGTGTACCAATAAATTCTTTAGGAACATTAAGATCTTCCAATAAATTTTTAAATTCATGAATACCTATAAGATTTCTTGAATATTTTTCTTGTACGAACAACATCATTTATTAAATCTATAATATCTGAACATGGTATTATTCTTCCATGAATACGTACAATACCAGACCTATCCCACAGAATTTTATCAGAACTTTTCAACTGTTTTAATAATATATCTGTTTTCATGCGAAGTGTTTTCGATACTGATTGTAAAATGTCTGATACAAATGGTAAAATAGAAGTATTGCTATCTTGTTTGGAACTTGATGATTTTTCTTCTCCTTCTTCTTGAATAATAGGTAAAGAAATAGGTTTATGTAAAGAAGATGTATGCTGTAAATAACGATGCAAAGCTTGTTGATATAATTTCCACTTTTGTTGTACACTAAGATCACGACGATTTAAGATGTTATTCATTTCTTCATCTAAACGTGACTGATGTGAATATATGGATATAAGATTCGATTGATTTTCATGTACAGCATTTTCAGGGACTAAAATCATTTTACGGAATTCTGACATATTTAACGACTAAAAATACTACTTCCTACTGCTGCAAGAAGTGGTCCCAAGATTAACGGTAGAAGCGCTTTTTGTAATAGCAATTTCTTCTTTTTATTCAATGCAGTACGTTGCTGAGATAGAGCACGTAAGATCTTTTTATGTCTACGTAAACGTTGCTTCTGATGAGAATTTAATTGAATGTTACTTTTATTGTGTTTTTAGCTACTTGAGATATTGTTCGTATTAAATCCCCTGAAGCATTTTGTAAAATTTGTTTTCGTTTTGCATTCTTGCATTTGCACAGAGCATGGAGCGTGCTGTAGTGTTGTTTCACCATCAACATCTTGATGCAGACTAAACAAAAATTTCTGTATGCATGTCTTTTACGTTAGCGTACACATACATGATTTCATTCGGGAAAATATTTGTACGTATTCGCAATGCATCGTTTGTTTTTTGTGTCAAGTCAAATAATAAATAAGTGTGAGGCTCCCGTGTTACTTCTTCGAACACACTCACGACCTCCTTACTATACCGAGACATAATTTGCCTTGCTAAATATTGTATTTGTAATTTATCACTTGGATTTTTAAATACTGTAATATAATGTGCATTTAAACTAATGTCACGTGCATGTTTTCCTTTTGGAAATAAATTTTGACTAATAAATATTACAGTTAACTTTTTATGATTTGCATACTTTGTAAATAAATTAGCAACATCCCCATTAGTTTCTGACATTAAATCATCAAGTACTAATAATGAATTTTCTTTAATTTCAAAATTATTCATGTCAGGTATTCCCTCTACAAAACGTATTTTTGCATTTGCATCTAATTTTGGTATTAGTGCACCATAACACCAAACAATATCATTAAATTTTATACTAAATATTTGATCACATTCATTAAGTAAACAATTTACAAAACATGTTTTACCAGCCCTTGAAGGACCAGCGATTAAAATAGTAGAGGGATGTTGAAACTATAACATCTTGTAATCAAATGAATGCATACAATAGAGACTCTGCTTTATATACACACTCACACTCATACATTAAATATTTTCACAATCAATTTTATGAAGGAATTTCCAATGAAACGAAAGAATACAAAGGCAGAGTTTACACAGTAAAGGAAATGAATAAAAAAATCACTGGGATATAAGATTAAAGCTTGAAATGACTAGTTTATATATTGTTTGCACAGCAAACGAAAATATAAAAATAAATTAGAAATAAATTAAAATAAATTAGAAATAAATTAAAAAAATAAATATTTTTACAATCGATGATTGTTCGGGGGTTTTATTGCACGAAAGATACATACACACATTTACTCCATCGTGGGTCTATAACCGTAAGGTACACTTGCACGTTTTTGTGTTGGTTCATCGTCAGTTATGTATGGTTCGTCAATACGTTTTTGTTTTTTGTTGACCTCACGGTGTGTCTTTGTCTCTCTACAGCTAAAGATAAGGAACCCCGGTCTACGGACGATGTTATTTGGGTTTTCTATTACTGTGGACTCTAATTGTCCAGATACTAATTTATAGAAACTCTCAAAGTTAATTGTTTGAGAGGTCCTATCATTTAGTGTTATCCCCCTAATTTTGAATATATGCCGAACATCCCCTTGGGCATTTGTTAGCCGCATAGCATAATTTTTACAGCCTAGATTTATAAACGTTGTAAACTCCCAACCTTCAGGAATTTCATTTGTCAGATCACCCAAATAGTTTCCGAGCGGTAACAAGGGTTCCTCATCTTTTTTCTGTAGGTACATGATACTTTCAGTGTCACAGTAAGTTACTCTGTCAGGTCCTACAGTCGTCAGTAGTTCGTAAAGTCTAAGTCTATCCCACGAAGTAATAAATGCGGCTAGTATCACATTGGAGAACTTTAACGGAACGTTTTCATTTTCAATGTATCTGTACGTGAGAATGAGATGGTCATCATCAATTGGTACCACATTTTGAATCTCATACCTTGTTGTAGTTAAATACCTAAGAAATGTGACCTCATCATTAACGATTATACTCTGTGACATGTCTGTGCGTTGCCCTTACTTTCCATACAATGAATTGAGGTATAGTTTCGCACATTGCGTCAATCCCGGGTTCATCCTAATATTGTCATAATTTAATCGTATGCCTTCATGGGCATAATATTCATCGATATATTTTTGTTTGTCTTCTTCAGTGGTACAGTAAGCAGGAAAACCAGAGGCTTCCTGTTTCATCTGAAAAAAGGAATTCACATAGGTCCCGAACAGAACACCTGAATTCCCCTCTTCAGGATCTAAGAGTTCAAATTCCCATATTTCACGTATATCGATTATTTTGTAACCTTTTTTAAGAGCAAGGTGTAACTCTGGAGTGCAAAATGTTCCTGTAAGAGCACACTCAGCGTCACTATGGGTACATTCGTTAGTGTTTTCTTCTTCCATGCATGTGCGGCAAAGACCGAAAAGTAATCGGCCTCCCGCAACGTATGGGACCACCGGAAAATAGAGGTCCTTTGCAGGGAGGATTGTGCATTTAACTACACCGTGAATACTTTCCACGTCTGGAAAGTCCGGCCCCCTGTGAATCTTAGGTGATTTAACCGGCATAGGTTTACGCGTCATCACCCATGGATAAAGACTAGTTACATCGGCGAAGTAAATTCGCTCATCACTCGCACAATTGACGTAAGAACGAAAGACTTCCGTGCGACCACCATTGTAACATTGGAATAAGAAAATCAGGCAGATTAGTACAACGTTCTTGAACAAACTTTTGCACTTCCTTGTCCGTTTTTACCTTATTGTCCCAAGAACATTCCCATATTTCGTATAGGTTTACACCTATACTTTTCAGGTACCTACGACGCCGCATGGTTTGCTCATATCGTTTCTCCATCATATTGTACGAGTCTTGAGCATCGGGCAAAACCGCGTCACGGTTAAAGGGAAAACAAAGCCGACAAGCATGGAAATAACACCCGTAATAGTCGAAGGCAGCGTTGAGTCCTTCGTGCCAACCATCGACCTTGTGCATACCAATATACTTTTCCAAACCTCTCCTAGCATGCTGGATTTCTATCCCTAATTGGTCTTCCATATACATAAGCCATTGCATAGCTTTCGTACTATACTTGGTCTGATGATGAAATCCCAACGCGGGAATGATAGGAATAGTATTTTCCGGTAAGAGCAAGGTACGATTGTGCGCATTGCAAGACTTGCAATGGTGGATGATGTTATAAAACATTGCAAACCCACCGTTTTCTCTTCGATGATATCACTAAACTTAATGACGGCTTCTGTTAGAATTCTAACGTCATTCTCACAATAAGCCAGCATGTCCTTCTGCAGGTTAAACTCCTCGCCACTGTCTGCAAGTTCTTGGTGCCAGGCTTCCAGTTGTTTTCTTTCTTCCGTCATTCGCCTCTCAGGGTCATAGTACTCAAGCGGAGGGTAGGGACCGACATAATTTTGATTTTCTTCAGTATTGAGCAAATATGGGAAATCTCCCTTCTTTAAATTTTGACTAAGGCCTAACGTTTTCGGTAATTTGGATAATTTCACGCCAATGAAAAGGAAAGAGTCGCGGAAAAAGATACGGTTACCTATGTTAATATTAAAAATCTTTTGACCCTGGATAAGAACACTAGGTGCAATATGCTGGTCTTCTATTAGAGTTCTAAGACAGAAGAGGCCATCGTAGCGGCTTCCATTATGGGCGATCGCAACGATCTTCTGAAAGACAGGACGCTCTACTAACACGTGGTTAATAAAATCCGTCATTGTCTTAAAAGAAAACGAACGATTTCCAATATTATCACCGCACGTTTTACAAGGCTCATCGATACCTTTCCATATATAGGTGTAACAAACATGATGACAACACACCAGTACAACTTTATGCTCCCTTTCACCGCGCTCATTCGGTGCCTTCAACATCGGCTCTACATCATAGGTGATGTACATAAACCTTTTCGTATGAACAGGTCGCTGTCTCTGAACAAAACATGTATGGTTTGTATCAACATACGCACGGCACGTTGAACAAAAATGTTCACCACACATGTGATCAGATTTTCGCCCTCTCTTATCAAAGATGATACCACAATCGATGCAGAGCTTTACATTATCACATATGGATTTAGCCGTTTTATTACGTGTCACATGGTTGTCAAAACATATACCCTCAGCAAACTTTCTATTGCATGCAGTGCATTTAATTTTGTTTGCAGTATAATCACGTTCGTGAGTATGTTCGCAAAAAGTACAACGAGTTTTACACTTGTGTGTCCGATATCTTTCATCATAACCTTCCAGACAATAATAACAATACTTCCGTTTGCTAAGAAATTTTGTAATATTGGAAACCGGTTCGAAATGACCAATAGTGTTACCTCTTTGATACAAGATAAAAATCTTATTTTCAGCTAGTTCTCCCGGGTAACGTACTATATATTCCCGATTATTCTTTTCAATCTCCTCGTAAACCACGGTTTGATACTCTCCTTTCAAATATGCTTGAAAGGCTTCCAAATCGGAATAGTCACAACCTTGCTTACTTTGAACGTTAACCCCTGCCATCTCGCAGAGAACTTCTGCTTTAAAAAGCCACCTATCATAGTCTCTTGTTCTTAAATTACATAAAACTTGTTTACTTGAGGTATGTTTTGTTATCCAATATAATGGCCATGGGGAGGCAATACATATTATTATTTTCAATTCGAATTAAACGTTTTTCCAAGTAATCCGGGTATTTACATAATTTTTGAACAGCTGTCATTGCATTAGTTCTTCCTTGTCCATGCAAATTCTCAGCTATGTGAAATCGAAACAAAACTTCTTGCCCCAAAAGGAACACTTCATTCGAATTTAATACACGTTCGATTGAAGTGAGGACTGTTCTGGCAGAGAAATTGCCCTTTCTTCTAAACGGCAAATACACTGGCTTGTTATTAGTATTATTACTACTCTCTATGTATAAACCAATGTAGTCCGTGGGGCGTGCATTGGAGATCACATGTTCCAACGCAAAATCAATTAAACTTTCAATATAGGCCTCTGGGTTTTTAATATTCCTTTCATCACCCACAGGTCTGACGGCAATTCCATGGCCCGTAAGATGAAACTTACGAAACCTTTGTCTGTTTTGTCTTACAACTTCGAAATTACTATTTCTTTGATTATCCCCGCCATTATTATTATCACTACTACTAGCACTTGTACTACCACTATTAGGACTACCAGTAGTACTACTTGTACTATTCTTGTTCATGTTGCCATGTCCAACCATTGGTGGAACACTAGCATATGACGGCCCAGGCTGAGGAGAAAAATCATTTGGTTCCCATAGTCATGATTATCTTGTACACAGTATTGAGAAGGATTGTATACAGGATTTTCTCCCTGGACCTGTTGCGTGGGCATAACCACGGCATTGTCCTCATTTTCAACCAATCTCCTCATTTCTTCTTCAATTGGTATTTCAACGAATTTATATTGCAAATCCCATCTGCTTTATCATTTAGAAAAGCTAAATTTTCATTCGTTAATTGGTGTAGATTATTAGGACTAAAGTTATGATTTTCTTGAGGGGTCATGACTATGGCATTATTTTCAGATGGGATTAAGCACAGTTCCGAAACAAAGCGCTTGCCAAAATCAAAAAAGTCAGATAACTCTGTATCTTTTATCCTATCCACCTGACCTTCCCAACATGATAATAAATAAAAGAGTTTTGCCTGCACCGCTTCGTAAGTATCATAGGTACCGAAAAACCCATACAGAAATAGATTATGTCAGCAATGCTTACGCAATGCTGGAGAAGTAGTGTATCATTACCTTCAAAGGCACGAAGGGTCCGCAATATGGCGTCGCATCTCACCGATCCTCTATGGCCAAACCTGTTGAACTCCATGATGGCTTTTCAGGTACTAAAAACCCTCGGGTACTCGTTGAGACCGCGCACCAATTCCTGAAGATAAATTTCATCAATCATGTTCAATTCTTCCGTTGGGCAGAAGAAATCCATCTGAAAGAAATAAAACAAAGAAAAAAACTATTTTGAGTTATCAAGTTGACATTAATATATCACTTTAATATAAAAGAGAGAGACCATTCAATTACTTTTAACCTATAGTTAAATTATAATTATATGTAAATAAAAAGCAAACACTTTTTTTAAATCTATAGTTAAATAATGATATGTAAATAGAAATCAATCTTTTTAATTTATGAAAAATCAGTAAATATATTCACTTATATTGAGTTGTAAACTTTTCTATTAAAATATCCACACACAAAAAAGTCTCTCTCTGTTCATTAATATTGGTTAAATGCAACTCAAGTACAATTAAAATGTGTATAATTTCTTTCTTTTTTTAAAAAAATCACAATAACCATAAGAAATACACACCTTTCAAGCCTTAGTTATCCGTTCACAAATCCACAAAAAAAGAAAAAGAAGAAATGTCGACTCTCCGTCGGTACTTTTAATGGATAAGTAGATGTCTGGGTGTTTCAATGAACTTGCTACCACCACTCAAGGTTCAGCAAAGCTTCAATGTCTGGAATACAACAGGCTTTTTATAAATATAATGATAATCCAAGGTGCTTTATTTAATACTATTAAAATAGATTTAATAATCAAGAAAGCTTTTCTGTGATCTTTAACGCACGCTGACGTAAGAAAAAAATAATAAGCGTACACATCAAATGGAGTTTATATCATGTTCTATCACGTGTTCTCCCATCACCACTAACAGTGACACCTAGCGGAAGCCCCTTTTCACATGAACATAGCACTCTCATGCACCATTACAGCGCACAATCAATCTATTTTTTAATATTGTTAAAATCTAAGGGGGACCGTAGCTAACGGGCATCACCCCTCAGTTGAGGGACATGCTACGGATAGCCGTACATAATTTCATTTCGCTCTAATACAATATATGTTCAATCTATTTTTTTAATACTGTTAAAATCTATGGGGAGCTATCTAAAAGGGTTCCATGCTACTGATAGCCGTATATAATTTTATTTCGCTATAATACAATACATGTTCAATCTATTGTTTTTAATACTGTTAAATCTAGGGAAACCCTAGCTAACGAGCAAAAACCTTTTTTTACTTGGACAAAGCACCCTCTTGCAGCATTACAGTGTACAATCAATTTAATTTTAATACTGCTAAAATCTAGGGGAGCATAGCTAACGGGCAAAAGCCCCGCAGTTGTAGAGTCACATGCTACGGATAGCCGTACATAATTCTCTTTCACTTCGAGAATACACAAGAAGTTTTCAAGATCCAAAGACAGTCTTCAATAACCAATGTATTTATTTAGGGAAGGGCTCCACCCGTAAAATTTCCCCCAAACTGAAACTTTTTTATTTCTTTCTTTCTTCAAATAAGTCATTACTAGTTCTTATATAAATGTCTTCAAACATTTGTTTTCCTAAAAGATTATCAATATAGTACCAGCTGTACTTGTATGACATCTAACGGCAAAATTCTAAATTACATCATAGTTCAGTTCAAGCCATCTGTAGTGGAAACATATATCGGGTGTAAAGTATACTATATTTCAGTACACAATCGGTGTAACAATATGTATTACAGTTAATTGAGTTGAGTTGATTTTAGTTTAGTGTCCCTTTCAGCAGCGAGGCTATATGAGACGTGGACCTACTGATTAACGTGGAATCCGAACCACATGCGCTCCCGCCGGGAATCGAACTCGGGTCTCCCACGCCAAAGGCGCGTATGCTAACCGCTTAGCCACGGATAAGCCCGTATTACAGTTAAAATTCGTAAGAAATCAATCAAACATATTGTAATTAAGCACACTATAATTAAGCAAATAAAACTCTACAAGTAAATGATACGTCTTTAGCCACTGGTAAAATCAAAGTGACGGTTCTTAAGGGAGAAAGGGAAGTATATTCATTTTACAAATGTTCATTCATATATTCTTAAGTAAAATATCTCAACTTCCCAAAATATGTACTCCTACAATAATAATAATAATAATAATAATAATAATAATAATAATAATAATAATAATAATAATAATAATAATAATAATAACTTTGGCATTAAAAAATCGAAATTACATTTCCACTGGCCCCGCCTAACACTGTTTCTAATCATCTTGCCTTTATTACAAAATGGTCCTAGGATCATTTCCTGATAGAGTTACAATACAAATAGTCCCGAGTTCATTTCCTAGTATAGCTACAATGCAATTCGTGTGTTTCGGAAATAATTAGTCACGAAACTTCCATTATGATTAAGTGAGTAATACAAGCAACTTTAGCATTTAAAAAAAAGTTAAATGATTTTCACCTTAAATCAAACTTCCTTGTAACCGTCAGAATCAAAGACCAAAGAAACTTTAATACACACAACAACAAATAAACTTTTTCAAAATGCACTCGTGCACTAGGTAAATAATAATAAAATCATCTTTATTTCCGTAAATATTTATAAAGCATTTCAATGTGCTCCCACCTCTAACATCTTTTCGTCATGTTTCAAAAACCGTTTTTCTTAATGCTTTTCATTAATTATAGATAAAGTCAACATGTCGGATAACGTTAAATGTACATAATTTTTCCTTCTATTTGTTATAAAGCTAAAAGTTCATAACGGGTAGCGGTCATTATTCATCATGTTTAAAAATCGACACGTTCAAGTTATCAAGTATTCAGTCCTCCAGCACGAAATCTAAAAATTTTTATTTACAAGTTCATCAACCGAGGTAGGCATCTTACAGTAAATGACCTTTCAAGGAAAAGCTACAATTTTTCCTTATCCACGACAAGCTGTCGCCATGCCGCATGTACAAGTATAACATAGCGTACGGTTTTCATTTGATTACGCACTTTCTCAAGTAATTAAAGGAAATGGGTTACAAGTAAAACTTTCACGTTGCCAAAATCAGATATCGCCAAAAATACATTCAAGTGCTTGTCCATAACAACTTGTGAAGGGAGGAAAAAAATGGTTCTTCATGTCGCAAACATTAAATGTCTATATATCTGTCTTCATCAATGCAGATAAGTAACTCGCTCTCAATCATGGTTAATGGTAGTTGTTTCAGTACACAGGGGAAAAGATGGAATAAAAGTAGAAAGTGCAGTGACACTGTATAGCGATGCAGGTTCACACAAACCGTACAAAGAAAATTATGTGGGTCGCCACTCGGATTTCAAGTATTTTCTAACGGAAGCAGGGGAAAGCGTGCATACTCCACCTACCCGGAAGCAAATCCGTTGCAAAGTAAGACTGAGTGTTCATTTCTAAGATAGCCTCTATGAGAGACGGAAAAAACATTCACTGTGTGTGCATTTGAAACTTAGAAACATGCTATAAAAAGTGAGTTAACTAAAAGCCAAAAACAAAATCAGTAAAAATGAATATAAACGAAATAAATAAACTATTCAATCCACATACAATTTTCCCATCTCCAAGTTACATATGGGAATTGCAATAATTCTCTCATACAACGTTCACCTCTGGTGCTAAGGGTCCCGGGTTCAATCCCAGCATCCAGCAAGTAAACTTTCATAATATATATTTTTCAATACCTTTTATAAATAATTAGCTACAACAACAACAACTTTCCATGGGAAATTTTTACAAGAAACTTCTAATGAACTGATTGAACAGAAAAAATGGAAGCAATCACCATGAAACTCAAAGATTTATTTTTTTTCCAAATTACATATCTCAATGTGAGTTTCTATTAGTCAAAAACCATCTGTATAATACGAGATTCGAACGGTGGTCTTGATCTCAATGTAAGTTTCTGTTAGTCAAAAAACATCTGTATAAAACAAGATTCGAACGGGAATCTTGATCTCAATGTAAGTTTCTATTACTCAAAAACCATCTGTATAATACGAGATTCGAACGGGGGTCTTGTATTATACAAAGATCATATGCACGTACTTCAATAATGTAAATATATTCAATATTATTAATTTAATCAGTGATACGGAAGTAAGTGATACAGAATAACGTTTCATAATATGTACCGATATTCTAATTAACTAACACATGATCAGATTTAATTCAAATAAAACCAATTCAAATACAAATGTAAATTTCCATTATTATTTTCTTTTTAAAAATATCCAATATACAAACGTGTGCATACACGTATTCACAGTCAAAAAGAGGACACGAACTTATTATTATTTTGTTTTTAAAAATATCCAATATACAAACGTGTGCATACACGTAATCACAGTCAAAAAAGAGGACACGAACTTTCCAAAACGGTCCATACACGTATTCACAGTCAAAAAAAAGAGAACACGAACTTTCCAAAATGGTCCATGCACGTATTCACAGTCAAAAAAAGAGAACACGAACTTTACAAAATAAATCAATCACATAACGGTACTCGTGTACCTTTTTGTAGGGGTCTACTTCGTAGTCTGGAAGAAAACGTAGACTATTTAGAATTATGTGCGCATCTTGCGGGGAGGGGAGAAATTGGGTAAGGAAAAGGTTGAAAACGGAAAAGGGGGTAATGCAAAATTATAATATCTTACGAGGTGAGGTGATATATAGAATACTGTCTCTTTCAGCAGCGACTCTATGTAAGACGTGGATCTACCCCACCGGAGATCGAACTCGGGAGAATATCTGTCGAGACACTTATGTTAGGAAGATTAAACTTAATATATAAGTTTCTTCTAGGTAAATTCATCAAGGACATAATAGTCTGGAAAAGACTGTAGTAGGCCTATATTTAATTTTTTGGGGTGCGGATCCTAGGGCGGGGTTCAATGGGGAGTGGTTTAAACTTTGTCAAAAATAAAATATTTCAGGAAGGAGAAATTAAGTTTAAGTATACCTTGAGACCTTCCTATAACTATATTTCCCTGTGCACACCGGGCATTTCAGCTAGTATTTCATAAATGAATGTCAATACTCACATGTGTAGGTTTAAATATTACCATTCGATATTGGTACTGACTTTCTGTTTTCTGGTTCAATCCCGTGTACAGGCCTGCCGAATAAAGTTTCATTCCATTTTGTTATGTCTCATGATGGAGACATATTTCTGAGCCTACATTTACCTACCTAATAATGATCTAACCACAATTTGTAAATTGAAAATGCACTAAAGAGAATTTGCGAAAAGATCTTTTCTATTACTCAACACATCCCCTTTAAATATGTCATATACCTAGGCAGTGGGGTACCGAAGAGGGGGGTTTGTAACCCCTCCCATTGAGTCCTTCAGATACTACAGGTCAGTTCACCTAAGGTGGTTTACAGAGCTGATAACGAGCACAGCGTAGGAGAAGGAACCAGAAGTCAGTAGCCCGTAAATCCAGTAGTGAGTCACGTACACCGCTCTGGAAGTTGTTGTGGTGAACAGCTAGTATTTCTGTTAAAGTGACACCTTATTGCAAACGTCACATATGTGCACTTCCCGATGCAAAATGCAATGAGTCAGTGATTACGAAAATGTGTGCGGCAAGCAGCAACAATATCATGAGGCGTGGAGTAGGAAGGGTAATAGCGCTGTAAAAGCACCGGCCCTAAATGTCAAGATCAAGTCGTGAGAGTGAAGAAGAAACGGGCATGTCCAGCCAGGAAACCACACGTTGTGAGAAACATCAGGGCAGCAGTTGTGAAGAACCCACCCACCCAAAGCAAACTTGCCATCTCGAGCAGGAAGTCACAGAGCACAATGTGTTGATTCATAAAAGACAGTTTGCAAATAAAAAAAAACGACATAAGGCGATGGGTCATAAGTTATCACCAAGGTACATTCAAGAGAGATTCAAGAAAGTTGTATGAGCAGTACCTCTCAGATGACAAATGGTAGTGGGTTGTCACTCTGGATGAAGCCTGGATTTACCTTGATGACACCAATAAGCCCAGGGCCATTTTTTATTCACCACATGATGCGAAGAGCCGCGGCGAGTCCGTCCGTGAATGTCGCGAGAAGTTTTCGAATTGCTTCATGATGGTGGCAGGTTTCTGCGCCAATGGGAAGTTGCCAATTCATCGTGTGAATTTCGAGAGCAAGGTAAATGCAGACTACTTTCAAACGAACATCATGGAACCCTTATACAGAACGCATATCCCACAGTTGTATGGCAGGGATACCCAGAAGGTGTGGATCCATATGGTCATAATGTTCGCAGTTCTGTCGCGTATTATTGGCGTATGGCCACGGAGACTGATGGCTCTGTTATACCCTTCTCGTTCAAACCTGTGTAGTCACCAGATGCGTAGCCAATGGATTTCTGCGCCTTTGGCCTTCTGAAACAAGGACTCACACAAAGGCGTCCCACTATCACAGAGGGCTTTGGAAAGCTTGTCAAGCGGTGTGGTCTACAATTCCCCTCACACACCTTCTACGCGCAATGCTTCAGTGGCAATTGCGTTGCAGGGCGATAGTCCAGGCTCGTGGCCGCCACATCGAGCACAACCGTTAGTGGAGGAAGGAATTGTCTGAGCAGGTGAGCGCACAAACTTTGAACATCTTAGGTGAATTGAATTCTTTATGGAAATGGAAAACGTTTCAGTTTTATTTAAATCTTGGAAAATAAACATTCTCTGTGTGCAAGAGGTTAATCTATATATATGACGATACATCACTCCAAATGTTTAGAAAATATTAACTGGCAGAGTATATAGTTATCCTGGGGGCAAGAAAACAAAGGGATTTTTACTGAAATTAAAAATCGTAGTATGGTGGTACGTACCCTACGCATGAATTTACTCCGGACGAGGGGTCCAAATTCAATGCGAAGATAAATTATTTTTAGATTTGTAAATTCACCCCTAATATTAGACTAAATTTACAGAAAAGTGGTAATTTCGGGTTGAGGTGTTCGGACTACGACGACACCCCCTGAGTACGTCCCTGGTAGTGTGTCATTTCTACCGATTTGAGTTCATCTAATTGTGCAAACGTTACCGAAGCTCGAAGAAACTGTATAAACGATTGCTTGGGGCACTGGAAGAAGTGAAAATTTATTCTACAAAATAGGAAGATAATAATATTAATAATAATGTATTTGTTATGTTTCCCCTCCCATTGTATATTTCGTGTTACGTTTATGTACCTAAGTATAATTCAATCGTTTTATTACTTTTTAGTCCTTTCATTGAATACGAACACCAGTCACAAGAATAATATGTATCGTTCGCAATCGATGAAATTAGTGTTGCCCATGAGGCAAGAAATGCCCATGAGAAATGAGTGTTCCGATTTTGACAAAAATTTGTATGGTGGTAGATACGACAAGTGCATTTTTATGTTCAAGATGAAACGAAACACATGGCAATACTGTACGTTTTGACGAGCTTCAGATAACCCAGCCCCAACGAATTTCACGAGTCTGATAGGCAACAATAATTCTTCCAAGTCTTAGATATCGGATATTTATTTATTATACAGAGTTATGTACATTACCAGCATCGTTGACCTTAAGTCCATCACGTTGAAGAGATGACGTCCCTCGGCAAGCATACATTCGGGGAAGGGGAGGAGAAAGGAATTGGGAGGGAAGGAAGCGACCTGGAACCTATGTATTATCCTAAATTTCCCTAAATGTGGGCAAAAAATTCGAAATTTTCGAAGTTTATGTTTATAATTACGTATCTATACGTCCGAGCGCAAGTGAACTACGTCAGTCAAATCTTGGTCCTTACTGAACAAACTTGGGCACAGATCGTTGCAATTGCGTAATTAGGAGGCGCACCATAAATTCGTATTTAGGTTCTAAACATCGTGTGCGTGGGTTTTATCGGGGTTCTCCCGTTTCCTTTCACTTTTTTCATTCCACCATTTCATTCATTTTTCATCATCACCGTCTACTTTAGCCTAACCGGCATAACCGTAGGACGTGAAACTCAAAGAATTCATTTCATTTCATTTTCGTATTAAGGTACTAATCCTTGATTTTTCTCACTTTTATATTTACCATAATCTATTATTTTTTAATTACTAGCTTCATTTATTCAATATAGACATGATACTTTCAGGATATAGTAGTGGTGGGCTAAGGTTTATTTTAATATAGTTGTCTGTAGCAGTATTTCGTAGCAGTATTTCCAGCCATAGAACTATATATTTCCAGACTTTTTTTGGTAAAAAAATCCCTTTTTTCCCTTCTAAAATTTGCCTCTTATTTCCTTCTCTTCTATTGGCCACATTGAAACGAACATACCAGATTCTGGAAGCCTCATCCTTGACCTACACAACTCATTATAAAAAGTTTCATTTGGATAATTAGGGACTCTACAATTCCGGTCTTAGAGTATACCATATTAAATAATTTTATGGATAAGAGTGACTTTCTAGGAAAAATGATATATATTTCTTTTAAAATTACATGCTTAATTTGAGAGATATCATAATGATACTAGCTGAATATATTATTGGTGGGCCAAAGATTACTTTAAAAGTGTTTGCGTCATTCTGGTAGCAATGTTGCCAGCTACAGAAAATGTTAATTCTAAGTTTTTTGTGAGAAATTTGGGAAATTTATCCTTTCCCCCCTATTATTTCAGTGTTCTTGGCTACATTCAAACCAACGTACAACTGTCTGGATCATTCTTGGCCTACAAAACGCACCATAGAGGAGCACGATTGGATAATTAGGGAAGCCGGTGAACCACCATGTATGCTGATTTTTGCTTCTGACGCGTAAGAAGTGCCAAAATTTCATGTGTATTATGAGAGAGTTTTTTCTTTCTCTCTTTGTATGGCAGCCAGCGACTTCAGGTTTTTACTGTACCTTGTCAACATACCAGAAAATTCTTTTTAGGTGACTTGAACCCATGTGACTTCGGTGTTGCCAGCTAGAAAAAATCATGAAATTCGGCTAGGGAATTTTTTAAAAAAATTCACTCCTACATTTTTTCAATAATCCCTCCCGTTAGCAACACTGCAATCTAACTTACACCAAAAAATAGCCATGTCCCTCTTCTAAAATACAAGACGAAACGACATCAATCGGGCTAACAGTGTTTAGGCAATAAATCATTAACTGAAAGTCTACGAAAACCCCAAAATCGATTTTGTCCCGAAAGGGTTAATGAGATATGCGCTCCAAAGATTTCGGGCACTAATTTAACGTGAGCCCCCCCCCCCTTCAAGTCTCTGGGCTGGTCCAGAGAATGAATGGCCTACATAGTACTGTCTACTGGCTGGATGGGCTACCAAATTTCAGCTTTCGTTCTCCCATAGTTAATGTGATATAGGCGCCGAACGTTTGGGGGCTAACATCACCAGAGCCTCCCAGCTTTCTGGGCTAGTCGAAATAAAGATCGACGGGCTAACAAATTTCATCTTTTGGGCCAATATAGTTAATAAGGTGTGAAAACCAAAGTTTTGGGGCGTTAACTTAACGTGAGCCCCTAACTTTTTGGGCAAGTTGAGATAATGGGTGTACCAGGTACTAAACTTCATGGGCCTTGCAACTCATTATTATTTAGCATTTGGGGCACTCAAGGAACACAGATACAGGGTCTCCAAATGTGAAAATGAAAATGAAATCTATAAGTTTTATGTCCGACTGTCATCCTGGGTAGGCTAAAGGAGACGCAAATGATGAGAATAAATGGAATGGTGAAATGAAAGAGTGTGGGAAAGGGAAACTCCGAGAAAACAATCACACACGGTGTTTGTTCAGCACAAACCCCGCTTTGCGCAAGTTGGTATAGAACCAGGGCCCACGCATCATGTGTGAACCCTCTGCCACTAAGCCACCGCGGCCCAGAAGTCCTCGAGAGGAGACACATATTCGTATACCTAACGTGTAATTTGTTCGTAGCGGGAATTTCTGTTGTGGTATAGTTAATTAAAAACAATGAAAAACAAAAAATGTGATGTGGACAATCGCGACCTAAAATGTAATGTGGACAATCTCGAACAAGCAATAAACAATCTGCGTGATTTGTTTTAGATTTCGGAAAATAGGTTCTGCCAGATTTACGCTTATCGACTGTAATCGTTTATTTATTTGGGAGGGAAGCAAAGTATAGTACATTTCAGTCATGACACATGCAAAGAGATGAGTTGAGTTGATTTTAGTTTAGCGTCCCTTCCAGCAGCAAGGCTATATGAGACGTGGACCTACTGATTAACGTGGAATCCGAATCACATGAGCTCCCGCCGGGAATCGAACCCGGGTCTTCCACGCCAAAGGCGCGTACGCTAACCGCTTAGCCACGGAGGAGCTCACATGCAAAGAGATGTTTTATGGTAATTGTTGTTTGCTGAAATATAAGTTCGGTATCTTTTATACGTGCTTAGGAGCTCAGATTATTATCTAATAATTATAAGGAAGATACAAGTTTTTCACCTTCGTACAACAATTCATGTTTAATAGGCGTATAGAAGGGGCTCATGCCCAAAACATTGGGACTCCATTTCTGGGACCCCATGGTGGGGGCCCGGTTCCTGACCACCACTGTTCTGAGGGGAATCGGATCTTTCCAACGTCACCATCTGTATGCAACAACTCCATGCTTAAACGAGAAATAGAGTGGACTCGAGCCCAACATTTCGGAACCACATTTTCTGGAGCTTCGAGGCCAGGGCCCAATTTCTGACATTACCGCTTTCGTTAATCGACCCCGACCTTTCAAACGCTAACACTATAGTACAACACCATGTTAAATAGGCAAATAAAAGAGACCTGAACCCAAACTTTTGGGATCTCATTTCTGGAGTCTCGGGTCCCGGAGCTTTCCAACACCACAATATTATAAAGGGTGTGTGGGGGAGGAAAAATGAAAGGAAACTCCACCTACACACAAGCCGTCAGATGAACTAAAGTGGGGAATTTAGCTCAGTTCACAGGCACTGGATTCGGACGACTGTCCTTTGAAGTAAAAGATCATTGGGATATTAGTGTTAATAACGAAGAAATTCTATGAAAGAAGAGAGACAGGGTTAGGGTTAGGTTTATCGGTTAGTGAAGGTGTACTTCATGACGTCCGGGCGTGCGGTGGTCCCTCTATGGTCTCCTGGTATCTTGCTATGGATCTGATCCTGGACTATTGGCGGGATATCGCGGGCATCCGCCAGTTCGTAGAAGGAGTCCGAAATTAGCTTCCACTCTGATCCGTTACTCCCGGCTTCAAATCTGTATCGCTATTCCTCGAGACGGAAGTAACCGGGGCTATTTAAGGAGGGCCCCCAGGCTCGGCGACTATTCTCGTTGACATCGAAAGCGAGTCCCAGACGTCATAGGAGGTGTGGTTGTAGGTGTTGGGAGGAGTCAGGAAGGTGTCTCTCGTAACTTTATTACAATAAATACATAACATTCATAAATTGCTGATGTAGCAAAACAACAACCAGTTGACTGTTGACAGTTCAGGACGCAAGCACTCTACTCAGAAACTCCACAAAACACAAATAAAATTAATAGAAACCTGTCACCAACATCATTGTCTGCATAACTCAATGCATTATTAATAACAGTCTTTGTGAATCCAAGCAAAGACACATTGATTCCTTTACACTTTCCCGTCTGGAACTGAAGATATATATATATATATATATATATATATATATATATATATATATATACAAGTTTATTTTATATCATCGTTCATTGAATGATATGCACCACTAAATTGATAACCATGTGTATATATACTTATCACCGAAGAAAAAAACACCAAAATAAAATGAAAACAACACAGAAAACAAAAAGAAAATGTTAATAATTCGATATTTTAGATTAGAAGTTCCAGTCTT
The DNA here is from genome assembly GCF_964235325.1 of Thermobia domestica. Lineage (NCBI taxonomy): Eukaryota > Metazoa > Arthropoda > Insecta > Zygentoma > Lepismatidae > Thermobia > Thermobia domestica. The sequence goes on along the minus strand of NC_137459.1, from coordinate 214,095,126 downwards.
CTTCATATTACTGCACTTTTCTTTCTTTGTCTTTTGCGTTAAAAAAAAATAGGACAAAAGCACACATATCCATATATATTTGTAAACACAATAAACGTTCAATTGACGTATAAAGAAGTATTCATTGAAGCACATGTCCATGTAAACACAAAAGCACGTGGAATTGTTTATAACCACGTAAGACCTTAAGAAAAATTTGCTGACTCGGAGCCCTTGAAAATATATCGGTCAGTAGTCTTTGACGATAGTACTTCCAAGAATGAAGATGGCCTGGCTGGCCGTAGTTCAAAAAGCTTCCACTAGGACGGCGCTGTAGTCTGAACAGATACGAAGCACAGATCGTCGAATGATGCAGTGTAACGGAACGAAGACGAGTATTATAATTATTTGTATTAGTTCGTATTCAAGAAAAAAAAGTTCAACTGATGAGTATCGAAGAGGAACTCTAGGTAGAATAAATAAGGTAAAGTAGTTATGAAAAGGGTTGAGAAAATAAGCTATGGGTTAGTTAGAACGGGGAGGGAAAAAACAATGTGAATTAAGGAGGGAAGGGAGGGGTCATGTAACTACTGAAGTGTGACAGGGTTTCACGGCAGAATTGTGTGATATAGAAAATAGAGTTATAATCTCCAAAGGTAAAATTGAGGAAAAAGGTGAATAATAGAAGATTACGGGAGAAAACACAGGCACACAGATGAGTTTCAGATGTAAATCCAATATGGCGTCAGAAGACGCTATCCTCGTAACGGTCCATCCGAAGCTTTTATTTAAAAAAAAAAAACGCTGCATCTTGCTGGAAAAGTAAAACAGTGATCCACAATCAATCCATATGTACTCGATGTAGCATTCCTGGGGGTGGGGGGAAAATGAAATGAAATCTTTAAGTTTTACGTCCCACGGTTATGCCGGTTAGGCTAAAGGAGACGGTGATGATGAGAGATGAGTGAAATGGTGGAATGAAGAAAGTGGGAGGAAACGGGAGAACCCCGAGAAAACCCACGAGCGCGATGTTTGTCCACCACAAAGTTCACTTGGCGGGGGCTGGGATCGAACCCGGGACCCCAAGCACCAGAGGTGAACGCTCTACCACTGAGCCACCGCGCCCCCATTGGGGGTGGGGGGGGGCGGTGGCCTCTTGAAGGTCTACGATGGACGGTAACCTCTTCTTCATTCGCTGCTTAATGAAGGCATGGGAGGGAGAAAGAAACAGGTTTTAGGTATAAAATTAAAATAGCATAAAATTGACTGGAAAGAACTGAGACTGAGTAGAATGAGAATGTGGGAGGAAAAGTAAGAAAGGGTTACAAAAATGTAGTTGCGGTAAGAAAATAGAAAATTTAAGTAGCTTGAACGTAAGTGCAAAGCTAATCTTAGTACAGTAGAAAAACGAAAAGTAAACGTACGGGGGAAGAGAAGTAGAGGAAGACCAAGACAAAATTAAAAAAGAAACAAAAATTAAGCATTAATATGACTTGTAATTGGTGCCCAACGACCAAATAATACCATACAACACAGAATCAACACAAGGCAATCTTGGGGGGAGGGGGGTGTATGAGGGTGGGACCAGAATAATCATAAGGCTGAAACCATTTCCTGTTTCAGCTAATCTTCTCAAAAACAGGAACGGGGCCAGGTTATGCCGCCTAGCACTCGGCTAAAAAAAATAATATTATGATTATTCCAGTAACATGGGGGGTCGGGGGCACAAAAGGGGGACCGAAGAAAGAAAAATTAATGTAATAAACCAATTGTATGTTTGAAATGTACGTACGCTAAGTTTCATTGTTGAGGGGGTAGGTATACTCAGAATCAAAATAATTGTGATCCCAGTAGAAGTTTACTTAAATTGATGAAACGTAACCATTCTAACCAAAATACTTGGTAGGCAACTAGCGGCAAAACTACAAATAAGTGAGATAATTACGTAAGAAATGAGTTTTTGTAGAATCTCGTGTGTTATTGATCACGGGGTGAAATTCCGAAACAGATGTCACTGTAGATAAGGGTACACATTGCTTGTCACTAGCATTACGACGGAATCGGGCATTAGAATGCCGTTTGTATAATTTATAGAGTAAAAGAATTCCAATAGATAATAGAGATATCTCGAGCACATGGACAACAACCCAGGCGGTCTTCCGCTCTCACTGTAAAAAAAAAAAAAAAAAAAAAAAAGAAAAAAAAAAACAGGAGCAAAAAGCCACAAGTATCTAAAAAAAAAAATGTCTAAATAAGCATGAAAACTGATATTTTCTATCGCTTAGTGGCAAAATCTTGTATCTCCTAAATCTTCAGGGCTAAATCAAAAGCAGAAATTCTAGGGTAAAATATGCATCTTTCAAGACTGCTATTATCCCAAAAATAGCTGGGCAAAACGTGCCCACTCAAATAAGGTATCGTAAAAAGGTATTGCGACACTTCAACACAAAGGGAAATTACTCAACAAAACTCAAATATTTCTCTTGTCCGAAAAATGGACACATCACGGAAAGTAAACTTCACAAACTCCCTTCTTCCTTTTTGTGTTGAAAAAAAAAAAAAAAACAATAACTTGACTCATTTAACATAAGGTGGAATTTGACTTCAGACACTAAGGACAGATAAACTAAAACGTCAATAACCTGACAAATCAATCTGTCACGACACAAACAACACTGTATGGTCCTGTAAAACAAAATCATCCCGGGAATACTATGATAAAACAGAAACCAAACAACAGAAGCAAATTCCGATTCCAACAACTATGAGTCATAGATCCAAACAAACATAGACACAAAATAATGCATATAACGATTCTGCTTATACATAAAGAAAGAGAGAAAAAAAAACTTAAGATTCCCTGGGTTGTACAGAACGGACTTTACGTCTCAAATTACATATCAAGAAACACTGAATGAGCGTTGCCGAACTCAAAATTACAACTAATATTGGGATCACAATAAAATAAGTAGTATGTAAGTTATTAAATCGCTTAACAACAAACTCAGTATGGTTAATTTTCAATTTCTGTAATTCCATATCTAACTCAGTAAGGGTTTTGATAGACGCAGAAAAATTTAGATGAGGGAGAGAAAAATTTAAATCATTGTTCATATATTCATGTTCCATATTTATCGTTTTCCGAGTGGGTAAAACCATATTTTGAATAAGCACTGTTTCAAAATTGTCATATACTAAAAATTGAGTCAGGTTAATTCCATATTTAATAGGGGTAGTATGTAAAATATTATGGGAAGTTCTAGAAGTTATATGACCTGGTACTAACGAAGAAAAAAGTAAGCCAGCTGGCGTATATAAATGAACAAATTTTGCATCAGAAGGAACAATTTCTAGGTTGCAAAAGGTTAAATTCTGATTAAAATATATGACATTTTGATCGATTATTGGCGTTTAAACCTGAGGTTTCGCAAAAGTATAAAAATTTCTTCCAAACACACTGTTGATTGTCAATTTCTACAAAATGATTATCTGACAAGTAGGCCTCTTTAGGCAACGAATACCTGACAATCTTGTTTGTCATTAAAATACCTTGGTTGTGAATCATAAAACGCTGGGAAATTTTATCAGGAGTAACTACTGGTGTCTTTAACATTAGGTCAATGTTCCAGGAATCAAAATTGAAGTTTATAAGAAAAACTGAGGAAACCGTATAAAATAGACCAATATCGTGCAGGAAAAGAGTATCCTTTAGAATAGCATGGCTCTTAACTAGAGAAAGTATCTGAACAGAATTTAAAATACGATAGGTTAGTTGATTTTGTAGAATATCAGTTAGCATCTCGGCAACCTTACGTCGGGATTCATAATAATTTTGCATAATCCACAATCGTCTTTCATGGGTAATCACATCACAAAAAAGGTTCGAAGTTTCGTTTTGAATTTGGAGTACGGCGTGCTTAACAGCCAGAACCACGCCACGTACTATTTTCACTTCATTATTAAATGCTTTCTTAATGTTCTGAAGTTCGGATTTTAAATAATCATCGTGGTCTTGTAAAATACTAAGGGATTGCTTTATTCGTTGAGTCTCAACAAAATTGTAGGAAGAAAATCCAAAAGAGGATATTCCTAAGAGCCATGAAACTATGGAACGAGTAGGACGGTGTTGATGAATACAGTGTAAAGAACTATTCGAATACTGAAATGCACATGGTATAACAGCTTGTAACTTAGCATAAAAATCTCGTTCCATGGTAACTACATCATTAAAAGGATTTACTTTGTTCTCACATGAAGTAATGTTTAGATTTGAAAGATGAAGGTCCAAATGTATACGTAAGGTAGTATAGACAGTGTCCGTTGTGTGCACAGCGTATCCTGCATGAGAAATGGCGATTTCTAATTTATCCAAGGTAGCTTGTTTGTGATGGTCTATATCCCACTCAGAAGAAATACAGATAACTTGTAGAGGAAAGAAAACTAATACCCAATACATCTGAAATGAGAGAAAAGGAAAACAGATTTCTTCGGTTGCACGAATGGTGGTGGTAACTTGCATGTTATTTTTTTTTCTTTGCTTCTGACACATACAGCAGGACGACTATACATAGTCCGTCCATAACATACACGTACTAATCTAGATTATAATTCCCTGGCAGGCCAGTAACAGACTAATCAAAACAATAAATGCTAATATGTGTCTTCTTTTTCAGGTCTAGAGATCTAGAGTCACCAACGAACATTCGCTGTCCATTGCGTCTTTTCACCAAAATAATCCATCTCTTCCATGGGATCATTCTTTCGGGATAGGTCGTTTTGTTAACAGGCGTGGTGTTGAAAATGCGTCTCTCGTGCTCAAAGCCGCGGGCGAGTCCCACATCATCTTCTGATGAACTCCGGATATCAGCAAACTGATAGATGAGTTGGTAAAAACGCTCCCGGTCTTTTGGACACAAAACTGGGTTGACATCCAATCGGGTGGGATCGCACATCTTCTGTGATGCGGCTAACTGCTCTGGTGGTGGGGTGTATTCCTCCGTGGAGTTTGCCACAACTTCATCCGAATCAATAGGCACCTCCTCAAAGTCCTCAGCCAGATCCAAGAACTGTTCCCATGCGTAACTTCACTAGGGTGGTGGTGGGGTTGGTCACATAAACGACTGGTGACTCACTATTTACCAGAACTCGTGGGATAAAAATTCTCAATAACTCTTCAATTCGCTGAGACGGGGACAACAACAACTTTTTTACGGTAATATCAAGCGAATTTCGGAGACGGACCAAAGTATGTGACCGCGGTGGCAACACAGTATTTTCACAAACTCGAAAAACAGGAGTGGAACAGCTAGCAACTTTACTTGTAAGGACTTTGGACAAATGCACCTCCAAATTTCGCCTCGGCAATGAACGAGACGGTAAACGACCAAAGTAAGAAAGAGTAAAGGTATTTCTATCGTAATCAATTAAGGCTCTATGAATATTCAAAAAGTCAGCTCCAAGCAAGGGACCATAGTCAAAGTGTGGAATAACTCGAAACACATGAGAGAAACGTCTCCCATTAATATCAAACTGGAGAATCGCCAACTCAGAAACCTGTATAAACTTGCCAGTAACACCTCGTAAACGAGTATTGATGCGATATCTCCTAGCACTTTCCGGTACTAAATTGGAACCGACGCAACTGACCTGGCTGCCAGTGTCGAGCATAAATTCAGTCTGGACTCCTCCCATAATAACACTGATATGAGGCAACTCATTCTGGGTGAAAAGAGGGACCGTAATTCGGAGAGAACGAGTAGCAATGGTCCAATTTGCTACCCTAGCAGTTAGTTTAAAGTCGCCCTGCAATATCTAGCGATATGATTAGGGCCTTTGCATCGAAAACAGATAATAGGTCCCTTTTTTGAGGAGTCGTTGTTTTGGGACGACCCTGTATTTGATTCGGACCGGTTAGGATCGGTTTGGGGCACATGAAAACTATTGGCACCATTATCATTGTTTTGTTGCCTATTATTACGTGGAAAGTTGCGTCTACTGTTATTTCTTCTATTGCGTGAGCCATTGTCATTGTTTTTGTTTTTACTGCCATCAGAAAAAGCTGATATTTGCAACGTTAACTTAGATAATTGTTGCTGTAATTCAAGCAAACGGCCATTGACGTCATTACTCTGCTGCGTTTGCTCTCGTGGCGAGTCAGCAGCTCTAACAGCTGTTTCCTGTCTATATGCTGCGTCAGCAGCTGTTACATAAGGAAGGCTGTCTGCCGGCTTATTGCTGACCAAAGCAGACTGCAAAAGCACTGAGTTATTTTTAATGAACTGATCCAATTCCTTCCTCTTTGTCAGCAATCGTGCTTTTTCCTCTAATATTAACTCATCGACGAGTGCAGCGAGATTTTCATATTCTTTTTTAATAACAGCACGAAAATATTCAGGTTGAAGACCTTCGATAATGTACTGTATTTGTGCTTTTTCTGAAGCTGTAGGATCTGATCTAAGAATGAGATCCTGTTTTGAGTAAACATAATCCATCACGCTCTCATCCGTACCTTGCTCTCGAGCCCTCATCTGCGCAACAGTAAAGTGGGGAAGCGCATGATCTTTAAAGGTTTCACGGATTCGTTCTTTAAACTGGTCATAATTCCACTGCGCAAATTCGGGTTTTGACTCAATTGCTGAATACCAATTTTCAGCACCTCCTTTCAGTAATGATCCTAAAATTAACTTCTTACGGGCTCCTGTCCAGCCGTTGACTTCGGCCACAGTTTCGTATTTCCTCAAAAATCTGTCCACATCCTCCCCGAAACGAGCATAAAACGGCTCAGGTCTAATAATCGAATTCATATATTAAACGGGACCTTCTCCTCCTGCATTATTCGCTGCAGATGCCATATCTGATACTTTAGGACTTAAAGAAATGGAAGAGGACCCAGAAATCTCGGAGAAGGTATCGGATAAACGTAACTGCCGACGTAAGTTATACAAATATTGGCGCGTAACCTTAGCGGACTTTGGAGAAGAACACGCGGCAGGCTCAAAATATACAGTATTGCTATGGTCTAAAATTTCATCTGTAGGGACACCTAATTCCTCATGTAAGTAACGCAACATAGACAAAAATCTCTAAGAAATTTGGGCACACAACTACACATCACATTAATACTATAACTCAATAATTAACTTAAAAATAAAAAAAAATAATACCGAGAATACGCTAATATACACAAAAAATAAGAAACGCACTATATTTCGGAAAGAGTTAGGAAAAAAAACATCTTGCCAGGACCCAAGTGTCATGCAAAAAATAAGAGGAAACATAGGTGAGCTATTTTCCAATTGAGGAGAACCTCTCGGACTCTAGCGCCACTACGCCCCTAAACGAGGAAGTCGGATCGGTCAGAAGTTCCATCTGATCGCAATGACATCCGTGTGCGGACTCGACCAAAAGGCCTCGACGCTAGAGTAGTACTTTTTCGCTCGAAAGTAAGACGCACACCAAAAGAGCATTCACAATAGGGTGAAACCCTCCTCGTACAGTGCTACGCCCTTAGCAAGGTTCTGCTCGGGGTACGTCCATACCTCCGCAATAAACTTCGCACAGACTCGGCAAAAATGCCTCACTGCAAAAGTAGTGAAATGCGAAAGACCCAATAGACAAGAGAGCTTATTGGCCTCCACTCTGGTGAAACCATCCGTCTGTTGCGGAGATACGCCCAATAACTGGTCTCGATCGGGGTGCGTGTGCTACACTCCCGCAAGAGAACCAGTCTAGACTCGGCATTGGAATGCCTGCTCCAACAACAGCTATTGGCCAGAAAAGAAAACGAGGAAAACATGCACTACTAGAAGACTGAACTAAAAGCATGCAGAGATAGAACTAACAGGGCAAAAACAATTCTCCACCAAGTAGGACACTAGCAGGAGTAAAAAGAAAGAGTAAAAAGCCACATCTCCACCATATAAAGGGTGTGTGGGGGAGGAAAAATGAAAGGAAACTCCACCTACACACAAGCCGTCAGATGAACTAAAGTGGGGAATTTAGCTCAGTTCACAGGCACTGGATTCGGACGGCTGTCCTTTGAAGTAAAAGATCATTGGGATATTAGTGTTAATAACGAAGAAATTCTATGAAAGAAGAGAGACAGGGTTAGGGTTAGGTTTATCGGTTAGGGAAGGTGTACTTCATGACGTCCGGGCGTGCGGTGGTCCCTCTATGGTCTCCTGGTATCTTGCTATGGATCTGATCCTGGACTACTGGCGGGATATCGCGGGCATCCGCCAGTTCGTAGAAGGAGTCCGAAATTAGCTTCCACTCTGATCCGTTACTCCCGGCTTCAAATCTGTATCGCTATTCCTCGAGACGGAAGTAACCGGGGCTATTTAAGGAGGGCCCCCAGGCTCGGCGACTATTCTCGTTGACATCGAAAGCGAGTCCCAGACGTCATAGGAGGTGTGGTTGTAGGTGTTGGGAGGAGTCAGGAAGGTGTCTCTCGTAACTTTATTACAATAAATACATAACATTCATAAATTGCTGATGTAGCAAAACAACAACCAGTTGACTGTTGACAGTTCAGGACGCAAGCACTCTACTCAGAAACTCCACAAAACACAAATAAAATTAATAGAAACCTGTCACCAACATCATTGTCTGCATAACTCAATGCATTATTAATAGCAGTCTTTGTGAATCCAAGCAAAGACACATTGATTCCTTTACAATATGTATCCAATAACTCGATGCTTAGAAGAAAAATATAATGAAGCCAAGCTCAAAATTTCCGGACACCATTTATGGACCTTTGAGACAAGGGCCCAATTTCTGACGTTAACACTGTGCTCAGACGACCCGAACATTTCCCACTTCACCACCCACATACGATTCCATGTTTGATAGGCGTATAGAAAGAACCCGCGCCCAAAACTTCGGGACCCCATTTTTCTGGAGCCTCACGGCTGGGGCCCGGTTTCTGATATCACCACTGTGCTCGGGTGACCCGGACTTTTCCAATGCCACCATCTGCACCCACTAACTCCATGTCTAACACGGCTTCCCCATTGTAGGAGGATTTTGATGAATTTTCTCCAGGTTCTTTACAACTATTTAGAACGTTTCAAACTATTCATAAGAAATGAAATTTCAATACATTAGAAACTATGTTCTTTTAAAATGCTCAAAATGGGTGAGAGCATTGATTTCCAGTAATAATTATGAACTTCCGTAATTTAATTCTCTATTTGAATAGTAGTTTAATTTCGAATCTTTTACGGTTAAAAATATTTTTGTGAAATTTAACGGAATACATTGAAATGCTCCTACTCCCACGGGTACGTGTTGCAATTATAAATCGATTTGAGGTTCAGTGTACAAATGAGAAACTCCCAAAGCGAAGTACATTATTGTAACGTTGTTGACATACATATGAATAACTGGTGATTAGGTCGTTAAGCTGTACATAAAATCATATAAATTTTCATTCATATTACGCAGACAAGTACACAGAGAACAGCATATGAATCTTTATCTGACTTTTGTTTCTCTAACTTTCTGACAGCCTTTACGAAATAATATCTTTACAATCGAAATATTCGTTAAACATTATTATTATTCTTATCCTTCAACATTCATCATACATCATATTCTTCATTACTTTAAATTCTTCATATTACATAACTATTTTACATTATATTCCGTCGAAGCTGTTTCAAAGTTAGTATTACACTTCTGACATAGTCATCATTACAAATCATAATTGATTCTCAATCCATACGCCTGTAACTTGTCCATCCTTTGAAACGAAGTTTGCAATAGTTTTTCAATATTTAAATACTCATCTGGTCAGTTAATTCAAACACAGTTATCCATTTATAAATACTAAAATAGTCGGAATTAGCATTAGATATGTTGATTCGAGGTTTGATATAATTACAGTCACATATTATAAAATAATATTACCGATCACAAAATAACATACTCACATATTTATAATCAATCCGGTTATGATCTATTATCGATTCGAAAAAGTTTTCTTAGGTTTTAATTTTAATATCCGAGGGTACAGACCAATATCCGAATCGCCCCTTGTCCAAATATAAACTAATGCGCTGAGGTACAAGTACAGAGTAACGGCGCATTACAACATACGGATATATAATGTGTGTACATTTTGTATGTATGTAGATAGGTAAAAGTATCACAACTAGATACATATGCAGAAAAAATATCCATGGAGAAAGATTCGAATAAAAACATTCAAATTGGAAGCAATTCATATGCCAGTTGAATTTTTAAAAATCACTGGTCAGTCTTTGGAAAAGACAAAATAGTTGGTTAAGTTCTGATCTCTTAAGCCTCTATTTTACTTCTTCAAGTTCGAAAATGTTAATATTCTTGTTTAATTCATTTTTAATATTCCCGCGTAGACAGCTGCTTGCGATGTTCTCTTCACTCCTCTACTTTTCATACCTTCGTTCTTACCATCGTGATAAACCCGATTGGGTAGAAAGGCGTGATTAACTAAGCAAATTCATCACAATCAAAACACATTTCAGACTTTGACCGTTTGACTTTGAAAATGCTCCTGCATAATCTATAAGACATTACTTGGCACCTTGATATCACATTGTCCTTTAATAAGTGAAAAACTTGTGACTGTTATTGAAAAGTTTGAGTTGCGAGCGAAGCGAGCAAGACAATTTTTAACAAATCCATTTCTTTGCTAACCGACCATATTGATTTAATAGGGCGCCAAAAATTTTGCGGGGCGCCGCGTCGTTTATTCATTTTCAACACTTTTCCTTTCTTCTTGCTCGTTCGGCGCCCCTTGCTATCAGCGCCCGGGGCGAGCGTCCCGCTGGCCCCCCTCTAGCTACGGCTCTGATTGAACGTGACGACAGTCTTCTAAGTAATAACTGGCAACTAGACATTTTAATTTGCAAACTTGTTCAGAAGTTGGTAAATTTGGGACTAGGCCTCACCTAGCCAAAAACCTAGACTAATTACATAAATCTTCAATTGTGCCAACTGCCAAGTCCGTAAAAGAATATATAATCCACAACAACTGGGTAACTAACAAAATGCCAACTCGATCAGAAGTCGGAGACTTGCTCCCCCTTTTCCCCCCTTAGCGACGCCCCTGGTCGCATGCAGTGTGGATCCTACGCAGTTTGGATTCTACGCAGTTTCGATCGTACGCAGTTTCGATCGTACACAGTGTGGATTCTACGCAGTGTTGATTCTACGCAGTTTGAATCCTACGCAGTTTGGATTCTACGCAGTTTCGATCGTACGCAGTCTGGATTCTACGCAGTGTGGATTCTACGCAGTTTGGATCCTACGCAGTTTGGATTCTATGCAGTTTAGGTCGTGTGGAGTCCATGAATATAACCCTAATTGATAGCTGCACAGGTTAAACAAATTAAAGAGAGGTAAAAAAAATATATATTTTTTGAGCGCATGATTAAAACTTAAATTATTTCAGGGCAACTGCGTAGGACCAAAACTGCGTAGGATCGAAACTGCGTAGAATCAACACTTCGTAGGGTCCACACTGCGCACGATCGAAGCTGCGTAGGATCGAAACAGGTTTTGAGCTGATTTTTTTTATCCTACGCAGTTTCGATCGTACGCAGTGTGGATCCTACGCCGCATTCCCGCTCTCTTGCCCCCAATGACGCCCCTGTCTAGTGGCAGTCATTTGAAACTATCCCACGCCCTTTTACGTGGATTTAGTTTCATTTATTTCTGACTCTTGACCGTTTTGAAATAGAATTCATTTGCTGAGCAAAACTGGACCTTATTGAAAATGGACTTGGATTTATTGTGCTCTGAACGCCCCAAATATTAGTTTTCTTCAATAAAGTATTAACTTGAAAAAAAAAAAAAAAAAAAAAACAATTACATAGGCTTGCAGAAAATATTCTAAAATTAACACAACGTGAAGTGTGCTTCAAATATTACTTTTCGAAAATTTATTATTTTAAAATAATTTTATTAGCATCAGTGTTCTGAAATAGTAATCAAATTTTGCAACTGAAAACTCACCCGCCTCCATGAAACGTGAGTTTAACCCCTAACGGCATAACGAGGAAACGTTCAGAAACAGTAACCCCAAAATGACTTGTCTTAGGGCTAAATAACTGCACAAGCGTATTTCTGGTAAAATTCTAGCCTTAAAACATGTAAAATGACTCCTTTGGATTTGAAATTTCGAACTGCAATCAAAGATGGCCGCAATGATACTTGCCATCGCACCATCTGATGTATCAGACCAACTTTCAAGTTTTATCATCCTCCCTCAACCCGTTCTCAACACACAAGGGTGCTGAGGGCTTTTATTTTGCTATGTGTATCGATAGACTGTGTGAAACCTCCATAGTAAATAGATTTTAAAATCTATCTAAAAAAGTTTATTATAACCAAGTAAGTACTTGTGAGATTTACTGGCAAGAGGGTGTAATAAAAAGGGGTCGTGATATGAATTAAGTTGAGAATTACTAATCTATACTGAGATATTATTTACCCAACACAGTGTAGTCTTAACCGGGATAAAATAAATGAAAAAGTCGGTTGCAAGCAGTGGTGCTATTTAGCCGGTTCCGACCGGTTCGCTAGAACCGGTTGTTATATATTTCGAGTTCGCAGAACCTTTTGTTATAACCAGACATAATAGTAAATTTTACCCAGTTATACCCAGCAACAGTAAATTTGTGTTAACTTTGTTTTTAAAAATTATCACAGCTAAAGGGTTAAACAAATGATTCCGTAGAACAAAGTATAAGCGGTTTATTTCTTAGTCTCAAATGCTTAGATATCAAGAATGAAAACTGGGATCACATGAGTGTAGTGATGAGGGTGATTTACGTATATTTGAAACGCATACATATTATCAACACTTGCTGATCCATTGCCATATTAAGGTCTTTCCAATACTTTTTGATAACCATCTATGTTGGGTAATATGTTTCCTAGATATTTGCAGTAGTACCTAATTTCGTCACACCACTTTGTATTAGAATGCTGTGTAGGTCACTTCTTGTCACTTGTGGTATCCAGTAAAAAAATAATTGCTTTTGTCTACCTTGTACGGTTTGTTTCCTAAGAAAGTTATATTTATTTATCTACCTATCCATCTACTATCTCTCCCCCCCTCTCTCTCTCTCTCTCTCTCTCTCTCTCTCTCTCTCTATATATATATATATATATATATATATATATATATATATATATATATAGTGGTGTATAGTGGTGCATCGATGATATGATAAAGGTAGGGGCTAAATCATAGTTTGCCGCTTTATCCAGTGTAAAGCAGGATTGAAGCTCATTTTATCCAGTGTATACCTGAGCGACGAGGGGGCCCCGTATAGCCCCCTGCTTGGATCCGCCACTGTGTATATATATAAATGATATGAATGTATATATACAGAACCGGTTGTTAAACAATTAGAATAACATCACTGGTTGCTAGTAAAAGCCAAGAAATCTTAAATAAGTTACTATACGATTTTGAAATATATGTTTAAAATCATGTTTTAAACTGTTCAAAATGTTTAAAATATGTTTTTTTTTCGTGTGTGTTTTGAAACTTGTTTAAAACATTTCAAACATCTTCCTCATGTTTTAAACCAATGTTTTGTTCTTTTTTTAAAAAAAATTTTTTTTTCAACCCTGTAATTAAGTATCCCGTACAAATTTAAAGTTCCCATGTAATTAAACTTATAGTTAAATTTTATGTACATTTTTCTCATAAATTTATGGCATGATTGCTTTATGCTCTGAAAGCTCCATATATTAAATGAAAGCTTCAGCAATTATAATAATAGAAAGCAGTAGATATAAAATGCGAAGCATTGTAGTTTTTGATTATTTATTAATAATTGTTTCTGAATTTTTTTCTCAACTAATATCGATCGTTTACGATTATTTTTGCAAATCAATCCACTACCAATTTCTAATATAGAGAAAATGCTCCCCCAATAAAAGACGATTTTAAAAAGTGCTAGGACATGTTCTGTTTATTTTTAATAAATAATGAGAATGTACTGAATTTCAGCTCTCTAACTTGAACGGTTTGTGAGATACTCAATTTTTCGCAAAAATTCTGACCTCGATTGCTTTTAGGATATGTTTATAATGAAAGAGACACGCATATGATAACTTCCCAGTTGGGACAGAACTTCGGTAATTTCCTCACCGGAAATTTCGCCACCGGAATTTTCGTCACGGTAATTTCGTCACCGGTAATTTCGTCACCAAAATATGAGCATGTAGGTTATTTCGTCACCGGAAATTTTGACATAGTAATTTCGTCACCTGTAATTTTGTCACCAAAATATTAGAATGTAGGAAATTTTGTCATGGTCATTTTTTCACCTTTGTTGAACTAAGTAGAGACAAAGTAAACGACCAAAACAGCTAATCTTATCTTAATCAAACTTGGAAAACAATTCAGTTGGTGTTCGACTCTGAAAAATCGAAGTTTCGGATACTTGACGCAAGAATAAACAATAATAAAAGAACATAATGTCAGCTTCAGAAAATGTTAAAAGCACAGGCAAAATGTGTAGCTAATGGATGTGTAGCTAATGTGTAGCTAATGTAATATCACTGTTTACAAATATTAAGTTTTCAAAATTTCAGAACAGAAAATAGAAAAAAAATAACTTGTTATAATGCAATAAGTGTTTTACAGGTTGATTTTCTACTATTCATAACATGATAGGAAACAACAAGCTTTTTTTTCCAAACATTTAGTTCCAGTGTTATACGTTATGCACAAAGACTGGAGTCGTTTCTGCAAAATCTGAAACACTCTTTTAGTTTCTTTTTTGGTGGTTGACCCACAGCATCTTGATGTAGCTCAGTTGAAACTGTTTCTTCAACTGGTTGAATTAAGTACTATCAAAATGTCCAGAAGTTCCAGCTCTTCCTCCGAAGCCTCTTGTATTCCTGATGCACATCTGTTGCGGGAAGAAATGGCAATCCGTTCATTTTCTCCCATAATAGTCATTGCTCTTGCACCGTTCTGTGAATCCAATCTCTTGAATCTTAATCCACGTTGAGTGAGTCAGGTGAAAAAAAAAAAGCAATGCTGTACAGGAGTTGATAATATTTCTGTGATAGAAAACTGCAAACTTTTATCTCTTATCTCAAATACGATATCTAAAATATGTACCTCTTTATTTAATAATAATAATAATAATAATAATAATAATAATAATAATTATTATTATTATTATTATTATTATTATTATTATTATTATTATTATTATTATTATTATTATATTTCGATTTGCTTCAGTTGAAGATTAAAGAAAACAATTTCAAAAATTTTTTCGATTCATTCATTGTACTTGTATTATGTTCTAAAAGACACTGGTGATGATATTATCGTGACAAAATTTTCGGTGACGAAATTACCTATATGGTAATATTTTGGTGACAAAATTACCAGTGACGAAATTACCGTGACGAACTTTCCGGTGACGAAGTTTCCGGTGACAAAATTACCGCCGCCCGTTGGGACAGGCCTAACTATATGCCAAACGACATTTTATTGACGACATTTGACTCTGCAATTTGGTCGTGATGATCACGCACAAATAATTACATTCGATTTTTTATATAATAATACGTATATATATTACAGGTGATTCAAAAATAATATTTTTAGGGGAACGGACAGAATGGCAGGAGGACAAAATGGCAGGGGACATAATGGCAGGAATTAATGACAGGAGGACAAGATGGCAGGGGACATAATGGCAGGAATTAATGACAGGAGGACAAAATGGCAGAGGGCGAAATGGCAGGCGGACGAAATGGCAGTGTACAAAATGGCAGGCGGACGAAATGGCAGGAGGACATAAGGGCAGAAAGTATAATTTGAATTCTCAGGTTTTAAACTATTTTGTTTCTTACTTGGTAAATGAAGATTTCAACATAAATTTTCGATTTATTCATTATGTTCCAAAATTCGAACTGTTAATAATATTTCAATTCTGAGAATTCTGATGTAAGAATTAAGAGAGTGCCACCAAGATTTCCGCCGGAAGTTTGAAATTCTCATGAGGCAATTCTGTTTGACAATCCTAGCACAAATAACTTATGTGAGGGGTGGAATTATAAGTGTTTCATTTGGTTGGACACAACCACCAAACGGTATAGAAACTCATACAAAGCTTACATAAAGAGAATTCCACCGTTCATTCTACAACTTCTTAGTGCGAAAGAGGATAATGCCCCGTCAAGAAAGCTAAAAAGGTTTATGTTGATCTGCAGCATAGATTGAGGAATCTATGTGTGGATTATTACACAAAGGATCTCTTGAGGAATTCTTGCGGGGAATTGCTCACAACTTGAAATTAACAACAATGGAAGTAGCTAGTCATTCTTAAGACTGCAATTTTTTTTGTAGTCTATTTTACGGTATATTTCATTATATAAAATTAACGAGGGTGAAAATAATTAGCAATTCTTTTCTTAAGACTGCAGAATGTTTTTATATATGTTTTCTAGGATATGTGTTATAGAATGTTTACGACTCTGTAAGTAACTAGTCATTCTTACGATTTCAAAGTATGTTTATAGTCTATATTACGATATATTTTGTGATATAAAATTAACGCCGATGTAATTATTAGTCATTGGTACCAGTTCAGAATGTTTTAATATTGTTCTAGTATATGTGTTATAAGATGTTAACGACCTGGTATCAGGCCGGTAGCCAGCCCATAAATGTAGGGAGGACCCGGCTGAAGTTAAGGGGGGCCCGATCCAACCATATTATAGTTCATCACCATATTATAGTTAATTTGCAAGCCTACTGTGAAAATTTTAAGGGGGCTGCAAAAATTTAGGGGAGCCCGGCCCCCTAGACCCCCCTGGATACGGGCCTGCATGGTATGTAATTAGTTATTCTTACGACTGCAAAATATGTTTATAGTCTATATTATGATACATTTTGTTATATAAAATTAAGAACTATGTTTTAGTCATTCTTACGAGCGCAGAGGGTTTTAACTAGTGCTGTCGAAATCGGTTTCTGAAAAACCGAAAACCGCTTTTGCTGTTTCCGTTTTGAAAACCGCATGATTAAATTTGTCATGATTGTAGTTTTCCGGGACAAACCTACATGAAAATTGCCAAAAGTGAATATTTTTAAATTTTTATGGGTCTAAAGGGGGATGAAGAGATTCCCATGCTATTTAAACAGACGTTTTCTTGGGATACAAAATCTTATCTTTTAGATAGTTGAAATAGGAAAAGAAAAGATAGAACTATGGTTTTAAGAGATGCGAGGCCGTAGGCCGACCGAGAACAATGTGTGGGGGCAAAGCCCCCTGATAGGCAGATTCAGGAAATACGAAGTGCAAGTTCACGAAGTTCATTGTTGATGCAAAGGTCGATAGACAAGAAATGCGAGGCCGTAGACCGAGCAGACCTGCGGGTCTGGGGCCGGAGCCCCCAGCTAGCCAGAAACTAGTTTTGTTATATAAAAATTAATGACGATGTAAGTAATTGGTCATTCTCACGACTGCAGTGTTCCTTATAGTCTGTTCTACGATATCCGTTATTATTGAGAATTAAGAAAGATGTACGTAATTAGTCATTCTTACAACCAGGGATTTATTTGTAGCCAGGGAAGCCTGGGAATTTCCCCCCTTCTAAATTTTGACTTCCCTGTCTCTAGATTTAATTTAGTCTTCCCAGCCTGGGAAGATATTTTCCCCCTTTCTTAGGCTATACAATCTGTTTTAAGGTACAATAATTTATTTTTTCAGTATGTTTATTGTCGCGAGCTGTGTTGGTCTTGTTTATAGAATTGCTTCCCGAAGGAAAAATCTTTCAATTGGTATCACTACTTATTATTCTTAATCTGAGTGGCACAGTAATAATAATAATAAAAAAAACGTTCTCAGTAATCAGTGAGCAGTCATAGTAGTTGTGAATTGGTATCTTCTTCGTTGACCAGCACGTTAAGAAGAACAAAAGGAAATATATATTAGACCACATTTTAACAAAATCAAAGCTCCTGACGATGAGGCATGTAATTCCGACACAAAGAGCAAGAGGCTTTCGTCTGAAGATAGTGCAACGACAGAAATCACATTACAGACATCTCATCAGAAAGATGAAAATTATTCGGGACCTAGTGTTAATAATGGTAAGGTTATTTCTAGCAAGAAATAAATTTAATGAACCTCGGACAAGTTGTGTATATTCGTACTGTAGTTAATCAAGTATGTATCAATATAATTTTAGGATTATTTGAGTTAGAGGCAATAACAGGCAGAGAGGTTTGTGATTTCGTGATTATGTAAACGTATGAAACTTTCCAAAATGATATTACGGGAAAGACTTATGGCAGTTTGTCTGTGAGCGCCAGTAACATGCAAAGCGAAATAAATAATGCTGTCTCTTTACTGCAGCGAGAATTAGACACCAATTTACTCGTGTTTTACTACATGAGTCAGAAGATGAGGAACTGGTTGTTCACAACGTTGTTAATACGGTTTCAGATATGGTTCATTTTCAAAACTTTGTAGAGCGATTACATGGTGTTTACTCAATGTTCCTGTAGAACACGAGAAATTGAATTAATACAGGGTGCGGCAGAACCGACTAAGCAGTTTTTATCGATTACCGCGAGAGCTGTGGTGGGGGTAGGTAGTTGCACGTGGCCTCCCTTTGTTCAGTCGTTGACCCCATTTCAGTAGCTAATATGGTCTGGACCGGTGCACATCATGGTTTTGCCGTTCGCACTTATTATGAAAACAACAGATCTGTGATCGCTACACAACGAGCTTTTCGGCGACAGTTCAACATTCCACGCAACAATGCCGTTCCTAATGCAAACACAATTCGGTCCTGGGTTCGCCAGTTGGAGGAAACTGGTAGCATAGTAAGAATAGATACACATGGCCTTCGCAGATCCATTAGAACGACAGAAAATGTGCAGAGAGTGAGAACAGCAGTTCAACAATCGCCGCAACGTTCTGCTCGACGACATGCTGTTGCATTGGGGATTTCAGACCGCAGTTTGAGAAGGATCCTGCAATGCGATTTGAAGTTCCATCCTTACAAAATAATGATTGCTCAAGAATTTTTACGCCCAGCACACTACGCCAACCGTCAAAATCTGTGTGAGCAAATGTTTGCTCAAATCCCTCCGAATGCAGCTTTCTTCAGTAGTGACGAGGTACATTTTCATCTTAGTGGGTGCGTGAATAAGCAAAACTTTCGCTACTGGGCTGAAAGTAACCTCCGAATTATTCATGAAAAACCGCAACATTCTCCTAAACTGACAGTGTGGTGTGTCATATCACAATTTGGCTTGGTAGGCCCTTACTTTTTTGAGGAAGAAGGAGTATCCGTGGCAGTGAATTCCACACATTATATTTCAATGTTGAAAAATTTTCTGCAACCCAGAATGTAGGAGATTGTTGAAGAACATGAACTGGGGGACTTGTGGTTCTTACAGGATGCGGCTACTGCTCACACAGCTCCAATTTCACTTGATGTTTTGAGAGAAATGTTTCCGGGACGCCTCGTCTCTTTGAGAGGTGATGTCGAATGGCCTGCGCGGTCACAAGATTTGAGCATTTGTGACTACTTTCTTTGGGGATATCTGAAGGAAAAGGTTTTCAAAAGCCGCCCTCACACCCTACCAGAGTTAAAACAGGGGATTATTGATGAAGTGAATGCCATACCCCGCGATATGTGTGCAAGAACTGCTCGAAACTTCAGGGATCATCTACAACAATGTATTGATGCTAACGGCCGCCATCTTGAGGACATTATTTTCAAAACTAAATGAATGTAAAATCGTATATTGTACTAATCTAGAAAATAA
Source organism: Thermobia domestica (assembly GCF_964235325.1). Taxonomy (NCBI): domain Eukaryota; kingdom Metazoa; phylum Arthropoda; class Insecta; order Zygentoma; family Lepismatidae; genus Thermobia; species Thermobia domestica. Next base: position 214,075,334 of record NC_137459.1, on the reverse strand, counting down.
AAACATTTTTTCTCTATATATCCAGATTTACTTTTTATTGCTCCTTAAAACTGCTTAGTTGGTTCTTCCGCACCCTGTATAAGAAGATCTAGGTATTCTCTTCTATGATATTACTACAGTTTTTGATATACAGTGGTTAGGCTCTTCTTACCGTTCTGTAGAAGAATTGTGGAAGTCCTACCCTGCGCTAGCGGAACACTTTCGAGAAGCTTCTACAAATTTGCAGAGAAGCTTTGAGCAGCGTGCAATGTTTTCGGGCCTGCAAAATTTCACTAAGTGGAATTTTGTTTATGAAATGTCCATGATCCGAGATGTGCTGGAACCTCTAGATATCCTTAGCCTGTTTCTAGAAGAAAGGTCAGCATCCCTTGTATTGTATAGGCAATAAGCAAAATTGAAACAACTGTACGTGTACTGGAAGCATTGCAAGAAAAGGGTGGCATGTTCATGGTAGAATTACAACTTCAGTTTAAAGAAATTGGTCAGTTTTGTGGAGTCCCACTTGCAAAACCCTTAGACAGTTCTCTTGAGAAGTACCAGCAAATAATATTGCAATTCTGTCATGGTCTAGGAGATAACATACGGTCTTACTTTCCTAACGAAACGTTCAGTGGGGTCGAGGTTTTGCTACAATCCAAGTGACCAGAAGAATTGTCTGCAAGAATGTTATACGGCGACAAAGAAGTAATGGAAATTTAAAAAAATAATAATAATAAAATAAAATTTTCCTTTGACAATACAGCCGAAGTTCTGCAGCATTCCGAAAGAACTTCCTAATATTGGACCAAATCTGCAAAATCTTAACATGAATTCATTATTCTTCTAGTTTCTTCTGCATACTGTGGGAGAGGCTTTTCCAGCTTAAACTTACAGTACACTGACGCTAGAAACCGTTTATCTGTAAAAATCCTCGAATCTACAAGACATTACGTCGAAACTTCTTTCAATGCAGAAAAGTATGTCATTAGCTGGATAAAAAGTGGACATCATGCTGCTACCGACAAATCAACTGAAAAAAAAAAAACGGTATCCGATTTAAACCAATCTCCTATTGCTTCACTATTCTAAAGTGAGGTACGGTGTGACAGTACTATTAATTCTACTGGTACTAAAACTTATTTATGGTATGAAGAATTACATTTAGTACAGTCTTTCCCCTTCTATTTAATAAAATTAGATTCAAGTGTATGTGCGCCTATCAGTGTTCTGCAAAATGTAAACTCTTAACTTTTGTAGTATTTATTGTTCGGGCGATGAATTTAATCTTCAAATACCTAATAAGAATGGACTAAAGAATTACTTGTCATAACAAAACAGTTTTACGTAGGAGTGTGATACTTGTTATGACAAGTTATGCAGGTTGCAATATAACTATAGGGCTTTTGCTGGATGCTGCATACTTGTTCTCAGCAGTAGGACGAAAAGTAGCAAGGCAAGTAACGAATGTGATCTCATCTGCCTAACCAAATTTTATCTAACGTCCCTACCAATATTTATCATAAAATTGTATTTTTTTAATGAAAAAAAAATACGAACTTGGGGACTGGCTATGAAACTAGTACCATAATTTCAAAGTAGATAGGTTTCAAAATAACGTTGTCCCAGCCTGACTTTATAGTTGTTCTGTTATACGGAACACAACCTTTCATACATATTCCCCCCTTCTACAAAATCCACAAATAAATCACTGCTTACAACTACAAGCTGTTTTTTATAATTTGAAGGATATGTTATAGGAAATTAGAAAAAAAAAGTCATTCCTGTAAGTGTAAAGGAATTTTGTAGGTCTGTACTGTGATATGTATTAGTATTGAAGAATAAATAGTAACCATTCTTTCAGTTTTGTACTTGTTTGTTTTCCATCTATATTTTCTGGTAGGTAGAATTGTTATAAGATCAAGATATCAATTGGAAGATGGTTACAAAGAAATAAATTTAAGAAAAAGTTAAGATTTTAAGTTAAGTTTAGATAACTGATATTTACCATCTTTTACGCTCTTGATTCAATTTAGCTGTATTTATATGCTTTGGACATTCGAGGCAGAAATGACTAAATCGAGAACCGTTATCTACTAACAAACACAATAGGTGAACCCTAAAAATACGTGCCTTAGCAGTTATAATTTTTGCCAAATTAACTTCCAGCCATTCTGTCCTTCTGCCATTTCGTCCTCCTGCCATTTCGTCCGCTCCCATTTTGTCCTCCTGCCATTTCGTCCTCCTGCCTTTATTTCCTGCCATTATGTCCCCTGCCAATTTGTCCTCCTGCCATGCTGTCCTAAATTCTATTTTTCAGTAGTTAGCTTCTCTAAAATCTCACAGACTGTGTCTCAAAAGCCAAGTAATAAATTTTATTGCCATTATTCCAATTGCAAATATCAATATCCAAATTGCCTGATTTTTTCAATAGAAACAAATGAGAAAAGGTTGAAAACGGAAGCCTTGAAAGTAAAACGTGAACAAATTCGCCAGTCTTCAGAAAATACTGTCTACAATGTACTGTGCAGAATGGGTCGGTGAGTCAGAGTAGATGGGTGGGTTAGAATGGGTCAGTGGGTCAAAGTGGGTCATGGTGGGTGGTGGGTCGCAGTGGGTCACGCCCTGTTGACCTACGACCCACTGACCATCACCATCTCTGATACCGGTATATCACTTACTCAGAACTCCAAATTTAATGGTAAACAACACGGGAATCAAAGGACAGCATATCATAACATATGATATGCGTACTAAGCTAATTGAGAAATATCACCATAAGTTGGTTAAAATTAAATGAGATGCATCGATATCGTGATATATATAGTAATATCCATTCACGAAGTTCAAATCCAATTTTGCAGGCCAAGAGCTCGCGATAACCATTGGTTTGCACACAATAACATTTCATATGAGTAATATGGGATCTACCACTATAGCAATTTTGATCAAGATCGGATGAGTTTCATCTAGTGTTTCCGACGAGACGAAAAATACTCTTGTCTCATCTCTTAAATTTTGCAGAAGTCTCATCCCTTCTTGATTCTCAAAAAGCTTTTTCCGTCTCGTTCAAAAACTTGCTCGCCTCGTTTTCAAAATTTATATACAAAATATAGGTCCTGTTTTTTCTTATTTTCTTAATTCTTCCGCAACATTACAGGTTTGCAAAGGGTGCTTAAAAACATTTAAACCATATACTCTGTAGTATATTGTGTAATGATTTGAGTATTATTAAATGTTGATAAATACTCTTCCTTATGTTCGTACTTAGTGCTCACTTTATCAATTTATAGGTTTCATACTATAGTAACAATTATTTAACAGTAAAACAATGTTTCAGATCTAAGACTTAGTTGAATTAATGTAGTCTACCAGACTCATGAAATTTCTCGTTTCATCTCGATATATACTCGTATTGTCGTGATTGATGTTTTTATCAATTGAAGAATTGAAGGACAATCGAATTATTTACGATAATTTAAAATGGAAATATTGAGTGTAAAAAATATCTAGTGCTAATGTGTTTTCAGTTCGGCCTTGTAGTAACTGAAGAAAGATTTATGATGGAAAGTAACTTAATCGTGATAATACTGCGATATTGTTTCCTGCATGTAGGGTATGATTTTCAATTTAGGAATTCTGCATTGGCCTTACTAATGACCTACTTTGAGCCTATTTCTTTAGGTACGTATAGGTAAAGAAATATGTCTCGATTATGATGTAGTTTGGTCTAGTGTTTAACACGCTTGCCTTCAATGCGTATGGTCCTGAGATCGATTCTCGGTGTTGGTACGTTGAACGAAAAAAGTCCACGATTCCAATATAATCAGTAGATCCACGCCTCCTTTAGCTACCATTTCGTAAAATTCAAGCAAACAAAAAATTCCACCATGATGGGAAATAGCAAAATGTAAGAAAACCGTATTTGGCAGGCCTGTACCCAAGATTAAACCAAAACAAGAAGTCAAAACAATATCGAATTGAAGGATTACAGGAAGTGTGTCCTGGGGTACATGTACATGTACACTATTTTCACATATCCTATATATGTGAAATGTTTTTGTATGCCAGAACTAAGTATGATAGTTCGTTTTTTAATGGTTTCATCACTTATTTTTCTCTTTTTTGTTGTTCTGTTTTCTTAACTGTTAGAAGATTCTAAAGAAGTAGGGTTCCTATGTACATCATTGCTTAATACAGTTTCTAGTTCTTCTGAAGACACCTCAGAAACTTTACGTTCAACTGAGCATGCATACATGATTACACGGAACAAAATCAAAACTTATGCAGTAGTTATAAAGTTCGGTCGGGAACCTGTTTTTATAATGTAGCAATGAAGAACTGGGTCATTATTGTTTTAGGAATATCATCTACTCACCAACCCGTACGCATTTCCTGGAAAAGCCCTGTGAAGGATCATCCACTTTACGATACCCGAAGAAAATCTTTTATCTGCAACTATAATGCCTAAGACAATCTATGATTGCAAACCAGGCCTTGATGCAGGAAGGACCCCTGGGGAGACAGTGAAAGATTCCTCCGATGGTTTGAAGCTGCCCGCAAAGTGTTGTCACTAGGGGGAGGGCGAATGACACTTTGTTTCGTGATGACGCAGAGCTTTCTTTGAATTTGTGCAGGTGTCTTCTGTGATGCGTAAAAATAGAAACAAGTAACTTCTACACACAAAAGTGACATTTGTATTCAGACTTTTAAAAATGGGTCAAAGTTTTTTGCACATAGGAAATATTTATCACATATTATAAAGGGTGTTGTTGCTGAAGTTTTAAACGGAATTCACCAAACTAATTTCCTGCAAATAACTAACACAAATCTTTATGTAAATGTTATATATCTCCTTGTATGTTAATAATTGTTAGAATATGTTAAAAGTTACTTTTGAAAACAACACTTTTTAAACTCCGTCACCGCTATCACTCTTACAATTTGCACTACGCGACAAGACGAGATTTTTTTTTTCGAATCTCGTGAGCAACGCTAGTTCACCCAAGCCTTAGGTCTCAAACACTTCACAATGGAAAGCATTTGTGAACGTTTAAAGATAATGAATGAAATCATTACATAATATACTCCAATAAGAAATATGTTTTAAATTGTTAGATTATACCTTTCTTAGACTTCTCGTGATGCAGAATTCTGAGAACTTGTAGATAAGGGAATAAATTTTCTACATAAATGTACAAACTGAGACGAGAAGTAAGTCCTCCTCGACAATCGAGACGAGATAAGAAAGCAGTTTTCGAGAATTGAGACGAGACGAAACCAAAAAAAAAAAAATGTAAAGGAATCTCTATTCAAATTTTACCTGAACATATTCATGGTAATATTAAGCATTGATTATCTTATGATTTTAGTAAATACTAGTAGGTATTATTTTGAGTTGTGGGTTGACTATGAATTTTCACTCATCGGGCTTTTAACTTAGAAATCTGTTGCACGCTCAAAATTATGAAACTCATATTTTTCTTTTCAATTCTAACCTCTTCATTTACATGGTGGCTTATCAGAGCAGAATAAGTTTGTTAGTTCTTCCTTCATATTTCCTGAACTCTTAGTCCTACTCACTGTTTCTTCTAAGCGCTTTGCGGGTGAGGATGTGGCAAAGTCTCAGGAACTAGTATAGATTATAAATTGCGAACAGATGATAAAATACATTTGTGAACGTTGTTTTAGCAATTAGTGTTCCAGTGCAGTTCCTTAACATTTTGATGTTGCCCCCTTCCCCGTCTAAATTCTGTCGAAGAAAGCCTAATCCTACTAAAATAGGATATTTGTAACCAAAATTGTTTTTACTTAATAATATAATTTTGTAAGTGATATAATAATGTAAGTACTACAATTTTTCCATTTAAGTTATTTATATAGCTTCAGGCTCACTACTCAAAATACTATCTACTATGTTGATCTAACGTTATAAACTACTGTACAGATATACTAGTTGCACCTTGTTGCGTAGTTGAAAATATTTCTTGTTTCAACGTCATCATCGCAATTTGTAGGAAAGAAAGAGGTACATTCGTGTAATGTTTTATATTTAATGGTATGTATGAAACTCTCTCTCTCTCTCTCTCTCTCTCTCTCTCTCTCTCTCTCTCTCTCTTTTTCATTTCCTCAAAATTCTTAATTAATTGAACAGTCATGTACTGCTTTCCTATACTACATTCCTCATATCCTGACGCGCTTGTTAGAAATTATCCCTCATTGTTTTCTTGTCGAAATCCAAAGTCTAAATCATGCCTATTATTCAAATCTGGAGGACATTTGGGGATGCACTCGACGCTTCGCAGGGCAAGAATAAGGAAAATAGTCAATTTAAATTAGAATTTAAAAAAAAAAAAACGCGAACCTGAAACGAAGTGTAGAAACCGAAATCGTACTTATCTAATATTTCCGGTTTGAAAGAGGGATAAAAGTGGGGATAAACCTTGTTCTTCGAACGTAGAATTCAAATTAGAAAGCACTCACTATATATATATATATATATATATATATATATATATATATATATATATATATATATATACTTTACCGTTTTGCTATATGGAGATCAATACTGAAATCGGAAGTAGCAGTAAATTTGCGAAGATGGTATCGTTAATTGAGACACTGAAACTATTTAAAAAAAAAATGCTGCTATCTATTACTGTTTCTGTACTATAGCGATAAACGTTGAAGCCGGAAATGGTTGATTTCAACCACTTTCTGTTTGAATAGAGGATTAACGGAGGAAATGGAATCTATTCTTGAAACGCTGAATCGATTCCAGAGAAGCCCTTCTCGAAATCACATACCGTGTACATCCGATACCTGTCGACAGATGGACACAGAAATTCTTAAGACTTCTGGTACTTATGCAAGCATAGTTTGAAGCTTAAATTTAGTTCTTTCAATATATTGTAAGAGACCAAATGTAATAGCATAATTGTGTTTAATAATACACCACTCAAAATCATAGGGTATATATAGGTGGAGGCGCGGACAAAATCCAAGCTAAATTCTGGTAAGGCGGACAAAATCCAAGCTAAATTCTGACAAGGCGGACAAAATCCAAGGAGCAGTATCATGCGTGTAGCTGTGGTGTGTGCCTGTGAACACTCTAATTAAATTGTATGTTTGTTTCTTTCTTCAATTGTCATGCCTTCGAAAGTTTATCTGTAATTCTTCAATTTATTAAAATAATATTTCATTCATTTTTAAAGAATTGAAAATCTAATAAAACATGTAAGATTGTCACAGTAAGAGTGCAGATGAGCTTTAGTTACCACATCCATCTGAAAAGTTTTGTATTAATTGCCTTTGCAAAACGTCAGCTAAGCTTGTGAAAATAACCAACAACATATACATTTTCATTTAGTTTGTCTAACAAGAAGGTTGCAAAAGTCTGTCACATTGCTCCCAGTATACAATAATTTCCCGAGTTTGTTGAGTTTACATTAAAACCAACCAGCCAATGGAATTTCGAATTTCGTCCTCGTTAGCCATTGAACGCTTGAGTCAACAGTTCAGTTTCAAAGAAAAAAATCAGAATCTGTGCACTAGACTAATTGCCAATAAACTAAGTGTAAGTCATTTTCTGAAAAGTGCATCCCGTTGTATACATTTAGAATGAAACGCTCTTAGTATGTGATTGACGTACATTAAATTGTAAAAGTACGTATTTTCATTTTAATTTTATTATATATATAATACATTTAAGACACTCAGCATATTGTTATAGGACTATTCATTGGAAAAAAGTAAATGACATCTTTGAGTTTTACGTGCCACGCTTATGCCGGTTAGGCTAAAGGACACGGTGAAGATGAGAAATGAATGAAATGGTGGAATGAAGAAAGTGGGAGGAAACGGAAGAACCCCGAGAAAACCCACGCACACGGTGTTTGTCCACCACAAAGTTCACTTGGCGGAGGTTGGGATCGAACCCGGGACCCCAAGCACCAGAAGTGAATGCTCTACCACTAAGTCACCGCGGCCCGCCGGCTATTCATCGGAGTATATTAGTTTCATCTTTATGAGGTGGCATACAGAAGTCTTCATTTGTTTGTTGGTAATGTTTTATGAATATGTAATAATAATAATAATAATAATAATAATAATTCTCTTATACTGATCAAATTTTCGTCAGAAATGATCAAAATGTGAAATATGTACGGTAGCAGTCGAATGATGATTTTTTTCATAGTTCTCGTGTTTCGCGTATCTATTCTAAATAAGTAAAATATACATGTACACTCATGTCCAAAATGATCGTCGCATATCTATAACTGTCTCCTCGTAAGAATATAATTTGATATAAATTTTGCAGGGTACTTTTAATACTGATACTATGTGTATAATCGGGAAATGTGTATTTGTGGTAAATTCCACAGGAAAAGAATTGTAAATACGAAAATTAGAATGAGTAAAACAAAATGTTGCTAAATGGCCAAGAAAGTTTCATTTTCTTATTTACTGCTCCTTTGACATGAAATTTGCCACATACATGTCTTTTCCGGTTATACACATACTAACAATATAAGAAATATCGGGCGAATTCATTATCAAATTGCATTCCTACAAGAACATATTTATAGACATGCGGCAATAATTTTGGACATGAGTGTACCTATCAAGATACAAATGTGAATATTGTAAGGGTAGAATGCAGAGTTTTTTTCTTTTAACCGTTGCCACCCACCATTTATTATGTTTAAATGCTATTGAAATGTTTTTTTTTTTTAAATAATGTAATAATTCGTGTGAGTGTTATCTAGAAAATCGAAATCGATAGAAAGTGTTATCTAGAAAATCGAAACGTGAAAATGTGTTTAGACAAACTAAATGAAAATGCATATGTCATTGGTTATTTTGATAAGTGTAACTTATGTAAATACTTTATACTTTATAGGGTAAAGCATAAAATACTTTATAGAGCAAAGAAGAAAATTTGTTTTTATCTAAACTATATCTTTTAACCTTTATTTCTATTTTAATTCTCTATGTATAGAAAAGAATTAAGTGTACTATGAATAGTATAGAATTAAGTGTACTCTTCTTAAGACTGGGCTGCTTTGCTGTTATTTGTTATCTCTGATTTAGCAAGTCAGTACTTTCATTGTCTGGTTGATTTATGTAAATATACACTTTTTAGTCAAAATAGTTCTGATCACTCTAAATTAAATCTACCTGGACATGTCCTAGCAGTAGCCACAATATTTTTATGAGTAATTAAAGCACATCTGCACTCTTACAGTGACAATCGTACATGTTTTATTGGATTTTCAGTTCTTTAAACGTAAAAGAAATGTAATTTCAATAAATTGAAGAATTACAGATAAAACGTTAGAATACATTACAATTGAAGAAATAAACAAAGATACAATTTAAAAGTTGAATCGTCACAATGTGCGCATTTGGGGTTCCGAACCTCCATACGTTGTCCGTGAATATGACAAAGATAGCGAGAAAGTGAATGTGTGGTGTGTTTTGGAACTCGAAAGAATTATCGAACGCTTTGTCTTCATTGAGCACACAATAACTGGTCCTGTTTATCTGGACATGCTTGAATACTTTGCTTTCAGACAGCTACTCCCTTTACAACCAAACGTGATATTCCAACAGGATGGTGACCCTCCGCGCTAGTGTTTAGATATACGTAGGGCTTTAGACCGAACGTTTCCGCAGCGATGGATTGAACCCGATGGAGCTACTCTTTGGCCACAGCTATCTCCCGACATAACCCCTATGGATTTCTTCCTGTGGGGCTATGCCAAAGATATAGTTTACTCCACACTTGTATGTGATATTCCTGCACTTTGTCATAAAATTGAAGAAGCCATCGACTCGACTATACCGGACATGCTACGCAACACATGGCAGGAGATTCAATATCGACTGCACATTCTGAGAGCTACTAACCGGGCCCATAGAGAAGTTCATATATAGACAAAAAAAATCTGCTTGAGTTGCTCTTCAAGATGCCGCAATCGTTATTCTCTGGCACTAATAATTTCCATGCAATTAATATTTGCATTTAGGAAGGTTTCATGTGAACACCCTGTATAATTCGAGACGAGACCAACATAAAGCCCAGTCTTGGTTTCATCCTGAATCGAGTATTAGACTACGTGTTCCGTGCATGGTCACTAATACAGGACAGGAATACTAAGACAATACTCACTGCAAGGAGTGAGTGTTGTCTATAAATCGATGGATTTAGTTGCCTTAGAGAATAATATAGTATTCCATTTTTTCTAAAAATAACTGACACATAGTAAAATTTCAAAGATATTGTAATATATTATTAATAGCTACAAATTCGCTCCTTACATTATAAGATTCTACTATACTGTAAACAAAGTAACATAGAAATAGAAATGATTTTACTTCATTTGGTGTAAAATATATAAAACTAAATAATATAAAATACTACATAATATAAAATTGTTGTATTATTTTCCCGAGGGAATTCTGAATCTTGAGAGTATTTTGCCCCAGGCTAACCCCTGATTTCATTCCTGTTCAGGGTGTTTCAAAGCAACACCGACATCGTTTGGGAAGTGATTCCTGACACCAGGATAAGAGAAAAATTATAGACCAACCTGGGTGCAAAAATGCTCCCTTTCGGAGTTATATGCTGCCGAAAACATGAAAAAATGAATTTTGAAGGTCCATAGCTCCAAACAAATGGGAACTACCGTGATCGGGTCAAGATTTCACTTATAAACTAATGTGTGCACTACCCAAACATACATGTTTCAGAATAATGCGGTACTTTCGCAGCAATTTTTATAGAGGTAGTTGGTGACTAGTTGAAATTAAACTCGCCCTCCCCCCCCCAAAAAAAATTGTTGCATGAGTACCTTAGGATTCTGAAACATGTATTTTTGGATAGTGCACATATTTGTTAGTAAGTGAAGTCTTTACTCGACTATGGTAGGTCCCATAGTTTTGGAGCTATGGACATTCAAAATTCATTTTTTCATGTTTTCAGCAGCGCGTAACTCCGAAAAGAAGCATTTGTGCACCCAGGTTGGTCTATACGTTTTGTCTCATCTTGGTGTCAGGAATCACCTCCCAAACGTTGTCGGTGTTGTTTTGAAACACCCTGTATAAGAAGTTTCAAGTGAATTAGAGGTGTTCTAGCGTTTTACGCGCTAGCTTTATCATTTTTCCGAAGGAGTTTTTTCCCCCTTAAATAGGCTTGTTGCTTAAAAGATAAATTTCATGTTATCTTATTTCATCGTTGTGATGTAGAAACGAGGCTTTAACTGAATTAGACATGTTGTTCTACTAGTTTCGGGATTTAGCTTCAAAATATTTCTAGAGAGGCTATTAACTCTTTACACTAGTTTTCACAGAAAATGAAAATAAACATTATCACTTATTTATTTTTTTCTATGTTTGCACCAAGTTTCAAGTAAACTGAAAATGAAATGAAATCATAAAGTTTTACGACTCACGATTATACCGGCTAGGTTAAAGGAGACATTGATGGTGAAAAATGAATGAAATGGTGAAATGGAGAAAGTGGGAGAAAACGGGAGAACCAAAAGAGAACCCACGCACATGGTGTTTGTCCTCCATAAAGTTCACTTGGAGCGAGCTTGGATCGAACTGCATGGGCCAGAGGTGAACAATCTACCACTGATCCACCGCGGCCACAAGTTACAAGTAAATTAGATGCGGTTTCCTATATCATTTAAGGCTAGCTCCAAAATTTTTCGCAGGAACTTTTCCCTCTTACTATGATTTTTCACAGAAAGAAAAAAAAATCTGATGCTCATACTTAGCATTAACGGACATTTTTTTGTCACTATAACAAAATGTTTGTAGATGACATCCGCCCTTTAAACGGAAGTTATTGTATATTTCTTATAATCAGATGGGAGGAAGATAATTTTATTCTCTGGTTTAAATATAAGTAGTGGAAATGAATGTAAAGCCTCAAAAGTATACACTATATTCCACGAAGATCTAATATTTTACCAAATATATTTTGGACATATTTCTTAATGTGAATCGGCGAGGGAGTAATACATACAACATTAGGGCACTAAATGCACTGCCAATTTCTGACCGATTCTAATCAAAAGCACAGAAGATTATGGAAAAAGTCAAAGAAAATATGCATAATATTGTATCAAAACCAAATGAGATTTACGTCAGTTATCGTGGAACTCTATAAAGAATCGGGAGGATGGTAATACCATTATGCTCTTTTTACTAATTTCAACTTCATGTAGATGAATGATTGTAAAGCCTTATTGAGAATATGCAACGTATTTCACTAAAATCGAAAAGTTGTAAGGGAAATTATCGAGAGAAATATTTCTTTAAATTGAGGTCGAAGAGGAAATCCAAACCATATGAGAGGGTTGAATTCACCCCTCATTCTTCGCAAACTTCCAGACTGTTTGCTCCACTAAACGAAGCAAAAATTTGCCGCAAGTATTTGTGCTATCTGGGCATTGTTATACTTATACATATATAATTATTGTTATATATTTTGTTATTATATGTAAAAGCACATTATTCATTATATGTACATTATTAAAACTTTGTAAAGTTTATTTGTTTAACCTATTTTTACATTTCACTTTCACATATTATGTTTTATGTAGGTAGGTGTTGTTTGAACAGTATGGATATTGCTTTCTGTGTTCCGCAACAACTTGAAATAGGTACTATTTCTGTTCCTAGTTCTTTTCTTTCTACTGAATCATAGAGTGTGCGATCCAAGGGGTTTCAAGCTTCATTAAAACGCTTGAATATTGCTACATGTGAACCGGAAGACACACCTCCCAGAAGATATCCCTTAGAAACTGCAGCCAAAACTATCTCCAGTGTGTGGTGACGACAAGCAAAACACAAAAGGCTTTTCTTAATTTTCTGATCTATTATGACACAAGCTTCGCTGTGGCGACCAGTATTGCTGGCAGTTGTATCGAAACACATTGCATTTACATTGACAATAATATTCCGTGACCTCAATGCAGCTAGCACGGCATCGCCTTGAGTTTGTCCAGTTCTAAATTTCAGTTTTGGGACTCCGATCAATTGAGTTTCTCCCATGCCAGATACTATTACAGGTAGACGATCGATAGTTTCTTTTCCTGTTATGTCTGGTAGAATGTTTCTATCCAAATGGAGAACGAGGGCGTTTGTTGCTTGGAACTTGCTCTTTATGATGGTATCTTATTCAAGATGATTGCATTCGCGAGCTCCTTTGATGGATGAATGACTGGGGGTAACTTTGTCGAGATTGTGGCCCAAACCTTTGGCCGTTGCTGCTATAATAAAAGTTGCTTCTCTGTTAGTTAATTTTGATCTACCTAACATAGAAGCAAGTTTGTGAGTAACAAGGTTCTTAGAAGTTTCTGGTTTCGTTTTGTGTCTGAGGACTTCTGCAGGATATGCTGCTGCGTGGGTTTTTATTAGTCATCAGAGTACGTTTCACTTTATTCCAAATTACTGCTACTGTCACTATCACTCGAAACAAACAACGTAACTACGTTAGTATCACTATTAGCACTAATACCTTCCTTCGTCAATTCATGCAGTTGTGGCTTCCTTTTGATCAAGAGTTCTGTCCACTGATACCATACAACCACGTAGTTCCTCTTCCCCCTAGCTTCGTTCTTTGTTTGTTTGATAAATTTTGGGTCCTTGCTTTTCCTTAAATTTGCCCATTGGTCCGTCGATTTTTTTGAGTTTCGCAGTTGCATGATTTTGCTCACGAAATAGAATAAGAGGCTTTTCCCCGATTTGTATAGTTTCTCGTATAACATCTTGATCACTACCATAGATTGTCTTTTTCAAATGTTAGATGATGGTGAAAAAATACACGCAAAACATTGCCATTCGAAGGTAACTTACTTCCGGACAGAGTTTCCTTAACTGTTCCTAGTAAATAAAGTCTAGTCTTATTTTTAGTGGCTTCTGCCATGACAGTAACGAAGTACATGTCAACTTTATCCCAAATTCTCAATCACGCCATAGCCAAGCCAACACTGCACCACCACACTTCTAGCTTCTGTTCTGGTATGCAAACGGAAACAATCATCTGCTACAATTCGGTATTATCAGCTTACTGCCATCAAATGTCTCACCGACTGCAGTGTTCTTGGATTATAATCGTTAAACAAACTAAATGCGAGTCTCCCACAGGGAAAAAAATGAAGTGTGACTGAGAGACGATTATCAATTGAGACGAAACCAAGTTACTTATTGGTCAACTTGTAACGTAGATGGAACAAATTCGTCATTGCACTGAATATTGTTTAAAATTTGTAAAGTTTACATTCTTTACATGATAAGTAAAAAATGCAATGGATGTATCAAAGGGAATCATATACCAGCCTTTATTGATCATTGTATGAACAACATCTCCTACAGAGGAGAACAAATGTTCAAAACCAGAACGTATCGCATTGTCTATACAGTGACAATAAAGCCCTAATTTTGTTAAATTTTAAGTCGATTGCGCAGCCTCTAAATGTTGAGCTATTGATTTGAAATTTTGCATGTATTGTTTATTTGGAAGGGAGAACAAAGCGAAAGGACGTTTGGTGCAGACAGAGAAACCAGGCTCTATGCCTCATCTGCTCACTTGTATATACAGATAAATGCAATAGTAATGTTAGAAAACTACAAGTAATCGACTATATATAAGTAAAAATATCTCTCTCAGAATTACTAATAATTAAGTAAGTACATACATTCCATAACAATACGCAGTGAGCTCTCAACAATTAGTAAAAGTAAACACGTTTTATATATTTCAGTTCTGTGAATCATGTTTACATTTTCTCCGACTTTCACATTGTAACCGTATGGTTACAATAGATTTAAAAATACTTTTAAGAGTTGACATCGAACCAAAACTTTGATAATTTAATTTTAATATTACATTTGATACTTCTAAACAAGAATAACAACAAATATCGCAACTTTCAATGAAAATGAAGGAAAATTACATCTTAATTTCCCTAGAAAATACATGATACACCACTTACTGCGGTTCGTTGTATAGCGTGCTTCTTCTGCTGGCAACACTTCTGAAAAGCGACATATGATAGCATCACTCCCCAAACATCAGCAGGAAGTGTGTCCAAATGGAGCATTGTGTAGAAGCGGCTACGGCGAATTCATAAAATTGAGGACATTTTGCATAACCAGTTATGTCAAAATTAACCAGATAACTGCTGTAAAATTTACCTTTAAACTGCTCTCCTGTATTTTTTTTCCGAATTAGTTGATTATTCACTGGAGCCAGCCAATTAGCTCCTTATCGTTATGTTTTTTTTTATTTAACGAATTAAGCTTTTACTGCTACAAAAATTGTTTGGAGTCCAAACTTTAAACTGTGGATAAGGTCTTAAAGAATTCATTGTCAATTAGAGTATCAACCAAATAATTGCACTAATATTATTTGTTTCTAGAATCATTTCAAAAAAAAAAAAAAATCACAAGACAGAGCGCAGCTATTCTACATGAATAGAACAATTAAGATTTGAAAAATTTGAAAATAATAATAATAATAATAATAATAATAATAATAATAATAATAATAATAATAATAATAATAATAATAATAATAATAATAATAGAAGTTAGCGTTTATTTCCTAATAATACATAGTTAAATCAAAAGATATTATTATATTCGTTTTCGTTCGCCTCCGTTATGATACTTAAGCTCATTATTTGCCTGATGCCAATACATGTTGCTACATGTGCTATTGCTTGTCTGTATAATGAAATCCTTGAATAACTATGAAGAAAGTTGTTTATAAAGTATGAAGAATACGGAATGACACATAGATGCCCATAGTTTTTGTCTATACGAACCCGAAAGCTCTCCTGGAACAACTAAGTTTTACTTAAATCACGCATAAAAGTTACAAATCCTATTTAATTTTAATATAGAATTTGGACTAATTCTATATTAAATTTAAATAAGATTAATTACAGAAGCGCCCCAAACCCCAACGTTTGAGTCTCACCGAAGTCCATAGTAGCGGTTTAAACTTAAAATAGATCCACTTCTCAACTAGATTGGATGCTGAAAAAAGAAGTTAAAGTCCAATTTATCCTATTAGATGAAAGGAAAAATGGCGTCCAACAGATAATTTGAATTTTTAAATGAAGTTATAGGTATCCGTTTTCTCATTTATCTGCTATCATAAAAAGATGTTACAGTCTAGAAAACTATTAGGATTTCGATTAAGAGTTGTGAGTCCATGATTCATTTACTATCGATGTAGAGCAATCAAATATTGAAATAATAAATTGTAAATATCTGATTCGTCCAATCTTAACTCAAAAGGTACAAAAACTCCAATTGAGGCCGCACATTAAAGAATCGGTAATTAACAAATAATTTTTGTTCCGAATTCTATCTAATGTACTTCAAATATTTATCATCATATAATATACAACATTACAAACGTACAAAAATGAGTTGTATGTCCGTGTTCTTA
The DNA here is from genome assembly GCF_964235325.1 of Thermobia domestica. Classification (NCBI taxonomy): domain Eukaryota; kingdom Metazoa; phylum Arthropoda; class Insecta; order Zygentoma; family Lepismatidae; genus Thermobia; species Thermobia domestica. The sequence continues at coordinate 214,058,878 of NC_137459.1, read as the reverse complement.
TATAATCTCGGTGTAAAAAAAAAAAAAAATTCAAATATAGTCATTTACCTTAAGTAACGATTTTCAATATCTAATTTGAATTTTCAAATGAACTGAATGTGTTTCGGATCCCCATTTAGGTTCTAATTCCATGTTTCCTACGTTCATGTTGGTCAAAGGGTTCCTAAAGTCTAGCCCAGAACAAGGAACCAAGCGATGTAGCATGATTAACACTCAAACATTAAATTTTATATCTGATTTTTTATTTAACGTCGGTGCTAAAAAAAAAAATCTCCAAATACAGTCTTATACCTTAAGGCAATAATTTTCAACAAATTCGGAACTCTAAAATGACATCAATATGTTTCGTATTCCATGTTAAATTATAGTTCCATGTCTCATATATCATAGTGTTAAAGGAGTTGCTAACATCTTGAATCAAATAAAAAATGGCATTTTAATAACTAAGTTTGAATTCTCAGCACGATGTAATGTTGATCAGACTATATGCTTAGCTTTAGTTCCTTGTCTTATATGAACATTGTGCTAAAACCAATGTTAAAACGTAACCTCACCATAGAAAGTTTATAATTAAATGAGCAGTACAAATGTTTCAATTTGTTATAGAACTTAAAGCATGAAGTTTCACCAAGATGACAGACACAGCTTATTATGAATCTCTCTTATTTTTGAAAAGTTTGCCTAATTAAAATTGTGAATCTGCGCATGTGATTAAATTTATATTACAGTAACGTAATATCTCACGAACATCATCTACGTTAGTGCTCTCAACGGGTCGGGTCGGGTCGGGTTGAAGACCGACCCGTGACCCAAATTGACTGACCCGACAACCCGACCCGAATAACCCGACCCGACAACCCGACCCGTAACCCGACCCGAGCTGACCAGATCCGAGTCGGGTCGGGTCACGGGTCGGGGCGGGTCAACCCGATCCGTTTGAGAGCACTATGGTCACGACACTGGGTGAACGCCAAAGTGCACTCCCATTGGGAATTAAACCCGAACCACGTGTACCGAAGTCTTACACGTTAACCACTAGCTAGATCAAGCTGGGGATTTGTATATGCATCTTAATGAATATTTGGCACTTTTGAGGTTTGGTTATTTCTTTTAATAACTGATACCAATGTCCGACGTGGGAGAAGTGTATTTTTTTTCTTGCTTTAGTTCTATGTGACGAAATTTTTATTCAAGGTCTGTGTTCTCACCTGCTTGGACGGCAGGGGGTCTTCTTGGAAGGCAATAGCAAGAGTCTCTTGGCGGAGACAAAAGGAAATCGTTTAACTACAATGATAAGGGTTGAGGAAACAGGAGAACATCTGTGATTTTTTCCAAGCCTTCAACTTTCATTCCAAAATAGGTTCTTATGATTCCAGGACCCATGCCATTTTGATTCTTCTTTCTTGGTAATTAAAACGTATTTTACAGTATATATAGTTGCAAGTAAGAAGATACATAATATGAATTTTGTAATTTAAAATTTAAAAATGCAGTATGATATTTAATTACAAAGTACTAATTTTATTTCATCACTTTCAGCCCAAGAAATGAAATTCAAACAATTCGCTCCCTGGGTCTTGGTCATCAATACTGCGTCTTATTCTTTGTCTGGCAGTCAAGTCTTGGTCCTGCATTTCGTAGTTTTGGTGGTCTTTCATGCTATACAAGAGACAAGAATGTTCGCCTCACCGGTACAAATGAAGACCAAGTGTGATTTTGATTATGGTCTTTCATACTATACGGAAAGCAAGAAAATATGCTCATCGCTACTTGGTGATCACCAAAACAAGGCCAAGAGCAAGATTACTATGCAATTCGTCTTGCATATCCAATCTTTATCTCGTTCTTGTATTGATGTCCTTGGGCTTGGTGAAATAAAATGAAATATTCAGTTTAAGGTCCCTCGATTCTACACCGAGGCTAAGGGATACGGTGACCATGAGAAATGAATGAAATGGTGGAATGAAGAAAGTGGGAGGAAACAGAACCCCGAGAAAACCCACTACACGGCCTTTCTCCACCACAAAGCCTACTTAGAACAAGCTGGGATCGAACCATGGAGATCATGCACCAGAGATGAATTCTCTACCACTGAGCCACCGCAGCTCTGCTTGGGCTTGGTCGTCCATATCCAATCTTTCTTTTAGCCTTGCTTAAACAACTTCTAGTTTTGTTCTAAATCCAGACCCCATATTGGCGTAGATATTAATATTACAGTCGATTGGTAAAATCAATCTTCCACATTTACAAATTAAAGTACACACAAGTACAAAAATAAGCATTTACCATAAAAACACTAGCTGCAAGTGTTCAAAATAGATTTATGGCTTCTATAAAATCAATAGAAAATTGCTATTTTTAATTAGGCAGCTAGTGAAAAACAGCAGCTTTCGACTCCAGCCGAGTTTAAGCTCAACCTAAACTCAGTTGACCAAAGTGAGCTGACCCGACTGACCCGACCCGATAACCCGACCCGACAACCCGACCCGATAACCCAACCCGATTGACCCGACCCGACAACCCGAGCTGACCCGATTGACCCGACCCGACAACCCGACCCGAGCTGACCCGATCCGACTACCCGACCCGAGTAGCCTGACCCGACAACCCGACCCGAGCTGACCCGACTGACCCGACACGACAACACGACCCGAGTTGACCTGACCCGACCCGATCCGTTTGAGAGCACTAATCTACGGTAAGTACTAAACATATAGTATATTATTCGTTACATGTTCATATTTTCTGTCACGGGTTCTAATATAGGTACATATGTCCTTTTATATACTGTGTGTTTGTGTATCAAGAAAATAAAATTTTCCATACTATAATACATAGTACAGGTAATGTCTTCACAGGTAAAATGTTTAAATTCAATTCCCAGTAGTGCTAAAAGATTTCGAACCTCTTTGGTGAAAGCAATGTTAAATTCCATTTCATTTACAGTAAAATTTTGTTTTCAACTGACGCTATCCTTCGTATGTATCATACCTTACGTCCATAAGAATTGTGAAATAGTCCTGAAGTTCAATGGACGTTAAAATTTAGACAAGCTTAAAAAAAATGCAGAATATTAAATTCCTATCTCCATAGAACCTAATACTGTTCGTTTCATTCGCTAATTTGTAGGTCCCTGTTCACTTTTAGTCTCCGTGCTAAAAAGAACATTAAAGTCAGGTCTATCTCCGTATAAAAATTAATCATGTTGATTCCTTTCTAAACATCATTCGAATTTCGTATTAAGCTGTAGACCAATGTTTCATACAGCCCTGCCATTCAATGAGACATCAACCTTCAATTCATTCCAATACATTTTAAGGAACAATATTGGAGAAGCAAATTTAGTTTCGAATAAAAGATGATATTGTTTGGATCTCATATTGCAAGACAGTATATATTATAATCTTGGTGTTAGAAAAATATTTAAAATACTACAAATGTTCACATCTAATTTGTAAATATTACTATTAGTAGCATTACACTCAACGATCTATCCTACTAATAATAAAACGATATTGTTGGTTGTATTTCTGACAGTGTGAATTTGAGGTAGAATAAAACTATATACAATAGTTTTGGTAGCCACTAGATAGCTTTAAGACATTAGTTTAGATATACTCTTTAAGACAATAAGTTTTGTCATTGCTTAAGAGAGTTATGGCAGGCAGAAACGAGTGTTTGAACGCGTAAAATTACTTTAGAGATTATAGAGTAATAATTTGCAGTGATACGAATGTATAATGTAAGCGTTTGAATTTGAACCCTTTTCACGGTCAATAAATCCATCTGTTACACTTTACTTATTCTAAATACACTTTGGTGTTTATTGTAAGTTGCTTAAATATATAAAAGTAAAGAGTAGTAAAAAGCAAGCACAGCGTGAATTTTCCAGTGTTCTATTGAGCGAAATGTGGAAGTCTGGAAAGTAATTATGTATAGTGTATAAAACAAAAAGAAACCTGGTATAAAACAAAAAGAAACGCCTTTGGAGTATGGTGTCCCGGGTTCGGTTCCCGGCGGGAGAGCATCCATGATTTTTAACTGTTCTCGATGTTTCTGTGTTCGTGTCCCTGACGTTATAAGTTATTAGAAAAATCAAGTTATACGAGTGAAGCAAGTAAAATTAGCAATAAGTAAGTTACTGAAACACGTTAGGTGAGTCAGTTACAAAAAAAGTGGGCAAAGCACTGTCTTTTTGCACCGTCCATGCGAGCTCGAATCTATCTCGGCTTGATTTTTTATCCATTTGAGAGAACGTATTATTTCTTTTCGCTACAGGTCGTCACTCTTTTCGTATTTTTCGCTGTCGTTCACAGTTAAAGTAACTGACTATTCTTATTCTTTCTACGAAAGATGGATCTTCTCTTTGGCTTCATGTCAAACATGCACACGCAATGAAAAGACGCTGTCGATAATAATAATAATAATAATAATAATAATAATAATAATAATAATAATAATAATAATAATAATAATAATAATAATATGAAATCTTACTAGCTAACTCGTTGTGTGTATTTCGACAATATATATTTTATATTATTATGTGGAAATAAGTAAGGCTGGCTGGCGCCCCCCCCCTAATTTTTTCGATGTGCCTTATTGGTCCACGGTGTCCAACGTTGGTCCCCTCTCACTATCACCTCCTGTTTTCTCGATATAAGTTATCGACATTTTGCCTCAAGAGGGCTCTGCCGTGGCTCCATGACTACCCATGACAATGACTCTTCGTTCCTTTTGCATCGAAAACGCTTATTTTTCTGAGTACTATGAGTGCATACTGTCCAACGTTGCTCCCATCACTCTACAATTTCCCGTTCTCTCGATATAAATTGCTAATATTTTGTTTGTAAGGGAGATATGGCGTTACAATCATAACGTTTGAAGAAGAATTGAGGAAGATATTCCTTGCCACAAACAACACCAATCATTATTATTATTATTATTATTATTATTATTATTATTATTATTATTATTATTATTATTATTATTATTTTACTTAGCACTAATGTTGCCTATTTGTAATGCAATGTGTTACTAAAAAGCAAATCAAATAACACTCGTCCCCATTCAGGATCCCGAACTCGAAATACATGATTTACAGTTCTCTGTGTTAGGGGAAAACACATTTATTATATTATTCTTTCAAATAACACGTTTCACAAGTTACTTCACTTTCAATGTGTAATTCCATATCATCACTAATAATCACTTTGTTCCGATAGGAAAATAACCCCCCCTCCTGCAAAAAAAAGCCTGACCGTAGCGAAAGGGCGTGAACCTTCTTTAGGCGATTAATCGCGTCCAATATTTCAATAAGTCACTGCACACAAATATTTCGGTAAAAGAGGAAAAGTTATCCAAACTTTCTGAATACCTATTTATGGGCAAAATTTGGTTCCCTTGGAACTTTTTAAGAGTTTGAAGGGCCGCCATTTTGAACATTTTCATCTGATTATTCTGGTTAACGAACTCATCAAGATATTTCAACAGTTAATGTTTGTGCCAAGTTTCGTGTCAATCCGCTGAAAGTTAGGGTGGTTATGGCATTCACAAATAGCGTTATATATATACAGATAGATAGATAAATAGATATACAGAGGGAGAGATAATAAGGGTTTTGCTCCCTTCTCGCACCTGTGGTGCGTCCAAGCTAAACTGGGTCCCTTTGCAAAACGTATTGACCAGCCTAACCTAAACAAAAACCTCTTACTTGCTAACGTAGAAACGTGGTCGGGAGGTGTAAGACATGTAAAAATTGTATTTTTAATAACCATGAGTATGGAGTCGAACACTCCACTTCCATGTTTTTCTTTTTATTTTTTGCAGCTACATTGGAATGTTCAATTTTTATTCTTCACTAATTGCGAATGGCGTTTACATTCAAAATATGAGGAATTTTGGTGGCATTTGTTCGGATATTCTTCTATTTGGAAATGAAGACAAGAATAAAAGCAATACGCTCAAGACAAAAATATCATCAGTACTAAACATTACCAAAAATAATTGCTACGAAAGACTAAATAGGACCCCTTTTACTATCTCTCACTAGCTGTATGTATTATTAACACAAATTTTTTTAAAAGTCTTTGCCGGGGATTCGAACTCGCGTCCTTCGCATTTGTAAGCCAGAACCTTAACCACTACACCAAGATCATTGGGTGGTGAATGTTTGGTTGACGACGTATTTGTTTTATTTGTGTTTTATGTTCCCACTTCGACAATTTTTACTCTTTTTTTCTAAGTTTAACAGCTGTTTCTGGCTTTCTCTTTCGGTGCCGTCCTTTATTTACACTATGCACTATTCGCATTCACAGCTCGTGCCTCTCTGCAATGTCTTATTCAGATTAAACTCTTCTTTTTGCCCCTCAGTAAACATTTGATTGATTTAATTCTCATACTCTCCACGGATGGAGCGCAGGAATGCCAGACTCGAAAAATAGGTGTACATTTACTTTTCTGACAGATAATACCTATAACAGCACTTGCCCCCCCAAACACACATTCTGGCTACGCTACTGAGGAGAACAGTGCTGCCATCTATTGTCGCCTATCTCCCTTTACACCAACCACCAAGGAATAACATTACTTGTGTCAACGGACTTGTGGATAACGCAATATGTTAACCATTGCGAGAATCAAAATATCCAGCAAACTATACTTGATACGAAAAAAGCTTTCTGGATCAATTTCCAGATCATACAGTTGAACTAACTGCAGTGTTGCCAGAATATCAAAACCTGAAAAGTTTTGATTAACCCGACAGCACTGGTGTCAAGCCACACAGACACAGACCACTTGTCCTTTGATCTTGAGCTAAGTAAAATGCTGACCTTACAAGAACGCTGTTTCGTCTAACTTCCTACTTCAACACCTCAGTTGTAGCCGCATTCTATCGCTTGCTGAGAGGCATTCTATCCGGAGGCATCTAACTAAAAATATGTTATTTCTGCGAGCCGGGCCGGGGATAAACTTTGACGAGAAGGGGTTTTCCCACCATCCCCCAACATTAATCGCTAGTAGTAATGTGAAAAAGACAGAAACAACAGAAATATCACATTTCGCAGCAATAGGGAGTCTTGTTCGATTTTCAGACTAAAAACAGAAGTTCATGTATTCGTGCGCGACCGCGTGTGTGTGTTTGTGTCGCAAAATAAAGTCCTAAATCGATGCTGTAATAAATTTTCAATTTACAAAGCTTTTTATGATGTTTGGAAACTAAAGAAGGCTTTAATTATGAAAACCAACCTTGCATAATAATAAATCTCATAAAATGTCTATTGCCCCAATCACTTTTTTGTTCCTGGAGGCATTAACGCAAAACTCAATAAATGTAAAATCACTAAATATACAATTAAAAGTAATTCATACATGTTGCGAGACTTCTCGTGCGAGACTTACCCGAGTCTCGTCTAGCGTCTCGTCTCGCATAAAATTTTCAATCTCGTCTCGTGTCTCGTCTCGCAAACGGGACTTCTCGCGTCTCGCGTGCATCTCTAACAGTGTGAAAATTACAAGGTGAATGAGGGGGAAATCTGCGTTGGTTATAGCAACACCTAGTATTAGCAAAGGGGATTTCCCCCCTCAATTTCTTAGTCAATCACACACTGTCAACAGATGTAGACACGAAGCGTCAAGAACATTTATTACACAACGACTGTCGTCACGGGTGCAGATCATGGGGGTGTCCCACCAAGCTCATGTGGGCCCCATGTATTTTTATGAATATGTAATTTTATATGTATTTTTTATTGTTACATGTATTGTTGTATGTATTTTTTATAAATGCCCCCTCCCAAATTTACAGAGAAATCGGCGCCGTTGACTGTCGTAACCATAATACAATCATGATATCGGTATATTTACGGAATATATTAAATTTTCTTGCTAGTTTACATGGAACATTGAAAGATTTTACAAGTGATTTTAAAATTTATATTGTTTTATTCATTATAAACATATGGTGGCTTAATATTTTATTTATAGTTACAAACGGTTACTTTATTAGTACAAGTAAAAAACAAAGAAGGATTGACTCCAACGGGAATGGAACCCGGGTAGCTTTGCATACAAGTTGCACACTTTACTCACTCTGCCACGCCGTCCGTTAACATACTTGCACGTCGAACAGTATATATGGCGACTAGAAAACTTTTGAAGACTTTTTTTTTTATTTTTGCCCATTGCGCTCTCCCAGTTTGTAATATTAACTCTTTAAATGTGCATTACCTTCTCGCCCTGTTCCAAATAGAAAGATTGAGTTTGGATATTTTCTGCAAGACTATTTTCGAGATATAGAATTTCATATCTAGTATTTCTGTTTACTTGGTAATGGAGTTAATAGAATTGGAAGTAATTGTTTTGTGTAAGTATAATTGTGCAGAACAGACATAGATAAATGTTTTGTGCTGCTATATATAAATGTATGAAAATTGTTAGGAAAATGTATGGAGGGGTTGAAAATATTCTTCCCAGGCTGGAACAACAGTAATTAAGTTAGTGTCAGGGAAAGAAATTTGCTTAGCTTTCCCCCTTAGAAATAAACGTTTCGTAAGTAACAAACGTTCTATGTCTGACTTATGACTGCCTACCTTTCTGTGTGGCTCTGTGGATGAGTGAGTAGAGTCGTTGCTTCGTAATAATGAGTTTGGTGGTTCAATTCCTGCTCAGGCCAATCCAATTTTTTCCCATATCTGATGATGTTTCTCCCCCTCTGTAATCATCTGATACTCTCAACTGAGTTCTCCACTCGAATTCAACAATTGGTGGTGGGATGCTCTCAGGTTCGAGTGAGCTTTTACATGCCTACTTACAAAATCAAAATTTTCGACAAAATATGGATGCTATCCGATCATTTTGTCTCAGATTCTAAATTTGCGCATGTGACTGTATCTCTCTTTCATCATATTTGCATCTCTCGTTTTCTAAGGTCATCAGCTATGACATAAGATGACTTGGGAGCAAAGATTGAAATCATAAAAGTGCTATACCAATGGGCTCACTCTCACTAAGCATTTGATTAAATGTATGTGTTTTCACACTGATGGAGGGGGGTATCCGCTCTTCCTACCCTCCTGAAGTGACAGGATATTTATTCAGACTCTGCAAAGTCATTTCAGATCAAAACGACAGAAAGAGTGTTCATTCCAACAGCAACAGGATTGGACTTCATTTTTTGTTTGAACTTATCTCCACAAATATAACAAATATCTAGTAATATGTTTGCCATAAGAAGTAGATTCATTTCATTTGGAGAAATGATGCTGTAGACGATAGTGGGAATTTCGCCCAAGTGTACGGGAATTTTCAGTGCCTGACGTTTATGCCACCCGCTTTTTTTTTGAAGTTAATTCGGTTGCATACTCCCCGGCAAATGCTTCGGACTCAACTGGTGGAGCAGTCTTGCCGTAGATCTCCATATGGCTGTACCATCCAGAAGTGTCTCTTAATGTACAAACAATTTCTCTATTATTCTATATTATTCTTTCCTTTTGTTTACTACTCAGGTTTCGCAAGTCAACAGCAACCCGTTTCCCACACCAACCTCTTTTCACAATTATTCTTTAAAACATGCAGCTGCAAAGCATTGAATACACGATTTCTCTTTTACCCTCTATTATTCTTTCTTTTGTTTATATCCGTTCTCACCACCATCCACCATCGCCATTTTCTACTATCCTCTCTTGATTACATGCTTTCATACCCCAACCCCAACCTGTCATCATATGTCAAAATACGATAGAAAGGAATCCGGATAAGGTTAACATAAGTGTAGATAAGGTTCTATACCTACTGCATATCCGTATGATAACTTCATATCAAGTCCTCATACACCTAGAAAGTTACTCTATTTTTGAATATAGCTGCACTAAGGTTGGGAAGCTAGCACTAACCAACATAAACGTAGCACTGACGACTGGTATAATTGCTTTCGTTAGTGCCTTAATTTTTGTTTGTGCGTACGCATACTTGACGTCAAGTTGCGTATAACAAAAAAGTCGCTCTATTCTTCAGTATGGCATCATTATTTTAGGAAGCTAGTACCAACCAGCACTATCGATAGGTATACTACTTTTTGTTAGTGCTTTAATTTTTATATATGTATACTAACTTCACGTCAGGTTGGCATACAACAAAAAATCGCTCTATTTCTTAATTATAGAAGCACTAACGTTGGGAAACAAGCACTACCATACCACTAACGGTTTATGTAGTTATTTCGTTAGTGCTTTTAATTTTGTATATGCGTATAAGAAATTGACATCAATTTGGCATACAAAAAAGTCGCTGTGTTTTTATGTATAGCGGCACTATCGTTGGGATACTAGCACTAAAAAGCACTAATGTAGCTAGAACGATTTATATACTAACTTTCGTTAGTGCTATAACTTTTGTATATGCGTATGCTATCTGCACGTCAGGTTGGCATAGAACAAAAAGTTGCTTTATTTATTTAAATAAAGCTACATAAAGGTTCTTAAGCTAGCGTTAACCAGCACTGACGTAGCACTAACGATTGATATAGTTACTTTCCTTAGTTCTTTAATTTTTGTCTGTGCGTATGAACACCTGAAGTCAAGTTCGTATTCAGCAAAAAATTCGCCCTATTTTTTAAGTAAAGCAGCACTAAAACTTTTAATCTAGCCATAATCAGCACTAGTTACTTTCGTCAGCAGTGTAGTTTTTCTGTATACATCTGAGAACTTGACATCAAGTTGTCATGCAATGAAACCTCGATGTATTTTTATGTATAGCAGCACTAACTTTGGGAAGCTAGCACTCACAATTGTTATTGTTACTTTCGTTAGTGCTTTAATTTTTGCGTATGCGTGTGCTAACTTGAGGTCAAGTTGACATACAAAAAGCCACATTATTTTAAGTATAGCTTGGAAGCTTGTACTAACCAAGCGTTAATGACTGGTATAGTTACTTTCGTTAGTGCTTTAACTTTTGCATAAGCATATGCTAACTAAACGTCAGGTCGGCATAAAACAAAAGTTGTTCTATTGTTTTTAAGTACAGCAGCACTAACGTTGTGAAGCTAGTACTACCCAGCACTATCGTAGCACTAAAGATTTTTGTAGTTGCTTTCGTTAGTGCAAGTTTTGTATATGCGTATGATAACTTGACGTCAAGTTGACATACAACGAAAAAGTAGCTCTATTTTTCAAGTGTAGCAACACTGTTGTTCGTAAGGTAGCACTAACCACCACTAACGTACAGTTAACTTTTGGTGTTCGACTGATCCTGGTATTTTAATTTTTGTATACTCCAAAAATTCATACGTAATCAAACTTAACATCCAGTTGGCATACAACAAGAAAGTCACTATTTTGATAAGTGTAGAAGCACTAACGTTGGGAAACTAGCAGTAACCAGCACTAAGCTAGCAATCAAGACTGGTATAGTTACTTTCGTTAGTGCCTTAATTTTTGTATTTGCGTATGACAACTTGACGTCAAGTTCTCATACAAAAAGTCGCTCTATATTTTTAAAATTAAATCAGCACTAAGGTTCTTAAAACAGCACTAGCCAGCACTACGGTAGCACTTTTGACTGATATAGTTACCTTCGCTAGTGCTTTACATTTTGCATATGAGTATGCTATCTTGATACCAAGTCTGCATATAACTTAAAAGTCTCTCTATTTTTAAATATAGCTTACAATCGTTGGGAAACTAACGCTTTGCAGCACTAGCGTACCACTATCGATTTATATAGTTCCTTACGTTAGTGCTTTAATTTCTGTATATGCGTATGACAACTTCACGTCAAATTGAAGTCGCTCCATTTTTAAGTAAAGCAGCACTAAGGTTTTTAAGCTAGCACTAACCAGCACTAACGTAGCACTAACGATTTATATAGTTACTTGCGCCTGTGCATTAATTTTTGTAAATGCGTTTGCTAATTTGACGTAAAGTTGACATACAACAAAAAGTCCGTCAATATTTTAAGTATAGCAGCACTAACGTTGGGAAACCTGCACTAAAGTAGCACTGAGGACTGTTAAAGCTATTTTCGATACTGCTTTAAGTTTTGAAAATGCATATGCTAATTTCACATCAAGTTGCAATACAAGATAATAGGCGTCCTATTTTGTTTAAGTATAGAGGCACTAACGTTGGGATGCTAGCACCAATCAACAACAGTGTAGAACTAACGATCGACATACGTACTTTCGTCAGTGAATTAATATGTATATGGGAATGTTATCTTCACAGCAATTTGTCATACAAAAATAAAGTCGCTCAATTTTTTAACTATAGCAGCACTAATGTTGGGAAGCTAGCACTTACCAGCAGTTACGATTGGCTTAGATATTATCGTTTGACCTTAATTTTTCCATATGCGTATCCTATGTGGTATCAAGTTCGCAAATAACAAACATGTTACTCTATTTCTTTTAAAAAAAGTATACATGCAGTAACGTTGGAAAGCCAGCACTAACCAGCATTAACGTTGCACCAACGACTGGTATGACTCCTTTTTTTACATCTTTAATTTTTGTGTATGTATATTAAAACTTGACAACAATTTGGTATACAACAAAATGCGGCTCTATTCTTTTTAAACAAAGCCGCACTAAGGTTCTTAAGCTAGCAATAACAGCACTGACGTAGCACTAACGATTGGTATAGCTACCTCCACAAGTGTTTCACTTTCTACATATGCATATCCTATCTTGATATCAAGCCGTCGTACTAATAAAATGTCACTCTATTTTTAAATATAGCAGCACTAACGTTAGGAAGCTAGCTCTAACCATCACTATCGATAAGTATACCACTTTTCGTTAGTGCTTTTATTTTTATATATGTATACTAGCTCGACGTCAAGTTGATATGCAACAAAAAAGTCGCTCTATATTTTAAGTATAGCTGCACTAACTTTGAGATGCCAGCAGTAATGAGCACTATGGATTAGTAAATCTAATTTCGATAGTGCTTTAATTTTTTTCTGATGCGTTTGCTAAATTGACATCAAGTTTACATACAACAAAAAAGGCGCTCTATTTTGTTAAAGTATAGGAGCGCTATCGTTTGGAACCTAGCACTAACCAGCACTAATCTAGAACTAACGATTGGTATACTTACTTTCCTTAGTGCTTTGACTTTTGTAAATGCGTATGCTATCTTGGCTTCAAGTTGGCAGAAAAAAATATTGCTCTATATTTTATATATAGAAGCACTAACGTTCGGACGCTAGTACTGCTCAACACTATCGTAGTAATAACAATTGGTATAGTTACTTCTTTAGTGCTGTAATTTTTTATATGCGTATGAAAAATTGACGAAAAATAGGTATACAACAAAAAGTCGCTTTATTTATTTAAATAAAACTGCACAAATGTTCTTCAGCTCGCACTAACTAGCACAGACGTAGCACTAACGATTGGCAAAGTTACTTTCGTTAGTGCTTTATTTTTTGCACATGCGTAGGCTAAAGTGATGTCAAGTTGGTATACAAAAAGACACTCTATTTTTTTTCAATATAAGAGCAGTCATATTGGGAAGCTAGCAATGACCAGCACTAACGTCTGGTATAGTTACCTTCGTTAGTGATTTTTTTTATATGCACATCAATACTTGAATCCAATTTGGCGTTCAACAAAGAAGTCGATCTGTTCTTAAGTATGACAGCACTAACGTTGGGAAACTAGCATTGACCAGCGTTAACGATTGGCATACTACTCATAGTTAGTGTTTTAGTTCCTGGATATATGTATGCTCACATGATAACAAGTCGTCATAAGAATAAAAGGTCAATGTATTCTAATAAATATCCCAGGGAAGTTGGGATGTAGCACTAACCAGCACTAACGTAGCACTAACGATTTATATAGTTACTTCATTTATTGCTTTAATTTTTGTATGTTCGTATGACAACTTGACATAAAGTAAACATAAGTAAATTTTCGGTCTATTTTCTTAAACATATCAGAACCAACGGTGAGAATTTAGCACTTTCATGCCATGATGCAACACTAACGATTGGTATACTTACTTTCGTTAGTGCTTTAATTTTCGTATATGCGTATGACAACTTGACGTAAAGTTGGCATACAACAAAAAGTCGTTCTTTTTTTTAAAGTAAAACAGCTCTAAGATTTTTGAGCTAACGCTAACCAGCAGTAATGTAGCAATAACGACTTATATAGTTACTTTTCTTAGTGCTTTAATTTTTGTGTAAGCGTATGAGAACTTGACGTCAAATTGACATACAACAAAAGAGTCGCAATATTTTTTAAGTGTTTTATCAGAGACTTTGGGAAGATAGCACTAACCAGGACTAACGCGGCACTAACGATTTGTATATTTTATTTGCTTCGTGCTTTAATTTTTGAATATGAGTACGCTGCGTTAATATCTGGTGGGCATGCAAGAAAAAAAGTCGCTGTCCTTTCTTTAAGTAAAGCAAAAATAACGTAGGGAAGCTAGCACAAATCAGGGCTGATGCAGCACTAACCATTGGTATACTTACTATAGTTAGTACCTTTAACTTGCATATGCTTATTGTAACTTGACGACAAGTTAACATACAACAAAAAGTTGCTCTATTTTTAAGGATAGCAGCACTAACGTTGGGAAGTACTAACGTTGCACTAACGATTGGCGTAGCTACATTCGTTAGTCCTTTAATATTTGCACATGCATATCCTAACTTTATATCGAGTTTCCAAACAACAGAAATGTCACTATTTTCTAAATAAAATATACAAACTCTAACTAAAGGAAGCTAACACTGACCAGAATTAACGTAGCACTACCGTTGAGTATACTACTTTTCGTTAGTGCTTGAATTTTTATATGTGTATGCTAACTTGAAGTCAAGTTGGCAAGTGCTCAAAAGCAGCTTTATTTTTAAGTATATCAGCAATAACATTGGGAAGCTAGCACTAATCAGCACTAAGGTAGCACTAATGATTGGAGTATATATTTTATAGTACTTTAATTTTTGCATATGCTGTTCCTAAATATGCTATTCCTAACTTTTGTGGTGTTGGCATACAACAAAAAAAAATCGCACTACTTTTTAAGTATGGAAGCACTAACGTTGGGAAGCTAGCACTAACCGGCACTAACGAAGCACTCTCGATCGACATACTACTTTTCGTAAGTGCTTTGATTTTTATAAGTGTATGCAAACTTGACTTCAAGTTGGCATGCAAAAAAGTAGCTCCATTCTTAAATATAGAAGGACTACTGTTGGCAAGCTAGCAGTGACCCGAACTAACGTTGCACTGAGCATTGGTATCGTTACATTCGTTACTGCTTTAATTTTTGTATACACGTATGCTACCTTGACGGCAGATTGGCACACAACAAGAAGTTGCTCTAATTTTTAAGTATAAGAGTACTATCGTTGGGAAGCTAGCACTAATGTAGCACAAAGCACTTTTATAGTTACTTTCGTTAATCCATTAATTTTTGTATATGCGTATGCTATCTTGACGTCAAGTTCTCATAGAACAAAAAAATGAAATGAAATCTTTGAGTTTTACGTCCCACGGTTATGCCGGTTAGGCTAAGGGAGACGGTGATGATGAGTGATGAATGAAATGGTGGAATGAAGAAAGTGGGAGGAAACGGGAGAACCCCGAGAAAACCCACGCACACGGTGTTTGTCCACCACACATAGAACAAAAAGTAGCTCTATGTTTTTATATATAGAGGCACTAACGTTCGGAAGCTAGCACTGCTCAGTACTATCGTAACACTATCAACTGGTATAGTTACCTCCTTTAGTGCTTTGATCTTTGTATATGCGTATGATAACTTGTCTTCAAGTTGGAATACAACAAGAAGTAGCTTTATTCATTTAAATAAAGCAGCACAAAGGTTCTTAAGCTGCCACTGACCAGCACTGACATAGCACTAACGATTGGTATAGTTACTTTTGCTACTGTTTTATTTTTTCCATGTGATTATGCTAACGTTATGTCAAGTTGGCATACAAAAAAAAAGTAGCTCTCTTTTTAAGTATGATATCAATAACGTTGGGAAGCTACCACTAACCAGCATTAACGATTGGTATACTACTATTAGTTACTGTTTTAGTTTTTCAATATGTGTTTGCTAACATGATATCAAGTCTTCATAAGACTAAATGTCGTCGTAAGTGACTGTATTTTTTTTTAAATATACCAGCAGTAACGTTGAAACGACAGTACTTACAAGTACTAACGTAGCACTTACAATTTATGTAGTTACTTTAGTTACTGATATATTTTTTGTATATCCGTATGAGAACTTCACATAAAGTTGGTATAAAGAAATTGTCGCTCTATTATTTTAAACATATCAGCACTAACGGTACGAATCTAGCACTTACCTGCAACGACGGAGCAATTATACTTACTTTCGCTAGTTCTTTTATTTTCGTATATACGTATCACAAGTTGACTAAAGTTGGTATACAACAAAAAGTCGCTCTATTTTTTAACTAAAGCAGCACTAATATAGCACTAACGACTTATATATTTACTTTTGTTAGTGCTTTAATTTTTATGCGTGAGCATGAGAACTTGACATCAAGTTGGCGTACAAAAAATCGATGTATTTTTAAGTGTTGTATCGGTAACTGTGTGAATTTAGCACTAACCAGCATTAACGTACCACTAACGATTAGTATAGATACTTTCGTTACTGTTTTATTTTTTGTATATGCGTATGACAACTTGACATCAAGTTGACATATTACAAAAGATTCGCTCTACTTTGTTCAAGTATAGGAGCGCTATCGTTGGGATGCTAGCACTAACCAGCGCTAATGTAGCACTAATGATTGGTATACATACTTTCGTTAGTGCTTCAATTTTTGCATATCCGTATGCTAATTTGCCGTAAGGTTGTCATACAACAAGGAGTCTCTCTATTTTTAAGTATGGCAGCACTAACGTTCTGAAGCTAGCACTAACCAGCACTAAGGTAGCACTATCGATAGATATGCTAGTTTTCGTTAGCGCTTTGATTTACATCTGTGTATGCTAATTTGACTTGAAGTTGGCATAGAACAAAAAATAGCTCTATTTTTAAATGTAGCATTATTAAAGTTGAAAAAAAAAATGAAATGAAATCTTTAGTTTTACGTCCCACGGTTATGCCGGTTAGGCTAAAGGAGACGGTGATGATGAGAGATAAGTGAAATGGCGGAATGAAGAAAGTGGGAGGAAACGGGATAATCCCGAGAAAACCCACTGCACGGTGTTTGTCCACCACAAAGTTCACACGGCGCGAGCTGGGATCGAACCAGGGACCCCAAGCACCGGAGGTGAACGCTCTACCACTGAGCCACCGCTCCCCCATCATTAAAATTGAGAAGCTAGCATTGACAAGAACTAACATGTCGCTAACGATAAGTACAGTTACTTCCGTTTGTGCTTTGATTTTAGCGTATGTGTATGCTAACTTGACGTCAAGTTGACATACAACAAAATGTTACATTATTTTTAAGTAATGTATCACTAACGGTGAGAAGCTAGCACCAACCAGCTGTAACGTAGCAATAACGACTTATATAGTTACTTTGGTTGGTGCTTTAATGTTTGTATATCCGTATGCTACCATGAAGTCAGGTTGGCATACAACAAAAAGTTTCTCTATTCTTAAGTTTAGCAGCACTAACGTTGGGAAGCCAGCACTATCCAGCACTAATGATTGATATACTGCCTTTCGTTAGTGGTTTAATATTTTGCATATGTGTATGCTAACTTGCTATCAAGTCGTCATAAGACTAGAGTAGAACATTGGTCTTTAAGCAGTGCAGTATTAATCCAGTGAAGAAACTCTTCTTGAATCATATGAATTGTTTCGAAAAGAACATAGTGAAATCTCCAATATAAACTTTATACTTGCGAAACGCTTGTGTTATTAAAGAACACAGATTTTTTTTTGGAAAAATTATTCCGTTTTTCATTCAATATAAACATGAAATTTCACCATGTGGAAACCAATATATCATTGACATACAAGGATTTTAAGTTTTCGGATAATGAATTCATGATTCGTGTTTTTCTGTTTAACGGTGTGTGATGATACAGTAATTAGCATTGTTTAATAAAATCACCAATATAATATAGTTTACTACCGTTGTCAAAAACAAATTGAATGGTTAACACTAAATTTACATGGACTAACTTGGAATAATAAATGCAGTTATACTTTATCACACATACGTAACTTTATATGTCAAATTTGTAAAGAAGATGCTACCTTTTATTCTAAAAGTGCAGAACAATCACTGTGGATTAAAAAAGATTTTGCATTAGATAATGTTATTGATTTGGAAAGTAAACAATATCCATCATTATACACATTAGATGGAAAAGTATTTAATAATTTGTGTTCGTTTCATATTATTACAAGTAATAATAATCATAATGTGTTGAAAAATCAGGATGTGTATTTCGTAATGCACAACAATTACGTTTTTGGTGAAAATATAAAAGATCAACAGCATTAACTCAGGCAATTTCAAACATGTAAATTTCTGGAATTTTGGATGTTCTTGTAAATAGAAACACAAGATTTAAAATTGTAAATAAAAATATGTATCTAATCTACTTGTTTTTCTTTCTTTTTTAAATATTTTGCGTACATGATTAAATACAATTTTATCATTTTGTTTAAGATTATTTTTATTGAAAAATTTAAACATACTTTAAAACTTTTCTTTCGTAAAATATGATGAAGAGTTTATAAAACAAAACAACAACACAAGATTGAATTATCTTGATATGCGGAGTTATTTGAAAAATATATTTTGCAATTTATATTTTAAAAAAAACTTTCTTTTCCTATTGTAAGCGGCAAAGTAAGGCTATCAAAGAAATGTTCTGTTTTATTTTTATCAATGAATTCACACACACAATGCGATCCTGTTGAATTTGATTTATCTAGGTTTATAATTAGTCCACAGTTTTAGGTATTCTATCAAGTGCGTAAATTCCATGTGCATTTGAACCAGTTAGTTTAGCACGAAGTAACACTTTTATTATTTCACCGGTGAACATAACTTTTCTTTTTGAAACACGTCACAACATATCACAAAACACTTTATATAGATACGCGTATATGTTGGAAGACTTACTGTCACACATGAAGTATTTTCATGAAATGAAATAACATGGTGAAAATACTATTTACATATATTTTTATAACTTTTCCAATAACAATAAATGGCTCTAACTCCAGGAAAATTCTTTTGAAACACTTCATGGTATGACACCTTGCAACTCTTTTAATAATAATTAGCAGCCACTATATTACAATATAGAATGTCAAGCACACTTTGTAGAAGTAGGACACATGTAATTTTATAATGCTTAGAAGTGAACACTTGTACTTCTTTAATAAAATGATTATTTTAAAAACTATTATCGTTATATTTCTATCTTTATAAATTTGATTTAGAGAATCAGTTTGTGCATATACAATACAAGTTATAGGTTCATTTTCCGCAAAGGAAACTTTAAAATTCACAGGTGAATCACGCACAAGGTCCCATGTACAATCACCTAATCTCCCTATAGGTGATAGAATAAATGCGTGAATAGTATAGCCGTGTTTACAGTCTTTAGGGATAATAGTATGTGCATCATTTTTACAATATAAACCAGTACCGTTTTAGCTCAGATTTCCCATTAAATGTAGAATTAGAAACAAACCCGATGACAATACCTTTAGGTACGTTACCCAAGAAAATATTATCAAGATTGTACGAATTAACCTTGCAGGAATACTATATGATCTTGTTTGAACTCTTGTAAGAGGATATTTCGTTTTTTCACGCTGACTTCCATAGCTAACTGGGGTGCAACACCTATTCGTCATATTTTCCATAACTACAAGATTTGCTTTGTATATACTTAAACACAAACAATTTGCTGAGCAAAACAATATATTCACATAAAAACTACATACGTGTTAGAGTTTCGCCAACTAACTTTTTGTTGTATGTAATGTATGTTGGCGAGTATGTAATTTTTTTATGTGAATATATTGTTTTGTCCGGGAAAAAGTTTGTGTTTAAGCTATACGTCGTATATGTAAAGTAACACCTTCTAGTTTTACTTTATAAAAAGTATTTGCAGGAGACATTAAACAGAATTCATCTTTACTACAATGCAATTTTATACGAAGACCTACTTTATTTACAATTGCTGGAGGTAAACCAGCAATAACTGTATATATACGAAAATAAATTTTAAACGATGTACTATTTTTAACATAATTAAATCGTTGTTGAAAACCTGAATTATCAGCACCTAATGTATCTAATTGTTTAGCGGTATCTTTGTACCGGTACCACATATCCAATTTCAATGTGTATCACAAGCAACACGTGAATAATTTAATAGTGTTTCAAGGTATGCACGATAAGGATAAAATCCTAATGAAGAAGTAATTAATTTATCATTTAATGAGATATGAATTTGACTAAATAATCAATGCAAGAAATTATTTGTTGGTGATAACACATCATTTTCATCTGAAGGTGCATCATCAGCTATTGTAATTTTACAACGTTCATAAAAACAAAGAAATGCAGTATGAATAAATTCTCCTGTTTCACCTGAAGTAAAAATTCAATAGGACATTCAGAATTTAATGTTGAAATTGGTCGATATTCAGCAGTGTTTGAAGATACTATTGCAGTTTGTGTCATAGGAGTGCTAAATAAATGAAAATCATTAGTGCAATATCCTACATTGTTTGAATTCAGTAATGCAATTATGAGAATATGTCTCCAACAATAATTATTTTACTTTTTATTTTCTTTTGCTTTTACCATCCATGTTGTTGTTGCGTTTGCGTTTTGCAGAAGGTCCAAATCAATTATCAGT
Source organism: Thermobia domestica (assembly GCF_964235325.1). Lineage (NCBI taxonomy): Eukaryota > Metazoa > Arthropoda > Insecta > Zygentoma > Lepismatidae > Thermobia > Thermobia domestica. The sequence continues at coordinate 214,038,033 of NC_137459.1, read as the reverse complement.
CGGAGCTTTATTTTTGTGTGTCCGGGTCTTCCCACTGCCAGTTAACAAATGACCAATTTTGTTAACAGGTTTTGTCTATAATGTTCCACCAGCTCCTTTTACTCGTGCACGAACAGATTATTTAAATGGTTTATCTTCTAGTACATCACCTGCTACTTGTATACTCGTTTGTAATGCTTGACGGCCTAATGTTTTTGCACCTTGTTTCAGAAATGGTAATGGAAAACGAAATAATCCCTGAAAGAAACTACTTATACCGTGTACCCGTTGATATACATGTCCTGAAAAGTATGGGAAACCATGAATGTAATGACAACTAATTTTCATTTTTATATAAAGTTAATTAATTATGTTTCATTAGGAGGGCGCTTAAAGTGAAATTTTACCACTCAGTCTCAGAACGAAATGGAAAATTTCGCCCTGCATGATCTTTTAGTAGTATTTCAATAGTGTTGAAGGAGAATTTTGCTAATGGTAAATAATGAATTTATTTCTTGAAGTGCTATTGTTCGTACTTTATCATATTTAATATTTGATACTGTTGAAATACGTAACAATTGTGTTTTTGTATGACCTAAAAACTGATATTGTATGACATCAATATAAATAAAAATTTGATGTGGATAACCAATATCAATGTACGATTGTTTAAATCCGCGAAAATATAGTACAAGATTTTAATCGTCATGAAATCCTAATTGTCATGTTATTGTTGGTGACAAACTAACCGACTCACGGTGTTCACTGCACTCTACTTGTACAATATTTGGTACAGAAAATTTTATATCTTTTGAAATTTTATTTAGTTCTTCAAAAATATGATGCACGGATAGATAATATAAACTTACAAGTTTACTTTTCTGTGGTTCATCATTTTTTAGTTTATACCAAACAACATTTTCACGCTCGATAACATTATAACGTGTTAAAGGAACATGAAATTTACTTAATCCTACATACCAATCGGTTTCTGATAAGTGAATATTATTTTCAGTTGATTTATTAAATGTGGTGGATTATTTTAGGATATACATCAGTACCAGCATTGGAAAGTAATGCGATGCCACAACTATCATCTATACTATCAGAAATCATTTTTGCTTAAAGTGAAATGTCAAGTTCGAAGTTTCAAATTCAAATGGAATTTGAAACCATGTTAATAAAGTTTACTTCGGTTATGATAAAATATGTCTTTTCAATTTTAACAAAATGTGGTGTGTGAAATAGAAAACTTTTTACATTTCCATGTTAAATATTATAAGCACTAACTTTACGAAGTATTTGTCCAATACTTTCTTGTTGTTTTACAATATCAACTCAAATATTAAAAATTGTTGGTATAGTATATTGTAAGTTACACAGAAATTTTGCACAAGAACTTCCTAATTAGGTTTTACAAAAATAGCATCTTGTACCTCGGATATATTTTCATTTATAAAACCAAGTATATGTTGTCCATGTGTCATTCCAATTATACATTGATGTTTAAATTTTAGAAAATGCTTACTAACAACTTGATTTTGATTTTTATAATATTTATCAACCGTGTATGTACACGAATCATTTCTAAAGTAGAATGAATGAAAGAATAATATCCTGGTGTAATATCAATATTAATAATTTCAAGTTCATCATTCATAATGGATTGAATTACACTTTTTTCGTTTTCACGTACATTATAAAACTGAATTGTGTAAAAAAATGTGTGAATGCAATCTCCGTCACTTAAGTGAATAGGTTGTGCAAGGTTTACTATAAATAAAGAAGTTGTATTATTATAGTAGATGTTCCCCGTTCATAAGCGTGGGAAAATTTTGGCCTTAAAACCGTTATCAGGGGTCCTAAACCGGCCTAAACCAGTATGTTGCTATGCTAGAATAAGAAAGTATACTCTTGGACGCCTACCAGATGTAGAAACAAGATGAAACATGCCTTTTTTCGTCTTCTCGTCTTATATTGTCTAGTTATTTGACCCCCGCCATCCCCTGCTTCTCCTGGAAGGCCGAAGAGCATAAGCGAATTAGCCCCTTGGTCCTATTCCCACGAAACGCCTGTAGGTTATGAACTCAAGACATGATATTCAAATGATCTAAGCTTCTCAGCAGATTGTATGAAATTGGACTTAGTTGCTAAGCTAAATATTGTATTTCACGATTTTTTTTAAACGTGGTATAAGAAACAATATATGAGTCTCATAACGAAACACATACTCATATACTCCTCCCCGCCAGACCTCCTGCGAAGAGCGTGAGGATTTAGCCCAGGTCTTATTCTCACGAAACGCCTGTAGGTTATGACCCTTGTGGAAAGTTTTCGTCTGGAACCTTCTCAGGAAATTGAGTTGATAAGACGAATAGTGCAGTTCATGATTCTTTTAAAACGTATTGGATTACATTGATTGAGCATGTTCTAATAGCGGGAGCTTCTCATAGCATATCATAATATTTTAAAAACGTAGGATGAAAAAAATTGTATACTCAAATCAGCAGGATCGGGTATATTGCATGTGAAAAGTGTTATATGGATATTCACATGATGATGTCTGTTATGACAAGTAATTAAAATCACTTATGAGTAGAAATCAAAGATCAAATTATGCCAAATGAATTTGCTGCTTATGTTGAAGCCGTGATGAGATATTACCATATTCCCATAGCACAAAAACTACGTCATCGAAATTTAGAATTGAAATACATTCCCATGCGACCTATATTAGGCATGATCGAACTTGCTGTGTCATGATTTTCTAAGGCAAAAACGTGTGTGTGTGTGTGTAGACCTGAAAAAATAGTGTAAGTTAGAGTTCGCAGAGAGAAGTTGTAATTAGTCTTGGTTGTTTTTCACTTCATATTTGTAATAGTGTATATGTCTTGGTGTGTGCTTGATCCATTGGATGACTAGAGCTATGAATAAGTGTCATCATCAGACGTTTTTATTAAAATAGGTAAGTAAAAAAATATATTATTAAAAATATTACGGCCTATGATTATCCCTGAAAGAATAAAACAATATGTTATGTCTTCATTTAACTATAAATGCACTCCAGGCAGTGTATTTACTTTGCGTTTCCGTATTTTAAAAACACATACATATAAGCGTAACTGTATGATGTATGATGATTCTGCTAGTTGCACGTCGAATTCTGAGAAAATGATTAGATGGAATTCTTGAATGTTTTCTGACTCGCATTGCAAGTAGGTTACATCTGACGTAAGAAATGTCTGGAGACTTGTATAAAGCAGCTGGTGAATGTAAATTCGTATCACTTACAATTTAACGTTAAAATAATATTACAAAAGAAGAAGTATATTATGTGTTTCAATTTTGATAATATCATGCTTTCCTGTATGTCTGTTTATCTGTCTGTAGTATGTGCTCGGGGCCAGCAAACATTAAAGGCGCGAACAATGAAATCTTTGAGTTTTTCGTCCCACGATTATGCCAGCTAGGCTAGGCGTGAAGAATAAAATGAAATCTTTGAGTTTCACGTTCCACATTTATGCAAGATAGGCTAATGGGAAATTTTTGAATTTTAAGATCCATGGTTTGAAATCTTTGAGTTTTACGTCCCACATCTATGTCTGCTAGGTTAATGAAGACGGTGATGATGAGAAATGAATGAAATGTTGGAATGAAGAAAGTGGAAGGAAACGGGAGAACTCCGAGGAAACATACGTACACGGCGTTTGTCCACATCAAAGTTCACTTGGCTGAAACAGGATTTTGAACCTGGGATCCCATGCACCATAGGTGAACGCATTACCACTGAGCCAGCGAGGCCCCTTGCCAAAAAGGTATCAAAATTTGGTCATGGTCTCAGAACAAGAAGAAGCGAAGTAATGTGTGTATTAACAATTGATAATATCATATGATTGTTTTAAATAAATTGTATATCTGTCCGTCTCTGATCTGGGGGGTCAGACAAGGGAGCCAAAAAGTTATCAAAATTTAGTCATGGTATTAGACAAAGACGTGGCGTTTTGGGGAGTTCAACCGGGACCCATGCATCATAGGTGAACGCTCTACTACTGAGCCACCGACATCCACTGATGAAAAGGTATCAAAATTTGATCAGAAACACCACAACCCCCGAGCTAAAATCGAACGAGAGAAACAATGAAATGAAATCTGAGTTTTACGTTCCATGCTTATGACGATTAGGCTAATGGGAAATCTTTAAGTTTTACGTCCCACACTTATGTCGTCTAGGCTAATGGAGACGGTGATGATGAGAAATGAATGAAATGTTTGAACGGAGAAAGTGGGAGGAAATTCACATACACGGTGTTTGTCCACCACAAAGTTCTGGATTTTGAGCCTGTGACCCCATACACAAGAGGTGAACGCTCTATCACCGAACAACCGAGATCCATAAAACGAGAGAGAGAGAGGTCAAACCACAACACTCATGCAGGGTCGCTGTGTTCAATGATGATACTCTGAACTCGTTAGTACACCATCTAAGGGAGGTCGAAGTTGGCGGTCCCCAGGGTTGGTATCGAGACACGTAAAAATAATGTAAAATGTTCGGTATTAATGTCAAAAACATAGTTTTCGAGGCCTCTGTGTTCAATGATTATACTCTGAACTCGTTAGTACACCATCTAAGGGGGTTGAAGTTGGGGTCTCCAGGGTTGGTATCGAGACACGTAAAAATCATTTAAAAGGATCGATATTAGTGTCAAATTCATAGTTTTCGGTGCCTCTGTGTTCAATTATGATACCCTGAACCCGTTAGTACACCATCTAAGGGGGTTTGAGGTTGGGGTCTCCAGTGTTGGTATCGAGACACGTAAAAATAATTTTAAATGATCGATATTGGTGTCAAATACATAGTTTTCGGGGCCTCTGTGTTCAATGATGATACTCTGAACTCAACAACACATCATCTAAGGGAAATGGACGGCTCTTTAAATTGAGTTTCCGTATTTGCTACGGAATAAAAATATCATACTGAGTAAAATGATAGTTTTCGTAATCATTCAAATCATACCCTCGTGAGAGAGAGAGAGAGAGAGAGAGAGAGAGAGAGAGAAAGAGAGGGAGAGAGAGAAAAAAAGAGAGAGAAATATATCAGTTTAACGTCTCACAAATATGCTCCTTACGTTGTAAAACGGTCGATATTAGTGTCAAATATATATTTTTCGTGGTCCCTGAAACTCTGAAAGAATAAGTATAAAATTCACGTACAGAACGTTTATACATTAGACAACACACTTGAAGTAAACTGTGAACATACATTTGTTTCACTCCCAGGGAATACGAAAAAAAGTTACAATTCATTTTAACTACTTAAAAGGTATGCTATTTTTTCCCCTTGAAATTTCTGCTTTTTCCGTATAATGAATTGAAGTCTATGTGTATATATACTGTTTATATTTATTTGGAATATGGTTATAAGCAACCAGATGCATTTCTTTTTCTTATTTTTAGGTTGAATACAAATAAAGATGCGTGTATTATACTTTCCTTACTGATAGTATTATTCCTTTGTTAATTACTTATATATAGCCCTATTTTATTTATTCATATATTCTTTTAAACACTTTTATTTATATTCCATTTTAAATAATACTTATATTCTCTATTCACTATTTACATATACGTATTGGATTTTTTTTTGCATTACGTATATACAACTGGGGGGGGGGGTAAAATGGAAAACAAGTGTACACAAGATTTTTAAAAGAGACTACCGCATTTCTTAATGACATAGAAGAAGAAGAAGAAGAGGAGATCGTAGTAAATAAAGAGACGCAAGTTCTTGTAAGAGAAATAGATGCCGTAATCGGAATAGAAGTAGAAGAAGAAGATCATCATGAAAGGAGGGAAGAAGGAGAAGAAATGAAGGAAGGTACACAAAAGGAGGAAGAACACATAGAAGAAGAAAAATGAAAAGAAGAAGAAATGATCATCAATACCCAAGAAGAAGAAAGAGATGCAGCTAGTGAAATTCAAATTGCAGAAAAAAAAGAAGAAAATGAAGAAGAACTATTAGAAATATTGGAAAGTGCAGGTAATAGAATGATAACGGAAGATGAAGAAGAGGAAGCATCCGACCGTATTGCCCAAATTTTAAAGAAATGGTTACAAGAAGAAGCAAAAGAAGAAGAAGACATCGAAGACAGGACAAATGAAGAAGAAGAGGAAGAATTGCTAAATCTAACGTTCTCCCAAATAATAGGAGAGACTTACATTGAGGAAGAGAAGAAGACAGAAGAAGATGAGTTATAAGAAACTGAGCTAGAAAAAAATATTACCAATTTATTTCCTAATCCTGAAAGAGAATAAGAACAACAAGAAGTAATATATCCATCAATTATGGAAATATTAGCAGAGGCTAATACAGAACATGCAGAAATAGAAATCGATTTAGACGAAATAGAAAAAAGAATGGACGAATTGCTATCCGTATTTGAAGCAGAACGTAACTCAAATGAACAAGTAGGATTTGAAAATAACAGGCGTAATGATAGAAACAATAGATTTCATATAATAGAAGAACGCAGAAGACAATACGGAAGATACAATATGGAGAGTACAATGCTAAGATTCCGTCTATCCCCCGTGCGTGCAGGTGAAAATCCTTTTACTGCAATTGAAATAAGTCTACGGGCTTTAATAGATTATTTGCTACGTAATGTGGACCAGCATGATTACGTAGGAATAACAATCACAAATGAGAGAGAAGGACATCGCCCTTTTTGGTTATCGTTTAGAGAAACAAGAAATCTCTCAGCAGAAGTTCTATGGACAAGTTATGAGAAAGTACTGTAAAGTAATGCGGCTTTTCTTATAAATGAAGATTGCATCGTGAATTTTCATCATGTACGCATGCCCAGAGGACAAGGTGGATTGAAGCAACATATTATGAATACCGAGGAATATGTAAAGGCAAAACGTGGTATTGTTACAATTAAGAACAAAGGTACAAGGTGTTTAGCACATGCAATCGTCGTTGCCATTGGATTAAATGAATACAAGGGAAATAATCAAGCCGAATAGAGAAGATATGTAAATCAATATGAATATATAATTGAAAAAGAAGCAGAAGACCTGTGTGAATCTGCTGATGTAAATCTCAGTCATGGTGGCGGAATTCCTGAAATTCGTAAATTTCAGGAATATTTAAAGGATTATAAAATCACAGTGTATAGAGGCTTTTTCAGGAAGTAATGTCATGTTTGAAGCTCCACCAAGTGATAACGAGAGAACTGCTTTAAATTTACCGTTCATAGATAATCGCTACAACGTCATTGAAAGCTCGACATCATATTTTAGCTGTAAGTTTTTTGTGAAAGTTGTCATAAGAAATATGAAAAAAAACATGAACATTTAAAACATTGTTCAACTGTATGTTATCATTGTCATCAGAAGACACCATGTGACTTTAAAGAAACCCATATTACTTACAATGATTGTAATCGACAATTTTTATGGCCAATCATGCTATGACTATCACAAGTCAGCGCCGTATCAAAATGGAAAGCCTTTATGTTCAACTGTGAAATGTTGTGCCCAGTGTTTGAAAATTTATGTAGTGAAAGAAAAAGGTTCTCACGTATGTGGAGAAACTTATTGCAACATTTGCTATGATATAGTACCACCCAATCATGAATGTTACGTGAAAGTGAATGAAAGAAAAAAGTCAAAAAAAGCAATTGAAAAAATTATCATGGAGAAGAAAGCTATGATTGTATTTTATGATATTGAATGTACACAAGACACAAAATAGAAGATGAGGACGCAAACATGTATGAACATGTACCTAATGTCCTGGTTTGTCAACATACATGTTACCATTGTTATGAAGATAACAACATCAAAAATAATTGTATCGTTTGTGGAAAACGAGAAAATATATTTGATGGAGAAAATGTAATATAACACATTCTAAAACACCTTCAAAAACGTCGTCCAAACATTAAATCAGTAACATGTGTAATTATAAGGGCTACGATGCACATTTCATCATTAAGACCATGGTTGAGAAGATGAATTGGTCTCCAGAAGTAATCATGAATGGTGCGAAAATTCTATCTCTTAAAATAGGGAACGTAACCTTCACTGATTCACTAAGATTTCTTCCTATGCCCTTAAGTAAATTAAGTGGTGCATTTGGTGTACAATCGTGCAAAGAATATTTCCCAAACTTTTTCAATCGACGTGAGAACCAAACATATGAAGGTACACTTCTAGACATTAAATACTTTGGAGCAGATACCATGAAAGTAGACGAAAGACGCATCAATGCAAAATTGCATCAATGAATGTAGATGGTGTATGGACAGATCCCAACACAGGAAGAATACACGTGTGGGAATATGAGGGCGATTGGGTCCATGACTGTATCTTCTGTTACCCTAACGACAGAGATAAACCCATCTATAACAATACTAGAGATACCATGGAATTTCGATATGAAGCAACAAAGAAGAAAATTCAAAAATTAAAAGATTTTGGCTGTAAAGTGCACGAAATATGGGGCTGTGAATTAAAAAAAAACAATTGGCAGAAAATGAAAAGATGAAGAAGTATGTTAGTAATCATCCATGTACAAAGAAAACACCATTAAATCCTCGTGACGCTTTTTATGGAGGACGTGTGAATGCCATACATTTCTATCATAAAGCACAAGAATCTGAAGGAGAAACAATTCAATACAAAAATGTTATATCACTTTATCCATATATCTGTAAGGCTACGAAGTTTTCAATTCGTCATCCTACTTTCTATCTGCCTGGAGATTCAAATATTCCCACCATTGAAGAAGTAGAAGGATTAGTTAAACTAAGTATTCTACCTCCAAAAAATCTCTTACACGCAGTACTCCCTTACAAATCAAATGATAGATTGATGTTTCCACTTTGTCGTACATGTTGTGATGAATTAAACCAGTCATCTTGTAATCACAGCGATGAAGACCGAGTTCTACATGGTACATGGGTAGCAGATGAAGTAAGAAAAGCATTAGAAAAATGATAGAACATAATAGATATTCATGAAGTTTGGGCATATGATGTTGTTCAATATGATGAAGAAACAAAAAGTGGCGGCTTATTTGCAGAGTACATAAACACCTTCCTGAAAGCAAAAACGGAAGCTAGTGAATGGCCATCATGGTGTGAAACAGATGACCTAAAGCAGAAGTACATTCGGCAATTTTATGAAAAGGAAGGAATATGTCTAGAGGAAAATAAAATTCAACATATTCCAGCACTTAGGAGTTTAGCTAAATTAATGCTAAATTCATTTTGGGGAAAATTTGGACAGCGTGAGAACATGGGTCATGTAAGGATTATTAATGATCCAAACGAATTATATGAGAAATTAACATCTCATGATATAGACGTTCATTAAATATTTCCAGTAAATGATTATATGATATATGTATATTGGCAATACACAGATGAAGTTCCTGTTTCACTACCAACAGTAAACATCGTCATAGCCGCATACACAACAGCACAAGCAAGATTAGAATTGTACAAGTATTTAGATCAACTGCAAGAAAGAGTATTGTATTTTGATACTGATTCAGTCATTTATACGCAAAAACCTGGTGAAACTACAATTCCAACTGGTGCCTTTTTAGGCGATTTAACAAATGAAGTACTCGAGTATGGTAAAGAGGCCTATATTTCACAATACGTCTCGGCTGGACCCAAGAACTATGGGTTTCGTATTTTTGATCCCAGTACGAAGAAGGAGTTCCAAGTATGCAAGTTACGGGGCTTTCCATTAAACTATGAATTTTCAAAACGCCTAAATTTTGATGTAATGAAGAAAATGATAGTAGATAATGAAGAGGAGGCGGAAGAAGATAGAGAAGAATCTCGCCCCACGGAAGTCAAAATCACCAATGAAAAAAAATGCCGCAGGAAAGACCATAGTATTGTCAGCATGCCCGAAACAAAAATTTATAAGATAAATTATATAAAACGACGTAGAATACCAAATTCATATGATACTCTTCCATATGGCTACACTACTTCCAACAAAAGAAGAAGAGAAATGAAATAAGGCCCTTTATAAATATACGTACGAAGAAAAAATGATCATACTCTTTAACATGGATACGTGGTGGAAACATCCCTTTTCATGTATTGTTGCCGGACCAAGTGGATGTGGAAAACCTTCTTCTGTAATACGATTCATGTCCAATTTATCACGTATGGTTAATACATCGTTTCGTCATATTTATTGGTACTATGCAGAATGGCAAAATGCATACAGAGAAATTTCGACAAAAGTACAATTTATTGAAGGATTACCTCGAACAAAAGACTTTTTACCTGAAACTGGACCACATCTTATTATTATTGATGATCAAATGTGTGAAGTGAACCGCAATATAGTTGATTTCTATACAAAGGGTTCTCATCATAGAAATCTTAGTGTACTATTTATTACACAAAACATATTTCATCAGGGAAAAGGAAGGAGAGATATGAGCTTGAATTGTTTTTATCTCGTATTATTTAAACATCCAAGAGATAAATCACAAATTGAACATTTGACTTATCAACTAACTCCTGAAAATCCAAAATTTCTTCAAAAAAGTTTCAACGACGCAACAAAGTTACCATATGGATATTCGTTTATTGATTTAAAACAGGATATGCCAGATGAACTTCGTTTTGAAACATATATTTTTCCTGATGATATTTATCATTACGTTTATGTTCCAACGAAATAGATGTGTTTATAATGTTTGTTTTAAACTGTGTTTCTTCATTCTGAGAATATATCTCCAAGAGTAAAACACGGAGATATTCTTCGTACGCTGAGCAAAGCAAATCTTAAATTACGTAAAGCTATAGTGGCCAATGCAGACTCTTCAGTGATTCGAAGTATTTGCGAATGCTGTTATAGTGTATTAAAAGGGAATGTACCTCTTACAAAGACATAGAAAGCAAGATTAAAGCAATACAAGAGGACGCTTCGATATATTGTGAAGAAAGGAAACTCCATCCAAAAGAAGAAGAAGCATCTATTAGTGCAGCAGCAGGGTGGATTCCTACCGGCATTATTAGCTCCTATTTTAACTGGTACTTTATCAAGTTTACTATTTCGTTAGTGCAATGGAACACGCAAAGAAGATGATTTTAGTTCCACCTGAAGTTCTTAATCGTATACAAACACCATCATCATCATCATCATCAGCCCTGGAGAAACGTGCATCTAATTTGGATCAAGAAATTCAAGAGATTTTAAAGTTATCATCGCTTAGTGATGAAGAAAAGTGGAATCAATATAATAATGTTCTTCAAAAATATTTGCATTTAATACGAAAACAAGAAGAACCTCTGACACTTTTCATTACGTCAACTAAATCAGAGAAGCCTGAAGTAGAAAAAGAAATATTATCTATACCCAAAATGTTTCGTATAAGAGCTGAATTACTACTACATAGAATGAAACATGATGATAATATCACGTGTGATGATAAAGGAACTATTTATATCAGAGGTGATAAACTAGAAGCATCTCACATTGTAGATTTAATTTCTGATGTGTCGCGACCCCGGAAACACACCAATCCACCGTGATGGGAGAAATTTTGTAATTATTTATCTTCTAATAACACACCTCAAGAACTTATTGGAAATCCAAAACGTTTGTCATATATTTTACGACGAACCAAAGCATCACCAACAGCATCATCGTCAAGTGAAAAAATATCTCTGAAATCGTTCTCAGAAGTCGACGAAGAAGCAGAAGAAGAAGAAGAAAAGGAAAAAGTAGTATCTCCTATAAGGAAAAGGAAACGTGCCTGTAAACGTCCAGTATGGTCAAGATGGAAACCATATAAAAACAGTTAAGCAAGATTTACTACAATCCTTCACATCTTGCGTCGTTTTCAACTATTAAAAAATTGTTAATAGCTACAAAGAAGAAAATTCCTATCCATAAGAAAATGGTTACTGCAACAAACAACATATACGTTACACAAACCTGTACGTCGTCGTTTTAAAATAAATTTCTATGTAGTGAATAACATTGATGATGATTGGGAAGGTTATATTAATGATCTTCAATCTCTTCATAAATTTAATGATGGATATCGTTATTTTCTTACACTGATAGATGTGTTCAGTCGATATGCCTGGGCTGTGCCATTAAAACCTAAAAGTACAAATGATGTCTTAAAGGCATTGAAAATTGTCTTCAAAGACAGAAAACCAATTACATTCCGAACTGATAAAGGAAGTGAGTTTACTAATAAAACAATACAGAAGTACTTAGACGGCAACAAAATAAAACATATTACAAGTAAAAATCCTGATATAAAAGCAAATATTGTAGAACGTTTTAACAGAACTCTAAAAGAAAAAAATGTGGAAATATTTTACAAAGTAACAAACGTATAATTATTTAAATGTATAACCTCTTCTTGTGAAATCATACAATGAAGGTTATCATTCAAGCATAAAGATGGCACCTGCAAATGTTTCTCAGAATAACCTATTACAAGTATGGCATAATCAGTATGATAATAAAATAATGAAGAAGAAGAATCCAAATTTCTCAAAACATCTTAAGATTGGTGATACAGTACGAATTAGTAAAACTAAACGTACATTTGATAAAGGATATATGCAAAACTGGACTTGAGAAATATTTAAAGTGAAGAAGATAATACCAAGAGATCCACCTGTTTATGAAATTGAAGATTTAAACAAGGAACCACTGGATGGATTATTTTATAGAGAGGAATTACAACCTGTCACGTTATCAAAGACCTTTTACATAGATAAAATCAGACGTACAAGAAGAAAAGGCAGCAGAAAAGAATATCTTGTTCGTTGGAAAGGATATCCTTCTTCTTTCGATTCCTGATACCTGCATCAATTGTAAAGATGATTGAGAAGTACAATGGAACCTGATGAAGATTTTCACGTTACGCTTCTCAGTAATAGTTCTATGGAATATTTTCCTGACAACACCTTAACATCATACACTACGAAACTTCATCAAAGAATGGAGTTACGTCAAAAGTGGGAAGTGGCTATTGTTGAAATTCATTATCCTCATTCAATATTAAATATTAATGAAGAAAATAATATTTTTTTTACAAACCTGCAAAAAGTGATGAATGGAAATTTATAACTATTCCTGTACGTTATTACACTGACATATCAGAATTGATAAAGATAATTAATACGTACAACAGATTCACAAATTTACATATTTCCTATACTCGTGAGAGTAATACCTGTTTTACACGACGTCTTCACAAAGACATAGATGTACGCGTTGTATTATCACCAAGTGTTAGTGCGATGTTGGGATTTGATCCAAACGTTGATTTAAAGGATATGCAATAAGGCCAAAGCATTCCAAATTTACGTTTAGGACTTCCATCTACAATGTATGGGTATTGTGATATAATTCAATCTGTATTTGTTGGAGATACATTAGCACCATTATTAGGTATCATAAATATGAATCCTGTGAATCATACATTTGGAAGTAGTGTTATAGAAATGTTTAATCCTCCACATTATGTGCCTATAGAGAAGATGCATTTTGAACATATCAAAATAGATATAAGAGATAGTACAGGCTCTCCACTGGCATTCACTTTCGGAACTGTATGCGTTAAACTACATTTTCGGCCAGTGCGTCAACATAATCAATTGAATAATCCATATTTACAATATTATCAAAACAAGCCCTTTCTGGAACTGGAAACGTTTATGTTGGATCCCCTTATGAAGTTGGACATGGAATTGGAAGTTTCCTTGGACGATTATTTCGTTCTGTCATGCCATTAGTAAAACAAGGAGCTAAAACAGTAGGAAAGAAAAGGCGGAAGTATTTATTCCAAAGCGTTGTTCTGTGTTTATTGGGTGCTTCTATAGGCCGCACAAGAACACCCCCCAGCACATCTTAGAAGCTTGCCATGACTCACTGTTACATGCGTTGTCACACGGTGACGTCATCCTATTGGGTGATTTCAACCTTTCCATCACGTGGCAGGACAGCAAGCATGGCGTCGCTAAAGATGGAAACGACAGTTATTTCATGGACAATTTTATTCATGGACTTGGTCTAGGTCAACATAATATTCTTAATACCCGCAATAATAGCAATCTTGACTATATTCTCTCTAACTTAGAACCTTGTTGTGTTGTCCAATGCAGAAATCTTTTTCCCTCGGATCACGATTCCTTGGATGTTTCTTTCGATTACCTCCCCTCCACTACTACAAACCAGCCCCTCAAAAGTAGGTCACAACTTCTTTGGAACAAAGCCCCCTGGGGCGACATCTGATGGGCTATTGAACTGTTTCCTTGGTGTTTGTTAGAGGTAGGAACTGTTGACGACGCTGTGGACTTATTTACATCTGTTGTCCATTCAGCCATAAAGGACTTTGTGCCGGTGAAAGCATCAAAATCCCACCAGTTGGAAACTAGCTCACGTGACCCCAATATATAAATCAGGACTTAAAGATCATGTATCCTCCTATAGACCAATATCTCTTCTTTCTGTGATATCAATTATCTGCGAAAAATAATCAAAGACAGGCTACTTAAATTCACCTCACCTTACATCCATAGTTCTCAGCACGGCTTTCTACCGAAAAGCTCAAGTCTCTCAAATTTAAGTACTCTTCTTTCCTGTCCAGTCAAATGTATAAATAACAATACTCAATTAGATGTTATCTACTTTGATCTCTGGAAGGCCTTTGATTCTGTCAGTCACATTCATCTTCTTCATAAACTCTCCAATAGATTTAATGTACATGGCAAATTTCTCTCTCTAATCACAAGCTACTTGAAGGACCGTAAACAGAGAGTTGTTCTTTCAGGGGCGACTTCTAACCCCCAACCCGTGATGTCAGGGGTGCCTCAGGCGAGTGTACTTGGGCCTCTGCTGTTTGTCCTGTATTAGGATGATCTCTAGATGCACTCATCAGCTCAACCTAGTGGCCTTCTGCCTTTTGCTGACGATTGCAAGTTATACAGAGAAATATCGTGTCTCCATTGCTCTGCAGGAAGACATAAATTACCTTACAGGCTGCTGTGAAATGTCAACAGTAAGAAATGTGACAGTGTTACTATTACTTTGAAAAATTCTCCTGTTCCCTCCACATACCATTTCAACGATTCCCCTATCACACATTCTGCTAGTCATAACGATCTTGGTGTCATATTTGATTCAAAACTTACCTTCTCTGACCAGATCTCCTCAATACTAAAGAATCCAATGCGCATGTTGGGACTTCTTTATCGATTCACCGAACTACGCACTGTTTCTTCATTAGCAACTTTTTATAAGACTTTAATAGCGCCCAAGATCGAATACTGCTCTCCCATATGGGCCATGGCAGCACCTACACAACTCCCCAGACTTGATTCTGTTCTCAATTTCTTTATTGCAATAGTCCGTTTTCGTGTTGCTGAACTTCGAATATTATCTAAGAAGGAGCTCTTGCGACATCTTAATATTCAGACTCCTGAAGTACGGAGGATTATCTCTGACGTGAAATATCTACATAAAATAGTTAATGGAAGCTTAAGATCGGAAATATTACTTCAGAAACTATCCTTACGTGTCCCTTCCCGCATCACCCGGAATACCCACTTATTCCATCTTGCCCGTAATAGATTGGCTGTTATACAGAGGTCTCTTTTTTATAGAATACCAAACTGTTATAATCAAGTAACAACTGATGTGGACATTTTTTCGAGCTACCCAGTGTTTGAAAGAGTAACTAAACGAGCTTTGACGGAATAGTTTTACTTTTACACTCTTTTTCTATGTTGTTGTTATTGTTGTCTTGATTGTTTTCTTTCTTTTGTTAGAATGTCCCTCTCTAAAATGGCAAAGTTATGCTGTATCTGGGAATTTGTTCAATAAATAAAAAATAAAATAAATGCTGGTTTACACCGGTTTAAGCCCCGTGGGAACGTTCCCACGGCCAAAATTTTCCCACGCTTATGAACGGGGGGGACATCTACTATTATTAAAAATTTCACTACAAGCATTTGAAGATAGAGTTATGGAAACCATGTATTATCGTGAACTTATTTTGAAGACTGAACAGAATTTGATTTAATCCACAAATTCAAACTTGAGGGATAACCTAACCATTTTACATACAGCATACCTTTCTTTCGTTTTAATATTTTTTGATTAAATGTTTTGTTTGAACTAAGATTTACTTTTTGTAATATTCTGTATAAAATATTCCTTGAATTACTTGTCCATACCAATCTTTTAATATATAAGTAATTGGGTTTGACGGAATGCATTTATCAATAATAAAAATTATTGTACCATTTTGGTAAATTGTCTTTTTCTAATGCATGTTTATATTTACGTACACGTAAATAATCATCTAGATGAAATTTACATGTTAATTTCTTTTTATTTATTTTATCACCGAACAACATATTCCAAACTTGATAAACATTAGCATCATTTGCATCTGCAGGTGCCATTTTAATACTATTATGATAAATTTGATTACAATCTTTTACATCTTTATTAAAACATCAATATACTGATATGTATTTTAGTAGTAAGATAATATAATTTTCTTTTAATGCTCTTATAAATTTTTCTGCTAATGCACATGTAATTTCAGAATATACAATGTAATGATTAATTTCATATTTCTTAAATAATGTTTTATATGCCAATTACAAAATTCCGTACCTAAGTGTGTTTGTACATTAAACACGGCAGTTTAATTTTAATAAAAAAATGTGATTGCTTTAACCACTCAAGCAACTGTTTTTATTTTTAATGGAACATAATACGCGTACCGTGAAAAAATAGCATACAACATAATATATATTTTTAATTTTTGTTATACTTTGCAAATTTTGCATATCTGTTAAATCTATTTGTAATGTTTCAATGGTTGCACTAACATAATATTGCTTTCGATCAAACGATTCTCGCGTTAGTGCTTGTAATGTATATGCTTCTTGAGATGCTAATCAATCTTTAATTGTCTATTTTGAAAATTTTGTTTTCTGTTGTAATGTTTTAGTACCTGCAAATAAGCAGGATTCGTATTGTCATAACATAATTTTGATGATTTTATAATTTTTTACATTTTATATTCTTTCCAATTTTTAGATATATTTGTTACCACTGAAGCTCAATTTTATTCGAACTTGCCAGCTGTTTTAATAATAGATCGGGTTAGCTTTGACGTGCTTTAGGTACTGATTGTAAAATGCCCGATACAATGGTTAAAATACAATTATTTTCATTTCCAACAGATACTATTTCTTGAAAATATTTTTCAATAATCAGTAATGTAATCGGATTTTGTGAAAATAATGAAGTATAACTTGAATATTAATATAATTCTTGCTGATACAATTTCCATTTTTAATCAATACTAATATCATTACGTTTTACGATACTTTTCATTTCTTTACCTAGACGCGACTGATATGCATTTACAGGTTTCATATTTGCATGAGTTTGTTAAATTGCCTTTTCAGGAACTAAAACCATTTTAGGAAAGTCTGACATGTTTATCTTCCAAGTAAACCACTTGCTACTGCACCAAGTAACGGTCCTAGTATTAATGGTAAAAGCTCTCCAACTTTTTGGAATAAAATTTTGCCTTTTTTAAAGTGCTGTACGTTGCGCAGATAAAGCAAGCAAGATTGTTTATTGTCTATGCAAATATTGATTCAGACTCGAATTCAACGAAATATATCATTTTATTGTATTTTTAGTAACTTGTGAAATATTACGTATTAAATCAGCAGAGGCATGGCGTATGATATTATCCCACTTTGCACTTTCACATTTCCGCAAAACAGGGAAAGTATCAATGTGTTGTTTCATCTTGAACATCTTGAGCTAAACTAAACGTAAAGAACTGAATTACTGTCTATTACGTTTGGATATACATGCAGCGTTTCATCAGGAAAAATATTTCTGCGCAGTGGTAATACATCATTTGTTTTTTTGCGTTAAATCAAATAAAAAATAAAAATAAGTGTGAGGTTGACGTGTTACATCCTCGTACACATTTACAAATCGTTTACTATAAATTGTCTAGCACAATTTGTCTAGCTAAGTATTGAATTTGCAACTTATCACGTGGATTTTTAAATACTGTAATATAATATTCACTTACACTTATATCACGTGCATGTTTTCCTTTAGGAAATAAGTTCTGTACAGTGAATATTACAGTTATTTTTTATGATGTGCATAGCTAGTAAATATGTTTGCAACATCACCATTTGTTTCAGACATTAAATTATCTAACATTAATAATGAATTTTCTTGCATTTCAAAATTATTCATATCCGGAACAAGTTCGACGAATCAGATTTGCGATCTTGCATCCAAGTGGGTACCTCACCATAGCACCAAAGAATTTTATTAAATTTGATAGTAAAAATTTGATTCATTTAATAAACGACTTACAAAACAGGTTTTACCTGGACGTGAAGGAACAGAATTAAAATGGTAGATGGATGTACCATAACATATTCTTTGAAAATGACTGCTTACAACAAATACTTTATTTTATGTACATACTCTCACACATTCATACCTAAAAATAAACCAAGAAAATAAATTAAGAGAATAAATTGAGAAAATTAATTACAAAGGAAATAATAAGGAAATAAATTAATTTAAATTGTTCATTCTCACATTTCATACCATGCTTCCATGGAAATTTTAATATTACAACTATGATGCTCTTAGTGTGCAAAGCAAACGTAAAGTAAAAGAACGAACTAATAAAAACACCCATATATTACCATTTATACTTTAGGTTAATATTATTGTATCCTCGTCGCCACAAGTGCCTTTACATCGCAGTGACGGGTATGTGACCGCGCAGTACTCCAAGGAAGGGATGGTTGTATAAGAATTTGTGATTAATTTTGAAGAGTTTTTATTTTGACTAGGGAATTAACATAGGTGAAGGGAGTAAAGACACAGATTTGAGGCATCAGTTCACCCCCGTGAAGTTAGCGACCAAAAGTTTAAAAAATCGATATTCTTTTAGAGTTCTGAGTAGTACTCAAAGAGTTCTAGAGTTCTTGCTAAAGTTAGACCAATAGTTCTTTGTAAATAAAGATTTTATAGCGATTTTGAAGTTTCGGTGCTAACTTCACGCAACACCAAAAATCTTAAAATCTCTATATTTTTTAGAGTTCTGCTAAGCACTCAAAGAGTTCTAGAGTTCTTACTAGGTTAGACCAATAGTTCTTTGTAAATAAACATTTTATAGCGATTTTAAAGTTTCGGTGCTAACTTCACGCAACACCAAAAATCTTAAAATGTCTTTATTTTTTTTAGAGTTTTGAGTAGTACTCAAAAAGTTCTAAAATTTTGCTAAGTTAGACCAATAGTTCTGGGTAAATAAAGATTTTATAGCGATTTTAAAGTTTCGGTGCTAACTTCACGCAACACCAAAAATCTGAAAATCTATATATTTTTTTAGAGTTCTGACTAGCACTCAAAGAGTTCTAGACTTCCAGCTAGGATAGACCAATATTTCTGGGTAAATAAAGATTTTATAGCGATTTTAATGTTTCGGTGCAAACTTCAAGCAACACCAAACATCTAAAAACCTCTATATATTTTAGAGTTCTGAGTAGCACTAAAAGAGATCTAGAGTTTCTGATAGATTAGACCACTATTTCTGGGTAAATAGAGATTTTATACCAATTTCAAACTTTCGGTGCTAACTTCAGGTAAAACCAAAAATCTTAAAATATCAACATTTTTTAGAGTTCTGAGTAGCATTGAAAGAGTTAAAGTTTAGGTGGTAACTTCACGCAAAACCAAAAATCTTAAAATACCAATATTTTTTTAGAGTTCTGAGTAGCACTCAAAGAGTTCTAGAGTTCTTGCTAGGTTAGACCAATAGTTCTGGGTAAATAAAGATTTTATAGCGAATTTAAAGTTTAGGTGGTAACTTCACGCAACACCAAAAATCTTAAAATATCAATATTTTTTTTAGAGTTCTGAGTAGCATTGAAAGAGTTAAAGTTTAGGTGGTAACTTCACGCAAAACCAAAAATCTTAAAATACCAATATTTTTTTTAGAGTTCTGAGTATCACTCAAAGAGTTCTAGAGTTCTTGCTAGGTTAGACAAATAGTTCTGGGTAAATAAAGATTTTATAGCGAATTTGAAGTTTCGGTGCTAACTTCACGCAACACCAAAAATCTTAAAATCTCTATATTTTTTAGAGTTCTGAGTAGCACTCAAAGAGTTCTAGAGTTCTTGCTAGGTTAGAGCAATAGTTGTGGGAAAACAAATACTTTATAGCGATTTAAAAGTTTGCGTGCAAACTTCACGCAACACAAAAATCTTAAAATCTCTATATTTTTTAGAGTTCTGAGTAGCACTCAAAGAGTTCTGGAGTTCTTGCTATTTTAGACTAATAGTTCTGGGCAAATGAACATTTCATAGCGATTTTAAAGTTTAGCTGCTAACTTCAAGAAAAACCAAAAATCATAAAATGTCTATATATTTTAGAGTTCTCACTAGCACTCAAAGAGTTCTAGAGTTTTGCTAGGTTAGACCAATAGTTCTGGGTAAATAAAGATTTTACAGCGATTTTAAAGTTGAGGAGCTAACTTCACGCAACACCAAAAATCTTAAAATCTCTTTTTTTTTACAGTTCTGAGTAGCACTCAAAGAGTTCTAGAGTTCTTGCTAGGTTAGACCAATAGTTCTGGGTAAATAAAGATTTTCCAGCGATTTTAAAGTTGAGGAGCTGCCTTCACGCAAAAACAAAAATTATAAAATATCTATATTTTTTAGTTCTGAGTAGCACTCAAAGAGTTCTAGAGTCCTTGCAAGGCTAGAGCAATAGTTCTGGGTAAATAAAGATTTTATAGCGATCTTAAAGTTTAGGTGGTAACTTAACGCAACACCAAAAATCTTAAAATGTCTTTATTTTTTTAGAGTTCTGTGTAGCACTCAAAGAATTAAAGTTTAGGTGGTAACTTCATGCAACACCAAAATTTTAGAATCTCAAAATTTTTTAGAGTTCTGAGTAGCACTCAAAGAGTTCTAGAGTTCTTGCTAGTTTAGACCAATAATTCTGGGTAAATAAAGATTTTATAGCGATTTTAAAGTTTCGCTGCTAACTTTACGTAACACCAAATATCTTAAAATCTGTATATTTTTTTTTAGAGTTCTGCTTAGCACTCAACGAGTTCTAGAGTTTTTACTAGGTTAGACCAATAGTTCTGGGTAAAAAAAATATTTTATAAGGATTTTAATATTTCGCTGCTACTTTCACGCAAAACAAGAAATCATGAAATGTGTGTTTATTAGAGTTCTGAGTAGCACTTAAAGAGTTCTAGAGTTCTTATTAGGTTAGACCAATTGTTCTGGGTAAATAAAGATTTTATAGCGATTTTGAAGTTTCGCTGCTAACTTCATTCAAAACCAAAATTCTTAAAATCTCTGTATTTTTCTAGAGTTCTGAGTAGCACTTGAAGAATTCTAAAGTTTCTCGTGAAAAGTTAGAACAATTCTCGGAAAATAAGGGAATAAATGGGAAATAAGTGTTTCGTCATAATCTACTGAACACACATGCAATCTTTGGAAATCGTTAAGAAGTATATAACACGTGCGTAATAAAATTCAAACAATGTTACCCAAAAGATAGAAATCGACAGTTGCAGGTGCGAGAAGTTGGCAGGACTACTAACAGCTCAAATTCTGAAACTCGGTGCAGATATTGAGTAAAATTTGAGCTCTAAGAAAAACCAACTCCCAGAATTTGAGCTTTCAATTTAAAGGCTATAAGTCCATGTGAAATGTGGTCCTACCAACTTCACGCTGCAGGACCACCGAAAGCTCAAATTCTCAAACTCCGTCCAGATTTTAATAGAATTTGAGCTTTCAAAAAACAACTCCCGGAATTTGAGCTTTTAATTTAAAGGGTCTAAGTCCACTTAAAAACTGCAAATTTGAACACATCGTACCAGGACACCAACAGCTCAAATTCTGAAACTCCGTGCAGATATTGAGTAGACTTTGAGCTCTCAGAAAAAAACAACTCCCAGAATTTGAGCTTTCAATTTAAAGGCTCTAAGTCCATTTGAAATGTGGTCCTACCAACTTCACGCTGCAGGACCACCGAAAGCTCAAATTCTCAAACTCCGTCCAAATTTTAATAGAATTTGAGCTTTCAAAAAAACAACTCCCGGAATTTGAGCTTTTAATTTAAAGGGTCTAAGTCCACTTAAAAACTGCAAATTTGAACACATCGTACCAGGACACCAACAGCTCAAATTCTGAAACTCCGTGCAGATATTGAGTAGACTTTGAGCTCTCAGAAAAAACAACTCCCAGAATTTGAGCTTTCAATTTAAAGGCTCTAAGTCCATTTGAAATGTGGTTCTGCCAACTTCACGCTACAGGAACACCGAAAGCTCAAACTCGGTCCAGATATTCAGTAGATTTTGAGCCTTCAAAAAAACCAAATCCCGGAATTTAAGCTTTTAATTTAAAGGGTCTAAGTCCACTTAAAAGCTGCAATTTTGAACACATCGTACCAGGACACCAACAGTTCAAATTTTGAAACTCCGTGCAGATATTGAATAGAATTTGAGCTCTCAGAAAAAAAACAACTCTCAGAATTTGAGCTTTCAATTTAAAGGCCCTTAGTCCATGTGAAAGGTGGTACTGCCAACTTCACGCTGCAGGACGACCGAAATCTCAACTTCTCAAACTGCGTCCAGATATTCAGTAGAATTTCAGCTTTCAAAAAAAAAAAAAACTCCCGGAGTTTGAGCTAACAATTTAAAAGGTCTAAGTCCACTTAAAACTTTAACCACTAAGAACTCAAATTCTAAATCTCGGTGCACAATTTGAGTAGAATTTCATTTTACTCATTTTACATTTTAAACATGTAAACATTTTAAAATCGCTATAAAATGTTTATTTACCAAGAAACTATTGGCCTAACCTAGCAAGAACTCTTAAACTCTTTGAGTGCTACTCAGAAATCTAAAAAATATAGACATTTTAAGATTTTTGGTGTTGCGTGAAGTTAGCACCGAAACTTTAAAATCGCTATAAAATCTTTATTTACAAAGAACTATTGGTCTAAACTAGCAAGAACTCTAGAACTCTTTGAGTGCTACTCAGAACTCTAAAAGTATAGAAATTTTATGATTTTTGGTTTTGGGTGAAGGTAGCACCGAAACATTAAAATCGATATAAAATCTTTATTTACCCAGAACTATTGGTCTAACCTAGCAGGAACTCTAGAACTATTTGAGTGCTACTAAGAACTCTAAAGAATATAGATATTTAATGATTTTTGGTTTTGCGTGAAATCAGCACCAAAACTTTAAATCATTCTAAAATCTTACTTTATCCAGAACTATTGCTCTAACCCAGCAGGAGCTCTAGCAGTCTTTGAGTGCTACTCAGGACTCTAAAAAAATATAGACATTTTATCAATTTTGGTTTTGCGTGAAGTGAGCACCGAAACTTTAAAATCGCTATAAAATTTTTATTTACCCAGAACTATTGGTCGAACCTATCAAGAACTCTAGAACTCTTTGAGTGCTACTCAGAACTCTAGGAAAATATAGCCATTTTAAGATTTTCTGTTTTGCGTGAAGGTAGCACCGAAATATTAAAATCAATATAAAATCTTTATTTACCCAGGAGTATTGATCTAACCCAGCTGGAACTGTAGAACTCTTTGAGTGTTACTAAGAACCCTAAAAAATATAGACATTTTATGGTTTTTGTTTCTGCGTGAAGGAAGCTCCTCAACTTTAAAATCGCTATAAAATCTTTATTTACCCAGAACTATTGGTCTAACCTATCAAGAACTCTAGAACTCTTTTAGTGCTACTCAGAACTCTAAAAAGTGTAGACGTTTTAAGATTTTCGATGTTGCGTGAAGTTAGCACCGAAACATTAAAATCGCTATAAAATCTTTATTTACAAATAACTATTGGTCTAACCTGTGAAGAACTCTAGAACTATTTGAGTACTACTCAGAACTCTAACAAAATGTAGAGATTTTAAGATTTTTGGTTTTGCGTGAAGTGAGCACCGAAACTTTAAAATCGCTATAAAATCTTTATTTACCCAGAACTATTGGTCTAACCTATCAACAACTCTAGAACTCTTTGAGTGCTACTCAGAACTCTAAAAAATATGGAGCATTTAAGATTTTTGGTGTTGCCTGAAGTGAGCACCGAAACATTAAAATCGCTATAAAATCTTTATTTACTCAGAACTATTTGTCTAATCTATCAAGAACTCTAGAACTCTTTTAGTGCTACTCAGAACTCTAAAAAGTGTACACGTTTTAAGATTTTTGGTGTTGCGTGAAGTTAGCACCGAAACTTTAAAATCGCTATAAAATCTTTATTTACCCAGAACTATTGGTCTAACCTGTGAAGAACTCTAGAACTCTTTGAGTACTACTCAGAACTCTAAAAAAATGTAGAGATTTTAAGATTTTTGGTGTTGCGTGAAGTGAGCACCGAAACTTTAAAATCGCTATAAAATTTTTATTTACCCAGAACTATTGGTCTAACCTATCAAGAACTCTAGAACTCTTTGAGTGCTACTCAGAACTCTAAAAAATATAGAGCATTTAAGATTTTTGGTGTTGCGTGAAGTTAGCACCGAAACTTTAAAATCGCTATAAAATCTTTATTTACCCAGAACTATTGGTCTAACCTATCAAGAACTCTAGAACTCTTTGAGTGCTACTCAAAACTCTAAAAAAATATAGAGATTTTCAGATTTTTGGTGTTGCGTGAAGTTAGCACCGAAACTTTAAAATCCCTATAAAATCTTTATTTACCCATACCTATTTGTCTAACCTATCAAGAACTCTAGAACTCTTTGAGTGCTACTCAGAACTCTAAAAAAATATAGAGATTTTAAGATTTTTGGTGTTGCGTGAAGTGAGCACCGAAACTTTAAAATCGCTATAAAATCTTTATTTACAAAGAACTATTGGTCTAACCTATCAAGAACTCTAGAACTCTTTGAGTGCTACTCAGAACTCTAAAAAAATATAGAGATTTTAAGATTTTTGGTTTTGCGTGAAGTGAGCATCGAAACTTTAAAATCGCTATAAAATCTTTATTTACCCAGAACTATTGGTCTAACCTAGCAAGAACTCTAGAACTCTTTGAGTGCTACTCAGAACTTTAAAAAAAATATAGAGATTTTAAGATTTTTGGTTTTGCGTGAAGTTAGCACCGAAACTCTAAAATCCCTATAAAATCTTTATTTACCCAGAACTATTGGTCGAACCTAACAAGAAATCTAGAACTCTTTGAGTGCTACTCAGAACTCTAAAAATATAGAGATTTTAAGATTTTTGGTGTTGCGTGAAGTGAGCACCGAAACTTTAAAATCGCTATAAAATCTTTATTTACCCAGAACTATTTGTCTAACCTATCAAGAACTCTAGAACTCTTTGAGTGCTACTCAGAACTCTAAAAATGTAGAGATTTTAAGATTTTTGGTGTTGCGTGAAGTGAGCACCGAAACTTTAAAATCGCTATAAAATCTTTATTTACCCAGAACTATTGGTCTAACCTATCAAGAACTCTAGAACTCTTTGAGTGCTACTCAGAACTCTAAAAAAATATAGAGATTTTAAGATTTTTGGTTTTGCGTGAACTGAGCATCGAAACTTTAAAATCGCTATAAAATCTTTATTTACCCAGAACTATTGGTGGAACCTAACAAGAACTCTAGAACTCTTTGAGTGCTACTCAGAACTCTAAAAATATAGAGATTTTAAGATTTTTGGTGTTGCGTGAAGTGAGCACCGAAACTTTAAAATTGCTATAAAATCTGTATTTACCCACAACTATTGGTCTAGCCTATCAAGAATTCTAGAACTCTTTGAGTGCTACTCAGAACTCTAAAAATGTAGAGATTTTAAGATTTTCTGTTTTGCGTGAAGGTAGCACCGAAATATTAAAATCGCTATAAAATCTTTATTTACCCATAACTATTGGTCTAGCCTATCAAGAACTCTAGAACTCTTTGAGTGCTACTCAAAACTGTAAAAAATATGGAGATTTTAAGTTTTTTGGTTTTGCGTGAAGTGAGCACCGAAACTTTAAAATCGCTATAAAATTTTTATTTACCCAGAACTATTGGTCTAGCCTATCAAGAACTCTAGAACTCTTTGAGTGCTACTCAGAACTGTAAAAAACATAGAGATTTTCAGATTTTTGGTGTTGCGTGAAGTTAGCACCAAAACTTTAAAATCCCTATAAAATCTTTATTTACCCAGAACTATTTGTCTAACCTATCAAGAACTCTAGAACTCTTTGAGTACTACTCAGAACTCTAAAAATATAGAGATTTTAAGATTTTTGGTGTTGCGTGAAGTGAGCACCGAAACTTTAAAATTGCTATAAAATCTGTATTTACCCACAACTATTGGTCTAGCCTATCAAGAATTCTAGAACTCTTTGAGTGCTACTCAGAACTCTAGGAAAATATAGCCATTTTAAGATTTTCTGTTTTGCGTGAAGGTAGCACCGAAATATTAAAATCAATATAAAATCTTTATTTACCCAGGAGTATTGATCTAACCCAGCTGGAACTGTAGAACTCTTTGAGTGTTACTAAGAACCCTAAAAAATATAGACATTTTATGGTTTTTGTTTCTGCGTGAAGGTAGCTCCTCAACTTTAAAATCGCTATAAAATCTTTATTTACCCAGAACTATTGGTCTAACCTATCAAGAACTCTAGAACTCTTTTAGTGCTACTCAGAACTCTAAAAAGTGTAGACGTTTTAAGATTTTCGATGTTGCGTGAAGTTAGCACCGAAACATTAAAATCGCTATAAAATCTTTATTTACAAATAACTATTGGTCTAACCTGTGAAGAACTCTAGAACTATTTGAGTACTACTCAGAACTCTAACAAAATGTAGAGATTTTAAGATTTTTGGTTTTGCGTGAAGTGAGCACCGAAACTTTAAAATCGCTATAAAATCTTTATTTACCCAGAACTATTGGTCTAACCTATCAAGAACTCTAGAACTCTTTGAGTGCTACTCAGAACTCTAAAAAATATGGAGCATTTAAGATTTTTGGTGTTGCCTGAAGTGAGCACCGAAACATTAAAATCGCTATAAAATCTTTATTTACTCAGAACTATTTGTCTAATCTATCAAGAACTCTAGAACTCTTTTAGTGCTACTCAGAACTCTAAAAAGTGTACACGTTTTAAGATTTTTGGTGTTGCGTGAAGTTAGCACCGAAACTTTAAAATCGCTATAAAATCTTTATTTACCCAGAACTATTGGTCTAACCTGTGAAGAACTCTAGAACTCTTTGAGTACTACTCAGAACTCTAAAAAAATGTAGAGATTTTAAGATTTTTGGTGTTGCGTGAAGTGAGCACCGAAACTTTAAAATCGCTATAAAATTTTTATTTACCCAGAACTATTGGTCTAACCTATCAAGAACTCTAGAACTCTTTGAGTGCTACTCAGAACTCTAAAAAATATAGAGCATTTAAGATTTTTGGTGTTGCGTGAAGTTAGCACCGAAACTTTAAAATCGCTATAAAATCTTTATTTACCCAGAACTATTGGTCTAACCTATCAAGAACTCTAGAACTCTTTGAGTGCTACTCAAAACTCTAAAAAAATATAGAGATTTTCAGATTTTTGGTGTTGCGTGAAGTTAGCACCGAAACTTTAAAATCCCTATAAAATCTTTATTTACCCATACCTATTTGTCTAACCTATCAAGAACTCTAGAACTCTTTGAGTGCTACTCAGAACTCTAAAAAAATATAGAGATTTTAAGATTTTTGGTGTTGCGTGAAGTGAGCACCGAAACTTTAAAATCGCTATAAAATCTTTATTTACAAAGAACTATTGGTCTAACCTATCAAGAACTCTAGAACTCTTTGAGTGCTACTCAGAACTCTAAAAAAATATAGAGATTTTAAGATTTTTGGTTTTGCGTGAAGTGAGCATCGAAACTTTAAAATCGCTATAAAATCTTTATTTACCCAGAACTATTGGTCTAACCTAGCAAGAACTCTAGAACTCTTTGAGTGCTACTCAGAACTTTAAAAAAAATATAGAGATTTTAAGATTTTTGGTTTTGCGTGAAGTTAGCACCGAAACTCTAAAATCCCTATAAAATCTTTATTTACCCAGAACTATTGGTCGAACCTAACAAGAAATCTAGAACTCTTTGAGTGCTACTCAGAACTCTAAAAATATAGAGATTTTAAGATTTTTGGTGTTGCGTGAAGTGAGCACCGAAACTTTAAAATCGCTATAAAATCTTTATTTACCCAGAACTATTTGTCTAACCTATCAAGAACTCTAGAACTCTTTGAGTGCTACTCAGAACTCTAAAAATGTAGAGATTTTAAGATTTTTGGTGTTGCGTGAAGTGAGCACCGAAACTTTAAAATCGCTATAAAATCTTTATTTACCCAGAACTATTGGTCTAACCTATCAAGAACTCTAGAACTCTTTGAGTGCTACTCAGAACTCTAAAAAAATATAGAGATTTTAAGATTTTTGGTTTTGCGTGAACTGAGCATCGAAACTTTAAAATCGCTATAAAATCTTTATTTACCCAGAACTATTGGTGGAACCTAACAAGAACTCTAGAACTCTTTGAGTGCTACTCAGAACTCTAAAAATATAGAGATTTTAAGATTTTTGGTGTTGCGTGAAGTGAGCACCGAAACTTTAAAATTGCTATAAAATCTGTATTTACCCACAACTATTGGTCTAGCCTATCAAGAATTCTAGAACTCTTTGAGTGCTACTCAGAACTCTAAAAATGTAGAGATTTTAAGATTTTTGGTGTTGCGTGAAGTTAGCACCGAAACTTTAAAATCGCTATAAAATCTTTATTTACCCATAACTATTGGTCTAGCCTATCAAGAACTCTAGAACTCTTTGAGTGCTACTCAAAACTGTAAAAAATATGGAGATTTTAAGTTTTTTGGTTTTGCGTGAAGTGAGCACCGAAACTTTAAAATCGCTATAAAATTTTTATTTACCCAGAACTATTGGTCTAGCCTATCAAGAACTCTAGAACTCTTTGAGTGCTACTCAGAACTGTAAAAAACATAGAGATTTTCAGATTTTTGGTGTTGCGTGAAGTTAGCACCAAAACTTTAAAATCCCTATAAAATCTTTATTTACCCAGAACTATTTGTCTAACCTATCAAGAACTCTAGAACTCTTTGAGTACTACTCAGAACTGTAATAAAATATAGAGATTTTAAGATTTTTGGTGTTGCGTGAAGTGAGCACCGAAACTTTAAAATCGCTATAAAATCTTTATTTACCCAGAACTATTGGTCTAGCCTATCAAGAACTCTAGAACTCCTTGAGTGCTACTCAGAACTGTAAAAAATATAGAGATTGTAAGATTTTTGGTTTTGCGTGAAGTGAGCACCGAAACTTTAAAATCGCTATAAAAACTTTATTTACCCAGAACTATTGGTCTAGCCTATCAAGAACTCTAGAACTCTTTGAGTGCTACTCAGAATTCTAGGAAAATATAGCCTTTTTAAGATTTTCTGTTTTGCTTGAAGGTAGCACCGAAATATTAAAATCAATATAAAATCTTTATTTACCCAGAAGTATTGATCTAACCCAGCTGGAACTGTAGAACTCTTTGAGTGTTACTCAGAACCCTAAAAAATATAGACATTTTATGGTTTTTGTTTCTGCGTGAAGGTAGCTCCTCAACTTTAAAATCGCTATAAAATCTTTATTTACCCAGAACTATTGGTCTAGTCTATCAAGAACTCTAGAACTCTTTTAGTGCTACTCAGAACTCTAAAAAGTGTAGACGTTTTAAGATTTTTGGTGTTGCGTGAAGTTAGCACCGAAACTTTAAAATCGCTATAAAATCTTTATTTACCCAGAACTATTGGTGTAACCTGTGAAGAACTCTAGAACTCTTTGAGTACTACTCACAACTCTAAAAAAATGTAGAGATTTTAAGATTTTTGGTGTTGCGTGAAGTGAGCACCGAAACTTTAAAATCGCTATAAAATTTTTATTTACCTAGAATTATTGGTCTAACCTATCAAGAACTCTAGAACTCTTTGAGTGCTACTAAGAACTCTAAAAAATATAGAGCATTTAAGATTTTTGGTGTTGCCTGAAGTTAGCACCGAAACTTTAAAATCGCTATAAAATCTTTATTTACCCAGAACTATTGGTCTAACCTATCAAGAACTCTAGAACTCTTTGAGTGCTACTCAAAACTCTAAAAAAAATATAGAGATTTTCAGATTTTTGGTGTTGCGTGAAGTTAGCACCGAAACTTTAAAATCCCTATAAATTCTTTATTTACCCATACCGATTTGTCTAACCTATCAAGAACTCTAGAACTCTTTGAGTGCTACTCAGAACTCTAAAAATATAGAGATTTTAAGATTTTTGGTGTTGCGTGAAGTGAGCACCGAAACTTTAAAATCGCTATAAAATCTTTATTTACCCAGAACTATTGGTCTAACCTATCAAGAACTCTAGAACTCTTTGAGTGCTACTCAGAACTCTAAAAAAAATATAGAGATTTTAAGATTTTTGGTTTTGCGTGAAGTGAGCATCGAAACTTTAAAATCGCTAAAAATCTTTATTTACCCAGAACTATTGGTCTAACCTAGCAAGAAGTCTAGAACTCTTTGAGTGCTACTCACAGAGTTTGTCAGAACTTTAAAAAAAAATATAGAGATTTTAAGATTTTTGGTGTTGCGTGAAGTTAGCACCGAAACTTTAAAATCGCTAAAAATCTTTATTTACCCAGAACTATTGGTCTAACCTAGCAAGAAGTCTAGAACTCTTTGAGTGCTACTCACAGAGTTTGTCAGAACTTTAAAAAAAATATAGAGATTTTAAGATTTTTGGTGTTGCGTGAAGTTAGCACCGAAACTTTAAAATCCCTATAAAATCTTTATTTACCCAGAACTATTGGTCGAACCTTACAAGAAATCTAGAACTCTTTGAGTGCTACTCAGAACTCTAAAAATATAGAGATTTTAAGATTTTTGGTGTTGCGTGAAGTGAGCACCGAAACTTTAAAATCGCTATAAAATCTTTATTTACCCAGAACTACTTGTCTAACCTATCAAGAACTCTAGAACTCTTTGAGTGCTACTCAGAACTCTAAAAATATAGATATTTTAAGATTTTTGGTGTTGCGTGAAGTGAGCACCGAAACTTTAAAATCGCTATAAAATCTTTATTTACCCAGAACTATTGGTCGAACCTAACAAGAACTCTAGAACTCTTTGAGTGCTACTCAGAACTCTAAAAATATAAAGTTTTTAAGATTTTTGGTTTTGCGTGAAGTGAGCACCGAAACTTTAAAATCGCTATAAAATCTTTATTTACCCAGAACTATTGGTCTAACCTATCAAGAACTCTAGAACTCTTTGAGTGGTACTCAGAACTCTAAAAAAATATCGATTTATTAAACTTTTGGTCGCTAACTTCACGGGGGATCAGACCACTGTTATTGAAGCATCAGTGCACGAAAAGATTCGTATTCTCGGTTTTTCTATTTATTGTTTTATATGTTAAGTTAAACACCACAATATGTATAACTTATATCGCAGATCGTATTATTTTTTAAAATCGTGTTTGTAACCTATTGTCAAAACATTCATCTCCAGACATGATGTAGAGAGAAGAGAAAGAGATACGACATCTGTAATATATGTATATGTGATTCACTAAGTAACTGTAGAAATTAGTTAAAGGACACATAAGAGAGCGAAAAGGAGCTCTAGAAGTCTGAACTTTTTAGAAACGTCCTAGATAGGTGAAAATATAGTTAAAATTGCAAAAGGTATCATGTAAATTAACTCTCTTTTCTTATATTCTAGTATACTTTTTCTTTCACATCCAAACATCTCTATTCAGAATTACGAGATAAAGGTGATGAAAGAAACATTCCCATTTCAAGAATTATATCAGGAAAAAAATCTTTTGACTTAGGCTAGATTCGAACTCGCAACCCTTGAGTCCATGGCTCAGCGCTCTACCGATTGAGCTAACAACTACTGTCGGAAAAGCCAGATTTCTACAACTACCGGTTGCTGAATGGTGTGTATTAACCAAGTTTGCCGAGATAATTGCTTCATATAGCTATAATAATAATAATAATAATAATAATAATAATAATAATAATAATAATAAAGCAGAAGAAGAACAGAATCTAAAAAGTCACATATGTTAAAAGTTTGACGTGCAGAGTAAGTCCTAATATGAGATTTTATTAATTATATATAATAAATGTAAGCGTGGTTTATTCGTGCGTGCTACTGAAACTGCGCAACTCACTACCTAGTCCCTTAAGGGTTGTACGCGTATGGTACAGTAGCCTTGCGTCCTCCAACCGTGAAGAATGTTTCTGTTTGAACCTATGCGTGTCCTAAGAGGAAGGAGGACATTGAAAGAAAGAAAAGTGGTTTAGAAATTATGCAAACGTAGAATATCTCACGAGGCGAGGTGATATAGAGTTCAGCGTGTCTTTCAGCTACTACTCTATACAAGACGTACATCTACGACTTAACATGGAACCCGAACCACACGACTCCTGACGGGAATCGAAACCCGTATCACCTCTAGTTCTATCATGGGAGACACAGGAACATGTAAAAATAATCGAAAATGAACGATATTAATGTTAAATCCATAGCTTTTGAGTGCATGAATTATGTATGATACCCTCTATATCGTTCACATCAAATTTTAGCATTATCTGCATGGAGGTTTAATGGGAGGGGTGAAAATTAAAAATTCCTAATTAAAATATATGAGTGTCTATTCAATATCTTTCGGGGTCGCTGAAATGCATAATTACACTCCCGATACTATTAAATCCCAAAGCTTTACTCTTTCGTTAGCAGGAAATTTATTGATTTACTTAACTCAGGACACCTTAAAGTTAAGGATGTGAAACTCGATGCATATATTTCTAATTCAAAATTATTAGATACGTATTGTAGCTTAGACTTCTAAGGAGGGGAAGGGACAATTTACGCAATGATTTCCTTCACATTCGAATAAAATACTGCCCCATTATATTGAAAAAACTCATTTCGAGTGGTGTCATTGCTAATATTTTTCCGTATTTGTTTATATCCCTACTCATTTATAACAGTATCTCACTTTTTTTTGTGACGGGAGCAACACCTAAGCGAGCATTCAGTAAAATAAATGCCATTAAAATCTATATTCATAGCACAGTAGTGCAAATAAAGTTGAGCTCTTTGGCAATCTTTAGCATGGGAAGCGAATAAAGCCACCACATTGGAAAAGCAGCTAATGAATTCCTCTCCGAAAAAGATCACCCGCACATTTATTTTACAGGTGGTGGTTTATAGCTATACTTAAGTTTGTTGAAATTGCTCCAGTGAGGCGAGACACTGAAGTCATTCGTAATAAGGGGGAAGGGCCATGTAAAAGTAGTCAAATATGAACAATATTAGTATCGAAATCATAGTTTTCGTGGTCGCAGATGAATAGTGACGCTGTCGATGTTGCTTAGGTAGAAGTTAAGCCTTGGTTGGCATGGAGGTCAGAGTGGGAGGGTGACAGGCAAAAAATAAATAAAATAAAATCGAAACATCCTATATTTGTGTCGAATATATATTTTTCGGTATCTCTGACATAAATAGTAATATTCCAGATGTGGTATATGACCAAGGTCGGCCCCATTCGCATGCGGTTTCAGAGGAGAGAATCGGTGAAGATTTCAGAACAGTTCCTTTGACTTAAGTTTCAGTACACTGAGAGGGAAGAGTGGTAACACACAAATACTGGTGTCACATCCGGACCTATCAGAGGTATGATTTCTGGAGAACTGTCGTTGCTCCAGGGAGGTATTACCCCCTGATCAGTCCCTAACATTCTTACTGCTTTACAGGGGCGTAGGCAGGAATTTATTTCAGTGATCGAAAGCATTTTTAGGGGTAAATTGTGCAGGGAGCCTATGTAGCATCGTACGTTCAACAGTACTTTTTCCGAGTCAAAACTTTCTCTCTCTCTCTCTCTCTCTGTATATATATATATATATATATATATATATATATATATATATATATATATATATATATATATATATATATATATAACAGTAACAGGGTCGGTTGTAGACATTTCGTAACTGTAAGCAAATAATATTTAGGCGCCCCGCCTATATGATAATAAAAGAATTGAATGCTGTAATGGACAAACATTCTTCAGATAATTGTTACAATTAAAAATTTCTTCAATATATAATAATTCAGTCTTCCAGTGAGTATTAAAGGAAAATGGCAAAATTAAACCTAATTAACTGTGGATGAATCATGACGAAAGTTCCAGTTTTAATAATTTATATCTTTTATTATTATTATTATTATTAAATAAGCACAGGAAACAACTAAAATGTATACCTAAGATGTATTTTGACAAATACAGTTGAAACATAAAAGTCGAAATGGAATAAAACTAATGAACTTCAAGTCTAACATTATCACAGGTTCGATTTTGACAAGGAGATATGCTCTTACACTTCATTAAAAGCATATTTAAATAGTGTTTTCTAGTGATACAAATATGGTAATTAGCTTAGTTTCTCGTTTTCTTTGTTACTGTAAAGTTCATGTTATAAAGACACTTTTCTAGCTTTCAATTTGGCAAAATCTCTTATTATTGCATCCATATCAATTTCATTCAGAATGTCATTTTCAATGGCCATCAAAGCTAGTCCATTTAATCGTTCTTGAGATATACTTGATTTCAAATAATTCTTTATTAATTTTAGTTTAACTAGTTCAATACACAACAAATGACGAAAGTATGTCTTAATTTATATGTAATTTGTCCCCGATCAGTGGCAGAACTTTAAAATCAGGTTTCTCCGCAAAAATTCTTTTCAGCCCCCCTTAGGCCTACAGAACAATTCAATTCTTTTATGTTTCTTTCCAACATAGACGTTCGAAATCAGGCAGTAACACAATGTAAACACAAGTAATGATGCACCCATTGAGGTCCGAAGATTTTTTCGGAATAGCCTACAAAATGCAAATAATTTTGTGTATTTGCCCCGTGAAATTATGCTAATTGGGGGATCCAGACTCTCAGACTGCCTGTTCAGTGTTTCGTCCACACAAATTTTAGGGGGCCACTCCCCCCGGGAGGAGATCAAAATAATACGTCTATAATATAATAATAAATAAAATAGTACCATCAGTGGCCCTACTAAGTGTGCCCCCAGAAGATGTTTTCTGAATAGAAAACTGCACCTATTAGCGATGCGCACGATACAAGATTTGTGGCTGTCTCGTCTCGAAAATGTGCTGTAAAAGTGATGGCTCGACTCGAAAAATGTATATTTCTCTATTGGAAGAGCAGTGTCTCGACTCGAATTTTGTCTGGAAAATTCTGTCTCGACCTGGCCCCTTGCGCATCCGTAGCACCTATGTCGGTACATCCCTGAACACAAGTAACTAATAATCAAAACTCTACTTTGCATTAGAATTATTACTAATTTAAAATATCGCTCCATCTAAATTTATTAGCAGAGAATGGATTAATAATTATTGTTATCTGTTATAATAAAACGAGCATCTGTATACGCTGCTGTGATTGAAAGTGAGAGTACTGAAAAAAATACTTGTCATCCAAATGACCTTTCGTCGCTTTCGATTATATCCTTTCAAGTTCTATACTTATATGCCACCTAAAAACTAATTGTATTCAAACAAATTTTGAAATACATGAAATTTAATTCAGACCCGTAACCGAAATGACCGTATCGTTCCCTTTTAATTCAACAATTAAATTACTGCAATCAGGTTAAAATAAATTTGTCAGCTTCAAAAGAATGTCGACCTGCAAATGCTTCGTTAACAGTGACTGATATTGACAACTCCCCACCTCAATATTTGTCTAATTTTGTCCAGCACTCGAAAGAAACTTTTTTAGAGCCTTCGGTTGCCTCTTATCTTCTTTCACGTTTTGTAGCTTTCTTTTCCGACAAAATGCTCACTTGGTTTTATATCGTTGGTCATTATTATTACATGAAAAACAAAGTACTATTAAAAAGTGAAAGCACACATCATTATAAATTAAAAATATAAACAAAAACGAAATGACTTAGGATAGAAATGAAAATGTTGACGAATGACAAATGATTAATAGATATTAACAAAGTGAGCATTAAGCACTGGACAGCGATTGTGAGTCATTAGGAACTTAAGTTAAAATTTCCCTCAGAAATGATTTTTAAAGAACCCATTTGTACCGCCCGTCTTTTCTTAGTATTCGCTCCACTCTCTGGACGAATGGACAAGTAAGCCTACTTGCTTGCATGGAGGCCCGAAGAATGTTTTTAGGGTGGTCATTTCCCTCGTTACTATATTACGTTTGGTATTTATATTTGTATTAAGAAAATCTTAAGAAATTATACATATACATTATACTTGTCGTAAGCCAGGTGGGGCCTGGCCCTTTCGTCCCCTTTTTGGTGCCCATGCTTGCTTCAACTTTGATAATGTGCATTTCATTTACGGTGATCTTTCTCAACCCTTAACTGTTGAGAAAGGAATGAAGAGTCTGTTATATTTGTATTTTGTGCATATGGTGGGATTGTAGAAAGAATACCAGTCTTTAGCTCTACGGTCATAGTGCTTAATACAACATCTATTGGAAAGCTAAATTTACACTGATTTTATCTCATATTCGTAAAATATCCCTTTTCCCTCTTTAAAAGATCTATCCTGTGCCATGGAAATTTTCCTCAAACTATCATCTCTTGTGAGTGTGGCATTGGCATCAATTTCTGGAGGATATCAGGCTTAGCGCCTATTTTGAATTCTCCCTGTATGTTGTTATTGTTCTTCAAACAAGAAATTGTAATTATTAAATAATAAAGAAGAGACTTCCCTATGTTGTCACCTCATCCCAATACAAATTCATGCTTACCATTCTCTTCCTAGTTTCCGTAACTTCATCAAAACAAGCTCAGCCACGCCGTTTCAGCAATTAACAAACTTCCCTATTGACCAAGATAATTGTGATGAGCTAGTCATCCACGTGCGGAGCACCAGGAAGAAGCGAAAGCAAAGAAGTAGAACAAAACCAGGGGACACGGGACCCTCGAGGTGAGAAGTGTGACAGAAGCCGCCAGAAACACAGTTTGGACCACTATTCAGAAGAGTCGTCGTAGCAGCAATTGAAAGACGGTTGGCACGCCTGTTCCCTCACCAACCATTGCATGACAGGGGTGTCATTCTGAAGAGGCCAGGACATCTGGGAGCTGCTGCCCTGAGGTCGAGAGGTTCTTCACTCTCGAACGTGAGGTCCGGGATCGATACCAGACGGAAACACTCAACGAATTGGAGGATAAGGCTTCACCCGATATTTGAAGAGGCTCATCATATCGAAATGGCTGAGGTACAGTAAAACCCTTTCCTTTCCTACCCTTTGTGTCTCTGTGATTTCTTCTATTAGAAAACATGCATTTCATTTCATTCATCCCCAATTAATTACTTCAGCGCTGTACTGCTCAGATCCCGACGTACTTTCTCTCTTGCCATGCGAAGTGCTATCCCCACATTATTTCAGTAAAGAACTGATAATTGAGCAAATAACTGTGGTTGTAGCTCCACAGTACAGTACAGCAAGAAATTGATGTGCGAGTCCATTTCATTTGTAAAGGGGTGTTTTACAGCCAACCAAGCGAAGATTCGACTTTATTGTCCTTTTGATGTATTTTATCTGTATCTCAGTCTGTACAATATTTATTCGAAGGTATATGAGGAAAATTTTTCATCATAACATTTTTAAAATGAATATTTACATTTAAAACAAAATTCATTTTTCTAATTTGGCGCCCTGTTCACCTGGCGCCTCCTGCGAACGCGTAGTTCGCAGGATTCAAGATCCGGCCCTGCAGTAAAAATGGAATTATGTATTACCGCCCGACTATCGTTGTTGTGAAAGCATTCATCATAATATGACGTAGGAAAATGAGTTACATTAAGGTCTAAGATCTAATATCAAAGTTGAAACATCGCAAGTAAAACAAAAACATATAATAGCAAAAAGTTTTGAAAATAATTTCAGTTTAAACTAGCTGCGACTACATTTAATTCAAAATTGAACTACTGGAGCGCAACATATGAACGTAACTAAAAGAAAAAATCAATAAGAACAGTCGGGATTTGAACCTAAAGAAAACAAGTAGGAGTCCCTTATACTAACCATTCATCTACTATATTTTGTTTACTAAAAATATTTTCCATGCAGCAAAACGCCATTTCACACTGAAACATTAACAACATAAGAACAAAGTTTTCAAGAAAATTTGCCAAAGCTTATGTATTAAAAGTATCCCGGTATTCGCCCAGTGGTACTGCAAAATCACTAGTCAGGATGCCTCGCATCGAAATTTGAACCTGGAGACACCCAATTACAAAGGTCAACGCTAACCAGTAACCTACGTTCGCTCAGTAAATGTCATGAAATTACTTTTCTGTAATTATTTTTGGAAAATGTTTATTATTTTCATGAAGCAAAGAGTGCATCTTCTACTTGGGTTGAGAACTATATACTATACTTCAAAGAGTCAACTACTAGTTGATGTTTATTATTTCCGTCGATTTTCTACGTCTGCTAACTTATTTCAATTTTTTTCAAGTTTTCCCTTCCGGTTATGACAATGATTAGAAATGAAGAGTCCTCTTCTTATACAATTCTTGATCATTGTAACATTTTTTAGTCTAAATTCTGAATTATTGAAAATATTTAAATTAGTTAGAATGAAGAGGATAATACTAAGAAACATGATTAGAAAAAAAAAGGAACATTGTTGTTTAATGAATTGATAGAATCAAGCTTTTTCAAAACATAAAAAATACTGTATGGTATGGGATGATCATGGAAAAAGTAAAAATAGCCATCGAGGACACACTAACCAACCACTGTACGCAGGTAAGTCAAGGTTCGTTAACTTGAAAATGAAATGAAATGAAATCTTTGAGTTTTACGTCCCGCGGTTATGCCGGTTAGGCTAATGGAGACGGTGATGATGAATAATGAATGAAATGGTGGAATGAAGAAAGTGGGAGGAAACGGGAGAACTCCGAGAAAACCCATGCACACGGTGTTTATCAACCACAAAGTTCACTTGGCGGGGACTGGGATCGAACCCGTGACCCCAAGCACCAGAGGTGAACGTTCTATCACTGATTCGTTAACTTGGTAGACGTATATGAAGAAATCATTAACAGAAAATAGCTGATAGCTTTACGCCTAACCATCTCAGCGACCTCGAAACTATGAACTCTACATGAACATCGGTTGTCGTTTTCGATCATTTTATGTTACTCCCTTCCAAGGTCGCAAGGTGTCTTGCCCCTTATCCCAATGCATGAAAAGCAAATGATATTTTCGCCAGCCAGGGGCAGGGAAGGAAGAACGCACACAACTCGCTGTATAGCTTTAGGGCAAATACCTAAAGGCACAAGCAATAAACCACTTGACCAAGAGGAATATTGCCAAACATAAGACAGGATAAGCCCACGCTCAGCCTGTTCGACACAAAATCACCTTATTACGCTCTCAGAGTCAGGTTTTAATTGCATTTGTGTTGAAGTACGTTTTCTTTGATTTTTAAACATTTGATGAATTTCTTACACACTGTTATGTATGATATTTTCTATGTGGAATATTATTGAATATTTTCTACTGTACACATTGTGTAAATAGAACTCATCTGTATTTCTTACATTGACTTTGAAAACTTTAGCAATGCCCTCATGCGCTGTGTACGGCTTTAAAATGAACACACGAAATAGAAAACTTGGTGAAGCGAATGTCAAGTTCCGTTCATTTCCAAAGCAGTTTGATTTACAGCAATTGTAAAGCAATAGGGGTGTAATTTTGTCATCTGTGCTTGGACCCAAAAAGCCGTAGGTCCACGCTGCTTATGCCCTTAGCAGAGCTGAGCTGATTTTGAGTTTAACATCCCGTTCAGCAGCGAGGCTATATGATATGTAGACCTACTGGTTAACGTGGAATCCGAATCACATGGAATCGAACCTGGGTCTCCCACGCCAAACGCGCGTACGCTAAGCTTGTGCCCTTAGTTTTATGAATTTTACCAAATGAATGAATATCTCCATATTTTAACACAGTATATGAGTTCTTTGCTATATTGCTTTTGTAGTAATATTTTTGTCATTAATTTGCTTATTATGTATCTTTCTATATAAAATAACAAGTTCTGGCTGGCTGATTGATCAACGCTAGGCCAAACCGCTTAAGCTAGAAACTTGAAGTTTAGAATGGGCATATGATTTGTAATGTAAGGTCCCACTAAAAGAAGAATATTTGGAAATTTGAAGGGAAAAGGGAGAAAGAGGGTGGCAATTATCTTAAAATGCCTATACCTTGGAATCTTTGAGTGTTAACGACATGAAATTTGGTATATGGACATCTCATTTAAAATAATTAGATATGTATGTAAGCTTTTTTATGATATTTGCCCTAGAAAGGAAGAAAATAGGGTAAAGTTACAATTGTTTTAATTGGATGGTCATAACTCGAAAATCGTTAAGGTTATTGACATGAAAATTGGCTGAGTTGATTTTGAGTTTAACGTCCCTTTCAGTAGCGAAGCTATATGAAACGTTAACCTACTGATTAACGTGGAATTCGAAATACATGAGCTTCCGCCGGGAATGAAAATTGGTGTTTAGGTTTTGCAAGTAAAACAATTAAAGACATGTTTCTGCGTTTTTTTCATTTTTCCTTGGAAAAAAAGGTTTAAATTGTAATTATTAAAATAGAATGGCCATATTCCAAAATCCCTTAAGAGTAGAAACATCTTGATTAAAAATGTATTTCAGCGTTATATATATATATATATATATATATATATATATATATATATATATATATATATATATATATATATATTACGGTTAGAAGAAAAACAGCAGGAAAACAAAGTTGGGAGTTGAAATTGTTACAATAAGATAGCCATATCTCGAAACCACTTAAGATCAGAGGTCATAGGGATATGAGAAGTGAGAGGTCGGAGAAAGAGCAAATGCAAGCGTCTGGGGGCGGACTCCCCGCCTAGCCGAAAGCAAGTTATGCAATAAAAAATTTGTATCAGTTAGACTTTACACGGCGGTTTCTGGGTGTTGGTTTTTGAAGCTCCAAGTTAATCACATAACTTCAATTTACATGTCTTTATTTTCTAAAATTCAGGAGTTGTTTATAAGTGGGTATTCTGGACTCAAATTTTACATTTAAATTCATATGTTTTTTTGTTATTTATATCTGGTGTCAACTTTGTTTTCTTTATCATCTTTACATGTTCCTGTGTCTCCCATGATAGAACTAGAGGCGTTACGGGTTTCGATTCCTTTAGGAGTCGTGTGGTTCGGGTTCCACGTTAAGTCGTAGATGCACGTCTTGTATAGAGTAGTAGCTGAAAGACACGCTGAATTCTATATCACCTCACCTCGTGAGATATTCTACGTTTGCATAATTTCTAAACCACTTTTCTTTCTTTCAATCTCCTCCTTCCTCTTAGGACACGCATATGTTCAAATAGAAACATTCTTCACGGTTGGAGGACGCAAGGCTACTGTACCATACGCGTACAACCCTTATAGTACTAGGTAGTGAGTTGCGCAGTTTGAGTAGCACACACGAATAAACCACGCTTACATTTATTATATATAATTAATAAAATCTCATATTAGGACTTACTCTGCACGTCAAACTTTTAACATATGTGACTTTTTAGATTCTGTTCTTCTTCTGCTTTATTATTATTATTATTATTATTATTATTATTATTATTATTATTATTATTATTATTATTATTATTATTATTATTATTATTATTATTATTATTATAGCTATATGAAGCAATTATCTCGGCAAACTTGGTTAATACACACCATTCAGCAACCGGTAGTTGTAGAAATCTGGCTTTTCCGACAGTAGTTGTTAGCTCAATCGGTAGAGCGCTGAGCCATGGATTCAAGGGTTGCGAGTTCGAATCTAGTCTATGTCAAAAGATTTTTTTCCTGATATAATTTTTGAAATGGAAATGTTTCTCTCTTCGCCTTTATCTCGTAATTCTGAATAGAGGTGTTTGGATGTGAAAGAAACAGTATACTAGAATATAAGAAAAGAGAGTTAATTTACATGATACCTTTTGCAATTTTAACTATATTTTCACCTATCTAGGACGTTTCTAAAAAGTTCAGACTCCTAGAGCTCCTTTTCGCTCTCTTATGTGTCCTTTAACTAATTTCTACAGTTACTTAGTGAATCACATATACATATATTACAGATGTCGTATCTCTTTCTCTTCTCTCTACATCATGTCTGGAGATGAATGTTTTGACAATAGGTTACAAACACGATTTTAAAAAATAATACGATCTGCGATATAAGTTATACATATTGTGGTGTTTAACATATAAAACAATAAATAGAAAACCTGAGAATACGAATCTTTTCGTGCACTGATGCTTCAATAACAGTGAACTGATGCTTCAAATCTGTGTCTTTACTCCCTTCACCTATGTTAATTCCCTAGTCAAAATAAAAACTCTTCAAAATTAATCACAAATTCTTATACAACCATCCCTTCCTTGGAGTATTGCGCGGTCACATACCCGTCACTGCGATGTAAAGGCACTTATGGCGACGAGGATACATAACCATGAGGTAAATTTCGTGTCTTTGGTATAGGTCAAGGATAAAATACGTCGTCAATAGGTTTTCGTTTTTCTTTTCCTCTTGGTGAGTTTTATTCTTTTCACTTAAAGAGATGCTGAACCCCTGATCAATTTCTCCACTGTCTAAACCATAGAATCTCTCAAAGTTTATTTTTGAGAAGTTCTATCACTCAGTATAATCTCCCTAATTTTGTGAGTATATCGAAATTCAAGATTGGCATTTTAAGTCTCATACTCTAATTTTTTTGTTCCTAACCCAATAAATCTTACAAAATCTCACCCTTCCACTATTCCATTCGTTAGAACACCAAAT
Organism: Thermobia domestica; assembly: GCF_964235325.1. Taxonomy (NCBI): domain Eukaryota; kingdom Metazoa; phylum Arthropoda; class Insecta; order Zygentoma; family Lepismatidae; genus Thermobia; species Thermobia domestica. Next base: position 213,994,984 of record NC_137459.1, on the reverse strand, counting down.
AATTCTCGAGCTTTAACGGAGGTTCCGTATCTCTTGTGCACGTAAACATAATATTGTGTGTGTCACAGTAAATAACATCGTCAGGTCCTCCAGTTACAAGCAAGTGGTATAATTCTAGCCTGGCCCACGAGATAATAAATATAGTAAGTGTGATGTTGGAAAATTCCAGAGGTACATTCTTAATTTCCATGTTCTCATATGTGAGAATAAGATGATTTTCACCAACTGCAATAACACTATGAACCTTATATCGACACTGATGAAGTTCTGTCCCACTATCAACAATCAGACACGACATATACGTACGTTTATCTCATTTACAAAAACATGACTTGAGTTACAATTTCGCACATTACCTAAATCCGGGAATCGTACTCATGTTTTCTTTATGTAACTATGCCTTTATGATAATAATCGTCAATGAAGTTTTGCTAGTTTTTTTTCAGTTTTTTACCAAGCAGGATGACTTGAAGCTTCCTCCTTCATTTGAAGAAACGTATTCACATATGCCCGGAATAAACTATGTGAATCCCGATCTTCAGAACCCATAAGTTCGAATTCCCAAATTTCATATATTTTGAGGATTTGACAACCATTTTCAAGGGCACGCTGAAGCTATGGTGTACAAAAAGTTCCATTCAATGCACGTTCAGAATCGCTATGTGTGCAATTGTCAGTAGTTTCAGCTTCCATACATGATCTGCAATGTCCCAATATAAATCACCTTGCGCCACATACGGAAGAACTTGAAAGAAAAGTTGGGTTGGGCTAATAGGGTACATTTTACATTTCCGTTAATACTTTCAGCATCTGGGAAGTTCGGCCCGTTATGTATCTTAGGTGTTCCCAGCGGAAGAGGTTTCCTTGCCATTACATGTGTATATAACGATGTAATATCGTAGCAAAAATCTTTTCATCGTCCCTACAATTAACATACGAACGAAAGACATTCGTACGTCCTCCGTTGTAGCAACTCTTAGGAATGAGAAAATTACTAGCATCAGTGCAATGTTATTTAAGACTTCTGCAACTCTGCATCTCTGCGTATTTTATCATCGCAAGAGCACTCCCACATCTCATACCAATTCATTTGTGGAGTTTTCGTGAAATATTCACGAAAGAAATTTCGTATGTTCGTGCCTTCTTTCCAATGTATTATACGAACCATGCGCATTATCTACTACGGCATTACGGTTATTTGGGAAACAAAGATTACAGCGATGCCAGCAACACCCCATGATCTCAAACACACCGTTGAGCTCTGCGTGGTATCCGCCAACATTATACCTTACAAACGATTGCTCTCCATTGCTTCCAGCATGTCGGATTTCAATACCCGTTCCGTGTTCCATATATCATATTTTGGATATTTTGTTTCTTTTTCAAATGTTTTTGTTTTGTGATGGAACTCCAAAGGTGGGATAACAGACATACATTCTTCTGCAAGATATGATGTTCGATATGTTTTCATTGATAAACTTTCAATCGTCGTCGAAACAAGAAAACATTGTAAACCACTGGTTTTCTCTTCAATAATACTTGTAAATTTGATAACTGCTTCTGTAAGAATTCTCGCAACATTTTCGCATTATTCGAGCATATTTTTGCAAATTAAATTACTCTCCCGATTGTACACGTTCATCGTGTCATGCCTCCAAGCACTCTCATCCTTCAGTACTATTCGATTCAGAATCATAGTACTTTATTCGTATTATGCTCGTACTAAATTTTGGTTCTCATGTGTGTTAAACAAATATGGAAAATCTCCCTTCTTTAAATTACCACTAAGGATAAAGTCTTTGGGAGTTGTGACAGCTTAACCCCGTGGAATAAACAGGAGTCACGAAAAATGATTTCTAACAGAAATACTAAAATTCTTTAAATTTTGGAATAATATGCTGAGACTCAATGAAAGATCTCAGACAGACGATATTGTCAAAACGATCACCACTATGCGCCACTACACAGATTTGCTAAATACAGGTCTATCTGATAAACGTAAGAATGGTCTTAAAGAAAACGAACGGTCACCACATGTATTGCAAGGTTCATCAATGTCACTGTTTATACATATGTGACAAACATGTCTAGGGCATATGAAGGACATTTCATGCTCCCGTTTCCCATGCTCATTTTCCGGTTTAAGCAGTTTCGATATCATAGACAATATACAGAAATCTCTTGATATGAGCTGGTTTCAGTTTCGTCGCATAACATGAGTGGCCTTCTTGAACATGCTCACGCCATGTACTGCAAAATGTGTTCACCACATTTATGACCCGATTTCCGAGGTCCTAAATCATACATGGCACTACAGTTTGTGCAAGCTTAACCATATTCACACACTTTCTTACCAACTTTATTACGTTTCAAGTGGTTACCAAAACATTCACCACTAGTAATATATCTGTTGCATGCATTGCATTTTACCGTATCGATATGAATATCTACTTTATTAAAATGTTCGCAAGATGAACACATTAACTCATACTTATGTATATGCTTAACACCCGATAAACTATTTAAACAATATCTTTCATTTGTTTAACACTAGAAGGACGGAGCGGTTAATTTGACCGTTTTCTCTAATTCTTTCTAGTGCTTTTTTCAAACCATTTCACTTAGATGTCTGAGAGTACCTGACGTTTTATCATTAGTAGAGTAGACTGTGTGCAAAAATTTTGGAGACTGTCACATCATTAGGGAGAGCTATGCCGCAATACCCCCAAAAGAACGAAGCGGTCATGTTGACCGCTGGTTTATATTGACAGTGAAAACAAATTTTATTTGCAATTAATGGTCCTTAATTTCGTAGCGATTGTGATGTGTGAAGTCATTTTTATTGTAATAACACTTTATAGGCGCTGAGGCATTCACACACACACACACACACACACACACACATATATATATATATATATATATATATATATATATATATATATATAGGGGAAAGTCTATGTTTCCAGATATAATTAATAAAATGCTCACTACAGGAGTAGGTATAATGTAAGTTGGAGAGTCAATTCAAAAAAAAATATAATACTGATTTAGTTTCTACTCTCAGGCCCAATCGAAAGGAAATTCCCAAAAGATTTATCTTATATAAGAATAAGGAATTATGTAACACTGTCATTTACAAGACAGTTGTGATAGCACAATAGCAGTATATAAATGCAAGAGGAACAAGAATGTAGCTATTTTCAGTACTATGCATTAGACAGTTCGCCTGTCACAAGATAAGAAGAAACCTGAGATTGTACTTGTATTACAAAAAATGGTGTCAATGGCGTTCGCCAGATACTTAAAAAATGCTCTGTAAAATCAGCCAGAAGGAGATGGCCGGTTCATGTGCTTTATAATTTGATGGATATATAATGTGATGGATGCCTCATTTCCTGTATTGTTTATAAGGAAGTAACGAAAGTATATATAAGCAGAATACAATTTCTCAGACAGATCTCGCAGAATGCTTGACTGAAGCTGAGCATGTACTGGTCTAGAGTGACAGTTTCTCGAATTATGATAAGCAACCACAGTGCAAGAAAACAATGCCAAATTCTGCTATGAAATGGTAATAAACTACGGATGTATGCAAGATATATAAGAAGTGTGTCGGTAATATCAGGAAGCAAGAGTTTTGTAAGAAGTGTTCAAATCGGAATAGAGACTGCAACAAAAAGTGATGATTTACGTATAAATTGTACCCGTATAAAACTTGAAAGCTGATTTCCATCACTACGCAACATATTCTGTGCTGAATAAAGGTATTTGAAAATTATTTTAAATATATACAGTTGCACTCTTTTTGTTACTTTTGTGACTATTATAATTTTGATGACAACATATAACATGGCAGCGGTAATCTAAAACATTTATCTTCAAATTGTCTTTGCAAAATACATTTTCAAACGATATTTGAAATTTAGTCTTAAAAATACATAGCGTTAACTTAATTTAAATTTATGCTCCCCATTCTAAAAATATAACATACCTGTACGCCTATATAATGCATGCTTATAATACTGTAGTAAAAGTAAATTCGACTATACTATGTAGACAAATTTTATTTCTAGTTACTTATTATGAAGTAACTAAACGACTGAAACTATGACTGGCGAATTGAAAATTGGATGCCATAAAATAATGCAACAAAAGATGTCAAATAAATCGCCAATAAACTGCATCCACCTTCAAAAATAATGTAACGGTGAAATTGACCGTTTCGTTCTTACTGGTGGTATTTTTCCAGTCCTTCTAGTGTTACACAAATAATGATTCTAATTGATCTAAAATGGCCAATGTTGCGCCTTTCATCTTAATAAATAAAATCGACTTTCCTTCATGTGATGCTACTAGTTTGTTTTTTTGTCTCGTTAACGTGCTCTAAATCGCGATTGTCTTCGGGATTCTTTTCATAAATTACAATCGATTAATTTGGACTGAGATTTTTCTGAAATAAATCCTCATCATTAGAATCGCAGATATTTTCCCTTTGACGCTAACTCCTGCACGTGTACAGAGCTTTATTTTTTAAAATACTAGAGTTTGGAATTGTTAAATTACACAACGCTGGACAAGATTCAGTATTCCTAAGTATACAGCAAGAGATACTCTTGGGCTAACAAGGTTTGTCCGTATCGCTTCCCGGAAGTTCCACTATATGCTGAACCAAAAATTATTTCCCCGGTAAATATTTGGTCAGTGAGTAATTATTACTTCTACTTCTTCCAGCACCAAACACCAAATTTACTCGCCAAACACCAAATTTTTGTCAATGACTCTAGAGTGGATTATGTTAATCCTGTCATTAGAGTAGTCAACCCAACCAACATAAAGTTGTGTTTAGAGAAAAATCTTCACGTAGGTGCAGCCATTGACATTAGGCAGAGTGAACATTACCCAAATGATACAGATAGTGTTCAAAATCATGGTTTAGCCAGTAAACAAGACATCACTAACTTTCTTGCTGGTTTTGACGTGAAGCGTGTGGACATTAACCCTCAATTTTCTAACGATAAGATGAAAATGTTTATTCTGTTATAGAGGAGTATAAGGAATGTTTTTCTTGGACAGATGATGATTTTGGAGTGACCAAGGGTTACGTACATGAAATTAAAATTCTAGATAACGTCCCAGTTCACACCAATAAGTTTCCAATTTTCTCCCACTTAAGAGAAGAAGTTAAAAAACAGGTTGATATTTTGCTCAAACAAAAGGTCATTAGAAGGTGCATATCGAGTTAAAACTCACCTATTCTTCTCGTGAAAAAGAAGTCTGGAACTTTCAGATTTGTTTTGGATTGTAGGGGCATTAGCCTCCATATTGCACCAGACACTTTTCCTGTACCGTCAATGAAGATATTATTTCGCGTCTTAGTAAGTGTCGCTACCTGTGCTGCTCTGACTTACTCAGCGGTTTCTTCCAGGTTAAGATCGCTGAGGAATATCAAGACGTCACTGCCTTTTGAATCCCAGGAATTGGTTCTTTTTGTTTTACAGCTATCCCATTGGGTTTTATTACTAGTTCCGCCGGTTTAAACAGATTAGTGAAAATGACACTGGAAGCATTAGAATCTGAACACATTTTTGGGTACCTTGATGACATTTTTTGGGGTGGAAACACTTTTGAATATATTATCAATCTCAGAAATAAGTTATTTCAAAGAATTAAAGAACATGGCCTTAAACTTGCACCAGAAAAAACGAAATTGGCTTATTTTTATTAACGTTTTTGGTTCACGATATTTTGTATGATGGCTTGCGAATTTCCAAAAGAATAACTGACTCCATTAGTAATTATGAATGTCCGAAAACGAAAAACCATGTGAAAAGTTTTCTAGGATTAGCTAGCTAGCTTTGTAAGATGATTCTTACCTAATTTTTCTGAAATCGCGGAGCCTTTGAACTCGCTTCGCAGAAAGGATGTACCGTTTAAGTGGACACAAAAACAACAAGATACTTTTGAGAAAAATCAAGACCTTATCATAAAATCGTGATATTTAATGCATTATAATCCGAAACACCCTTCATATTTGTTCTGTAATGCATCAACACATGGTCTTACTGCCGTGCTCTAACAACCTGTATGTACTAGCACCTATTGCATATTCTAGCCGTAGCTCAAGTAAAAGTGAAAAAACTAGACATTTTTATGAGCTTGAACTTTTGAGAATGATATGACTTTCGATTCATTCGTTGCTTTTTCCTAGGACGTCACTTTTTCTTGAAAACTGATTGTAAGAGTGTATTGTTTCTGAAAAAGACAAAACATGTAGGTAAATTTGCAATGTGGCTTAGTTTTATTGAAGAATATGACTTTACTGTAACTCATGTGTCTGGATTGTCTAACATAAAAGCTGACGTTCAGTCACGTTTCTCTCGTGTCCTCAGGGACATTTCTGATTAGCAACAAAATGAGGAAGATCCTCGAGTATTTTCTTTCACTGTAACTGATTATAACAATATGCTAAGTGACGAGCCTTCTCTCAGAGATGAACAAATGACGGTCCCGTTTTATAAGGATATTTTTGATTAGTTAAAAAAACAAGGAAAAGAAAAATCCAAAAATTGAGAAACAGGTATTTTATTTCACGGCTAAAGAAGGAATTTTGTATAGAAAACAAAAAGCATCTAGTGGTTTGAAATTTAGGTGCAGTCCCTGTTTCATTACACTATAAAGTTTTTGATGCGGTTCATACTTCTGCCATTGGTTCAAGTCACGAAGGTTTTTCTAAGACATATGATCTTTCAGTAAAATCTGTGTATTTCCCTAATATGAAACAATATATTTATCAGAAATGTAACGAATATTTAAATTGGCAGACAAGTAAAAATTAAACCTGTTTCTGGTTATGGTACATTGCAAACGTATCCCCAAGTGCCGCCCTTCTATCGCATTTTCGTACACATTTTAGGGGTGTACTCTCGGAGTAATATTTTGCGACACAAATATTTGATTGTCGTTGTCGATGCTGCTACCCGTTATACTATTTGTGGTTCATTAGCAGATATAACAGTGTCTTCTGTAAGTAATTTTCTTTATGAAAATGTAATTTTGATATACGGTATTTTTTAAGAATCAGTCACAGACTAGGGTCTGTGTTTTACAAGTAACCTATTAAAAGAGTAATGTGCAATGATTGAAGCTAAGATCCGATTTGTAAATATTCAAGCTCATTACGCTAACGGGACTGTTGAGATAGATATCCGAAATATTGAACAGAGACTGAAATCTGCCTTGTGTAATAAGAATCAAGGAAAAGGGGTCGAACTGCTGCCATCTGTTGTGTTAGCCCACAATTTAACTGTTACTTAGGAAGATTCAAGGTTGATTCGATTGCAGTACAAAGAATGAAGAGCTACTAAGAGAAACAGGAGAAGGAAAACGAGGAAGAAGGAGAAAAAGATGACGTAGAATTGGATACACAAGACATTGCTCAGAATGCTACTGCAAATGCCTGACATGCCGAAGCACAGGAAGGGAAACAGAAGAGAGAGAAAGAAAAAAAGAAGAACACTATGAAATTGTTTTTAATCCTGCGGTAAACATGATAGAAAAATAAGATATTCCATCTGTGAATCTTCGCATGGTTGTGATTGCCAACCAATTACTCCCTTGGGCTGGAACAGGGAAGAATTGTTCCGGTTTGAAACAGAAGCTTGGTGCAAATTCTGCAAACAACAAGAAAATCAGTGTTTTTCGAGGAGACATCGCTATGATTAAAGCTGACGCTATTGTCAACCCCACGAATGAATTATTTATTCCATTAAAAGGAGCAGATAGAAGTTTCCAAGACGCTGCAGGAGAAGAATTTCGCAAAGACTGTGAGAAAATACGTTCTTTAAAGCCAGAACAAATGAAGATTGCTCCAGGCTATTATCTCCCCGCTGATCATGTATTATTGACGTTTGGTCGCAAAGATGCGAACAAGAAGACTTTGGAGAATTGTTATAACAATTGTTTTGATTTTGTGTTGCAAAATCAATTTTTAAATGTGGCTTTTCCATGCATCGCTGCTGGTGCATTTTATTTCCCTAAGGAACCTGCTGCGAGAATTACATTGTTAAATACATAAAAATTTTTAGAGGATCATTTGGAGAATGTAGACCTTATTGTATTATGTATTTTCGACAATGAGAATTGGGATCTCTATCAGCGTCTTTTACCTGTGTATTTCCCCTTGGAAGAAGAAACAGAAGAGGAAGGTGTTTCTCTGCAATGAAGTTTTAAAAAAAGAAAGAAGACTGTTCTCAAAGGAAGATTTGATAGATTAGGAACATCTGTAAAATTGGTAACGAATTTTGTTTTGACACTGGCCATGTCATTATTGAATTTGTTTTGGTTTGTTTGTTTTTCTAAGTCTTGCCGGCAACAACAATTACAACGAAGAGAAGGAGAAAAATGAGTACTCATAGACACCATTGTTTTTTAGTCACTTAGTTGTGTTGGTTAACTTTGTAGAACACATTATTTTTCTTGGTCATCTTATGAACAGCTTATAAACTGAATAATTTAGTATCTTGGCGCCAAATCAACATCTCATTGATACAGCATGCTTAACAGAAGAAAACAAGGGAGATAGAAGCAACTATGAATTGATATTTGTATCCTATCTATGCTATTATAGTGATGAAGAAGGAATTCCTTTTTTTTTCATTTTTCAAGATGCATTTTATAATCCAAATGTCGATGTAAAAAACAATGAAGATTTTTTCCTGGATTTTTTATTGGATCCTACGATTTTTTTATTAGTTATTGAGAACATACTCAGTCAATGTACTCTTTTAAAAGAATATACACTGTTATAACCTCTTATGTGATTTTAGTGATCTCTTTGAATGATCAATTTTTCATTGCCTGTAGTGTATATAGTAAACTTGCGTATTTCACCATGAAGATGACTTGGGTTTCATGTATGACGAAGATTTGTGCTTTATATGATATGAATTTCTATATATTTGAAGAAGTGACTTTATTCCACATTTTGCTTTGGGTATACGTACTTTTACTTTTGTACAAGAAGAAGATTTTTTCTCTTTTATCGCATTGTTTAGTTATAGATTTAGGAATGTGTTTGGAGATAGTCTGTCGTGTTCATTTCTTTAAGGTTTTAATAGCCAGTGCAGAGGGTTATAAGTGCCAATACCTCGGTCATTATGGAACAATTCTCCACAATTCGTTTTTCTAAAACCTGAAATCAACATTCTTTTGTGTTGTTTTATTTGTTCTTTCTATCGGTAGCTAGATTATTTTTTCTTCTACCGCGTAATGGTTATTTTTATTATAGTTAAAATTTTATTGGAATTAGAGATTTTTTTACTATATATAGATATATACGTATGGATTACGGTTTAGTTATTACTTTTGTTTTTTCCCCTGATTTTTCGTCGATTTTTATTCATTCCATTATTTTATCCAATTATTGTCCCTACTCTCATATCTTACGTGTTTTAGGCAGTCATTGATTGTATCCCCCAATTTTTGTGATGACACTATTATATACCTGTCTACCCCACTCCTATGATCTACTTGTACTGAAAGACCTTTCCAGTTATGTGATGTGTAAGGACCTTGTACCTGTGATTTCCAGACCTATATTTTGTGCTTAGTGATGCTGAGTAAACAACATCGACATTGCTGTGTTTACGTCATTTGGCATTGACTGTTATGCTATCAACTGTGTTAGTGTTGTGAAAATTTATGCTGTACTCATCACATCTCACCACATGATTCTCTCCAGACTATATTTACTGCTGTTTCTTTATTATGAAAACTGAATGGAACTACAAAGATGCTAGTGTTTTTTTAATTATTTTTTCTTTGTCTCCGAAATGTTTTCATTCGGGACTTTGATTTCAAGGGGGATGTGAAGATATGTGTATTTAGACACGTAACAACTTATTTTATTTTGAGCTATGGGACATTCTATTTTAAAACTCATTTCAGTGAAAAGCATAATCATTCATTTATTGTTAAATCACTTTTCGATATTTTTTCTAAGTTAATTTGCCTTTCCTAGTAGGAAGTCTTATTTCTGTCTGTTATTTCCTTCTTACACTTGTAATTTCTCAATTAATGAAAACAACAGATTGCTTCCCCGTCCGCATTCCTACCATCACCTTACCTTGGTTAACCTAAGAGCACGCACTTTTTCATCAAGACGGAAAACATAGTTAATGACGGAGGAGATAAACCCGGAAGTAACGATAAACAAAACGATCGAGAGACTTTTGGAAGGGGCAGCCGATATGGAATTAGAGACGAGTTAAGATGTAGACCGCGAACTTCATTTTCAAGTTTACGACAAATTTAGCCTTGCGCTCTCCTAAAGAGCACTTTTGTTTCAGCTAATGTTACATGGCTCTTAACGACGATAAAATGTTTTCTAAAAAGAAGTTTCGACCTTGGTTGAACTTGCGGTCTTCGTACATTTGGTTTTCCTGTTATGGTTTCGCTAACCTTTAACTTTTGATTGTTTGCATGACCAGCCAGCCAGATAGAGAGATGGACGGACGTCAGCCTACTGGAAGAATCATCAAGAAGACAACATCCAGATCCACAGGTAAGTGCAAGTAGGTTAACCTGTCCTAAAAGTTGCTCCCTTCTCACCCTTTTTAACCACCCTAACATCACAATCTTTCTTTTTGCATATGTTTGATTTTATTTACATGCAACCCAGGTCAGATCCCGTACCTTACGTTCTATCAAATTCAATGTTTACAAAATCCTGAGCGCAACTTGTCGGTTCTGACATTACCAATTACGTTATCTATAAGCGCATTATCTGAGCTCTCAGACTGACAAGGGGCGACTGCATAAAATCTTTGAATATGCTCTCTCAGTGTATGCACTCACTTTGGCAAGACGGCTTTACATCCAAAGATTTAATAGGGGTAATGATTTCTTAGGAAATTATTACCTCCCTGTCGGGTTTTGGTTACTTCAAAGACAACATCAAATGTTGTATTATAAATTTATACCATTCTGTAGTATCTCTTAACAGAGACACTCACTTTTGGCAAGATGGATTTACACCCGAAAATTTAAAAGGGGGTAATACTTTCCTAGGAAATTATTACCTCCCGTTCCCTTTCTGGTTATTTCAAAGACAATGTCAAATGTTACATCAAAATTGACGCTATTCCGTGTTTCTTCTTAACTGACGCACTCGCTTTGGTCAAGACGCCTTTATGTCCGAAAGTTTGATAGGGGGCGAAAAAGTTTCCCTAGGAAATTATTACCTCCCTGTCAGTTCCTGGTTACTTCAAAGGAATGCCATATGTTACATTACAAATTGATGCTACTCCGTGTTATTTCTTATCAAAGGCACTTATTTTAAACAAGATTTCTTTATATACGGAAATTTGATGGAGGCTATATTATCCTACGAAATTTATATTCCCTGTCGTTTCCTAGTAGCTTTAAAGACCAATTAAAATGTTACATTATACATTAATATTATTTCGTGTTATTTCTTAACAGACTCTGTTCAAGGTTACTGTATATCCGCCTTACTTTGCGCAAGGTTACTGTATATCCGTAATTTGATATTTTCCTAGAGAATTTATACTTCTCGTCCGTTTTTGGTTACTTCAAAGAAAAAGTTTAATTTTACTTTATAAATCGATGTTATGGCGTCTTATCTCTTAACAGACGCAATCACTTTCGGGAAGATTAATTTATATTCGAAAATTGTATAGGGAAATAATATTTTTAAAATGCTAAAACTTACTTTTCATTTTGAATGAGATGTTGAAATACCAAATTTGATGACTCCAGTATAATAGATTCTGAAATTATATACATTTTATTCCCTACTTTTCGTATCCATGCGGAAATTTCACAAATCTTTTCTTTGTGATATCTTACATGGTAAATACTATGCACTTATAAAGCTTTAAGTTTCCAATTTTAGCAGTTACACATACGGCCTGACAATCTTCTTTTTAAAAGCTGTGTACGTTGTTTTGGTGGCTAACTCACGCGTCTTTGTGGCTGAGTTTGATTCCCGGTGGAGTATGATTTAAGGTTGAATTCCATCTTAATATGTAGGTCTACGTTTCATATAACCTTGGTGCTAAAAACGAATTGAGAACTCCTGCCAACGTTTTTGTTTCAATGTCAGTTATAAATTAAATATACTCAGAATGAGATATATCCTTCTTATTACGACACTCTTTTAATAGACAGCATTAATGCAGAAACTTGTTACTAGAATGTGGAGTCTGACTGAGAACCAATATGAAGAAAGCTTCTCATTTTTTGGCAAATATAATGCGAGTGAATGCAGTTTACTTGTCATGATAATAGGTATTAACAACACATGATCATATACATATGAAGGTGAAAATTCTGATTTTCCATTATATCTGCTGGTACATCATCTCTCCTTTGGACTACAAAATTGTACATTCAAAAACTGTTTAAGCTAGAACAAAAGTTGTCATAAAGAAGGTAATTATTGATTGAAAAATCAATAAAATGACCTATCTATAATTAAAAGGAAAGTCTTAATGTGAAAAGTGTACTCCATTTTTTTATTTTCTCCGGAAGGATTTTTAATTTATAAAGTTGTTGAGAAATTCCATATAAACATTCTTGTGTGATTGTATCATACTGTGTGAAAATTATATGTTGCTCAATGTGTTTGAAACATTTTATAAAGTAAAATTTAATTGATACTCAATAATTGAATTATTTTCTTAAATCTTTAATTAATCGACTTAATGTTTGTTATTACGGTACAAACTTATTGTAGTTTGGAAACACTAAGTGGATTGGGGCACAAAAGATACTGATATCATTTACAATAAAATAATCCGTAACAACTGTTAGATTGACGATCAAGTAATGAGCTTGTAAAATAACACAAGTATAATTATAGTATATCTTTCTAAAAATCCTTACAAATAAGTGATTCTCAATCTTTTCACGGCCACGAGACATCTTATTTTGTTGAATGTGCCCACAGCATGTAAAACACAATTTATAACGTACAGTAATTTGTCTCGCGTGTAGCGTCAATTTCTTCATTAATTACTGGGTATATTCTTGGACATCTCTGCAAAATAAATAGTATTTAGCAATTGGAATATTTCCCCTAGTACCCTTTTCCAAATCCATATTGAATTATATTATTTTCAATTTCCTTTCCCCTTAGCATTTAAAGTTTCGAGCACACAAGACGAATTCCGCTACGCAATAGTATGCTGCGGATTAAAGGTTCAGAATTATATAGTCTGTATATAATTCCCCAGGTGCACCATTTATAATGTCCAATGTTGATAATGGAGAAACCAAAGGAGGGAAAGAAGCGAAATGTTGCACGAAGCAACTATAGGAAGGGGGACATCTACGCAAGTATTAAACAAAATCACCCAATATACAGTATTGCCAATCCAATATAGTTATTTTTTCTTCAAATGGCACCGCGCCAGATTATTACACATTTCAAATCAACATGTCGAACGAAAAATTAAAATACCAGCTATTTTTCAGTTTTGTAAACTAAGGATGTTATAGTGTCAGAAGCATCCAAATTTTGGAAATCTCTATCACACGTACAACACGACCGACATGAACCGGATAATGCACATCGAAAGTACATCAGAGTTAGATACCATGGTCATGGTATGACGTTTTTTGAATGAACAGGAATGAAGTTACCAGGGCTTGAAAATTTGATTTTTTTGAAATACTATATTTCGAAAAAAAAACATGCTTAGATAAGTACGGAAGAAGGGGGAATTGGGAGGTATTTTTCCAACCTTCTTTTCACCACAGGTTGTATGCACTTTTATAGCTTTTAAGAACTGATTGTACGTTGCAGGTCCTTCTGCACTTACTATGATAGTGGTAAGCTTTAGGCATGTTTATTTTTGATGCTGTAACATTTTTATTGTTTTTGGTGTCATTTCCACCCGGTTACACCCTTGGGTGCAAAATAATTAAAACCTGCCGGCGCACATAAACTCGTGCGGTGATTTGCTGTAAATGAAGAAAAAACAAGCTTTCATTTGGTTTATATGGCTTGTATTCCACTTAACAACTAATAGTTTTATGTTGCCAAGAAATAAATTATATCTTTGTTTACGCAAAATAAGGAGTAATTTATTTGTAAATCTCAAAAATATTTGAATACTTTTCAAGTATTACAGTTATTGTTTATAACATAGTATATTGTTCTGTTAACTTAATCCAAAATGTATCACATACGAAATAAAATATAAGCTGTCAAAACTATGGCCGAAAACGTAATAAATAAATAAATAAATAAATAAAACACGAGAAGAGACTCTGTTATTCAAACAAATATAGGATAAGGTAATAAGATAAACGCTAAATAACTATGAACTGTTACTGTGTTGGATCCCTGAATTGATATACAGGTTGTATTTAAAACATCAGCACTATTGGTATACGCAACGCCACTGGATACCTAAGTTGAATAATATAGCTTAATAGGCACAATACGCTATGAAGCAAAAGTGTACTCCACGAAAGACCAAGATAAATAAGCATTTAAATGAATTCTAAGAAAAAAAAATTTTATTAAGGTATTCCACCCATTTACCCCCACAGCATGCGCCCAGTTACTCCCTGGGGGTAATTGGGAGGTACACATTTTAATAAAATTTTAAATGCCTCACACTGAGGATTCAAGATTGTTGCTCTTCAAGTCACCATCCTTACGATGTTTTTTTTCTTTTTTAATGTTAGCACAAGGCTAGCTACCTCAGAGAGAGCTACACCCTCTTTCAGGAAAAGATTTGACGGAAAAGTAGGATTTGGGTAATGGTTGCTGGTCTACTTGCAGGTAATTTATTTATTTATTTACTTTATTAACTTTTTATATCATTGTGTAAGCCATTATGATCTTTGCGATCATAATCATTAGGATGTGAGGAGGAAAACTATACATAGATATAACTAAACAAACACATATAAATTACATAGTACAAAGTGATAAAATAAAAATATGAATGGTAGGAACAAATACACATATATATAATAATAGAGAATGGAGATATATTAAGGTATCTGTATGGAGATGTAGGTATAGATCATGGGTGACAAATGGATAGAGTGGCAGAGAAAACGACGTACACAAGCTGCAATGATATTATGATAAATATGAATATAATGATAGAAGGATGAGCGTGAAAGATGAGATGAGGTGCAAGCACAGGACAGCATGAGAAAGATGTTAGGAAGACGAATGCGGTTATCTTCTGCGTAGGGGCGACGGTAGGCTATTGAAGACAAGAGGAGCCCTGCTAGTTACAAGGAGATTTGCTGTGCAATATATGAAGGAAAAACATGAGGTAGATGAGCATGCAGACGATAATCTTCAGAAGTGTGCGGTCCAGATGATCACGGGGATGCGAGTAGAAATAAAGGGTAATAGAGTAAATGTAACGATGTGTAATAATATCGGAGTTGGGTGGGATGGAGTGCGAGATGGTGCATAGTTGCAAGTATGAGAGAATGATGTTGAGTATAAGTGTGGTGATAAATCTTTGACAGTGTATCCAGCTGAAATTTGAGGATAGGAAATGTGATGAGTGAATACAGGTCACGAGTAGGACAAGGTAGAAATATACGAAAGGCAAGACGGAAGTCGTTTATAATAGGATATTGGAGCGGACATCCGAGAGGAAAAACCATATGTAATGACTGGTCGGAGAAAAACTTTGTAAGTATTAGGGACTATACTGGGAGAAACGCCAAAGGTAGAGCCTGTGAGATGTTTCAATAAATTAAGTCTGTTCGTAAGTAGTGTAGTATATACCGGTTCAAGCGCACCCCCTAATCAACGAATTAGCCCAAATCTTTTTAAAAATCTAGTTTACGCACACTTTTTGACTATCGTTTTCCCTCCAGGTTTTAGTTTAAGTATACACTCCCCATCCCAGTACATTTGACAAATATTATTTAACACAGAAGAATAGCACAATGTTAAAGTGAGATTGAATAGGCTTTATGACATTTAACTTATAGTATTCTCTTTGACTGACCAGACAGTTTTTGCTTGCTCGAAATCGGCCGACCAATAACTGAATTATAAAAGCTTAAAGTTTAGTATATTTCATACAGCTGTTACAGGTATATATGCATATACACTCTAGCTCCCATTGC
Organism: Thermobia domestica; assembly: GCF_964235325.1. Classification (NCBI taxonomy): domain Eukaryota; kingdom Metazoa; phylum Arthropoda; class Insecta; order Zygentoma; family Lepismatidae; genus Thermobia; species Thermobia domestica. Next base: position 213,978,844 of record NC_137459.1, on the reverse strand, counting down.
ACACACGCACACATACAATTCAGTTGAGAAGCAAGAGCAGTATAACCTTTCTTTTTCTTTTTTTCTTAGAACGTGACTTGCAATCCGATTTTCTTTCTCTTTTCCTCACATCAACATGTAAGTACAACTGTTTATACAAACCTCCGCCAGATAGCAGCCAAGGTCAATCGTTTTCTTCTCTCTTTCTTCTGAGTATGTAATAATAACAACACCAAAACTGTCTGTCCTACCTGTCACGGCTTGTTGTCTGTCCCGCTTTTTTCGATTCAAGGTCATCACTTTGAAGAAAAGTCCTTGACGAAAATCTGTCCGCATATCTCTAGTTTTTATAACTCTGAAACATACCGCATGCAGCGCTCACATCTCTAGAGCTGAAACAATTTTATAAAAACAGGGTTGGAAACTAATTATTTTTAACATGTTTTTCCAGAATTGTTAAAATTGCGAATTAGGCTTTGAAACTATTACCAATGAATTACCATCAAATAAGGTAAACATGATATTTTTTTTGAGCATGATAACCAACCTTGTCATTAATGGCGTATTAGAAGGATACTATTTTTTAAATCGTTGTAACACCGTTATTTATTAACCGATTTTCAAAATTCAAACGACAATCAATAGAGAATTAGAGGCTCTGTTTTTTTTTTTTTTTTTGATGCCTAACTGATTGCCGACCTTTAAGAATACGAATACAATTTTTAATAACTTTACTAATTTTTAACAGTTTTGAAAACTAAGAAATACTAGCATAATCTACATAAAAGTCTAAGACTTTTTTTTAAAGAAAAACATTTTCCCGAAAGCACAAAAATAAACCCGCAAAAAATTCCCGAAATTTTCAATTCGCTATAGCTCCGTTGTTTATTAACCGATTTTCAAAATTCAAACGACAACCAATATAGAAATAAATTTGCAATTTTTTGATAGTATTGTCGGTAGTCTAACTCTAAGGATACTATTACAAAATTCAAATAAATCTCTTATTTATGTATAGAACTTTAAAAAATCGAATAACATAGCGCTGTGTATCTCTAAAGATCTGTCTTTAAACCATAAAAACACTTATACACTTAGAACGTATTTAAAATTACAAGTTCGGATACTGGTAATGGAATCTTCTGTTAACCTCGTTCTCAATACTAAACAATGATTTCGTAAACTCTGTCCACTGATCATAGTTCAAGCTGAATAGACAACCGTTAATATCAAAAACTACTTGGACTTCGGTTTGTACATTTTTCAAAATTACATTGAAATTATTACTAAGTATAAACTTCTCTTGGGGATCCATACTAACCACTCCATTTGTTACTTTAGACAAAATATGTTTAATCATTTTTGTTACTTCTTTGAATCATTTTTAAAGAACAGCTGATGTATTTTGTAACCATTAGAAAGATCTTTCATTCCATCATATCTCATAAACAGTTTCTTAGTTTTCATTTCTTTGAAATCTTGATCAGTATCTTCATTATATCTCTGTGGTAATAAGGTTTTGTATTTATCATATAAATGTACTAATACGCTTTCACCAGTGTATTTTGTTTGTATCAATTTCCATGATGTTATTTCGTATGATTTTCCTTCTTCCAGATCTTGCAGTTTAACAAGCTTTAAAATGTTAATATTGTTTTTCTTTTGTTTAATTGTGAGGCCATTTCTCATTTGTTGTATAAAATTTTTAAAAATTTGTTCATTTTTGTAGTGATTTTATCTCGTTATATATAGTTAATCCTATCAACAATGTCTTTTATATGTTCGTATGTTAATTCTCCATTCATTACTTTAATAACATTAAGCTCATCCTTAAACATAGCAATTTGAGTAACTATATTTTTATAATACTCTTTCTTCGAAGCTATATTAAATCGTGTTGATAAACCAGTGATAACGGCAGAAGGAGATGCTAATGCTGTTGTAATAATTGAATAGACTGTAACAGGAATAAATATATTGATAAACCCCGTTGAAGCAGAAAGTAGTATCAAAAATTCAATAAGAGTAACATAAATACATTTTAACCTCTTAAATTTCCTCTTAATTTTCGCTACTAAATTTTGAAGTGTTAATATCGTATCCTCAATTAATGCAATTAGATTTTCTCGTGGAATGGTATCTGGTATATTCATTTTATTAAATAAATTTTTCATGATCATATTTTAAATTAACAGTAAATACAACACACAAGTGTAACTTTTCGTTCCTATTAAGCACAATTCATCTTAGCTTAAACACAAGTGTAACTTTTTGTTCTTATTAAACACAATTCATCTTAGCTTAAACACAAGTGTAACTTTTCGTTCCTTTTGTACCTGTTTATCTTCCTGGTCTATATATAAGGTTTATGATAATTACCATACAAACACTTTACAAACTAAAAAACATCTAATCGAGTTTAAATTTTCTCAATCATCTTTTTCTGTACATCGTATTCAAGTTTTTCTTACCAATCATAAGCACATAACAAATGGTTTTATCAGGAACATCACTTTCAAAATTCACAGTCAATTTCAAATTAGTTCCACCACTTACGGTTACTGATTTATGCTTGCTTGAATTAATAACAAACATTGGTCTATTTTCTAAGAATTCTCTTGGGTAGTAATACATTTCCGTGTTTCCAATTGTAACTCTCTTATATACTGTATACATTTCGTAAGCTTTGAAATATTCGTGTTTTTCGAAATCTAAGTTCAAAGATTCTAAGGGAAAATATTCATTCCTTCCATTCTTAAAGTGCATATTTTGAACCTTACAGTGATCGAATTTCCTTGAGTATTTCTCTTGATTATCATTTCTATCAGTTTGGAAAAAGGCAATCACGAAATCAGGCATATCGAATTCGTTAGAGTTAAATTGCGTAGTTGTATCAAATTCTAAATATTTACCTGTAACTGGCTTTTCTAAACATTGATATGTGTTGAAGGAAATAGGAGTCTTACCTTCTTTTAAGATGTTAGTTCTTAACAAGGTACCATAGATAGATTCATAATTAACATCAGGCATTCTTAACTCGATATTTGTAATCTTAACTTTACCTTGATGTGGTTGATCATTTTCATACATTCCGTCTTGTTTCTTAGTTTTCCAAATGAAAAATTAGCCATCATTTGATCCACTTCTTTTAAATATATGTTTCAAACCTCCTTTCCACATAATGTCTTTATAATCAGAACAAAACCCAGGCAAAAGTCTTAATAGAAATAATATTTCCTCATCTGTTCTCCACCATTTGATTCCTTCCCATCCACTTACATCATTATGATTTTCTTCTGGTTTTGAAATCGTACATGTATTTACAGCTGTTGAAGTTAACCCGGGATGGTCTAGAGTATCTAATATTTGTCCATGCTGGCTAATTTGTATTTGAGAAAACAAATGTGGAAAGAAATTATTAATGAATTTAATATTTGGTTTACCAGTGTATTCACCGTCTGCATCTCTTCCTCCAATTTCAAAACTTACATACATATAAGCATAATAAGGATGAATATACCCGTCACCAATGTCGATATCAAAATCAATTGATTTTTTTGGTTTGTTTAGGTTTTCAATTGTTCTTTGATTAGGTTTAAAGGTTTGTAACTCATATGACTCTATCTTATGCATATTTATTATAAAGGAAAAGTGTTTTTATCGTTTTATGAATTAAATCCATAAAACAACTTAAATGTAACTTTTCCAAATATCCTTATTTCTATTCACCTGACTAATAATTTATGAAAAACTATATCCATCTGTAAATATTTTTATACTACAATAAATAAATGCCCACAGATTACTTCGTTAAAATGTTGTATTCGATTGCTATTGTACTCTATATTATGACCAACATATTTTAAGAGCGTTTTTAGTGGATTACCTCCGAATGAATCAAATACATACTTTCTATTTCCTTCTTTCCAGTAACAAATCCAATATGTTCCTATATTATTAGATGTATCAAAGTTAACAATACCACACTCATTCTTCCTTGGCTGTTTAGGCAATTCATCACTCATAAACACACCTCTACAGTGTCTTAAGTCGCTTAACAAGTTGTATTTGGACTAAATTACTTAAAGGTTTAATTTCTTTTTTTTCTTTCTTTACTTTTTTGGGCTTTCTGTTTTTTGTAAGCGTGCCACTTTCTTTCTCTTCCATTGCTAAATTATGTCTCTTTTGTTCTTCTAATTCCTGTTTATTCTTTTTTACATCATCTACGGCTTTTACAATAGTAGCTACACCTGCAACAGCTGAACCAAGAGCACCTATTAAAGCTAGAATGGTTGGAATTTTAAATATAAAACCTCCATAATGAACTTTATTATCATTTGACCTTATTTCTTTGTTTGTTTTCCTAACTTGTGGTGTAGAAAGAGTTAAAAACATACATTGTTCTTTACTTAGTTTCGCTTCTTTTTGATTGATTTTTTACTTAGTTAAAATGTGATCAATATTTAATTGTTCAAGTTCTTCGTTAGGAATATTAAATGTGAAACTAGTCAACTTCATACTCATATATTTAATATAAAACTTTTATGGTAAAATCCACAAAAAGTAAACACAAATATTTAAAAACCTAAACCAAACCTTACTTTTGTATTCATAGCCAAAGCAGTTCTTAAAGCAGGTAATCGTTCTGTTAAGAAGTTTGCATCTTTAGCAAAAGGTCTTTCTTATGCTTTATTTTCTAATTCTTTGTCTGCAATATGTCTAGAAGCAGTATTTTCATTATCTCTGTAGTAAATATCATGTTCTCTACAAGCTTCGTCTAGTGGGTTAATACCTTTGTCTCTTCTTTCTAACGTTTCTTGTAGCTTCGTAAAAGGCCCGCAAAATCTGAAACCTGGAATATGTAACTCTGGTATACCCTTCATGTTTAAAATCCTATTCATTAATCCTTTTCCATATTTCTCACTATTCCAAAACTTTGGTGGTAACGTATTCAATATCTTTATCAAATATCCTATACCCTTTGGATCATTAGGAATAAATTGTGCGAGTTTAGAATTAATCATATCCATTATGCCTACTTTCTCATTGTAAAAGTTATCGTTTTCTGCTTTTTCTTATCCATCTATAACTATCAATCTATCAATTAATTTTCTCACATCATCCATCCATACATAATCTTTAGGTAATTCGTTGTATATTTTTATTCCCTCTCCTGACTTTGGTGTTTTCTTTCTTGGTGGTGCTAGTCCTAGTTTTGGTTTTATATATTCATACCAAATGGGTTTAATGATTTCAAGATATTTTTACCTTTGTTAGATCTTTGTTTTCTTCTACTTGGAACGCTATCTTGAAATGCTACATTAAAATCAATAACTATCTGGGTATATTTTAGTAAATCATCCTCATCCTAATTTGTTGGATTCTTTCTTATCAATAGTTCCCATAAGCCTTCTGTTCCTGTATAATGTCGATTGTTTATTATTAAGTTATCACCATTTATTTTAGCTTCTTTATCTCCAACCATATTTATTATTTTACCATCCTCATTATATGCTTGTATTCCAAAAACCTTATCATCTCTTGTTGTATAATATCTTGTAGCAATTTTACCAAACCGTGTTCCTTTTTCAATTGGTTCTATACCTTCTACTTTATCTTTAATTTGTTTTCTCATATACTTAATTTCTTTAGTCACAGGCGAATCATCATCACCTATTGAACTATCATAACTTGTTCTTGCAGGTGTTTCAAATAAATCTGAATCTAGTCTTGCATTTTTATTTACAACTGGAACTAACTCTCGAATTAAATTTTTATTTTCCTCTGTTACTTTTGCTACATTTTGTTCTAAGCCTTCAATTGCATCTATAACAGGCTGGCTTTGTTCCTTATATTTCTCATATCTACGTCGATTAGCTTGTTTAATTTCCTTAAATCTTTTCACAAGTTCTTCTTTTAACTTTATATATTTCCTAGCTTCAGCAGCATCTAACTCACTCATTTATTTTATAAAGAAAAAAAATAAAAACGTACACGTTCAAGTACGTTCATTCACTTTCATTATACTTTTAAAAAGTTTCTAATTTTATTTCTGTATTTCCCATTATTCGTTTTCCTAGTCATATCTATTGTTAAGAAACCATGCTCTTCTTCCCAACACTTATTGCAAAGTGATTGTAATTGTTCAAACGACATATCAGATCCAACAAATTCATCACATATATGTTTTAAATTCACATTGTCCTGCCTAAAGATACAAAGAAAATTTAATTTGTCTCTTATTAGTGGCTTTGGTACTTTAGAATATGTTTGCCCATGGTAAATACAGTTTAAACCTTTATGTCTAGCTCGAGTAAAATATTCTCTAACATGGTTGTGTTGTTCTAAAATGAAATCATCAAACACTACCACAGAATCGTTCTCACACTCATCTAGTGGAATAATCTCTTGGTTGTTTCTTTTTTCTATTGCAATTGTCTTATTAATATCTCGTTCTATGTCTTGGAAAAGTTGTATTAGCTGTTGGTATTTAGATTGATGTAAACTTTTAGAGTAGATATAAACATTTGTATATTTAAGCCAATCCGGTGCTACTAAAAAGTTATCAATCATTAATGTTGTTTTACTACAACCACTAGGTCCTACAATTAAACATCTTATATCGTCAGGTAGCAATATAAAATTCTTCTTCTTTTTTACAGTTTGGTCTGATAACCTTACTCGGATATCCTATTTATTAATTTCAACTTTTATTATATAATAAATGAAAGTATTTAATTTAAACGGTTATTCACCTGTACTAAGCATGTACTTGCATTACCCATTTGAAAACGATTTAGAAGTAGCTGTTGCAGGATTTTATACAACATACTTAACACCAAACATTACAGAGGAAAATAATAAGTTGACAATTGGTAGCGAAGGACATTTTCCGATGCAACTCATAGTTCAACCTGGTCAATATAATTTAAAAGAATTAGAAGAACATATTATATAAATTCTTCCATTCACCCATGGTTTTAAAGCTACTTTAAATATTAAATTCCTCGAAGATAGAAAGAAAAACAGAGTTAAAATATTTAACAGCTTCTGTGATATAACCTTAGATACAATTAACTATGTATTAGATTTTAGTGAGAAGAAGTTAGTTAGAAACTCAGAACATGTTGGAGATAAGCCGCCTATGTTCCATCCATTTGATACTTTAAAAATTCACTGTGATTTAGCAGAAGGTATGATTTTAAAAGATAAAGATACAACACACAACGAAACAGATCTCATAGCAACGTTTAGAACAAATGCAGAATTTGGAGAACCAATTATTTATGAGCCTAAAGAAAAATATTTTTCCCAACACATCACGACAAATTTAATAATATCAAAGTTACAATTCGAGATGAGAATGGTGATTTAATTGATTTTGGTGGAGCTCGTATAACTGTTCTTCTCGCTGTTAAATAGGTATAAATTTTGTATATAATAAATATGGATATCTTTGGTGATGTTAAAAGTAGGAAGAATGCCGTCATTAGTGATTTAGATAAAGTTTTTACATCAAATAATAGAACATGGGTTGATTTTGAAAAGAAAAGACTTGTTAATGTAGCTGATGCTATTGACCAACAAGATGTAGTAACTTTTCATCAGCTTGAGTCAATAAATAGTCAATTAGAAAGTAATAAAAACAAATTTGAGGATGTATTAAAATCATTACAAAGGACGTACATAAAGACAGATGATGTTAGTACTTTGAGGAAAGAATATATGGAGGAAATCCAAAAGACTAATAATAATGTAGTTCTTTTTAGCGCAAAGGTTATTATATCAGAATTCAATAAATACAAAGCAGAAATGTCATCACAGTTAGAGAATGTTGTTAGAAAGAATGATATAGACAAATATGTTACAAAAGAAGATTTCCAAAAATCAAACAAAGAAGCAAATATGTTCATTATGAAGAAAGAAACTATAAATATATTATGTCGATTGAGAACTAAGAATGTTAAAGACTCAATCTTTAGAATATTTAATCTATGGAATGGTTATAAGTTTCTCTATAATTGAAAAAAAATGCATATGGAATTAAGTTTGGATAAATACTATCTACATATATTTTTGAACGATACTTTAGTTGAAACTTTTCCTTTAGACGTTAAAATGGTGATGTAATTACGTTTCAAACAGATAGAAATTCAGCTTTCAAAGGAGAACAATTACAATCTGTTATTATGTACGTAGAAAGAGAACTTAAATGATTTTCTATATAATAAACATGATGTATTGTGTTAAGTGTAAGAAATCAACAGATACCAAAAAATACCATTAGGATAGTATAAACAAAGAATGGAAGATATCTAAAGAAAGGTATTTGTTCTGCATGTGGTGTTACTAAATCTCAATTCGTTAAAAAGAAAGATTGACTAGAAGAAAGTAAAGGTATTAGAAAAGACATTATAGAAGACATTCATAAACCTTCCAGAAAGAATTATCCTAGGTTGTGTTATTGTTAAAGGTATAGATGATTTATGGCAAGCTGATCTTGTAGAAATGGATAGTGGTGTGTTAAAACATGTCTCCAAGTTAAATAAAGGATATAAGTATTTGATAACGATTATTGATGTCTTTTCGAAATATGCTTTTGCTGTTCCCGTTAAAGATAAGAGTGGTAAAAATGTTACAGAAGCGTTTGAACCAATATTAAAATTAGAAAACCTAATAACTTACAAACAGACCAAGGCAAAGAGTTTTACAATAAGGAATTCAAGAAGTTGATGAAGGTAAATAAGATTAATCATTACTTATCCTATAGCGGTAAGAAAGCTTTTGTTGTTGAAAGATTCAATAGAACACTTAAACAAAAGATGTGGAAGATGTTTACAACACAAGGAAATTATAAATGGATAGAGATATTACCAACACTAGTTAGCGAATATAATAATCAAATTCATAGAACAATTGGTTTGAAGCCTATAGAAGTTAACAAGAAGAATGAACGAACAATATTGGAGAAAGTTTATCAAAAAGAATATAAGCGTGTTAAACCCCCAAAAAATTAGGCGATTATGTTCGTATAAGTAAATCGAAAGGATTATTTGAGAAAGGATATACCCTTAATTGGTCAACAGAAGTATTTGTTATTAGCGAAGTTATTCCATGTAATCCACCTACGTATAGAATTAAAGATTTAGAAGAACAGGATGTACTAGGCAGATTTTACGAACCAGAATTATTAAAGACGGAACACAAAGATGAATACTTGGTGGAGAAAGTGTTGAGAAAGAAAGGTAATAAAGTATACGTTAAATGGCTAGGATTTGATGATTCACATAATAGCTGGATAGATAAAAGTAATGTTGTAATGCAAATATAAATGTTATATTTTATGGTTATTATTCCATAAGAGGCTAGTATATTATAATAACAAACAAAGTGGACTGAATTCGGACTACTTTGAAAACTCATCTTACACAGTAACGAAAAACTTTATCCTACTAATTCTAGGAACTTTATTAAAGCAACTTACGAAATAAAACTTGTAGATAGCGAGGAAAAATAAGTTAAAAGATTATTTTCTAAACAATAAATATGGGTACTATGGATAGTTCTCTTAGTTTAAACGATATTTGTTACGAACAGATTAAAGACAATTTAGGTATGGTATCTTTGGTGATTTCAAATTGATTTTAGATAAGAGTACAGGATATTTCAATGCTACTAAGTTGTGTCAAAATGGGGGGAAATTTTAAACATTAGACAAGGTTAGATAAATCAAAAGATCTCCTACGATATTATAACAAGAAATTAGGTGGGTCAGATCTGCACCACCATAACTCAATTTACATAGTTGAGTCAAAAGGAACAAATAAACAAGATCTATTAGTATCAGGAACATATGTAAGGGAAGAATTAATATTGAGTATCTCGTTTTGGATTTCAAATGAGTTTTATGATAAGTGTTACAATATAATCGAATATTACTTCACACAAAACTTTAAATAAATTCAAAAAGACCAAAAAGAGTTGCAAATAAGAGTAGGGAAAATAGAACAAACAATGGAGAGATTGAGAATTGAAAACGAGGGCTTAAAAGAAATTGGAGCACCATATACAAACGATAATTCAAAAGATAATTGCCTAATCATATACAAGAAGAACAATCTTATTGATCCTTTACCTTATTATGCTATCAGATGCCAAAAGAGAAGCCTATATAAGCCTCTTAATGAAGCAGAAGGAAAATATCCGAATCATGAGGTAATATGCGAAAAGTTTAAAGATCCTAACAATATCAAGCTATTCAACCTAAAAGCAGCAAGAACTAGATATTCGTAAAGGTAAGGGTAATGAGTTTTGGACATCCCTATCAGAAGAAGATTTGGTTAAAGAAATTGATGGTTTATATGATCGGTTAATATCTAATCCTATGTAAAAGCTTTAAATATAACTTTTATGATTGTTATTCATAAAAGCTTAACATTAATCTACAGTAACCTAGTTCCAGTCTTCTTCTTCATAAAAAAAACGTGCTATCAATATCAGGACTTTCAGGATATCTAGAATAAATCGGGTTATCAAAATCAAGTTCTTCTGCTGAATATTCTATATAACTGTAATCATTGTTGTCGCTGTTGTTGTTGTTATTTATAACCGCTCTACACAAAGGACAAGTGTTATTATTTCCTAACCAGGTAAGCATACACTCAACACAGAACACATGTTCGCATGTTGTTTTACACAATTTAGTTTTTGCTTCTTTGCATATTGGACATTCTTCTGAGTTTTGTATTAAGTGTAAACCTGATGAAAGTAATATCAGCTTGTTTCTAAGGGGATTGCTAACATGCTTATTTACTCTTAAGAATTGAAGTATATTGATCTTGTCTTTGATCGCTATTAGAAATTTTCAGAGAACCTCATATTCCAACAAGTATATACTATCTTGCTTAAATCTAAGCCTTTTCTTTCAATTTTTCACTTTCAATGAATTTTCAATGAATTTTCAATGAATTCAATGAATTTTTCGCTTTTATCATCTAAACTAACTTTTGGCCAATAATCTTTATTTTGGTATTTTCTCACATGTGTTTCATCTAGTTGTGGTGTAATAGCTTGCCAGTCGATAAGAGAATTAAATTCGCTCAAGAAGGTTGTTAGTTCTTTTCCTTCAATGTAACATCTTTTAGAAACTATATTCCAACGGAGTTTATCTTTAAAGGTTCTTAGGAACGCAAGTTTAAGCAAATTTGAATGACAAGAGATTATATTCCAATGTAAGTATTCTCTGAATTGTGTGCAAAACTTAACAGCTTGTTTCTGTGTATACTTTCTCCAGTTATTTTTTTTTAACTGAACGCACGCCAATCAATATCTTCTTTAAACTCATTAAGAAAATCTTCACTCATTTGTTGAGCATATTCGAACGTGTAGTAATGCCAATGAATATGTTGTCTTGTATGTTCTTTATGTTTTAATACGAATTCTGGTTTTAAGTGAGGATAAGACCTTGATCTATACTTTGGTTCACATAATTTGTCCCAGGAAAGTTTATCACCATACGTGTTAATGATGTTTTCGTGTTTAAGTTGGTCTTTTCTTTTTGATGATCTGACCTAATCGATGTGTTTTTCATGATTTTCAATAAACGAAAGTGATAGTTTATGGTTTGATGTAACTGAACGCCAATGTACCTTGTTTTCAAAAGTATGTAGAAAGTTTTTGGATAAGTTCTTTATTTCTGAAATTTGCTTCCATTCTTCGAAATTTCGATTATTAAGTACATCTATAACTATATTTCTACAAAGTGGATTTTGAAAGTAGTTTACAATATGTTACGGATTTAATTTTTGAAACAATTCTTTTATAAGTTCAGTTAGTTGTTGTGAATTTATTGCAGCTGTTTTAGCTTGTTCATTTGGTTGTTGTGAATTTGTGGTAGTTGTTCTTAGAGACTTACTTCTGTGCTCGTTGATTAAGGTTATTAGTTCTGCTTTCCTAAGCTTTGAATAACCATGTATTCCTTTCTCTCTGCAGTATTGTTTAAGTTGGGGAATAGTTTTCCTCTCCATTGTCTCGTTTTGTATATTAATTAAAAAATAATAATCACTTTGCTAAATTTCTATATAATAAATATGGAAGCACATTGTGATTTGATACAAAATAAGCTTAGCCTTATTCACCAAGATCTTAAACTCATAACAACACTACTAGAAAAACAAATATTATTAAAAGAGCAAGAAATGTTATTAAAAGAAAAAGAGAATGCAGCACTAGAGAGATTTTTACCAGAATCAAATTGGGATAGTGACAAAGAACTTGAATCTACAAATGATAGTGAGGAGGTAGATTGTTAAAAAGTGAATTAGTTTCCATTAGATCAATAATAGCTTTGATGGGTTATTACCATGAAAGCCATGTTCTAATACAATATGCTAATAGACATTGAGATTTCCTAGGTCACATGAATATTAGCTGTTGTATTAGATAACGAAAATGATTAAAATATTGTTTATATAATAAAAAGTGATATAGTAATAATGAGTTCAATTAAGCATACAGCAATAGAATTTAAAAAAAAAACTTGTGTAAAAAAGGGGATAAAAGTTATTCCCGATTAAGAAAAGCAGAACTGATAGACCGAATTAAAGAACATGACAATGAACAAAACAGATTAAACTTTAACCAAATATTTCCTTTTCAAGAAGACATTTTTGAAAAAAAACAAAGCCTAAGAGATTAAGTAGAAAGAAAGCCTTAAATCTGTTCCCATTAAAAAAATATGTATTTGAAGAACCGAAGTCTAAAAGAAGAAATATAAGTGTTGAACTAAGAGAAACTTGATTTAAATATAGATTACATACTTTCAAGATGAAAAACACAGGTGGATATAAAGATCCTTTCAAATTCCTACGCTCAATTAGCAAACCGGTTAAAAGTATGATTAAAAATAGATTTAAATATTTTAATGCACTTAAGGTAAATATGTCATTTACATGTCGCTTCAAAAAAGATGAACAGATTCAAGAACACAATTTTAAAACATCAAATGAAGTTGTACTTCAATTCACTGATCTAAATGAGTATTATAAAAATGCAACTAGAAAAATTAGGGCAGAGACGGAAGAGTTTCAAGGAAAGGGTTCAGGTTGGACTTTACATTCTGTTGACTATCTTGAACTAAGAATTAACAAATACGTAGCAATGAATGGATCATCATATATAGAACTTTCAGAAACAATTAAAAGAAAAACATGCATTAATATTAAAAACAAAGATCAAAAATGCTTCTTATGGTCTGTTCTAAGAGCATTACATCCTGTTAATAAAGATCCACAAAGAGTTCCTAGAAAATATGAGCAACAATTAGATAAATATTTTAAAGATATTCCTTTTCCTGTACAAATTACTGATATACCAAAATTTGAAAATAGAGCTAATATATCTATCAGTGTCTTTACCATAGATGATAATGAAAAGATCTATCCACTTAGAATACCCAAAGAAAGAAAGCAGAATCATTTTCGTCTTTTATATTTAAAGAAAAGAGATAAAACACATTGCTGTTTGATTAAAGATTTATGGAAGCTTGTTGGAAGTCAAATAACAAAAAATTGAACATAAGAGATTTTTATGTCAGGGGTGTTTAGCTAAGCATTTTAAATCAGAAGAATTATTAAAACAACATGAAGAATACTGTGGTTTACATTCTTCTGCTAAGATCATTTTACCTAGAGAATGGAATAAGATATTGGAATTTGTAAATGATAAGCGTTCTTTAAGAATACCATTCACAATAATAGCAGACTTAGAATCAATACTAAGAAGAATAAATTCATGTCAACCAGATCCTGAAAGATCCTACTCAAATGCTTATCAACTACATGAACCTAGTAGTTTTACTTACTATGTAAAAAGCACTTTGGAATCCTACAAAAGTGAACCAGTAGAATACATAGGAGATAATGTAGCAGATGAGCTCATAAAATGGTCAACAGAAGAAGCAGTCAAAATAGCAAAATTATATGATACTTATACATCTATGGCACCATTATCTGAGGAAGAAGAAGAGATATATGAATCAGCTATAATACGCCATATTTGTGAAGGAAGTCTTGAAGCTCTACCTCGTTTATTAGTAAAGAAAATAGAAAGCTTAAAAATTAAAATTGAGTATTTAAAAAAGAAAATAAAATAAGGAGCTATACACTTGGAAGAAGAACACCATCTCAAAATAGAAGACGAGGAGGATGACAGCATAACAGAAATAAAAGAGCAGAGGGAAGAGATAAAATAAGTCCTAATAGAATGCAAAAAGAATATAAAAAGCTTAAAAATAGTAGAGAGTCATGTAAAACAAAAGCGCATGATCATGATCATTTATCAGGTAAATTTAGAGGTGCTGCTCATTCTTATTGTAATATAAAATATACAAATCCAAGATTTATTCCTGTATATTTCCACAATCTCTCTAGGTATGTTGCGCATTTGTTTATAAAATGTTTAGGAGGTGGAAATGAGAAAGAAAAAATAGATGTAATAGCTAACACTGAAGAAAACTACATTACATTCTCAAAAACCATTCGGTATAAGAATGCAAAAGGAAAAGATAGATCTATCAAATTAAGATTCATTGATTCATTCAGATTTTTACTAAAAGGTTTAGCAGAGTTAACAAAGAATTGAAAGCAAGAACAATTTCGAGAAACATCAAAGTTTTTCCCAAACAAGAATCAGCTTAAATTAGTTCATAGTAAAGGTGATTATCCATATGATCTTGTTAATTCTAAGGAAAAGTTAGAAGAACCTGTTCCATTATCTCCAGACAAATTTACAAACAGATTAACAGGAGAAAAAATGAGTCCTGAACGCCATAAGCATCATGTACGAGTTTGTGAAGAGTTTGAATTTAAAACAATAAATAAATATACTCATTTTTATAATAAGACAGATGTTCTTCAACTAACATATATTATTGAAAATTTCAGAGTTACAGCTCTTAAAACATATAAATTAGATCCAGCATGGTATCTTACTGGTCCTGGGTTTTTCTGGGATGCGATGTTAAAGATGACAAAACAAAAATTAGAATTATTGACTGACTATGACAAATTACTATTTATAGGAAAGGTATAAGAGGTGGAATCTCTCAATGTTCAAACCGATATGCAGTTGCTAATAATAAATACTTAGATAACTTTGACAAGAAGAAAAAAGCTCTTATGTAGCTTACATGGATGCAAATAACGAGTATGGTTGGGCCATGAATCATCACATGCCGTATGGAGATTTTCAATGGATATATGTTAATAAGTATAGTGAGAAACGCTTAGCAAAAACAATACTACAAACAAAAGATGATTCTGAAGATGGTTATATTGTAGAAGTCGACTTAGAATACCCAAAGAAACTCCATAATAAACATTCAGATTTTCCCTTAGCTCCAGAAAAATACATTAATAGCAAAAAGCTCCCAAAGTTATTGACAACTTTATATGGTAAAGAACATTATATACTACACTATCAAAACCTTAAATTATATTTGCCACAAGGAATGAAGCTTAAAAAATGCATAAGGTAATAACATTTAAACAATCAGCCTGGTTAAAGAAATATATAGATCTAAATACTAATATACGATCAGAAGCAAAGAATGAATTTGAGAAGGATTTTTATAAGTTAGCTTATAGTGCTGTTTTTAGTAAAACTATGCAAAATATAAGAAAAAGAATAAATGTAAGATTAGTACATAATTAAAATTTGTTAGAGGATTTAGTAGCTAAACCTAGCTTCAAAGATAGAACGATATTCTCTGAGAATTTAGCTGCTATTCACATGCATAAAACTAAAATTGTATTTAACAAACCTATCTATATAGGGATGGCAGTATTAGATATTTCTAAAATATGTTTGTACGACTTTTACTATAATGTTTTGAAAAAGAGATATGGAGACAATGTAAAATTGTTAATGACTGTTACTGATTCTGTTATAGCACATAATGAAACAGAAGACTTTTAAAAAGGTATGAGAGATATGTATGAATATTTAAGAACCTCTGATTATAAAGAAAACAATGAATATAGATTGAAATTGGTTAATAAAAAGGTATTAGGATAATTTAAAGATGAATTGAAAGGTGTTGTAATAGAGAAGTTTGTAGGTCTAAAATCAAGAATGTATGCTATTAAAAGGAAAGGGGTAGATCAGGATAAACCAATTAGAAAAGCAAAGGGTATAAAGAAAAGTGTAGTTATAAAAGATATATCACTTGAGGATTATGAGAACTGTGTTTTAGAAAAGAAAGGGATATATAAAACACAAAATCATATTCGTAGTAAAAAGCACAATGTATACTCAGTAGAAGAAAACATGTTAGCTTTAAGTGCTTTTGTCGATAAGAGATATATATATTGAATGATGGTCTACATACTCCAGCTTGGGGTCATTATAAGATAGAATTAAGAAAGAAGATTTGATTCCCAAGTTAAAAAAGTTATATGATCAATGTATTAAGAGTAGACGAGAAA
This sequence comes from Thermobia domestica, assembly GCF_964235325.1. NCBI lineage: Eukaryota > Metazoa > Arthropoda > Insecta > Zygentoma > Lepismatidae > Thermobia > Thermobia domestica. The sequence continues at coordinate 213,962,381 of NC_137459.1, read as the reverse complement.
GAGAAACACAACGAATAGAAGAGCTAACTTAGATTTAAGTTCTTTATAGTTAATTGCTATAAAGTTATATACGCAAACAACTCTTTGGCCAATTTTCATATGCCAAAAGCCTAGTCTCAAAATATAGTCACAATTGTGCTAGTCAACTAATGTTAAAAAAAGCAAAAATTATTCAAAGAAAATGCTTAGGAATTGCGTTAGTCATCTAGTGGCGATTTGTAGTTAGTGATATTATACCCATTTTCTTTAAATTCTGACATTTTAATTTGTATCCAATCATGAAGTTTTATATGGGATATGGAACAAAAGGTTTCTTTATAATATGCAGGAATTCCACATACAACACATTTATTGTTAATATTTCTTTTATTATTTAAGTCATAACAAGATGTAGTTTCGTTCCTTCTAGTAAAATATGGTGGGAAACCAACACGTATTATATCTTTAAATAAAATAACTTGTGGTTCTGGTAATGTAAAACCTACGGGGCTATATGTTGAATCTACAAACTTACATTCTGATAATGTAGCTGGTCTTAAATCATAAATCGTGTGTCTATATAATTAAAGAAAAGATACATTATTTTTATAAAGCCATGCTCTAACATTTTATTATGTATTTCAAACACTCGTTATATTGATGAGAGCGAATAATCTATCAACGGTCCAGAATATTTTAAACCATGTTCAATTTCTTTGTTCATATTCTCTACTCTATAACATCTTTTACAGTTGTCAGACCTCTTGTTTCCATTTCTAGTGAACTCTTGGAATTGTTTTAATATTCCACAAATTACACACTTTTTCATGATTTATTAAATATAAAATATCCAAAACAGTTAGTTCATTTCTGTTTGATTTTAAATGCTATAATGGCCTTTTCAATCTCACTTTAACATTGTGCTATTCTTCTGGTTAAATAATATTTGTCAAAAGTACTGGGATGGGGAATGTATACTTAAACTAACACCTGGAGGGAAAACGATAGTCAAAAAGTGTGTGTAAACTAGATTTTTAAAAAGATTTGGGCTAATTCGTTGGTTAGGGGGTGCGCTAGAACCGGTATATACTATACTACTTTAATACTTTGGTTGTCACTGATCTGAGATGTGGGGTCCAAGACAGACGGTGGTCAAAAACTATCCCAAGATAGGTTACTGTTTTGGGAGGCCGGAGAGGAACCTGGTTAACTGAAAGGGAAAACAAAGAAGGATTTCAATGGAGTTTGGTGCGTTTGCGTGGCGGGATAAAAACTATAGTTTGGGTTTTGGCAGCATTTATTGTCAAATTCCATTTGCGACACAAGGCTATGAAGCTATGAATAGCTTCTTGAAGACAGACATTGATTTGTTGAGTAGTACGGCAGAGTGCCAGAAAAGCTGTGTCGTCGGCACAGGGCCTATCGTTCGACGCCCGTACCCCATACCTCATAAATGTAGGGAGGCGGTAAGAGAGGAAATGTCCAGATTAAAATCATTGGGTATTTTGGAACCTATTAAGTCTTGTCATTTGAATCCTTTACATGTTGTTCCAAAAAAGCCTCCCCTGGCACTGATATATATTGTAGGCTTGTAGTGGATTTAAGGGCACCAAATGAAGTAACACCGTTACAACATGTTAGGTCAGAGCGTTTGGAAGATCTATTAGCCCGTTTCCATGGTAACGTAGTCTTTTGTTCGTTTGATTTTTGCCATTCCTACTTACAACTACGTCTTACTGAAAACTCCCGCCCTTTTACCGCGTTTTTGTTTGAGGGAGAACTACTACAATACACTTTGTTGCCTTTTGGACAGAAAAATGGTTCTAGCGCCTTAAACATGTGTTTGCACCAGGTTCTAGGAGAAAGTTTAATGTGTAGTATAATTCGTTATATAGATGAAGTCTGTTTGGTGAGTCAGTCGACAGACTATCACTTGAATGCATTGGACACTCTCCTTGTAAAGATAAAAGTAGCTGGCATGACTCTGAACATTGCAAAATGTTCATTTTCTGTGTCTGAACTTAAGTTCCTTAGTTTTATTGTTTCCCCTAGTGGATACAGGAAAGACCCGGATGCAGTGCAATCTATCAACGCTCTTCCCAAACCCACTAATCTTAAGCAGCTTAGGCACGTATTAGGCTTATTCTCGTGGCATTCTCGCTTTATAGAAGGATTCGCAATCATTGCTTCTCCTTTGTATGATATTTTCAAACCAAAGAAGAAATGGCAGTGAACTAGTGCTCACGATGAATCTTCTGCACAGCTTAAAGACGCCGTCATCAAAGATGTAATGTTATCATATCCGGATTTTCAAAAAACGCTTCTACTTGCAAAGTGATGCCAATTTACGGGCGATTGCTGCAGTGCTGTATCAGTATGAAGGAGAAGACAAAAGAGTGATTGCTTACGTCAGTAGGTTATTAACCGACTGCGAATCTCATTATTCGATCTCTGAACTCGAATGCCTTAGTATCATATACGCTGTAAAAAGTGGGAGCCGTGTTTGGACGGAAATCCGTTTACCATCCGCTGTGATCACAAAAGCTTACTGTATCTGCAGAAAATAAAAACATGGAATAATCGTTTGTTGCGTTGGTCTCTGCAGTTACAGAAATTCCATTTTGACGTCGAATTCATCCCAGGTAGGCTGAATGATACCACAGACGCTCTTACGCGCGTGTTACCAACCCCCGAACAGAAAATAGTTCGCGCACACGCCCTTCAAATTTTAAGGGACGACGTCATCAACGTATCAACGCAACAGCTAATTGAAATGCAGCGCGAAGACCCAGTGTTTGCGGATAAAATTTCTTTCCTTACGTCGAGTCAGAAGAGTAAACAAAGTTGTCACCACTGCTGCTAGCAGGCGAAAATGGAAAGGCCAATATAAGTTGGAAAGTGGTGTATTACTCATAAGACATTTCCATTTCCGGGAACGGTGGAGAATTTGTCTTCCTCGTGCTCTTGTCAGGAAAGTGATCTAATGTTAACATAACAATGGCCATTTTGGTCGAGATAGATGATTCAGCGTGATTTCAAAAGTGTTTCACTGGCCGTTCATGAGTTGAGATATTCGTAATTATGTGAGGGACTGTGTGATCTGCATGCGCACCAAGTATAAAATTCCAGTTGCTCTGCCTATGCAAAGGTGAATTGGTCTCGTGTGATTTGTTTGGCCCTCTCCCTCGTGGACCCAGGGGTGAAAAATATCTGTTGACTGTGTTAGATGTTTGTAAAAGATACTTGCAAGCATACTGTCTCTAGTCTGCCACTAGTGTTTCAATTGCCAATCATTTGTAGTCGTTTTATCTCACTCACCTCGGAACCCCTGAAATTATTTTGACCGATAATGGAGCACAGTTTACATCGAAACGTTTTCTTGAAATCATGCAGAAACATGGCGTCAATATAAAAAAATGTTCCCCCTACCATCCTCAAAGTAGTCCGGTGGGGAGGGAACATTCGAACATTTCCCGTTTATTCCGTTTGTTTTGTTCAGACAGACACGAAAAATGGCCAGAATATGTTGCACAAATCGTAATGCTGCTTAACAATTCTGTGTTAGCATCCTTGGGAATTTCTCCCGCCGAACTGCACCTTAATCAGGATCCCGTGCGGGATGTTGAGAAATATTTTAATGACCCACTGAATAACCACAGTCCAAAGGATGAGACAGAAACATTGGATCACAAGCTACTCTATGCAGACTTTAGAAGAAGAGATCGCAAGCGCAGGTGAAATGAACGGAGTAATGCCACAGAAGACATTAAACGAAAAGTTGAAATATTCGATCTACTCTTCCTCCGTCAGCACCCGACGAACAGTTTTTTTTTACCGAAAAATTTCGAAGTTTCTCGATCTGTTTCGGGGACCGCATCTTTGTTTCAGAGAAGTAGGCACCAAAGTATTCGAGCTCTGCGACGTGCTTACAGGGAAATCAGTAGGAACTCATTGCGTGCACAACATGAAGTTGTGGCTCCCATCACCTTCAACGAAATTGGCTTGGTTGAAACTCGCCGCAAAATGCGTGAAAGGGGACACACTTCGACAACTTGAGGAGATGACGAATATAAAAAACTTACATTAAAACTTCCTCTACTTCTCTCTCCGTGAACCATTTCCCATCGTCTTTCCACTTCCCAAAAGTTATTGTCAGCTACCATAAAGAAGTTTGTTAGTGCAACATAGAGTATTCGAAAATTGGATGGAATTTCTAACAGTATGAAGCGCCTAGACGTAAATTGGATACCCCCAAAGTGTAAAGTTTTCTGTTAACTTGTTATCAAAAAAACTATGGTTTACTTAGGCTTCCTAACTTTAAGAATTTGTGTCAGTGACAGTAAAAAAAACTATGGGTTGCATAGGTTTCCTAACTTTAAGAAAAATTTGTGTCAGTGACATTAAAAAAAACAGTGCTATATAGTTTAAACAGAATTCGTGAGTTCTAGTGTCTAAAAAAACTTAAGACTACGTGTAAATACATATGATAAAACGGACAAGCTAGTAGGAACTATGGCCCTTTTAGTAGCGTGTGTTCAAGTTTACTATTATCATCCTTTAAGAAAATATTGCGGTCAACTGTGAAAATGTACTGACTGTGTATATAAAATTTGTGTATCAAAATTACTAAATGGTGTTTATAAAAATTTCACAGAGGTTAACCGTGAGTTTTCGCCATATTCGATGGATGGCGTCCTCTGGGAGCACCATCGTGTGGTAGGGGCTGGTACCACACGTTTTCGGCGAGGGATACGGCAACACTCCTGGCCACGTGCTGTCTATTACCTATAAAGAGAAAGCCAAGCATGACTCGCCCTTCTTGTTCTTCGTCTTGGTTATGAGTTCGGCAGGCAGCAGCGGAGGAGGCGGCCCATAGAAGATCCTAGTGACATGAAGTTTAAGAAAGTTCTGCGTTTCCTGGGAATCCTAGTTTGAAATGTGTTATTGCGAAGTGACAGTGCTAAACTTATGTGAGAAGATATTAACAATCAGCAAAGTGAAAGTGGACAATTAATCCAGCAGTTTCCGAAAGTTAAGTAGCTGACTATTATTTTTTCATTTTTTTCTCGAATATCGTTCTTTAACTTTTGTAAATATATAATCCGCAAATATATTCTCGTAAGTTGAACGTAGTGTTTCGTTTCTGATTGCATCCCTAGATTTCATCATCTACCTTCATCACGATATTTTGCAAGTAAAAGACGCGGGTGCTCCTCTCGTTACCGGGCAATGTGTTCGTTGAACGGCCTTGTACGTTGAACGACCACAGCATATTGTAACACGTGAACATTGGGGGGTAATTCGGGAAAGTCTGCGACAAAGAGAACATAGATAAAGGTGATAAAGCAGATCCTTGTGGTACACAGCATAGTAGTAAGATAGGATGAGATAGTGCATCATTGATTGCAACATAAGAGAAACGACAGACGAGAAAATGAAGGATGAGGCCGATGATTGTGATAGAAAGCTTGAGTTTAAGTAGTTTGTAGATAAGCGCCAAATGCCAAACTTTATCAAAGGCTGTTTCAAGATCAAAGAGAACTAGACATGACGGTTGAACGGAGTTATAATGATTGGTAATAAGTGTTGAAGGGCGGAGTAATTGGACATTTATTGAATAGGAAGGTCGAAAACCAGCCTGATGAGAGGGAATATTGTTTCGATCTGTTAGGTATGGATATAAGCGTTTGACGAGAATGCGTTCGAAAATCTTGCTGAATTTGGAGGTGAACTGAGACGGTCTGTAGGATAACATTTCGGAGAGTGGTTTATTCGGCTTTGGAAACCTAAGGGTTTTTGAAACCTTCCAATCCATCGGAAAAAAGCCAGTGCGAAGTATGAAGGTGTATATCAGTGATAGAAGCATGAGTAGTGTGATGGGGCTTTCTTAAATATGGCGATACGTGATACGATAGAATCCTGGAGCTGTGTTGCGTTATCACAGGGCAACAGAAGTAATTTCTTCGACTGCAATCGGAGCAGTGAGAACATATCCAGGAAGTCTATGAGTCACAGCAGGTTAAAGGGATTTAGATTGAGTATTTACTGCCTCAGCAGGATGAGGGTGAAACATATGATCATGTGGAGATTGTGTAAAGATAGCTTGAAGATGATTGGCGAAAGCGTTCGCTTTATCCTGGTCAGAATGAATGACTGTATTATCTAGTAGAAGGGGGTAAGGAGTCTTAGTGGTTTTTCCACAGAGTGCATTAAAGCGTTTCCAGTATAGCGTCGGATGGGATGTTTCAGCAAGATGATTACATGTTTTGATCCATTGGCGTTGATGGTGAAAACGTAAGGTATCAGGGTTTCGAGTTTGCCGGTATTCACGATAACACTGACGAGAACGACGTATCATAGCGAGGTAGTGAGGTGGGAGTTTAGTTCCATGTGGTATTGATTCAGTTTGTGGAATGTATAGAGCTGAAGCTTGCTGAATAGCATCGGTTATAATGGCGACTTGCGTCGAAAGCTCGTCAGGAGTGGTAGGTGAACGATAATGGTCGATGGTAGTAGAGATGTAAGTGCGATAATTGGCCCAATTTGCTTTATCATAGCATGGTGTGAGATGAGGCGATAGTGCTGCTTGAGAAAGAACGAGACCAGTATGATATGTGATTTTAATGGGAGTGTGATCACTACCTAGTAAGTCTAAGACTGCCACAGTTGAACGTGTAACTATTGTATTCGAGGTAATTGCAATATCGAGGTGTGGCATTAGAAACTGGACGTGTGGGCGAAGGAAGGTTGAGGAGAATTCCTGAAGTGTGAGATGCTATATGATCTTGAAATTGGGTGCGTTCATGAGCAGAGCGACTATCAAAATTTATGTCCGCGAGGATGAGAAAATGTTTAAAGCTATTGGAGATGTGAGAAAAAAATCTAATGGGACTGGAGCGCTTGGTCTGACATAGACGGTAGCGAAAGTAGAAGCGATCGATTTAAAATAAAAAGTAGTTACGATGTGTTGAGGTAAGGCAAGTACAGGGCAGATATGTGTTCTGAATGGTAGATTATGGCGAAAGCCCATAGCAACTCCACCGTTCGCTGTTAACGCTGGTGTCATGTTATCATGGCGAAGCAACGATTAGTTGAGAAATCTGCACTGCACGGACTTAGTCAGAAAATTTTCATTCAGAAGAAAAGCAGTGATGTGTTCTTCTTGTAGGAGTGCTTGCAAAACAGTTTTATTCTTGGTGATTGAACGAATATTTTTAAACAGAAAGCTTATATCCATGACGACCAAGATATTAAACAGATGATTCGAGTGGTGTAGTATGAAAGTGAACGTAATTGTTTGAGTAAGCTGCATACAGAACTGCATTAAAAGTCGTTTTAGCGGCAAGAGTGAGTTGCTGAAGAATGTGTGGACGATGGAAAGGATGAATGTTCTTCAGTGTTAACGAGAGGAATTCTAACAGTTTACCAACGGGGACTGGATCGTTAACGGAAGTTTCTGTGTTGGTGGAGGTAGACTGAGTTCGTAATGGAAATAATAACTCTGGGTGTGTCTGGCCTGGTGATGGTTAGCGTTTACATTTTTAACTATAGGTAGGGTGGCGCTCCGCGCATGCAGAATATTGAGGTGGAATGTTTATATTGGGGCAAACACGAGCTAAATGGAGGCAGGAGCAATACCCACAGACAGTGGGGTTTGTGTAATGCGCTGTTGCATGATTGTTGTATGCTTGACATTTTTGCATCGCAATGGCAAAGGCGCAGACGATCGTGAGGGTTCAACGCGATGCTTACGCTTGCAGATGAAGGCACCATGGGTAAGAAGATGGTCGACCGTCTCTTGAGATAAGTTTCTCGTGCATCTCATCATCATAATATGATGGATCAACTCCCCTAATGACTACAGATAACGTCGGGGAACGTTTTGGAGGAGGAGGTATCTTACGGCGAGTAGCGTTCAAGGAGACAACTTTAGCATTTTTCCCGTAGATCTCGAACGAGGCCTTATTACGGACTGTAGATAAGAAGTTGGCATCAGGTGATATGAAGATAAATCCGTTGCGGGTTTTTACAACTTCAGTGAGTGGAATGCTTGGCAGGTATTTTCGAAGTTAAAGGGTGAATTTCTATTGGTGAATGTACCTTCAAAGTTTCGAAGCAAAAAGCAGTGAGGGGAAGAAGAAACATGATGAACAGATTTTGATGATCGGTGGAAAGTATGCGATGTTTTTTTTTTTTTTTTTTTTTTTTTTTTTAGAGAGACAGGTTTGTTTGAAATCTTTATTGCCATTCAACGTGTGGGAATAAGAAGATCTGCCACTAGAGGGGTTTCGCCCTCTCTCTTGGCCTGGGAGGTGGGAGCATCAATTATTTTTGATTGCATTTTAGTTGGGTAGTGAGCTGTCAAAGGAAAATTTTTGTAAGTAACAATATACAAAAATCAAATGGTGCAAACATATATACGTACATTAATATAATCGAATATATTTGAAATAATAATAACAAAAAATAATAACATAACATTATGAGCAGTTATATTATCGAAACTAATACATAAATAGTAGAAGAGAATACGTGCATAAGATAAATAAGAGGTGCAGAGAAAGCAACAAAAAAAAAATGAATAATCAAAATATGTGTATACAAAAGTGATAATGATGATGAAGATTGTTATGCTCATGATGATGAATGCAGTGCACCTCACATCACAACACAATGAAATAAGTTAGTGAGACGAATGCTGGTTAATCTTCTGTCTTGGGGCAACTCAAGACTAATGTGAAACAGGGGGAAGCCCTTATTTGTGTTGTGGGAGACAGTGCTATAATGGTAAGAGATGAGGAATGTCGTCATTGATGAGCTGTCGTCGGAAAAATCTTGCATGATGATGATCATCTGGAAGTTGTCGAGCATAAATGGAAAGGAGGATGCTGAGCGGTGTATAGCAGTATCGGTACTGAGAGTCTTGTTCCAAGTCTGTGAATATGGTGTCGAGAAATATATCTTTATATGAATGTAGACATTTAGCTATATATTTTTGGCGTAAGAGAGCAATGTGTCGGACAAGCGGAGGAAAATCGATCTTATTATAGAGATCATCATTGGGGTATGGTAGTCTTATGCGAAATGCGAGTCTGATAGCATGACGTTCAAGAATTTCTAATCTATTGTAAAACTTCTGCGGAGCAGAGCACGAGGCTATATGACCGAAAGTAAGAACACTACGCATAAAGGCTTTGTAAGTATTCAGTAATAATTTAGAGTTTAAACCCCAGTTTTGACCCACAAGACGACGTAGAAGCTGCAATCGGTTTTTTGCTTTCACAACAAGTTTCTGGATTTGGGCTCTCCACCGCAATTTATCATCGAAAACAATACCTAAATATGTAACAGTTTTAGTAGGTTGTAAATGATGATCTCCAACACGTATCCGTAGCAAATTTGGATTTCGATGAACTCTGCTGCGGCGGTTGGGTGGTAAAATTACTATAGCCTGTGTTTTGTCTTCGTTAACAGTGAGTCTCCATTTATCGCACCAGTGAAGGAATGCTGTAATTGTAACCTGTAGGTGGACGTTAATCTGCTGGATTGTTTAGCAAGAGTGAGAAAAGCGGTATCATCCGCATATTGAAACAAATATGTATTAGGTGCTGGAGATGGCAAATCCGAGGCATAGAGGATGTAAAGAAGAGGTGATAAGCTTGAACCCTGTGGTACACCGGTGAATGGAAATATAGGATGTGATAGAGAGCCGTTGAGGTTCACATAAGCAATACGGTTGAGTATAAAGGAATATATAACTCGGAGATAAGTGAGAGGAATTCTTAGTTTCAAAAGTTTATAAAATAAGCCGTAATGCCAAATGCGGTTAAACGCTTTCTCCAGATCCATAAGTATGAGACAAGACGGTAGTGCTTTGTTATACTGATTTGTAATAATAGTGGTAAGGCGAAGTAATTGGTCATTAATACTATATAGCGGCCGGAATCCTGTTTGGTGAGAAGGTAGAAGGTTATGCTCATTAAGATATGAATGGAGACGGTGTACTAGGATTTTTTCAAATAGTTTACCTAACGTAGATGTTAATTGTATCGGTCGATACGATGTCACGGAGTTAGGTGGTTTGTTAGGTTTTAAGAACATACAAACTTTAGACATCTTCCAGTCCTGCGGATAATAGCCAGTTCTTAGAATAAACGTATAGATTGTTGCTAAGAAGACAAAAAATTTTACAGAGCATTCTTTAAGAATTCTGTAAGATATAGAATCAAATCCAGGAGCAGTATTACGTTTATGTTTAAGAGCTTCACGTATTTCATCAGAAGTAATCTCCTGAGTCAAAGGGTTGGAGTTATCTAACTCATGCGATGTAGAAGGTTGGAGCAATCGGTTAAGTGTTGGCTCAGATAGCCGGGGACTTAACCGGTGTGAGGAGAGAGGCGGTGTAAAGACTGCTTGCAAATGAGATGCAAAAGCATCAGCTTTTGCTTGATCTGTCTGCAAAAGATGATCGTCCTGTACTAGAGGGTAAGTAGTACCGACTTTCTGTCCAGTCAATAGATTAAATTGCTTCCAGTATTTTGTAGGGAGCGTTTCCGTGTTCAACTTGTTGCAAACTTTACTCCAACTAAGCCTTTTGTGGGCAACAATGTAGTTGTGAACTGTGCGTTGCCAACGACGCGCTTGAGCTAAATATTCAAGGTTTGGTGTCCTCTCGTATTCACGGAAATACTGCCTGGATTTTCTTACAAGTGTGAGGTACTGAGGTGGTAATATTGGTTGATACGTTTTACCATGGTAGGTAGGGATATTCTTGTTAGCACTCTCAACAAGTGCAGTGGTTATGTCATGAACGGCGTTGTTGAGATCAATTTCAGATGTTGGTGGTTCCATCTGATCAACGCGATATTAATATCAGTTCTATACTGCTCCCAGTTAGCTTTATCGTATAAGAGAATATTTCTTGTGAATGATGGAGACGATGGTTGGCGTGCATGATTCATTTGGACCTTTATTCGTAGGTGGTCACTACCGATACAATCAAGAACAGTTACAGCGACTTTAGCAACTAATGAAGCTGTGCTAATAAGCACATCGGGAGTCGTTTGACTACTAGGCCTGGTGTGTCTGGGTAAATTGTATATATGTCCATGCAAACCGATCGATATATAATCAGAAAACTGAGTTTTATCTCTATCGGAGCGACTGTGGATATTCAGATCTGCTAAGATTAAAAGATGACGATACTGAGAAAACAAGTATCGAAAGAATTCCAGTGGAAGTATATGTCCTGGACGGACGTAGATCGTAGCCACAGTTAGAGCTAAGTTTGATAGATATATTGTGGTCACTAAATGCTCGGGCAATGGAACATACGTTGGTACGGAGTGATGTCGATAAGGAATTTTATTGCGTATTCCAATTGCTACATCGCCTTGTTCTCTGGCGTTAGTGTCTGGGTAATCATGCCGTACAAACTGATACCTGGAAAAGCGTATGGATTGGGGAGGTTTAAGAGCTGTCTCGTTCAATGCAAATATATCGACCTGTTCTTCTAGAAGCAGTTGCTCAAATAGTATTCGATGTTGAGTTAAAGATCGAATATTCATAGAAAGAATAGTAAGGCCCATACTGAAACAGAAGGAGTGGGTTTTAGACTGCAGTATCGCGTGGTGCAATATGAAAGTGAACAAAGGGACCAGAATACGTGGCATATAGATTAACTTGGAATATAACAGAGGCTGCTGCAATAACATGGTCGAGAATAAGCTGACGTTGGAATGGAAAAATGTTTTGCAAAATAAGAGTGATATATCGCAAGAAGTTTTCCACAGTGATAGGTGAAGCAATGGATTGTGAGAATGGGACTGAAGCATCCGTTGTACGGAGCGGAACTGTCATTTCTGGTAGATTTGGATCAGGTGCCGGCTTAGACTTGCATTTGTAACTGTAAGTAGGATGCGTTGTGCTTGAACATGTGGAACAATGTGGTTGCTTTCCCGTATTCGGGCACTCCTTGGTTTCATGTTGTCCTGCACAATACCCACATTTGGGAACATTTGGACATTTGGATGTGATGTGCGCATTATAAGTTTGACACTTCTCACATCTAACTGGGAGAGGTGAGGTAGTACGTGATGGCTCTACACGGTGTCGTTTTTTGAAGATGTAAGCTCCCTCTTGCAACAAGGTGTCAATAGAAGTTTGAGACGTGGTTAAGACACGAACCATGTATGTAGCACCATTGTTATTTTTAATGCGAATACATTTCGCTACATCGATGCCTTCTGCTTTAAGTTCCTCGAGAACTTCATCATCTGTTATTTCTGGCAAAACGCCTCGAATAACTACAGACATCATTGGTGTACGAGGTGGTGGTGGATTTTGCTTTACTTTGTCAGTCAGATTCGAAAGCTTGGCATTTTTACCAAATATTTCATAACTGGCTTTGTTACGGAGTGTTATGCCGAATTTTTCGTCATCTGACTTTATGATAACACCGTTCTTGGTGAAAATAATTTGCTTCACACTAGCCCGCGGAAGGTACTTCATGATTTGATTGAAAATGTGCCGACTATTGGTGTATTTGGCGTCATAGTTGGTTAATAGAAATGAATAAATCTTCGGGCGGGTCGGTGATGCAATATACATAGGTGGTGTTACCGAAGTAGACGGTGTAGGCTCTGGCGGATCTGTGGTAATCTGCATTTCTTCCGCACGTTCAGGTGGCTTCTGTATATAAGTAGGTGAACGAGATCGAGACCGTTTATCTACAGATTCAGCACTACTTTCAGACAACGGTCGACCGCGCCAGTTTCTACGAGGATCCCTCCCTGGATCTTCCGAGGGGTTGCAGGTTGGAGGTACAACTATCCCCGGTAATCGATGCATGATCCAAGAGGATCAAGGCAATGAAAACAATAGATGCTCAGAAGTAGTTGGTATATAGGTGAAGAGCACCCCGTTGGGATAGGTGCTACAAAAGACAAAACAGTTGGTCAGAGTATGAATGAAAACAATGACCTTTAAAATTTAAAGTAAAACCCTTCAGAAGATGAGGACCTTCTGTCAGCCTCCTAAGTAGAGTATCTGTACTGATCTCCCAAGTACGTCTGCAATACTTGATCACAGTTTAGTACAGTAACTAACTACGAGAGGAGTTAGGTTCGAAGTGAATGATGATGTATGCGATGTTTTAAAGCAGCAGTATAAAATCAGGATCAAAACTTTATTAGATGCGAGATTTATTGTGACTCAAACCAAACCACGCACAAACTTGAAACTCGGTTTCATATATGTAATTTCTCAATCAAATCTTATTTTTTGTCATTACTACACCCTCTCAAACTTCATTTAATCCCTTTTTTCTGATCAACATCTACCCACCAAAAATTCCCTAAAAATATACCGAAATGAAAAATTTAATTTTTTAAAAAAGCTTTCCGCTTAATGACTCCCTCCACCTAATTCCCCCTTCTATACTATCATATCTAGTTACATGTATGGTCTGCAATGAACTTACAAATTATTTTACCGTTTACAGCACTTCCATATCTCAAATCATTCCGGAGATATGATAAACATTGTTGAAGTTCGCAACACTGCTTAAATCATGTAACGACGGGAACTTCTTGCAATTACAACTACTAAAACCTACTGCTATAATGCTGCATAGAGAAATAAGACAACAACGATTTAACATATTTTTCGTAAATACGCCATTTTCAACAGTGTTGGAACTTTATCAACGTTTATCATATCTCCGGAACGGTTTGAGATATCGAAGTGCTGTAAACGGTAAAACAATTTGCATGTTCATTGCAAACCACACAAATAACTAAATATGATAACTACCTAAGCATTCTTCTGAAATAAATACTTTCAAAAAATTCAAAACTTTTAATTCCTGTAACTTTGTTCCTATTCATTCGAAAAACGTCATAGTTGACCATGGTATACAACGCTAAAATACTTTCGATGTGCATAGTCCTGCCCATCTCTGTTATGATATGTCTGCGTTAGAGGCTTTCAGAATTTGGATATTTGTGATATTATAGCATCGTCATCTTACAACACTGAATAATAAAAGTGGTATTTTAAGTTTACGTTTGACATGTTGGTTTGAAATATGTAATAACCTGACGTAGTACCACTTCAAAAAATAATTATTTTATATTGGGTCGGCAACACTGTTTGTTGTGTATTTCTGCTTAATAAATACAAAGATGCTCCCCTCCTTATAGTTGTTTTGTGCAAAGTTTCGCTTTTCCTTCTCTTTTTGTATCCACGTTCTAGAGGATGATCCGGACACATACATACATACATACATACATACATACATATATATATATATATATATATATATATATATATATATATATATATATATATATATATACAGTGTGGCGCTAAATTTGTTGTACAAAAGCAGACGGGTGATTCCAGAGAGCATAACAAGCAAAATAGTTCCAAGAAACATAGGGGGAATGCCTCGTTTGCGTGTTATAGGCTGCCGAAAGCGTGGGAAAGCAAATTTTACAGTTAAATATTTCACATAGTACTGATAGTAGACGTGATGCGGCATGATATCGTCAAAGGATTCTAACCTGCTTTATCCAAATTTGCAGTTCTCAGATGTGTGCAGTGCCAGCACAATTGATTCCCCAAATGACGTTAGGGATTCCCGGCCATTTTATGACGTAAATTGAATCAACAAGAGCATGTAAAGGACGACTCACTGTCTGGAAATAATACTACTTATACACTCACATAAAAGATGGTGGATGAGCTTATAATCACTGTACGTTTTTGCAAACATCCTCATAAAGTACTAGTAAGACACTGTACGTACTGGAATTCACTGGAAACGTCACGTCGCACAGTGTGATATTTTGCCAATCTAGAAGGATAAAATTATTATATCAAGAATGTGTCACATTAAAGTGACGTAAGGTACGTATCTGTGGTACAGTAGTAGAAATAACTGAACCATGCTCTTGAACCCTATATTAAAAAAATAGAAGTAGTAAGAAATCCACGGCAACAATAACAGCTTTCGTAGACACACGGAAGAAAGGGTTGCTCACATAAAGAAAAACGACGACGAGAGGAAAGTTGATTGTAGAAAACAGTAATGAACATTAGTTATTGAAACAAAGCATGGCAGCATTATTTCTTTTAGCCTCTACTTCCCCCTGCCTTGACCAAGTTCTTTTGGTCTTATTCATGGTAGACGTAACTGCCTCTTACCAATTTTTTTTATCTCTGTCCTACCTTTTCTTTTATTTCGTTTCTTTCTTTTTTGTTTTCTTGTTTTGAAACCTCTAAAGTATGAGCGGGACTGCTATTTTTTGCTTAATTTTTAATTTGATTACTTGATTATTTTGATTACAAAAGAAAAAGGAAAAAAACAAAGTACGTCATGAGAAGTGGACTCGCATAATTGAGAATAAAAAAGAAACAGGCTGAAAATAGAAGAAAGAAAGAAAGAAAGGAAGAAACAAAGAGCAATTATTTAGTATACTACCTTTTGAAGCAGAATTCCTCTTTCCTTCTTGTCTAAGTTTTAGTTAAATGGCCAACGACAGTTCCTCACGGCTGGTTTCTTGAATGAGAATCTTTACTCTACGTTTCCTGTTTCTCAACGTTTTTGTTCAATATTTGTTAATTGTTTCTCCACTGTGTTTTCATTTATCACATATTCTACATTATATAAATATAACACAACACAAAATATAATTTGGACTATAAAACTATTTGGACAGTCAGACATTATTTTGGCTTATAAATTCTTCACACATCATCCTCTGAACCGCTACTGGTGAGTTAGTTGGCCGATGAGTCATCTGATGAAGATCGATGTTCGTTGGAAGTGTGCAAGGAAGGCTCATCCAATGAATCAAGTACCTCTCCGTCGATACGATTGTGTTTTGTTTTTAGAGGAAATCGGTAACTTCCAATGACTGGAACGGAGATAAGCCCGTGGAGCAGATCGCTATTTATATTAGTTCTCGATGTATTCTTCGTTAAGAATTCCCTGTATTACCTGTGGTGCTTATTTCTGGTATTTTGTTCTTCCTCCGAAACCTCGCCAATAGGAAGAATACAAGAGGAGTCTTCATTCTAGTTCCTCTCTGGGGAGGGGCACTTGAAAGTTCACTCACAATTGAAGCATACTCCCTCTATCCTTCTTGTCTAAGTTTAAGTTAAATGGCCAATGACAGTTCCTCATGGCTCGTTTCTTCAATGAGAGTCTTCACTCTACGTTTTTTTGACTTTCGGCTGCAGTCACTGAAGAATTTGTGTTGCCTTCCAACATGACCTTGGGATGTCCTATGCTGCAATGTCATGAGACTAGGGAATTGAAGACTTCATTCAAGCCAAGATGAATTAATTTTAGAAAACGTTCGAGATGTCTTGATGCTGTCTTCCACTTTACTTCAAGTTTGTGACTGAATGTCCTAAATGGCGCCTTAATTGATGATAAATCATCATCAGATAATGGGGAGTAGCCAACTGATCGCTCAACATGCGTCAGTAAGGCATTAAATCTCGTCGAACTTGAATGGTGTATCCATATTTCAAATAAAGTTTGATAGGGAATTTGTAGCGCCATTGTAATTAAAAATCAAAACTCTTTAAGTGCGCAAATTTGCGCAACAACTCTTTTCACTTTTGAAAAGTCTAAATTCTCAGCAATAACTTACATAGAATTTAATACTGGAATAATGTGGAATAATATACTAAAACTCAAAGCACTTTTCACATTTCAATGTAATTGTGTGTTTAACACTTACAGTTTTCCGTACATTTTTTTTTCAGAACGAACAAAATGTTTTGAACTGAAACACTACAACTCAGAATAGACGTAATATGATCACGAATACATGCCCACTTTCCTTTTGCTGTTACACGACTCGTGTGATTTACACGGGGCAAGCGAAGCCGCATCACCGATTTTCGAACGCGCACTGTGAAACCACTGAGCAGGTGTTCCGACAAGTTTGGGCTTATCTATAAGCTAGATTAAATAACAGAATTGGAAACAAATGTTGTTTTGATAAACTGTGGTTATACTATTATTGGAATAACTAGCAGTTCTATGTATATTAATAACTTGCAAAAATGGATTTTGTCCTCCTGGATTATCAAAATGTCACACTGTGCGTCGCTACAATGTAAAAATACGTACAATACCAACCGATAGATAACAGGAAATAAAAAAAATCGATCGCTTATCTGCTCAAATTAATGATAACAGAACGCTATTCAGAACGCTTCTACTTTTATTCCGAAATGAACAAGAACTACTATTAAAGAGAAATAAAAAATACGTAATAATAATAATAATAATAATAATAATAATAATACACAACTCAAGGAGCACATTCATTCCGATCAGTACATCACACAAATATGACAACGGTATGTTCTTTATCTCAACCAAAGTTCTAAATTGACAGACGTGAAACAAAACATTCGTTCCACTTGAGGCATATGTATTGTCTGTCAAACAAAAAATGGATGTTTTCTGCGTGATACTATCTTACTCCTTGCTGCTATGAAATTAAAATACTACACATTACCCCATATCACTTACCCAGTAGCTTTCTATTTGCTGATCAGTTAAAACAGTATTCCTGGGTATCGTGTCAGAAAGTGTATTTACTCTTCCGTTCATTGTAAGAAAGCTACAGAGTGAACGCAATAAAAACGAAACAAGCGGAAAAAATACATTGCGATGTAAAGTTTTTGGCCTCTTTCGACAAATCGCTCAATGTAGCGTTTTCCATGCAAGCAGGTCTTGATGGTGTAATCGGTATCACAGTGTGCTCAAGTTCACAGGGTCATCACATCGATCCCCATGAAGACATACTTTTTATTTTATTTAAAACAATACTTTAAAAAAAATATCCAGTCATCCCAGAAAAGGAAATTGGGTAGAAACCCAACATTTCACTTTTGTATTCAAATTACCGAGAAGAAATAAGATCATTTCTTGTAGTTCAAACCGGAGACAGTAAGTTAGTGAATTATGTTTTTCGGTCTTTTTTATAAACAATGCCAAGTGTGTTGTCCTGCGCAGAGCTCTACACTGTAGACCTTAAAGTCGCAAATTTTCTGAGGAAAACACTGTCCGTTTATTATTATTATTTATTATTATTATTATTATTATTATTATTATTATTATTATTATTATTATTATTATTATTATTATTATTATTATTATTATTATTATTATTAGAATGACAAAAGAACGAAATAAAAAGACACATAGTCGAAGCTATTGATAAGAACAGAAGATACATAATTTATGTCAGATTCTTTTTAGGTTTACACATGAACGTAATAATACCTTGTTATTACATTTATGGATTGAAAAATAGAATTATTATTTTATGAGAACAAGAAATGGGGTATAAATATTTGTTAGGTGGTAGCAGTAATGAATTTTGTTTCGCCCTTCTTCTAGATAAGCTGAGTTGATTTAGAGTTTAACGTCCCTGTCAACAGCAAGGCTATATGAGAGGGATCTACTGATTAACGTAGAATCTAAAACCCATTAGCTCCTGTCGGGAATCCAACCCGGGTCTTTTTCTAGATAGGAAGGTGAGGTGACACTTTGAATAGATTCCTTCCTCTGAGTAGAGTTGTAAGTATTATCACTATTTGTAATTTGTGTTATTCCTTTAATGCTTTATCAACGTCGCATGTAGCGTTAAATTTAATAGTAAGTTGTTGGCAAAATCACGTGTAAAATTTGAAGACCGAGTTACTTGTGTAACTTCGCACACAGATCGAGGTAACAAAGCCAAAGTAACGTGCATATATCTCTTTAACAAATAAATCATTTTTTTCTGCTCTGGTGATCCTCCCTCGTAGAGTATTCGATAGCAAGGCGGTCTGAAGAACTTCTAGTCCACGAATGGATTTCCGCGCAGAACCAATTTTAATGCATGAGCAAAATTAGAAATGGCAAAAAAAGGAAAAAGAAAAAAAGAATCGAGACGCATGGAATTTAGAGTTAACAAGTAAGACCGAACCAAAGGTATGAGCTATTACGTAATTTTTTTAAGAACAATAAAATGAAGGAAAGTTGTTTTGTCTGTGTCTAGGAAAGGAGTATATATAAAAGAAAAAACCTACACTTCTGTAAAGAATTTCTGTCGCATGTCTTTCGAAATTATATAAGTAGAAATAACATGACAGAAAATGTAAAATGTCTTCTTAGAAATATGAAGAGAAAGGAAACCACATATTTCCAAAAGTATTGTTCTTTAAACAATTAAGAAATAAAGAAGTTATAACTAATAAAATAAATCTCCGAACCTCATCGCCAAATTCTAAGTTCCATTTTCGTAAGCGTGGCAAACACGCAGGGAAATTTTCAGAGAGAGATGGAATTTTGTGCTTTATTAGAAATACAACGTAAATCATTCATAATGTTAGTTACTATACATATTGCATAGCTCTGTTAATAATAGATATTAATCATGATATACGTAAACAAACAAAGAAAAGAAAATAAGCCACAAAATATGCGTAGTGATCCGGCAGTTTGTGGTAGTGATTTTCAAATATGCGTTTACTAAGATAATGAATCTTAACATACCTTCGTAGAGTAGACGGTTATCGCACGCTTCCCGAATAATTTGTTTTTCTCCACGATCATCAGTTCGAACCCCATACCCTACGCTGCACTATTTTGTTTTAAGAAAAGCTCCATTCAGTCAATTTCTTAAACAGCAATGTTTTGTTCTAATAATATTGATTAGTATTATCATCTTCATTCTATTTGAATATTTTCAAATAGTCCAGAATTTCGTCCTTTAAATAAAGTATTACGATTCTGTAGAATTTTATAAAAAAGAGGAAATTTGATTCCTAATCATTATCCTTGCCGGAAGGGGAAACTCAAAAATATCGAAATAACATAATATGACATATGACTAAATAACATATGACATAACATATGACTAAACGTTAATGAATCATTACTAAAATAAAATATTTACTCCGAATAGTCTCTGTAAGTAATTTGTAGAAATTGGACGGAAATAGTGAACGTAAACTCTTAGTTTGTGGTATCGATAGCTATAAACACAAGTAGAATATTCACTCTTTGCTTCATGAAAATAGTAAACATATTATAAAAATAATGATCTTTTGGCTGTATCATAAATATTTTAGTAAATAAATAAATAAATAAAATATACTACGTATTATTTAATCACCGTGACTCGATAGCTGATTGCGAAGGTGAATATAATGGATATTACCACAAACTGTTACAAAGCTAAAGGCCGCAGTGGCCCAGTGGAAGCCGGTAGTTGTAGCTGAGCAGCCTGAGGTGTTAGACTTTAGTGTTGTCAAGGGCTTGAGTGGTTCGGCTTATGGCTCAGTCACCACCTAGCGTAACGGAGAAGTGAGCCGAGCCCACACCTCCCCCTACCGAACTGGCTCGGGTCCTCGGCACAGTGGGACCAAACCGAGCCGAGCCAATGACTCACCAAAACGTAGCCTCCTCCAGGCGGTATACGGACAAAATCTCGCGGCCGAAACATCGCCGCCCAAAACCTCGCGTGGCCAAAACTTCGCTGCCCAAAACCTCGCGGGACAAAATCTCGCGGGGCCAAAACCTCGCGTGGCCAAAACCTCGCGGGACAAAATCTCGCCGGGCCAAAACCTCGCCGCCCAAAATCTCGCCGGGCCAAAACCTCGCCGCGAATGAAACTTTTCTTTAAAATTTACCCAATGTGTTTCCTAATATGCAATTCCACATTACAAATAATGATAATAATAATAATAATAATAATAATAATAATAATAATAATAATAAGAAGAAGAAGAAGAAGAAGAAGAAGAAGAAGAAGAAGAAAAAGAAGATACAAAACATCGTGTGCGTGGGCTTTCTCGGGTTATTCCCGTTTCCTCCCACTTTCTTTATTCGATCATTTCCTTCATCCTGGTCATCTACGTCTCCTTTAACCTACAGGACATAATTAAGGGACGTCGTAAAAACTCATATATTATTTCATACTTTCATAAATGTTATTAGATTTTTGTTAAAATTTTAAGTTTTTTGATGTTCCAAAGTTCACGAAACTAACCTCGTTAGTTGTCATTACTTTCCTTATGCAGACTTTATTCCCCTATAACTAGTTTAAAAACATCCTGTCGCCCTACCTTCCCATTGAAATCCTCTAATACAAAAATAGAATTTCCATATGGTATCGCGGGACCTGGTCAAACACCCGTGATACTTCTTCTGAAACCGCGTCTTTTATACCGTCATCCTTATCATCTGTTGGAACATTTACATTTTGGCCAGGCGAGATTTTGGGTATGGTGATATTTTGGGGCGCGAGGTTTTGGCCCGGCGACATTTTGGTCCGTTAGGTTTTGGCCGGCGAGATTTTGGCCAGGCGAGGTTTTGGCGCCGCGAGATTTTGGCCCGCGACGTTTTGGGCGGCGAAGTTTTGGAAAGGCGGGGTTTTGGCTGTCGAGATTTTGGGCGGCGAGGTTTTGGCCAGGCGAGGTTTCGGCCTGGCGAGATTTTGGGCCGCGAGGTTTTGGGAGGCGAGGTTTTGGCCAGGCGAGGTTTTGGTCCGCGAGATTGTCGCCGCGAGGTTCTGGCCGCGAGGTTTTGTACCCAAACCCCTCCAGGCAACTGCTCACCTGAGATGAACCGAAACGAGCCGCTAGCTTATTCCAACGGAGCCGGCTCGCGAAAATGCCTCACCTGAGCAGAGCCGAATAGAGCCAATGTCACATCTGAGTCGAGCCGAACCGAGCCGGTGGCTCATCCCAACCGAACCGGCACGAGCCGAACCGAGCCGGTGGATAACTTAAGCTGAGCCGAAGCGAGGCGGCTCGAGCTTTTGGATAATTTGAGCCCAGCCGAGCCGGAGCTCGAGCCGAGTGGGCTGACATCATTATTAGATTTACGATCGTGATGTTTACCAGTCCCTCTGTAGTAGGAAGGGAAGATTTTTAATTGTCCTCGATGTTTCTAAATTCACGTCCCTGTAGGTTCTAGGAGTCCTGAAAGGTGATTGAAATAGAGAATAAGTCAGGAAATTAAAAATGTATAGCGGTCACCTCTGGTGCATATATTCCTGGTTCGATCGCAGCTCGCGCTAAGTGAACTTTGTGGTAGACACGCCTTTGTGTAAGGGTTTTCTCGGGGTTCGCTGGGTCACTTGATAACTTAACGCGTTGAATTGTATATGCTGCGAGTTCAAACTTTAAGACGCTTTTTATCTGCTATCACTGACTATTGCGCTCTCCTAGTTTGTAATATTAACACTGTGAATGTGCACTACTACCTCGCGAAAGATGGCGTCGAAATTCGATCACCAAAATCTGCTTTCCCATTATTAGTTTTGATCAATTCACTTGAATTGAAATACACATTCTACGGGGAGGAAGGAGTTTTAAATGAGTTTCTAAATATTTCTCAAATAATCCTCTTCCCGATCGTTAGAAAGTGCATACATGAGAACACTGAAATAAAGTATATGTACGAGCGTTTTTTTTTTGTTATAAAATTACATAGCCAACGCATTTTATATGATCCCAAACAATTATCGTCGAATATACCGGTGAAAGAAGCACTCTTATTAACAAAATTTAAAGGACGTCAATGATTTAACTATGTACAAGCCAGGTTTTCTGCATCGCCTCCGAGCCAAATCGGAAGAGCTCACTACTAGTACTCATAAAGTTGGTTGTTCGCCCCCATCCAAGGCTTGTGTTTGTTTCTCCTTTAGTGTTTATAGATTCACCTTAATATATCAAAATCACACATACAGGAGATTTAACATATTTTCACGAAATAATCTGGTTTTTGATTGGCCTTTCGTGCAGTCTCTGACGCTGGTGGGCCGCTAGCGGTATAATTTTCAAAACGAAAGTGAGGCCGCCAATTTTTGGGAAAATTTCACTAGTTGTCCATCGATGGTCAACAACGCTTACGGGATGGGGATATTTATAAATAATGATTACAACATAATAAAATGAGAGACAGAATCTCTTAATTGTTCACTGAATCCATATGAGAAATACATTACTCGCTATCCCTTACTGTTTTTGTTCTATGGCGCTAAACATTGAAATCGGAAATTGTTAATTCGGATCGCGTCCAGCTTGAAAAGATGATTAAGGAAAAAAGAAGGTACTGTTGGGAAGTTAAATCGATTAGATAATACTATAACTCGATATGTCTTACTCTCTTGCTCTACAGAAATCGGTATTGAAACCGGAAGTAGTAGTAAATTTAAACCATTCCCAGTTTTGGTGGATTGTTCGTCATTGTCATGATACGTTGCTTTGAAACGCTGAATCGTTTGCAGAAAACCGCTTGTTGTTATCTAATAACCATTTTGTTCTATGGAGATAAACGTTGAAACCGGAAATGAATAACCTGAACAACTTTCGATTTAAACAGAGAGTAAACAGAGGAGATGAAACGTATCCATGGGACGGTGAATCGATTACAAGATCCGTCATCTCTTTATCTTTTACCGTTTTTCCTATGATATCTGTCAATAGATGGACGGACGAATGGACATAGCTGTTCTATGAGTCTTTAGATACTTATGCACAGCACAGTTTAGAAGTCTCATACCGAAAGTGAACCTGATGCCAATTTTCACTATAAAATACTAGCTTCTGCCAGCAATGAAAACTGGATAATAAAAGTTCGTCAGTAGTGAATGACGTGTGAAAACTTTGTCGTTTCTAAATATATTCACCTATATTTGATTTGTGTGATAGACTTCATGTAGAAAGGAAAATATTGCTTTATTCGTATTAAGACTGCTGTGTTAACCACAACACAGAACACGTAGGCACGAGCTAAAGCTATTGGTTAGATGATTTCATGCAGGTAACTGTCTAACGGAAAGACAGCTTGCCACAGCAGTAGTGAAGATTAACACAAATAAGTATAGAGTTTGAGAACAACAAAAAAAAAAAAAAAAAAAACACCACATTCGAATTCGGATCAGCTTTGACAAGCCAATTGTATACATATGGCAGTACATAGCAGATCGCAACAACTGATGATGGACACAATAAAATCACTGGACAAGATAGAAACGGAATTAATTAGTGTAATGTTTCACGTTTATGCTCTTCAGGTTGAAAATGATAGAAAATTAATAAGAATAAATGTAAACGTAATTATTTTTGTGTTCAAGCGGGAATAAAACCCGGAACCGCATACAGCAAAGACGCACGTGCAACTTCTTAGACCAACGGGAAGGGTTGGAAGCTAATACTTTATCTGAGAATACAAAATTCTATTCACAAATATTTACAGTACTTTACTTACAGTCATTAACCTCTAACAACGAAAAGAAAAAGCAATCTAAGTTTTATTTCCCGTAGTTATCCCAACTAGGATAATGGAGGCGGTAGTTATAAGAAATAAATGAAGTTGTGGAATAAAGAAAGTGTGGTAAAACAGGAGAACCCCGAGAACACCTCCCACACACGCTGTGTCCACCACAAAGTTCACTTAGCGCGAGATAGGATCGAACCAGGGACTCCATGCGCCAGAGGTGACCGCTATACATTTGTTATAACTTCTTGACTTATTCCCTATTTCAATCACATTTCATGACTCCTAGAAATACAAGGATATGAATTGAGAAACATCGAGGACAATTAAAACACTCCCCTTCCTACTAGAGAGGAACTCGAAAACCTCACAATCATCAGTCTAATAATGATGTCAACCCCTCGGCTCGAGTTCCGGGTCGGCTTCAGCTGGCTAGGTTCGGCTCAGCTTAAGTGAGCTAAAGGCTCAAGCCGGCTCTGTTGCGATGAGCGACCGCCTCGGCTCGGCAGAGGTGAGGTGTCGGCTCAAGGCGGTTCCGCTATGGTGAGCCATTTGGTTCGGCTCGCTTTGCTACAACTGAGCCGAGAACTCGAGCCGGCTCGCTAATGTGACATGTGAGCTCGGCTCAGTTCGCGGTTCGGCTCGGTGGTGACTGAGCCTTAAGCTGTTGGCAACACTACAATCTAACACCTCAGACTGTTCAGCTACACCAGCCGGGTTACACTGGGCCACCGCGGCTCCTAGCTTTGTAACAGCTTGTAGTAATATTCATGTTTTCACCCTCGCAGTCATCTATCGAGTTACGGTGATTAAATTATTCATAACATGTATTGTATTTCTTTATTTACTAAAAGATTTACGATGCAGCCAAAATATCATTATTTTTGTGAAATGTTTATTATTTTCATGAAGCAGAGTGGATATTCTACTTGAGTTTAGTGCTATCGCTACTACACATTTAATTGACAACTAAGAGTTTATGATCACTATTTCTGTTCGTTTTCTACAAATTACTTCCAGAGATTATTCGAAGTAAATGTTTTATTTTAGTAATGTTTCATTAAAGTTTAGTCATATGTTAATTACTGTTTCAAACATTTATAAGTTTCCCCTTCCGGCAAGGATAATGATGAGAAATGAGTTTCCTCTTTTTTTAAAATTCTTATACTTATAATACTATATTTAAAGGACGTAATTCTGGACTATTTGAAAATATTCAAACAAACTAGAATGAAGACGATAATATTAAGCAACATTATTAGAACAAAACATTGCTGTTTAAAAAATTGACAGAATCAAGCTTTTTTTTAAACAAAAATGGCAGCGAAGGGTATGGGATTCGAACTGATGATCGTGGGGAAAAACAAATTATTCGGCGAACTTGCGATAACCGTGTGCTCTACGAAGGTATGTTAAGGTTCATTCTCTTCTCAACGCATATTATAAATTCACTATTACAAACTGCCGGGTCACTACGCATATATTGTGGCTTATTTCCTTTTCTTTGTTTGTTTATGTATAAGATGCTTAACATCTATTATCATTAGAGCTGTGTATATGTATAGTAACTAGCATTGTGAAAGATTTAGGTTGTATTTCTAATAAAGCATAAAATTCTCTGTCTCTCTGAAAATTTTGCCGTTTGTTTGCCACGCTTACGAAAATGGAACTTAGAATTTGGCTATGAATTTCGGAGATTTCTTTTGTTAATTATAACTTCTTTATTTCTTTTTTTTTTTTTTACAAAACAATATTTTTGGAAATAAGGATTTGGATTTTTGGAATATTTTTGGTTTCCTTTCTCTGCATATTTCTAACAAGACATTTAACATTTTCTATCATAAAAAAGATAGTAATTTCTATTTATATAACTTCGAAAGACATGAGGCAGAAATTCTGGACAGAAGTGTGGTTTCTTCTTTTGTGATTTCTCCATTCCTAGATACAGACAACTTTCCTCCATTTTATTGTCTTTTTTAAACAAATTACGTAATGACCCATAATATTGGTTCGGTCTCACTTGTTACCTCTAAATTTCCTGCGTTTCGATTCATTTTTTTTTTTTTTTGTTTTTGCCTTTTCTACTTTTGCTCAAGAATTAAAATTCGTTTCACGCGTGAATCAATTCGTGGACTACAAGTTCTTCAGACCATATTGCTGTAGAATACTCTACGAGGGAGAAAGGCCAGAGAAGAGAAACCGATTTCTTTGTTCAAGAGTCATACGCACATACTCTGACTTTGTTACCTCTATCTGTGTGCGAAGTTACACAAGTAACTAGGTCTTCAAATTTTACACTTTATTTCGCCAACAAGTTATTATTAAATTTAACGCTGCATGCAACGTCGATAAAGCATTAAAGGAATAACACAAATTACAAATAGTGATAATACGTACAACTCTACTCACAAAACTATTCTATTCAAGGTGTCACCTCACCTTCCTATCTAGAAAAAGACCCGGACTTGATTCCCGGCAGGAGCTCATGTTTTTCAGATCCTACGTTAATCAGTAGGTCCCGTCTCACATAGCCTTGCTGCTGACAGGGACGTTAAACTCAAAATCAACTCAACCTATTTAGAAGAAGTTCATTACCAAATATTCAAACCAACGCGAAACCAAATTCATTACTGCTACCACCTAACAAATATTTATACTCCATTTCTTGTTCTCATAAAATAATAATTCTATCTGTCAATCCATAAATGTAATAAGGTATAATTACGTTCATGTATCAATCTAAAAAGGATCTGTCATAAAATATATCTCTTCTGTTCCTGTCAATAGCTTCTATTGTGTTCTTTTTCTTTCGTTCTTTTGTCATTCTAATAATAATAGTAACAATAATACTAATACTACTACTACTACTAATAATAATAATAATACATTGTCACTGTTTTCCTCAGACACCTGCGACTTTAAGTTCTACAGTGTAGAGCTCTGCCGACAACAATACATTGGGAATTGTTTATAAAAAGACCGAACATTATTCACTTAGTTATTATCTACGGTTTGAACTACAAGGAATGATCACATTTCTTCGCGATAATTTGAATACAAAAGTGAAATATTGTGTTTCTACACAATTTTCTCTTCTGGGATGACTGGATAATTAAAAACAACTTGTATTGTTGTAAAGAAAATAAAAAGTACGTCTTCAAGGGGAACCGATGTGAGGACCCCATGAACTCGAACTCACAGTGTTACCGATTACACCATCAGACCTGCTTTCGTGGGAAGCGCTACATTGAGTGATTTATCGAAAGAGTCCAAGCACTTTAAATCACCTTGTAATTTTTCCCTTGTTTCGTTTTTATTGCGTTCACTCTGTGTTTTTCGTACAATGAACGTAAAAGCAAATATATTTCTTGCCAGGATAATCAGGAATACTTTTTAACCGATCAGCAAATAGAAAGCTACTGGCGAAATGATATGGGGTAATTTGTATTATTTTATTTTCATAGCAGCAAGAGCAAGACACTATCCAGCAGAAAACATGCATTTATTTGTTTGACAGACAATACGTGCCGTAACTGGGCCGATATTTCTGGTCCCAAATCTTATAACTGGACTGCAAACCGAAGAGAGTTGTAGGGAGTAAGGTAGAAAAGAGGGTATTTGTTTAAATGAGGAGAGGATGGTTAATAGAACGATTACTACAAAAGATGTTCAAAATTTTGACCAATCATTTCAATGAAAGGTTACAGCTGCAGCGAAGAGACTGGCGGATGAGTTGAAGTACTGCTGGCGTTTCGCGAATGCTTCAGGTTACAGCAGCAGTTCAGTCAACCAAATCCTCCTCCGATTGCACCGGTGTCACATAGACTAGTTCTTTCATATGACCCCAGAAAAATAAAGGTGGACGGAGTGGTGAGGGGGACAAGATACTGGTCCTTCTCTGCCAACCATTTATTCGGAAAGAATGGTTGAGACCATTTCGGACCTCTGCAGCATAATGTGCTGCAGTACCGTCGTGCATAGACCATATGTTTCGACGAATCGCCAGTGGCACTATCTCTAATAGTTCAGGCAAAACCTCTTCCAAAAATATGCGATACTCTCACCCGGTCAGGCAGTATGTTCAGTCCGATGAGATAATATGAACGATTTCTGCCGACACATTTACAGAACACGGTTCCTGAAGAGCACGAGTTGACATTCCATATGAATTTGCCTCAGACCACAAAAGTTGGTTGAGAGTTTTCAACACTCCATCACAGAAAAACGTAAAGAACGAGAGACATGAAGAGGAGTATATTAGCTTACTGTTCGAGTAGCCACTGGACTATTTCCCGCTAACGTGGATAATCAACGGCGTGTAATCCATGTACAATTGGGACGAGGAGATGGTACAGTCCGCGGCATAAAATTTGTTACAAAAATTCTAAGTCCAAATGAATAACAAACTCTTGCCCAGTTTTCTTATGCATTCCCGCAAAACATGTATCAATCGATTAGTTGCTTCTAGTATTTATTCCAACTCCTCCCCGTCCTCCACCACTCTCTGTCTAAAGCAGTGTGTGTGACGTAGTACACTCTTTCCATTCAGCTGAAAAAGAAACAGGAATCAAGTTTACAACGTTATAGCTTTAAAACAGTCTTTTCCATTCGTTTGTTCTGAAATATTTTTAAGAGCCTAAATTAAAGGAAAGTCACACAACCTTCCCAGAGCTTCATAAATATCTTTAGTTTCATTCTTTTCTTTCTTTAAAGAGTGCAAGTTAGTAAGATGCTCCGTAAGAAATCTATGGAAATTGCCAAGAGCTCTAAAATATCTACGGACAGAAACGAGTTTTATTCAATGATTCATTGAATTTCTTTTCAGTAAGTGCAAGCAAATGTTTCAGGGGCGTCATTTGGGCAGGACAGGAGGGTGTAATTCCCCCTCTCTTGAGCTTCATAAATACGTATTTTTTGATCAAATGTATAGTAATACACTAATAAAAAGTGAAAATCTTATGTCGCCGGAGAATCTCTTCCTAACCCGCCCCCCCCCGAATAAAGTCTAAAAGACACTGGTTTTAACAACAAACCTATAGAGTTACGATAGCACATTGCTAAAGAGCTTACATTTGGTTTCAAGAGTCGAAGGTTTGATATGACTTCCTGGGTGACATTGAGAGAGAGAGAGAGAGAGAGAGAGAGAGAGGGAGGGATTCAAGTATGGAGACAGAGAGGGATGATTTGTATACACAGATTTAGAATTTGGGGAAAAATGTTCGGACAGCATTCGTATTATGACGAAAATTCTGATTTTGTGAAAGATAAGAAGGGAAGTTTTCGAACTGCGAGGATCACATTAGGCAGTTGTCGAATTAATGTGGAGAACTCTTTTTAGAGCATGAGTTGATTACGAAAGGAGAGAAAGATCTTCAGAACTGAGGAATTAAGATTTAAAAAAATCTGGTTTCGGAGACGGGTTTCGAACCACGAACTTTGTGGTCATCGAACCATGACTTTATCCAATCTGCTACGGAGGATTCTATTCAGGGCCGTGCTGGGATACTAATGAGGGCGGTGGACAAGTCTACTAAAAGGGCGCCCATACAAACGGGAATATATATATATATATATATATATATATATATATATATATATATATATATATATATATATATATATTCATCCTCACGGCATTGTCAAGGCTCTATATTTGTATTTTACATTTATTATTGCAACCGGGTGTTACTGACTTCCGTATACGGTAGCCCGATCATCACCCTTGTTCTTCGCGCGCACAGTCATTCGAAGAACTGAAAACGTACTCTGTACACAAACAGTTTATGGTTGTGAACTCGGAAAGCCTGGTACTTCTGCTTGTCAATGTCAAAAAGTGGGAGAAAAAAGGATGTGTAGAATGTAAAGAGGGTGCAACAGTGACTGATGCTTGTAAGGGAACATATTCATTTGTAGTTCGTGCACATTCCGCCTATAGCGCTACTGTGGCACGACGTATATTGTAACTGTATAACTCTTGTACACCGCTAGTAGGTCTATTCGCGTTAGTGACGACCGAAACTATGTTGTCAGCTCTGACTGCGATAAGGCACTGCCGTGCTGCTTTTCCTTCTTTTTTTTTTTTTTTTTCCCTTTTCCATTTGTGAGACGCCAAACATGTTGTTTTTGCTTGTTGCACGCGCTGAACGGGTTTCGGCGAGCGAAGTATTTAAGAAGTTGACTACATATTCTTGTTTGCGATAGTTTTAAATTGGTTAACTGTTGAAAAATATACGAAAATAAAGCTGTACTTGTTAAGGTATATTAGTCGAGGACGTAGCTACTGACAGTGTTGATTACAGATTTTCTCGAGGAAGAATTTAATTACAGTAGAGGTGAAAAGGAGACGTCTATTTAGACAGCCCCCCCCCTTATCAGACTCAATCGGAAATGGTCTCAATCGTTTGCACACAAATGTGAAGGCGAAATTTTCGTTTGTACACAATTAGGGGCGCCGTCAGAACGAAAACAAAGTGGGGGCTGTCTAAATGGTAGCCCCCCACCAACAAGTCCTATTCAAGCACAAATTGTCGCAATCATTTGTACATCGTTTCTACAGAAATGTGAAGGCGAAATTTTCGTTTGTACACAATCAGGGGCGCCGTCAGAACGAAACCAAAGTGGGGGCTGTCCAAATGGTAGCCCCTCCCACCATGTCCAGTTGAATCACAAATTGTCGCAATCGTGTGTACTTAGTTTGTACAGAAATGTGCAGGCGAAATTTTCGTTTGTACACAATTAGGGGCGCCGCCAGAACAGAAAAAATGGGGGCTGTCTAAGTGGTAGCCCCCGACCATGTCCTATTCAATCACAAATTGTCGCAATAGTTTGTACTTCGTTTGTACAGAAATGTGCAGGCGAAATGTATGTTCGCACGCAATTAGGGGCGCCGCCAGAACGAAAAAAAATGGGGGCTGTCTAAGTGGTAGCCCCCGACCATGTCCTATTCAATCACAAATTGTCGCAATAGTTTGTACTTCGTTTGTACAGAAATGTGCACGCGAAATTTTCGTTTGTACATAATTAAGGGCGCAGCCAGAACAGAAAAAAATGGGGGCTGTCTAAGTGGTAGCCCCCCACCATGTCCAATTCAATCACAAGTTGTCGCATTCGTTTGTGCATCGTTTGTACAGAAATGTGCAGGCGAAATGTTTGTTTGAACAAACTTAGGGGCGCCGCCAGAACGAAAACAAAGTGGGGAGCTGTCTGAGTGGTAGCTCCCCACACGATGTCCAATTGAATCACAAAGTATCGCAATCGTTTGTACATTGTTTGTACAGAAATGTGCAGGCCACATTTTCGTTTGTACACTATTAGAGGCGCCGCCAGGGCGAAAACAAAGTGGGGGGCTTTCTAAGTGATAGCCCAATCACCATGTTCAATTCAATCACAAATTGTCGCAATCGTTTGTACATCGTTTGTACAGAAATATGCAGGCAAAATTTTCGTTTGTATACAATTAGGGGCGAGCTCAGAACGAAAACAAAGGGGGGGCTGTTTAAGTGATAGCCCCCCACCATGTCCAATTCAGTCACAAATTGTCGCAATCGTTTCTACATCGTTTGTACAGAAATGTGCATGCAAAATTTTCGTTTGTACATAATTAGGGGCGCCGCCAGGGCGAAAACAAAGTGGGGGGCTTTCTAAGTGATAGCCCAATCACCATGTTCAATTCAATTACAAATTGTCGCAATCGTTTGTACATCGTTTGTACAGAAATATGCAGGCAAAATTTTCGTTTGTACACAATTAGGGGCGACCTCAGAACGAAAAGAAAGGGGGGGTTCTGTCTAAATGGTAGCCCTCCCACCATGTGCAATTGAATCACAAATTGTCGCAATCGTTTGAATATAGTTATAAAGAAATGTGCAGGCGAGATTTTCGTTTGTACACAATTAGGGGCGCCGCCAGAACGAAAACAAAGTGGGGGGCTGTCTAAATGTTAGCCCTCCCACCGTGTTCAATTCAACCACAAACTGTCGCACTTGTTTGTACGCCTTGTACATAAATGTGCAGCTGAAATTTTCGTTTGCACATAAATGTGGCCCCGCCAAAACGATAACAAACTATGGGCTCTCTAATTGATAGGCCTCCCACCATGTCGAATTCAACCACAAACTGTCGCACTTGTTTGTTACGGTTTTGTACAGAAATTTGCAGGCGAAATTTTCGTTTGTACACAATTGCGGGCGCGCCAAAACGATAACAAAGTATAGGCTACCTAATTGGTAGCACCCCCTACGTCCCATTCAAAAGAAAATCATCTCAATTGTTTGCACATCGTTTGAGCAGTAATGCGCAGGCGAAATTTTTTTCTAAGCTATCAGATGCGTGGACAGAACGAAAAAAAAGGGGAGTTGTCTAAGTGCTAGCCCCACCAGTTGTGTTCGATTGAACCACAAATTGTAGCGATCGTTTATACATCGTTTGTGCAGAAATGTGCAGGTAAAATTTTCGTTTGTATTAAATAATATACGGATGTGAGTATTTTTAATATCTGCGATCAACATTAACCGGTTTGGATAACGGTTGATGAGTTTGAAAATGGTTCCTATTGCACTAGTTGAAAAAAAATTCTTTTTCTCTGGCACACGGAAGAAAATGCCTGATTCTAATAGAACTTTTCACGTAGAATTCGAATCTGCAATCAGGTTTTCTCCATCACCCTCAGTTTTCCCGTGACAGAGGTGTTTTCGGAAAATTTCCCCTCAAATTTCTGTTCTTTTTCTTTTTTTCTTTTTTTAAAACCATTTTCATACTTGTAGCTTGGGTACCTTAGGTATATAAACGCACAAATTATATTGTATGTTAGCCTGATTTATACTTAGTAAGCCCTCTAAGTTTCATAAGAATAGCATTATTCTATCTAGAGAAATAAACATATTTATATAAAAAATATGCTATGTGTACTGTTCATTTTACAATATTCATTAGTGCAGATAAAATCACATATAACTTCCACGAAAATTACAATATAAGCACGGTTTATATCTTATTGGATTTGAAATAAAACATATTTTCAATGATGTATACACCGTGTCACCATTTTATATCTACTTAATAAATAATACAAAAGAAGTGAGTGGTATCTTCTTAATAAATGGACACTTACTTACCTCAACTAATATGTTTTAGTTGTCGACTTTCTTCTGTGTTTGGTTTCTGGAACATCTCTTAAGTGTCCAACAGTAATCAGCTAGCATTTTTGAACTACACTGTCACTGGTACCTCTTCTCCATGGAGGAAATGTCCTGATGAAAATGTTCCCCATACTCATCACTAACAGCACCAAGCTTTTCAGGAAAGAAATGCAGGTGGGAGTCTAGAAAGTGAACTTTAAGGGACATGTTGCAACCCATTTCATTGAATGATTGCCGGAAATCACTCACAATTTCACGGTAATTTGGGGCTTTCTTGTTTCCTAAAAAAATCTCTGTTAAACATTTAAATGGACACAAGCTGCTTTCTCAACCAGAGTTAAGAGATCCTCAAATTTTTGGTCACGAATCAAACATCTTATTTGGGGGTCTACAAAAATCCCTAGCGTCACTAACCCGAGGAATTTTTTCCTTGAGGTAACAAGATCCTGCATTACTTTTGTCCATTGTCCTAACAAAGTTTTTGAAGAGCCCAAACTTTATGTGAAGAAGAGGTAGAATTATCTAATCAGGGCTCACCAGTGAGGAATAAACAGCATTCTTCTGTCCAGGAGTTAATACATGCGTTGGCCATTCCTTCTTGATGTAATGTTCCGCTTTGTTCCTGCTGTCCCATTCGCAGAGGAAACAACAATATTTCGTATAACCAAGCTGCAAACCCATTAACAAAGAAATGACTTGTAAATCACAGCAAACGGTCCACTTGTATTTCTCATACTGAATTTTTTCTAACACTATTTCGATGTTTTCATAGGTTTCCTTCATATTAGTTGCATAAGCCAAAGCCACTGAAGGAAATTTGTTGCTATTGTGCAAAAGGACAGCCTTAAAACTAGTTTTGGATGAGTCAATAAGCAATCTCCACTCTGTACTTATATGTGCATGTCCAAGTCTATCCATCACAGCACAGACATTATTACAATACACTAAATTATTTTCTTGAGAATAGTAGTTTTGAAACTCTGTATGAAGGTTTCGAAAAATACACACTTTAGTGTCACGATGGAGCAGATTCCAGCCTTAAGTTTAGAATCAAGAAGTTCTGTCTGTGTATTGGAGAGTTTTAAATCCCGTATGAGGTCATTTAGTTCACCTGGAGTTATCAGATGGGAATCCAATGTAGATGTGCTTCCTACATAAGTAGGATCATCATCTTCATTTGGAACTTCAATAGTTGCCTCAAGTACGTAATCCTCATTTTCCGTAAGATGAGGAGGAGGTACCGGTACAAATAATTCTGCACTGTGTGGAACTGGCCTAATTGCTGATGCAAATTAGGGTACTGTACTGTGTGGTTAGATTTACTGCTTATTTCTTTTATCTGTGTCATACAAAAGTAGCAGTCTGAAGAATGATCTTTTGGTTCCCTCCAGATCATCGGTACTGCGAAGTTCATGTTTCGTCCACCATTTGCCCACCCAGTCAGACGTTTCACGCAAGTACAACAAATGTAGTGAGGAACCCAGTTCTTATCCTGGTCTCCTACACAGCAACCAAAATATAACTGATAACACTTCCTCACAAGTGGAGTAAAACATCGACGTTGTGATTTAAATATCAGCTCCCCACATACATAACAGAAATTGTCCGGTTTATTTACACACTTCCTCGACATCTTGTATCCTGTAAGGTATCACACACATACATACATACATACATACACACACACACACACACACACACACACACAGGAATCTACACTCCATCAAATTCCCACAAAATCCCTCTAGACATTCCCTCATACAAAAATGGTGACATGGTGTACACATCATTGAAAACGTTTTATTGGAAGTCCAATGAGGTATAAACCGTGGTATATTGTAATTTTCGTGGAAATTATATGTGTTGAAGACCGACCCGACCCCACCCGTGACCCAAATTGACTGACCCGACCCGACAACCCGACCCGAGCTGACCCGATTGGCCCGACCCAAAGTGACCCGAGTGAACCAACCCGAGGTGACTTAACCCGACAACCGACCCGAGTGACTTGAACTTACAATCTAACCAGTTTGAGAGAGCTAGAACTTTACAAAACTGCCACCAGAAAAAAAATGCTGACCAATTCTTATGCATAAACCATTGTTTCGGCTTTTTTTACTTGTAGTATAATTATCCTCCTCCTCCTCCTCAGTGTTCTCCCATTAATAAACAGGCCAGTTTCCGTGAATTAGGTAAGAAGCTTCCATTTTTGCGATTTCCCGCTAATATCTGCCTCGCAACCCAACATAAAGTACCACCCTCCTTAGTACAATCTATCAATTCCAACCTTCTTACACACTCTCGCTCTCCTGATATCACCCCCTTTACTACATCCCTCAGAATGCAATCCCTTAGCAAGATCAAAACTTGTGATCCGTCGATTTTTCGCTTCCTTATATCGTCTAATATTGCTCTCGTCTCTTGCATTTTTTCAGCATTTCCTTATTCGTTTTCCTCTCTACCCTGCTAACCTTCTTTATTTTACTCCACATCCAAATTTCCAAGGTTAAAATTTAGGCAATCAAGTTCAAAAGTCAAAATAAAATTTGACTGATTTCTGAAGACAAGTTCTGAAGGCTAAAAGAATAAAAGTTCTGAAGACAACATTATTTTCTAGTAAGGAATGTATATAGAACTTCTTTTAATATTTTTTGCTGTGTAACAAACAACAATTTCATCACGTTAACATTCCGATTTTTCTATTTAAAAACAGCGTTGCTGTCTGATAGAATCATAAGGAACTAATTGCACTGAAATATCATTCTGTAGGGAATTACCTTTTATTTTTTCTTGATTAATTTATCTAGAAGATATTTGCAACGTTATATAAAATTAGCAAGTATTTTATTGCGGAGAAAGTCAAATCACTACTCCAGCAATAATAATAATAATAATCTGAAGGTGACCAAGAAAGTTCTGTCTCTTTGTGGAGGTCTGTGTTCAATTGGCCCTCACACCGTGAGTTGAATGCGAATGGATATAAGGTGAAGGTCAGTTGTTGGACGAGACAAGACGAGACAGAGTTTTCATGAAAGGGTACGAGATGAGACAGAGCTCTTTCAATAGAAACATATGCACTTTTCCAGACGAGACTACCTTCACGACACATTTTCGAAACGAGAATGCCCCAAACCAGGTCTCGTGAGCAACACTAGTGAGTATATCCAACATACTACTTGGTTGTGGCTGTTCAGATGCACCGTGAACGTGCGTAAGGACTGAGTGAACATGGGGCCTTCACAGAGCGTCATAAGGGCTTGTTTGCTGTACGAGTTCAAATTGCTGCTCCGCGGAGCGGAAGATATGACAGGCCTTTGGTGAGGGTGTCGTGACTACGCGGAGAGTGCAGTGGTATGACGGTTTAAGGACGGTGACGAAACACTCGAAGACGCACCACGTGCCGGAAGACAAACAGATGTTCAAAATAAAGATCTTCGGGCAGCAATTGAGGCGAAGACAGACATGTGAGGAACTGGTACTACCTTTCAGTGTAAGTGGACAAACCATTCTGCACCACCACCATCAACTTGGGAAGCACTGCAAGTTGGGTTGATAGGTCCTACATGATTTGACTTGGAGCCAGAAAGCAACGCGAGCAGACACCTGGGTTTCTTTGGTTTCTCGTCTGAGGAAGGAGCAATTTCTGAACAGGGTGTTGACATGTGATGGGAAGTGGGTCCTGTACGAAGCTCCACGGCGCCGTCATTGTTGGTTAGCATCCCATGAACCGGTTCAAAAACAGCCCAAGCCAGCACCACGCCAGAATAAGGTTCTCCTGTGCATTTTGTGGACTGCTCGAGGTATCGTCCATCGGGAACTGCTACCAGCTGGTCAGATCATCAATGCAACTGTCACTGTGTACTGTCTGGATCCAGCAGTTCTGAATCGCAAAGGGGTCCTCTTGTTACAAGGCAACGCTAAGCCCCACGTGGCTAAAATGACCCAGTACATCATTCTACGCCTTGGATGGAAAACACTATTGGATCCGCCATACTCCACGGACATTGTACCGTCCGATTACCACCTGTTCCATTCCTTGGACAATCACCTTAGAGAACGCCAATTCAAACAGCTAGTAGAGGTTCAATATGCACTTGATATCTTCTTCACTTCACGTCCCACCAAGTTCGACTGCGATGGAATCCATGGCCTTCCAGAACGTTTTCAGAAGGTCGTCGAGGCTGATGGAGACGATTTTTGATATTCCAGGTACGTCTTAGGTTACATACCAATGTTCGAAGGTGTTGGTGAAAAGGCGGCGGAACTTTTTTGGGCACTCTTAAAGTTATAATAATAATAATAATAATAATAATAATAATAATAATAATAATAATAATAATAATAATAATAATAATAATAATAATAATAATGTGTCCTGCCCAAAGTCAGATGTTTGATCCGAAGGTCCATGGGTATTGATTCCAGCTCGTACCAAGTAAGTTTTCTGGTGGACAAACCCCATGTGCATGGGCTTTCTCGCTGTTCTCCCATTTCCTCCCACTTTCTTCATTCAACCACTTCAATTATTTCTCATCATCACTGTCTCTCTTAGCGTTGGTGCATAACGTGGGACGTTAACTAGATATTTCCTTTCAATTTCACTTAATGTGACATTTAACTTGACATAGAAACGCAGAAAGGAAAGAAGTCAGTAGTAATATTAATTACAATTACAATACCAATTAGTTAATATAGGGTAAAATTAAAATTTTATTACTATTTCACCTTCAATTAGTCACATTTATCATTCATTCACCAACTTCGAATTGAATTCCACAACAAAGCTCTTTATAGTATTCCGTATAGAAAATAAGTGAAGAATGTGACGACCCGACCCGAGTGACCCGACACGAGCTAACCCGACTGACCCGACCCGACAACCCGACCCGTAACCCGACCCGTTTGAGAGCACTATCAGAGGGGTACTATTTACAGTACAATTTATTTTGTATGGTTTAGCATACTTTAAGGCTACCATACTTTTTGAAAACAGAAAAAACGGGACATCTTACAAATTAGTAATAAATATTGCATTTTGTATTAATTTTATCTTTCGAATTTTACTACAGTATCGCACTAGTTATACAACTTAAAATAATGTATTAATATAGTCCATACTCAGTGGGGTATTTAGGGGGAGGGCTTCCGGGCTCAAGCCCCCCACCGAAATCTTACTTACTATAGTAAAGTATATGAAATATCTTGCAGAATTTTCATATTTTCAGGCAAAGCACCCCCGGAAGTTAGCAAAGCCCCTCCCGAAACAAAATCGTAAATACGCCACTGTCCATACTTAATCAACAGTGCTAAAAATTATTATAGAAGCTAGAAGCTGTTATACAATATAAACGCAATCAGTGAACATACAATATTTAGGCAAAAATTATATTTTCAATATTATTACGCATACCACCTTTACATGCTCTACATGTCTATAAAGAAAAATATCCAGATTTATGAAGTTGTTTCAAAATTTCAATAGGCTAATTTATTGTTGTTAACCTAAAATGAAAACTAAAAGAAAGCAATTTGCATAATTGTTTTTCTGAAGCAGAAAAAAAAATGTGTTTTCGGGGCTGGTCTGCAACGTCACAAGAATT
This sequence comes from Thermobia domestica, assembly GCF_964235325.1. NCBI lineage: Eukaryota > Metazoa > Arthropoda > Insecta > Zygentoma > Lepismatidae > Thermobia > Thermobia domestica. Next base: position 213,923,361 of record NC_137459.1, on the reverse strand, counting down.
TGTTGCCACCTCGGGGTATACATTCTTACTTTTAGTGATAAGAGTGCTACTTAGGAGGATTTAAACATTGCATGTTATATCCGGGGAAGCAGCGATTGCAATAATAATAAAGATTAGAATGAAATTGTTCCTATAGTATTGTCGGAATTGAAAGCAAAAGGAATAAGTCGATTTTATTATCTTTTCAGAAATTTTGATATGTAATTAATAATAATAATAAAGAAAAAAACAGGACAAGAAGGAAAATTTCTGCACACCGGGACAAATTTTAAGAAACCGGGGCGTATGGTAGCCTTACATACTTATTTGCATGCGGAGTGTCAGTACGGAGCCACTACGTAGCAGAGTTGAAACAAAACCTCGTAAATAGGTTGACAACTCAGGAAAACAAAATTACCGGCACACCCTCAAAATTCTCTGTACAAATGAGAAACTGAAGACTGTATTGATCGTTATTGTATTTACCAGCAATTGCCACTTGTTTAAAATTATCGAAACAGATGAATAATACTGGATATTAATCTTTATGTAACAATAGTTGATTCATAAAATGAAATTTATTCTATAAACTTCACTTCAAACAAAGGAAATTGCTTTAAAAAGTCATTTTCTACTCTCAATAAATGAATAAAATTCTTTTACAATAAAATATAAGTGTTATCAAATTTGTTATGTTAAATAAATAAAAAAAACTGCCATACGTTAAAAAAATATCGATAATGTATAATACAACGGGAATTTGTATTTGTAAAGGCACTGTTGAAAAATTTCGATGTTCAATGTTATATTCTGGATTGCAGATTCCAAAATACCGGTCAGAAGGGGTCTAATAAGAAGTTTGTACCGGTCACCGGCCTTAATCAAAATTACAGCAAATACCGGCCAGTTAGCAACTCTACTCGTAAATCAGAATGCTGAATGCACCAAAATACTTCACCATGCATTCTATAGTTTCTGCAAAATGAGTTTAATGAAGATGATCATATAAAACAAAATACTGTGTTATAATTTTCCCTTTAACAGTCTACTTTGTGGATTTGTTATATCTTCCACTTATCAATTTCCTGTACGAGATGAGAATAACGGTTTCTGTGCAAGATAGAAAGAAAAAAATACATTTTTCTCATAAGGATTCAGTTCACGTAAGAAATAATGAATAAGTTTAATAATAAGAGCCGAGGAGTGAAAAACTAACTCAGCAATAATGATTGTAAGTATAAATATAAATATAAAAAAACAAAAAAAAACATTTAATTCCATCATCGTTAGGATAAGATCAATATAGTGAATCACACGATAGTGTGAACAAACCAAACCACACAATAGTGTGAACAAAGTCCTGTTAGAAAAATACTCCATAAATGTGACACATTTTTTTAATGCTTCTACCATTTATACAAACCCTCACATTGTTTTCGTTCTGGCGGCGCCCCTAATAGAGTACAAACGAAAATTTCGCCTGCATATTTCTGTGCAAATGATGTACAAGCGATTGATATAATTTGTGATTGAATTGGATATGGTGGGGGCTAACATTTAGACAGCCAAACTTTGTTTTCGTTCTGGCGGCGCCATTAATTGTGTACAAACGAAAATTACGCATTCATATTTCTGTACAAACGATGTACAAACGATGTACAAACGATTACGAAAATTTGTGATTCAATTGGACATGTTGGTGGGAAGCTACCACTTAGAGAGCCCCCAGTTTGTTTTCGTTCTGGCGGCGCCCCTAATTGTGTACAAACGAAAATTTTGCCTTAACATTTCTGTAAAAACGACGTACAAACGATTGCGACAATTTGTGATTGAATTGGACATGGTCGGGGGCTACCACTTAGACAGCCCCACTTAGTTTTCGTTCTGGCGGCGCCCCTAATTGTGTACAAACAAACATTTCGCCTGCTCGTTTCTGTACAAACGAAGTACAAACGATTCCGACAATTTGTGATTCAATTGGACATGGTGGGGAGGTATTACTTAGAAAGCACCCCACTTAGTTTTCGTTCTGGCGGCGCCCCTAATTGTGAACAAACAAACATTTCGCCTGCCCGTTTCTGTACAAACGAAGTACAAACGATTGCGATAATTTGCGATTGAATTGGACATGGTGGGGGGGGGGGCTACCACTTAGACAGCCCCCTTTTTTCTGTTCTGTCGGCGCCCCTAATTGTGTACAAACGAAACTTTTGCCTGCACATTTCTGTACACACGAAGTAGAAACGATTGCGATAATTTGTGATAGAATAGAACATGTTCGTGGGGGCTACCAGTTAGACAGTCCCCCACTTTGTTTTCGTTCTAGCGGCGCCCCTAATTGTGTACGAACATACATTTTGTCTGCACATTTCTGTACAAACGAAGTACAAACGATTGTGACAATTTGTGATTCAATTGGACATGGTGGGGGGGCTACCACTTAGACAGCCCCCATTTTTTTCTGTTCTGGCGGCGCCCTTAATTATGTACAAACGAAAATTTCGCGTGCACATTTCTGTACAAACGAAGTACAAACGATTGCGACAATTTGTGATTGAATAGGACATGGTCGGGGGCTACCACTTAGACAGCCCCCAATTTTTTTTCGTTCTTGCGGCGCCCCTAATTGTGTACAAACGAAACTTTTGCCTGCAAATTTCTGTACACACGAAGTAGAAACGATTGCGATAATTTGTGATAGAATAGAACATGTTGGTGGGGGGCTACCAGTTAGACAGTCCCCCACTTTGTTTTCGTTCTAGCGGCGCCCCTAATTGTGTACGAACATACATTTTGCCTGCACATTTCTGTACAAACGAAGTACAAACGAAAGCGACAACTTGTGATTGAATTGGACATGGTGGGGGGCTACCACTTAGACAGCCCCCAATTTTTTTCGTTCTGGCGGCGCCCCTAATTGCGTGCGAACATACATTTCGCCTGCACATTTCTGTACAAATGAAGTACAAACAATTGCGACAATTTGTGATTCAATTGGACATGTTGGTGGGGGGCTACCAGCTAGACAGCCCCCAATTTGTTTTCGTTCTGGCGTCGCCCCTAATAGTGTACAAACGAAAATTTGGCCTGCACATTTCTGTACAAACAATGTACAACAAACGATTGCGATACTTTGTGATTCAATTGGACATCGTGGGGGGAGCTACCACTCAGACAGCTCCCCACTTTGTTTTCGTTCTGGCGACGCCCCTAAGTTTGTTCAAACAAACATTTCGCCTGCACATTTCTGTACAAACGATGCACAAACGAATGCGACAACTTGTGATTGAATTGGTTTTTGGGGGGGCTACAACTTAGACAGCCCCCATTTTTTCTGTTCTGGCGGCGCCCTTAATTATGTACAAACGAAAATTTCGGGTGCACATTTCTGTACAAACGAAGTACAAACGATTGCGATAATTAGTGATTGAATAGAACATGTTGGTGGGGGGGGTACCAGTTAAAAAGCCCCAATTTGATTTCGTTCTGGCGGCGCCCCTAATAGTGTACAAACTAAAATTTGGCCTGTACATTTCTGTACAAACAATGTACAAACGATTGCGGCAATTTGTGATTTAATTGGACATGGTAGGGGCTACCATTTAGGGGAACTCCCTCGAAAGGAATCACTCTACTGATTTATTGCAAAAAGCAGAATTTAAAAATTCGCATTCGTCCAAACTTATCGTGTGAAGTAACAGCCGTTTGTATGTACGTACTAATATTGATAAGTTCCACTACGCGATCCCAATTTTGTAAAATCGAAGTCGGTGGGCATTATGGGAACAGTCTACAATAACAATATATGCAAATAAATATTAATATACTTCACGTTTTCCAGTGGGTGCAATTAACATAAAACGATGTATTTCTGTAATCTGATGTATGAACTGTGAGATTTCTGAATGTTTGCTATAACGGATATTCGGAGTCATTTGCCAGTAAGGTATAGTACGATCAAGTATTGAGCTTTGAATTCTGACTCGGAGTCACACATACCTGGATAAATCTGTTGCTGTCCCACGTCGTTCTGGTGTTGAACTCTGCTCCTTAAGCTAACACTCCTTGTTGTTGGACGATGAAAGTGGGCATTGAGGAATGGGCCTCTCAATGTAAATCTCCCTCGAAGTTCTGCGTCGTTAGAATATGTTGAAGTACAACGTATTGTTTTCTCCTATCATCTGGTGGATAATTAAATGTAACTTGGTTCTCCAGACTCGAACCCAAGTATCTTCAAAGTCGATGAACAATCTTGGAACTCTCAGAACTAATCATCAAGAACTCAGGAACTGATCCTCTCGAACTCTCTCTAGAACTCTCAGGAACTCCTCCCAAAACCTTCTCGTCCCGTGGTTTTGTTTGGCGGGGTCCAACTACCATCGTCTGCTTTTCCGTCTGCTGTGGCACGTGCGACACCGTTTTCACATGGAGAGACAAATTCCTTCCATGTGTCAAAACTCAAAACTGCAACCCTCGACACGTTCTGACTTCCCGATTCTAAGCAATTCTCCGTACATCCGTAATCTCATGAAATTCATAAAATCCCACAAATTCACGTTTTGTACAATTTCTAGAATCTGGCTAATGTGAGGAAAGACACATTGTCAACATTTCCTTCCTACATTGCCAGACACGTTACGATGACATTCTTATACACAACTGTTTACAATGAATTGCTGACACAACTATTAGCGAGATTGTGCAGCTTGCATTAACTTTACATATTCAACATTAAATTCCCATAACCTTACTTAACGATTTCGAGACATAAACATAACAATAAATCTAAAATATACAAATTATTATTCTCGAAAATCGAGTTCTTCCACATGTCCCCCCTTAAAAACTTGGTTGCTCCGCAAACCAAATTCGACATCGTAAGAGGGCGATTTTCTATAAACACCCTGTACATAATATATACTAACACCATATTAAGGATAAATATCAACTTGAAACGAAATAATATATGTATTCCTATTCAACATAATTATATAAATATTAATTAATCTTCCTTCACCTAACATTTATTTAAAAATATATATTCGAATTGTAATCTTTGTATTACTTTCTAACATTATAAAATACGACATTTCAAAATGTAATGTCGCAAAGTATATCCTCGCGACATCTAGCGAGTTTTTGCTGAACTACTTGCACATCACATTTTGTCAAGAGTGATTGTGCATACATACATTTGCAAGTACTCTTGAGTTATCTCCTCTTAGCGACAACGCTTTTACAGTATCAAATAACCAAAAACTTCCATTACTCTGAATGTCCATACTTGCCAACCAATGAATTTATTGGCCGTATCAGTAATGTTTTAACTTCGTCTCTTTCCACCTCTCTGTGGATGGAACTGTAAAAATCAAAACTTGTAACATAGTTATTTAGAACATATGTAATTAACATATTCACATTTGCACTATAAAACTTGAAAATATTAATGTTTTATTTTCATAAAAAATTTTATTCACTGATATTTAATCTGAACAGAAAGAAAATCCTGCAGCAGGACGTTGGAAATCCTGACACTTCATGCTACCTAGTAACTGCAAGCTCAACAGTTTTTCAATCAAGCTTTGTCAAGGTTAATTCAACTTCCTGCCTTCTATTCACGCGTCACCGTTGACTGGATAACATCAAGTTCCAATATTGCGTCGCAATTATTACACTATTAGTTTTAAAACACTTTATTTTACAAAACCACTATGTCACACGGACAAAAGAATTCACTTTTCATCTGTTTCGGTCACTCAGTTTTCCCGTGTTTGTCGGAATCTTCGTTGAAAACGTCGGTTTTCGTGAATTTACAGTGTCCCATTGATGTATTAGTGTCTTTCTCATCTTCTGTGGTGATGTGGTGTAGTTGTGTGTGTTTCCGTTCAGTTTCAGTGCTCTTACAAAAATCTACTATACTACCATCTGGCAAATTCTTAAAATAGTGATTTCAGTGCTTTGTGGAATAGTTTTTAGTGTAGATTTGCTCTTATTAAAAATAGTGGCATAAATTGGTGATGCATGGGAAACTGCGTAAGTCTCAGATTCATCTCTACCATTTATTTCTACATCTATGTTTGATCTTACACTATTTTTACTATTTCTTACACTATTTTCGTATTTTCTCTCTATCCTATTTAATTTTAACAAAATATAACATGTTATAATTACTATTACTACTAATACACTTCCTAAAACTAACGCTGATATTAATAATAATATTGTATTGATGTCCATTTCCTTCGCTTTCGGATATTATCTGAAATAGACGAGAAATAGATAAAGTCGGGATAGGCCTACTTAAAATTCGTAGAAAAGTACATTTATTATAGTTAATTAAATTATTAAAATATCTATCTTGTGTCTGCCTTCACTTATAGCGTTCTAAAATCGCGTATTTTTCGAAGCAGTCTTATTTTGTTCTCTCTGTGTCGAGCACCCTTGTTACTTTCCTAGTAATCTTTGTGCATGACGATCAAAACTTTAGCTATGTGTGAAGTCTGTCAAACCATAACTTGGAGACTCTATTTCACACTTAAAAACTCATGTTTTTACTCTTTTTCTATCATAAATATAGCATTAAATTATACTCGCTATATCTCTCTATATTTAAGCTTTTATTACTTATTTCGTACGTCTTTATTTAGTTTAAACCTTATGTTAATCATTTACGTGGTTAAATATGAATAAATTTATTAAATACTAATTTTCCTTGAATTTCTAAAAGTATATTATATGAATTTACGCTCGGACTAGGATTAAAATTGAAGCTGCGGGCGCTTCAACGCGGCTGGAACGAAGCGAATCCTGTTCGTGTCCGCTCGTGTTCACTCGGAACCATTCGAGTTTACCATGTGCTCGGGGCCTGGAGTGGAGATTAGCGTAGCCTCGCGCGGAGTTACTCTCTCGCGCAGGTCTCATTTCTCATTCTCTCCTCCAGCTACTCAGAGTATTACTGTTGTTTAACGCAAACCCATACAAAATACCATGTGAGCCTTGCTCATATCGTTTACCAATAACGTTGCACACTAAAATTAATGCTTTTAATGATTCTTTTCAATCAATATTGATTGATTATTACTAATTATAATAAAATACATTCTTTTCTTTTCTTTTCTTTTCTAAAATTTACAAAAACTTTCGGACTTTAAAAATAATCAATGAATACATTATTAGTACATACACTTAAACATTCTTTAACACTATTTGTGAATTATTTCTAGCTTTATCTATGCTTATTTTCATCTTTTAACCCTTTTAATTCACTATTTTCATACAATATAAAATTCATTATTCACTATTTTCCAAAACTACTTGTAATATTTATACATATATACTATCTATTATTACTATAATAGTAACCTATTACTATTTTGTCTATTTTTTATCTATTTTTAACTATTCTTTAGTGTTGTTATTACTAATATTATTACTTTCTACATTATCCCTTCTTGAATGTTTAAATGTTTTCAGACTTTATCTATCGATGATTGATGTCAATATCCTAGATTCATCTAGGTTACCTATTTCTCATCTATTTCTATCCTTATTTCACTCTTTTCTTCCTTTTGTTCACACTTTATACGGAAATGGGACATCGTTTGATATACCGTATTACAATACAACCTATCCGGTTTGGGTAGAATAACTAGTATGGACTATCATAGACTATAGACTTTGTTTACATAACCTTATACCTTCATATGGTGATGGTGTTTACTCTTGGTGATGGCTGTTTGGTGAGTATGGAATGCATGATCTAAATACACTTTGACATATTTCATGTTTGTTTACATTCAATTTCCTAGTTTTTTTTTTCAAAATTTCCAAAATTACCAATAATTAATTCCAATGTTTATGAATTGGTTTACAACCTTTTCTAAACTTTTCTCATAGTAGTTCATGAAATACAAACAAATCTTATACAATATGATCCTAAATAATGTTATTATTATTATTGTTGTTATTATTATTATTATTATTATGATTATTATGGTTCACTATTTTCTACTTTATATTTTCTTATCGATTTATACAGTCTGCAATACAACGTTATTAATGCAATGACTGAAATAATTAATACAACTATAATTCCTGCTATTACATACATTATATAATTCGTCCTAATTCTTAGTAGTGGTACAGTGGTATCCACTTTCAGTTTTAATAAATTTTCAGCTAGATTGTTGAGTTCCTCATGATGTATACTAAAATTTAGTTGCTTTAGCGTCCAATTCCCTATCAAACTTAAATGCTTATTGTTTACACTTATTACTTTTCTAGTTGGAATTGCCAATTCTCCAAAAATTAGGTTATCAAATGAATCATATTCAATAAAGTATGAGCAATTGTTCCCATAATCCAACTTCGTTGATGTAACTTCATGATGTTTACCTAGCTTAGTAACATATCCTTTTTCCAATGACGAGTATAATACTCCAGCATGAGTGTATCTGTACACTACCTTGCCTAGGTATTTCTCTGTTTGTTGTTCGCAACCACCTAACGACCCATTGAACACAATGTTATTCAAGCATTTAGCAGTATCATCCAATGTTATCTGCTCACAAAAATACAAGAAACTCTTGAATTCACATTTCGATCGATCTAGTGTGTGATATATTCCATTTGCTAAGTATACCACTTCCGGTAACTTATAGTACGTTCTAAAGTTGTTAGTTAGATAACCCATAGAAATTACATTAAACATTTTCGAAACTGTATTTTCGTAAACAATTGGCGTTTTTAGTAATAAGTCGATGTTATTTTCATTATAGTCATATTTCATTAAATAAATCGACGATACTCGATAAAACATTCCTATATCAGAACGATAAATTGAATACTTCAAAATATCATGACTATTTATAAATTTATTCACATCTAAGTTTGACAAAATATGATAAGATAATTGGTTGCTAAGTATGTCGTTGAATATTTTCGTTACTCTTTCTCTCGCTAAATGAGAAAATAAATTAGTCAAAATTTTTCTCTGAGCTTGCTGCAAGTAACAATACATTTCTTGCAGTTTACTCCTTACATTTTGAAGAACATGATGTACCTTAACTACCACACCATGCATTATTGAAATTTCTTCATTATGCGATATTTTCAATTTATGAATTTCCTCAGCCAATACATTTTCGTGTTCGGATAATTTTTGAATTGAGGTCGACAACTGTTGTGTGTGTATTAGGTTATAGGTTGACAACCCTATAGACCCAAATCCTAATAACATAGACCAAATCGAACGTTTAGTCCTTGCTGCCTCTATACATTTAGAACTACCATTTACGAATAAAAACTGACATGGTATTGAATTTATCATATTGAGTCTAAATTATTTTTCCCTTTCTGCGTATTCTTCCAGAATATCATATGATTCACTACACACTTTGTGCATCGGCACAGCTTCGTGAAAATTAACATGTAATCGAATGGTTGTATATACCATGTTTGACGCATGAACAGCCAATGAATCTTGTGTTAGGGCTACCCCTACATCCTTCATAGTTACTTGATGATGATCTTCTGACTTCGCAACATGAACCATAATTATCAATTTTATATAGATCACCCACATTGTTATTTCCATATTCTAATGTTTCCTTTTCAGTCTTGAATAAAATTCTGGAATTAGTAAAACCTAATATTAATTTACTGTTACTGTTTATTTATTTATTTATATATTTTAGTCTACTATCAACAATGTATTTCATTCCTATGCATTTTATTTTTATTTTGCTTTCCAGGTATCACCTGATTTTAATCAATACTTTTAATTTTACATTCCATACATTTATTTTTTATTTACAATTCTAGTAACTATAATTCAAAAAGTGTCTATCGATTCGGGAAATTTCCTGATGGAGATTAGCATTTCCTCCAATCTCGGGATTAGGGTTTGGTTGAGAAAGTGCCCCCTTTCTGACACTTCATCGGTAGACCCAATTTGTACCATAGTTACATTAGACCCTATGTTAAAAATTTTTTTTTTTCACCAAATCAAAATTTTTTTTTTTTATTCATCACCATCTGATGTTTGATCTGTCTCACCATACCTTTCACCATTTTTACTTTCTACGAATAATTTTAAACGTCTTAAGTCTATAGTATCACTTTTCTTTTCACCATTTTTCGTTTCATACTGTACCTTGTATGAATTGTTGTTTATCTTGTCCACTATTACCCCTTTAGTATTATAACGGTTACCAAAACATGCGGGCAAACCTGCTCTCGGCATTTCCCTTATTAATACCTTCTGACCAATTTCAAAACTCGGTTGATCAAACTTTTTCTCTATTTGCTTCTTCTGAGCTCTGAATCTTCTCTGCAAATTTTTGTACGCTAGCTGGCGTGCCTCTTTTATGCTCTGAAGTCTCACCTCATTGTCGACGTATTCGCAAGGAATGTCTAAGTCCTGCTCAAGAAACGTTCTTGGTTCAACTCCATGCAAAAGATAGTATGGTGAAAAATCAGTACCATCATGCACTTGCGTATTAATAGTAAATATCAAACTTGGCAAGATCTCGTCCCAGTTTGAAAAATCCTTATCAATGTAATGCTTCATTACCTGTTGTAATGAGCCAATGACCCTTTCTGCACTCCCTATAGAATAATGGGCGCTTGTATTCGCAAAATGCAATTGCATTCCAAATTTATCCGCCATTTCTTCCACTATTCGGCTACGATGAGATGATAGCCTGTCCAGATGGAGTTGAGATGGAACCCCATGTTTCGTAATCAGATCTTCGAAAATTACCTGCGCAACGATCTCTGCCGTTACTGCGGGTACCGCTCTAGCGATAACAAATCTAGTTGCATTATCAACAAACACTAGAATGTACTTATTTCTATTGTTACGAGACAATTTAAAAGGTCCGACCTCATCCATCACAACTGACTGAAATGGAGCATAAGAGGGGTACGTCTGAGCGTGAAATGGTACTCTTCCTGTCTTCCTTTTCTGTATCTGGCAGCTTATGCATTCTCCTATCTTCTCCATGAAGAATTTCTTCATGTTTGGAAAGTATATTACTTTTAAAGCACGTCTATAGCATTTCGTGTACGAAAAATGTCCGCCACCGTATACTGAACAATGGAGATTCTTGAATACTTGTTCTCTTAACGCATAAGGAATACATAATAATAATTTTGTACCACCTGCCATTCTTTGTGTTCTATAAAGTCTATCGTCCTTTACTGTATACCATCGGGCCTGCCTCTCAGCTTTTACATCGGCATCCTCTGGGTGTTCTATTGCATGCATGATCGGTCCGAAAAATGAGTCTTTTCTCTGTAATTCGCCAACGTTAATATCCTTATCAAAAATCAAATTAACTTGGAGATCTTCAGCATTCACCTTCAACGTTTCTAACTCAACATCTTCTACCGTCGGTTCGATGTCTGTGTTCCTGGACAAAATATCGCTAGGATTCTTTTCTCCAGGACAATGCACCGGTGTATACTTATATTGGGCTAAGTCCAAACTCCATCTTACCAATTTCGGAGCTAATTTAGGTGACGTTTGCAAATACTTCAATGCCTTACAATCGGTGTACAGCTCAAATTCTTTATTGAACAAGTAATAATTAAATGCTCTTAAAGAACTTATTACTGCCAATATCTCTAATTCCACTATGTGCCTGGTCTTCTCCTGTGGACGTAACACGCGACTGTAATAAGCTACTGGTGTCCATTCACCATTAGTTTGTTTTTGCATTAATACTCCACCAATCGAACTAGTCGATGCATCAGTGTACACTCTTGTGTCTAAATCTTCCCTAAATGGAGCTAGCAATGGTGCATTCATTAGTGCTGATTTTAATTGATCGAACGCCTGCTGGTAAGATTCATTCCATTCGAACTTATGACCCTTCTTCAAAATAGGTTGAAACGCTGATGTGATTTTGGCATAATCCTTACAGAATTTTCGAACATAATTAGTTAAACCAAGAAAAGATTTTAACTGCTTTACATTATTCGGAGCCTTACATGCTTTTATCGCTTGGATTATCTTCGGGCTAACCTCGTATCCCGCATCACTGACAATATGTCCCAGAGCCATAATTTTCCTTTCTATGAATTGACATTTTTCCACAGATAGTTTGAGTCCGTAATGTCTCAATCTTTTGAAAACTGATTGAAGTACATCCACCATTTTCTCCTGATTATCCGTATATAGGAATACATCATCCATATAATAGGAAACTGACTCAGGATTTACATTTGCCAGGGTCATTGCCATTATCTTTGTGTATATGGCGGGTGACTGTAAGTAACCCATTGGAAGAACACGATACTGATAAGCTCCTACGCCCGGTATATTGAATGAAGTATACTCCCGTGACTCCTCAGAAATTGGTACTTGATGATAGGCCGATTTTACGTCCAAAATACTAAAATATTTGTGTCCTCCCATACACGTTAAAATTTGATGAATCGGGGGCAACGCAATGCTATGCAATTTAACATGTTTATTTAAAAACCGACAGTCCAAAACTGCACGAATACCCCCTGACGGTTTTTGTATAAACAACATTGGAGAGTTGTAAGCACTTGAACTTTCTTCAATTATTCCTTGTCTCAACAAAATGTTAATTTGCTCCTTAACCTTATCTTTTAACGCTATGGGAATCGGATATTGGTGACGTCTAAATGGTACCTTTGTTTCTAACTCAATGTGATGCTCAAAATGTTTTACTTGGCCTAATTCGTCATCCTGCCATGCAAAAACATCCGCAAAATCATAGCACAAATTCTCAATTCTATTCCTAATTTCCGGTTTCGTTTCACTCCCAAATTTCAATCTAGATTTATCAAAATTTCTACGAGATCTTAAAATACTATCAATATCTTCGGCTGATAATCCTTCACTCTTCAATTTCTCTTCATCCACACATTCTTCAGCTTTTCCTAATGTTATATTCGGTTTCAATAAAACTGCTCTATTAGATGGATTAATAATCTCGATCTTGTTATTTTCCTCCGATAACAGTGCACGAGGAATCAACACATTGTATTGGGCTTCTATCTTCCTATCCGGTTCCAACAAGTATTCCCTGTTATTCCAGGAACTAACCAAATTTACTTCTACCGTAGTCTTAGACCTAGGTAACAACCGTACCTTATGACCTAATATCCATCTTGGTCGAATACAATGTTTTATTCCTAACGCTGCATTATCAGACACAGTCACAGATTCCAGTTCTTCCCTTTTCCTTAATCTTGGCTTTCCAAATCTCTGCAATGTCAATTTATTCTGACCGTAATTTATTTGGCAATTTTGACTCTGTAGAAAATCATTCCCGATCAAAACTTGATACGGAAAATCTTTTACTACGCGAAATTCCAAATGAAATGTCTGTCCGGCCATTTTAAATCTAATCACAGCGATCTTATTCACTACTAACACATTCTGTGTTATTCCACGAATCCTTGTTGGTCTAGGGATTACCTTCGCACTTGGAGGGACTAGTTTTTCGTTTACAATGGATATCTGCGATCCTGTATCAATTAAAGCTTGATGACATCTACCATTTACCTCTATCGGAACATAGAGCATATTATTATCAGTTAACGTAGAGGCTACTATTTCTCTAACTTTTAATTTACTCCCTGTAAATGTGCCTCTGTCATTTACAGTTTGACCTAGTTTAAATTATTTGACGTTGTAGCCTGATAATAAGTTGTACCATTTATCTGGTTCGGTACTACCGGAACATACTGTACGGGATTATTTATTTGGCTATGATTTTGGCACCATGTTGGCCTATTAACACCATTCGCACAACAACTGTTTCCTCTTTGTTGCCAGAAACCTGTCTTCCTTCCACCTCTGTTATTTCGCCAATTATTTCGAAATCCTCTACCATTATTATATCCGTTAGAACCCCTATTCCTAGTATAATTATTATTACCATTCCTATTCCAATTCCTATTTCCATTATTCTTGTAAAAATTTCGTCCTCCATTCCGAAAACTTCTATTTCCTCTAAAATTATTATTATTATTCCTGTATTGCTTCGAATCACTACCGTTTTTATCTTCTTTACTATTTCGGTCTTGAAAATTCGCAGCTAATGTCAACTGTAAATTTTCTATTTTCTTTTCTAGCTCACTCAATTGAGTAATACTCGTTGGTTCTTGCTTAACTTTCACGTCTTCCTTATGTTTAATCTCTTTCTTTAACAACAATTTATCAATTTCTACATCGCTATCCTCCTCTTCTACTTGCTCTCTCATCTTCTTTAACAGATCTTTAACGGTAACCTTTCCGTTTTCCCGTTTAACGCGCTTCTCTACTTTGCACTTATTCTTCTCTACTTTTTGAAGATCTTCTACAAATTTATCAATCGTCGAATATGAATTCGTACCTACACGTTCCATAAAATACGGTTGAAGACCACCTAAAATTATCCCTATTTTCTTTTTATCATTCATGTTGGCGTCTAATCTTTCACACAAAACAAGCATATCATACACGTAATTTATTATAGGCTCATCCTCAAGATGCAACCTTTCCCTTATACGATCCTCTATATCTAACGTTACATTAGTACGTGTGAACTCTTCGATTATGCTATTCTGTAGTTGCTTATAACTAGTTTCACTAACATTCCTTCTCTTTAAAAACACCTTCATCCACTGTCTACCATTTCCCTTGAAAACACTAGGTAATAGCTCTTTTCTCTTTTCTTCACTCACGCCTGCCATTTGACACGCGTCGTCAAATTCATCGAAAAAACCTATTATATCGCTATCTGTTTTCAAGTCAAATTTTGGAAGTTTGTTAACATCGGAATAAAATGTTACACCTGTCGCCATTTTATCCTCTTTTGTACTACTCGATTGATTATTACCAACTACACTACTTTCAAACAGAAAGATTGACGTAAAATCCTCCGTATACGATTTTGCTATAGGACTGGAAGGAAAATTCTCGACGGGTCCTAGTTTCAAATTTGGTTTCGCACTTTCTTGCTTTTTCTTACTTGAACTTGCAATATTAAACAAACTACCGACCTGTACTCCTTTTGCCGCTTTTTGTGCTCTTGTACGAATACTTTCGTTACTCATTTACTTAAAACTTATTTAACCTTATTTATTCTTATAATACGTATATTCGAGCTACTTAATTAACTTATCAGGAGAATCGGATCACTATTTTCTTATTGCAAAAACCTTAAATTCACTATATCTATTAACACATTAAACCTTAACCTAATTCGAGAAAATACGAAACACTACTTAAAATTACACTTCATTTTAGAGAGGGTGGGAAGGGTGGGCTTTAGTTACGTAATAAAATATCATTTAAATTCTAAATAAAATGGGAGGGATGGGAGGTTTTTAATCTACTAGGATCTTTACAAGCCAGCAATCTCCAACCATGACAACCTAGCCACTCAGTGCCTATTTGGGGATGCAAAGATGAGTGCTACTAGGCGCCTTCCACTCACCATCTAGAATGAGTGGGTAAATTATAACTTAACTTGCAAGAGGTTTTCATATGGGGATTAAACAAATAAATATACGTCCACTTCATTTAACATAAAACGATGTATTTCTGTAATCTGATGTATGAACTGTGAGATTTCTGAATGTTTGCTATAACGGATATTCGGAGTCATTTGCCAGTAAGGTATAGTACGATCAAGTATTGAGCTTTGAATTCTGACTCGGAGTCACACATACCTGGATAAATCTGTTGCTGTTCCACGTCGTTCTGGTGTTGAACTCTGCTCCTTAAGCTAACACTCCTTGTTGTTGGACGATGAAAGTGGGCATTGAGGAATGGGCCTCTCAATGTAAATCTCCCTCGAAGTTCTGCGTCGTTAGAATATGTTGAAGTACAACGTATTGTTTTCTCCTATCATCTGGTGGATAATTAAATGTAACTTGGTTCTCCAGACTCGAACCCAAGTATCTTCAAAGTCGATGAACAATCTTGGAACTCTCAGAACTAATCATCAAGAACTCAGGAACTGATCCTCTCGAACTCTCTCTAGAACTCTCAGGAACTCCTCCCAAAACCTTCTCGTCCCGTGGTTTTGTTTGGCGGGGTCCAACTACCATCGTCTGCTTTTCCGTCTGCTGTGGCACGTGCGACACCGTTTTCACATGGAGAGACAAATTCCTTCCATGTGTCAAAACTCAAAACTGCAACCCTCGACACGTTCTGACTTCCCGATTCTAAGCAATTCTCCGTACATCCGTAATCTCATGAAATTCATAAAATCCCACAAATTCACGTTTTGTACAATTTCTAGAATCTGGCTAATGTGAGGAAAGACACATTGTCAACATTTCCTTCCTACATTGCCAGACACGTTACGATGACATTCTTATACACAACTGTTTACAATGAATTGCTGACACAACTATTAGCGAGATTGTGCAGCTTGCATTAACTTTACATATTCAACATTAAATTCCCATAACCTTACTTAACGATTTCGAGACATAAACATAACAATAAATCTAAAATATACAAATTATTATTCTCGAAAATCGAGTTCTTCCACAATATATATATATATATATATATATATATATATATATATATATATATATATATATATATATATATATAGAGAGAGAGAGAGAGAGAGAGAGAGAGACAGAGAGAGAGAGACTTTGAAAGAAAGTATGGGTGCCATTTTATATCGAAATCACCACCAAATTTGTTTTAGTAGCTAACCTCGAATCGAAATCCTCTTTACTACAGAAAAACTTTTTAGTTCCTATAATGACATTTCTGTCAAATAAAAAGAAGCTAAATGCATCAACAACTTAATATAGCACGCCTATGGACGCAGGAGGCTCATTGTCGCGTTTACAAAAGCTCTCCATTGATTTCTGTCCTTAGAAAACTGAACCCAGTTTCTACTTTATATTTCAATCTTTGCGAGAACCATTTTAATATTGTCCTTCCATCTGCGCTTCGGTCTTCCTAACGGTCATTTTTCTATTTGGACTTCCAGTTACAACTTCGAAAGCGTTTCTAATTTCGTCCATTCTGGCTACTTAACCTGACCATTTGAACCTCCTAGACTTGATGACCCTAACCATGTTTGGTAAACGGTATAAAATTATGCAGTTCCTACTTATGAAGTTTCCGCCTTTCCCCATTCCGGTTCCTTTTGGAGTAGAATATTGGTTTAAGAATCTTGTTTTCAAATACTTTCAGTCTGAGATTTTCCCTCAGAGTCAGTGATCATGTTTCGCAACCATACAGAACAACAGGCATGATTATCGTTTTATATTTTGAGCTACACATTCCTCAACAGAATTAGTAACAGGAAAAGATTTTTAACTGAATAATAGCACGAAATCTCTGCTTTCAGTTAACTTCAATTTTTTTAGTGATTATGGTTTTGATCTGTTAATATTGATCCTAGATATTTGAAAGTATCCACTTTGTCGAAAGAAAAAATAATTCGTATTTTAACGCATCCATAAAATGCAGTATTACGATCCCGAGAAACTTCCATTTATTTAGTTTTCTCTGCATTTACTTTTAAGCCTATACCCCTGCAAGCGTTAATTAAGGTTTCTGCATTCCTTTCTATTATTCTATCATTACCTATTAAATTTACATCATCAGCATACGCCATAACCTGGCGAATACGATTCAGCTCTAGGACCTGATTACTGTCTTTGATTTTACTTATCGTGTTCTCCAGAACGAAGTAAATAATAATGACGACAACGCATCTCTTTGTTTCAGGTCAGTCTCAACGTGAAAGCTCGTGAACAAGAATTTCTCTACCCGAACCTTACTTTGGAATTCATGTAAACATATCTTAATTAATCTAGCTTTTTCGGTATTGCAAATTCTGTAAGCATGTTGTACAATGTTTCCCTCCTACCAGAGTCTAAAGTCAATAATTGATGTGCCAGGATGTTGTATCCTCTCATTTCTTTTCAAGTATTAGTCGAATAGTAAATATCTGGTCGATAGTTGATCGATTTTACCTAAATCCGTTCTAATAATCTCCAATAATTTCATCTGCGTATGGAGTCAATCTTGCTAATACAATGCTTAAGAGGATTTATTAGATGTTGACAGAAGAGAAATGCCTCGATAATTATTAAATCAGTTTTGTTGCTTATCTTCTGAACTGGAACAATGATTGATTCTCTTCACTCTTGTGGTAATTCTTCTTTGCTCCAGATAATGAGAATGAGTTTGTGTATCTTGCTCTACCATTTTCTCCTCCAGCTAAAATTAAGTCAACCAGAATTTCGTCTACACCCGGAGATGTATGTTTAATTTTTTTAAATAGCGACTTCTACTTCTGTCTGGTTAGGTTCTGGAATATACGGTTATGCTGCATGCATTTCACTTTCTCCACGCGCATTAGTTTTTGGCTATGTGTTAAGCAAATCGTCAAAGAAATCTTTCCATCTATTTAAGATGCTATCTGTATCAGTGAGAACTGTTCCTTTAGGTTTCTTTAATATATAAGCACGAAGTTGATAGCCTTTCTTAAGTTCGTTGATGCATTTATACATGTCCTGAATTTTTTTGTTTTCACTATTCATGGTCATCTTCCAGTTAATGAATTTTAACTTTCAAAAGTCGCGTTTCTTTGTTCTAAAAGTTTTAGAAGTTTTCTGCCAGATGACTGAAATTGTATGTAGTTATTTCGTTCGGATTTTGTAGCCAACGCAGTTTCTTCTATTTTCTCTTCTCTGCTACTTTAGTACATTGCTGGTTAAACCATGGTTTGTTCCTACGTATTTCTCCGTGCTCCAATATTTCTTTCGCTGAAATTTTAATTTTATCTCTAATTTCAAACAAGTATCTTGAACACTAGTGCACTCCGAACTTTCTGAAACCGAGAATCTATTCGACACTTCAATCTGGCTCCCCTCTCACCTGGCTCTCCTCTATTTAAAAAAAAAAATAAACCGCTCCGTTTTCAGATATTGAATATTTCCTTTATTCAACGATATTCTCTCTCTTACTATCCCAATCAACTCCTCTGAACGACCGAACATCAGTTGTGCTAGACTGTTCTTTTCTGTCTACTAAAACATGATCAGTTTGAATATGTTTTTTTCCATCTGATGAAGTCTAAGTATATTTATGAATGTCGCGATGTTGGAATTTTGTAATCTTCACGATAAGGTTTCTGGATATTGCACAGTTCACGAGTCTAACGCCGTTGTCACAACCTTCCTTATGCAAACATTTATTCCCTATAATCGGTTTGAAAATAGCCTCTGGTCCTACCTTCGCATTGAAACCGCCTAACAGAATTTTCATATGGTATTGCAGGAGATGATCAAATACCCGTACTATTCTTTCATAAAAACTGTATTTTTTAAATCGCCATCCTTATTTTCTGTTGGGGCATGTGCATTTAAAACAATAATATTACACAACCGACCCTTAAGAGAAGTAAAAGAAAATCTATCATTAACAAATTCAACCTATGTAATTGCTGATATTACGTATTTGTTTGTGAACGGAAAGCCCTGTTTCTAGTTGGTAATTTTTAATTTGTTCCCCGTAAAAGAACGTAAAATTTCCCGACTTAACTTCTCCATTTCCTTCTCATCTAACTTCCTGATATCCCAATAGGTCTAACCTCTGTTTCTAAACACATTTTTTTTTTTTTACAAATTTTAACGCGCCTGCCCTATAGAGACTTCTTATATTTCATGTTCCAAATCTCATGTCGATTTGACTTCGTGGAGTTCGTGCCAAGTTATCAGTTCTGATCCGAGGATTCTGCGAAATTATCTGAACGATCTTTTTTTTACAGGGGGAGGTTGTTAGCCTCCCACGAAATTATCAAGCTGGATTATCATCCCTTGTCTGTCCGCGACTGCTTATTCTGTATATTCGCAGCTAACCTCTATATCCCAGAGGCCTTCTCCTCGATCCACAACCTGAGGACGCGCCGTGCCGGGGTGACAGGAAGACCACATTTTATGGAAATTAGTACAACTTTATTTCAGAAATACAACAGGTACTGATTATCCGAACACCCTTTTAAAACACACAGGAACAATGAATATGCTCGGATATATCGATGCATATTAAGACTGTGAAAGCTTCGATGCCGTAAAAATCGTAAGAGACTAGTGTCAGTGTAGTATTACATAAATGCATCCTACATTTGACTATCCGAACTATTCTTGATGTATCACAGTGTTTCGTTTTATAGCTATATAACTTTATCATAATTTTGTAAGTGATTATACTGTTTACCTGTTCTTTGCCAATAGCAACTGTATGAATTTATAATACAAAATTGACATACAGAAGAATGAAATAAAAAAAAGTTATATTTCGCAGGGCATCTTATGTAAAGGGCGCCTTGTGTTCTTCACAGATTCTGTACTACCAGTCAGTATTTGAATTTATTAAACAAAGCTGGTATACAAGATAACTAAAACCACTTACCTATAAAGTGATGTTTCGTAGGGGGCCTTATGTAAAGAGCGCACTGTACCTTTCACGAGTTCTTCGCCAACAGTAACTGTGTGTATTTATTGTACAGAACTGTGCTATACAGAAGATTAAATAAAATTGTTCATCTTTGATGTGGTCTCGGAAGGGCGCCTAAGGTAAAGGGCGCACTGCACCTTTCATGGGTTCTTTACCAATAAAACTATTAGAATTTATTACTAAATACTTGTACCTTTATTTATACTGTGATATTTCGGAGGGCGCACCGGGACACGTCCCGGTGTCCCGGTGGGCCAGCACGGGCCTGATTCTATTACTCGTTCACATACGTTTCCCTTAGCTGCGTTGAAAGCTACCTTAACGGGATATTCCAAAAGTTGACTGGGTAGATGTGCCGTTCAGTTAGGACGTAAACCTCTTGTAACTTAGTTACAATGTGCAAAATGAACTTCCTCTTCTTCAGGACACTTTTTAAAGCTTTAAAATTTGTTATCATTGTTTTAATTAAGTGACATTTTATAGAACCATCTGATAAAGTAGTGCCAAGCCCTGTGCGTCATTGTCTGTTAGGTGAATGGTTAATGTAAGTTACTTTTACGTGGATGGTCCGACCTTCCAATCAAGACCATTCTTATTGATTATTTTATTTGAGCTACGCTCATACTGTATATTCCACAAGTGCAAGTTTGAAGTAATGTAGTCACAGCTAGTTTAATTCGAAATAATTTTCCAATATTATATTTGTTACTAAATTTACATGGCACTCCTCACTTGTTTCTAGCCCTGCATAACTGCAAAATTATTTTAAAAGTATATTTTACTTTCAAGTATTATCGATTTATTTTAAATTGCCCTTCAAATTTATTTTATAATTATTTTCTATTTCTTAATTATAACATATTTTCTATTTATATTGTATTCTATGTTACACGTTTATTATTTACATTTTATGTCTTACCTTTGAAGAGGAGCTTTTGACAATTCAGAGCAGGAGGAACATACATAGGATGCACACCTTGGCAATCCAGAGCTTTTGCCCCCAAGTAGGCGGTGGTCACTTGACCCCCGGTAGCTGAAAAATCGCCTTTTTTTCCATGGTCTCCTGAGAGCAAGGACTGAATTTTCCACTGTCTCACGATACGCTATGACCCACGCACCGTCAGCCCACGATCTTTTACGACCTCCATGTTAGGGGTGTATTCATTCCCTTTTATGAGCACTTTTTCGGGGGTGTACTCGTTCTCTTTTATGAGCATATTTTCCACCCCCTACGAACACATAGAAGAGCAGAGATAACACATAAGACTCGTTCCCTTTTTCAACCCTTACGAACACTCAGCAGAGCAGATAACACATAGCACTATTTTAAAATAGCAGAACATAAGACTATCTATCATAACAAGGATGTACTCGTTCTCTTTTATGAGCATATTTTTCAACCCCTATTTTAACATAAAAGAGAATACATGGAGACTATGAACACACAGCAGAAAGGGTGAACTCGTTTCAACCCTATTTTAACATAGCAGAGAATACATGGAGATTACAAACATAGCACACAAACACCTATGGTGTACTCGTTCAACCCCTATTTATACATAGCAGAGGTAATAAAAGAGTATGGCATATTTTCCATCCCCTATTTTAACATAGCAGGGGTGTACTCGTTCCAACCCCTATTTGAACATAGCAGATATTACATAAGATTCATTCCCTTTATGGGGGTTGTACTAGTTCAACCCCTAGCAGAGGTAAAAAAAGAGTATGGCATATTTTCCAACCCCTATTTTAACATAGCAGATAATAAGGGAGCATTCAACACAGCAGGGCTCAGTGGTGGACAATCTAACACATTGAAGACTTGTTCTTTTGTATGAACAAAGCAGTCAAAAATTTTGATTTCGAAAAAGTTGAAATTTGCACGATGTTTATCAAACTCGGGTAGATGATACGTTTGATGATCTTAAATCGAATGCTGTTAAAATTTTATTTCTATCTCTCACCGTTTTCCAGATATAACGATTCGAATTTTTCAAATTTTTACTAACTTCGACCCATCTGGTTTCTGAGTTTTTGAAACTCTGTATATGTGTACTCCACTGGAAAGACCGCTCAAAATGTGGTTATGTTTGCTCTATCTCTTGTCGCTTTCGAGATATGACGGTCTAGAGGCAAAAATTTCGATTTTCGAAAAAGTTGAAAGTTGGGTAATGTTTACCAAACTTGGGTAGATTATACATTTGATGATCCTAAATCGAATGCCGTTAAAATTTTATTTCTATCTCTCACCGTTTTTGAGATATGACGATTCGAAATTTTTTTTGGCAACTTGGCCCACCCTTGTCGTACAAGTTTGAAACATGGTTCCATGGGTTCTTCAAGTGTAAAAACGGCAACGGGCGAGGTACGGGGAGATTTTTTTGATTATTTTTTTGATATTTTTGACCGTTTTCGAGATATGGGCCATTTTATGATTTTTGGACAGCCAAAAATGAACTTAGACGATTTGTCTGGAGTATTTCTTGCATTGACGCACTGAAAGTCGAGAAGCAATGCTTCAATATGTTATGTTTGCTCTATCTCTTACCGCTTTCAAGATATGACGATCCGAAGTTTTTTTTTTTTTTTTGGACACCTTGGCCCACCCTTGTCGTACAAGATTAAAACATGGTTCCATGGGTTCTTCAGGTGTGAAAACGGCAAGGGGTGAGGTACGGGGAGATTTTTTTTGATTATTTTTTGATATTTTCGTCCGTTTTCGGAATATGGGCCATTTTATGATTTTTGGACAGCCAAAAATGAACTTAGACGATTTGTCTGGAGTATTTCTTGCATTGACGCACTGAAAGTCGAGAAGCAATGCTTCAATATGTTATGTTTGCTCTATCTCTTACCGCTTTCAAGATATGACGATCCGAAGTTTTTTTTTTTTTTGGACACCTTGGCCCACCATTGTCGTACAAGATTGAAACATGGTTCCATGGGTTCTTCATGTGTAAAAACGGCAAGGGATGAGGTACGGGGAGATTTTTTTGATTATTTTTTTATATTTTTGACCGTTTTCGAGATATGGGCCATTTTATGATTTTTGGACACTCAAAATGAACTTAGAAAATATTTAGCACATATCTTAGCCGTTTTTGTTTTTTAGCCAAAAGTAAATAGTTTTATTTTGGCCAATGAGATACTTGACTTGTAGATTTTGCTCCAATGAAAAAGAGTTTTATTTTAGCCAATCAGAGGAAAGCAGAACAACTATATAAGGGCTGAGGTTCGGAGCAATTCTCAGTCAGTTATTCGTTGGATTGCAAAAAGACAACATTGTGTGCAAAGTGAGAGAACATTGAAGTTAATTTTGTGTGAATTAAGGGTAAGTATTTTTTTGAACTTTGTCAAAATTTCGGGTGGTGATTTTTAAGTGTTCCTCTTAACCCCACCCAAGACCGATTATTTTTTGAAATATACGTTGTGTTGAATACGTTCGTGAAAACCAGACTTCACAGCGGTCAAAAATAAGCAAAATATAGATTTTTAAAGAAATTAGGTACTTTTGAACTTTGTCAATTTTCGGTGCGGATTTGTAAGTGTTCCTCTTAACACCACCCAAGTCCGATTATTTTTTGAAATATACGTTGTGGTGAATACGTTCGTGAAAACCAGACGTCACAGCGGTCAAAAATAAGCAAAAAAAATAATCAAAAATCTCCCCGTACCTCACTCCTTGCCGTTTTTACACATGAAGAACCCATGGAACCATGTTTCTAACTTGTACGACAAGGGTGGGCCAAGTTGCCAAGAAAAACTTCGAATCGTCATATCTCAAAAACGGTGAGAGATAGAAATAAAATTTTAACGGCATGCGATTTAGGATCACCAAATGTATAATCTACCCAAGTTTGGTAAACATCGCCCAACTTTCAACTTTTTCGAAAATCGAAATTTTTGCCTCTAGACCGTCATATCTCGAAAGCGGCAAGAGATAGAGCAAACATAACCACATTTTGAGCGGTCTTTCCAGTGGAGTACACATATACAGAGTTTCAAAAACTCAGAAACCAGATGGGTCGAAGTTAGTAGAAATTTGAAAAATTTGAATCGTTATATCTGGAAAACGGTGAGAGATAAAAATAAAATTTTAACAGCATTCGATTTAAGATCATCAAACGTATCATCTACCCGAGTTTGATAAACATCGTGCAACTTTCAACTTTTTCGAAATCAAAATTTTTGACTCTGCTTTGTTCATACAAAAGAACAAGTCTTCAATGTGTTAGATTGTCCACCACTGAGCCCTGCTGTGTTGAATGCTCCCTTATTATCTGCTATGTTAAAATAGGGGTTGGAAAATATGCCATACTCTTTTTTTTTACCTCTGCTAGGGGTTGAACTAGTACAACCCCCATAAAGGGAATGAATCTTATGTAATATCTGCTATGTTCAAATAGGGGTTGGAACGAGTACACCCCTGCTATGTTAAAATAGGGGATGGAAAATATGCCATACTCTTTTATTACCTCTGCTATGTATAAATAGGGGTTGAACGAGTACACCATAGGTGTTTGTGTGCTATGTTTGTAATCTCCATGTATTCTCTGCTATGTTAAAATAGGGTTGAAACGAGTTCACCCTTTCTGCTGTGTGTTCATAGTCTCCATGTATTCTCTGCTATGTTAAAATAGGGGTTGAAAAATATGCTCATAAAAGAGAACGAGTACATCCTTGTTATGATAGATAGTCTTATGTTCTGCTATTTTAAAATAGTGCTATGTGTTATCTGCTCTGCTGAGTGTTCGTAAGGGTTGAAAAAGGGAACGAGTCTTATGTGTTATCTCTGCTCTTCTATGTGTTCGTAGGGGGTGGAAAATATGCTCATAAAAGTGAACGAGTACACCCCCTAAAAGTGCTCATAAAAGGGAATGAATACACCCCTAACATGGAGGTCGTAAAAGATCGTGGGCTGACGGTGCGTGGGTCATAGCGTATCGTGAGACAGTGGAAAATTCAGTCCTTGCTCTCAGGAGACCATGCAAAAAAAGGCGATTTTTCAGCTACCGCTGGTCAAGTGACCACCACCTACTCCCCCACGAAATCACTACTTTTTTGTTTGTATATATATCTAATTTTAGAGATGGTGATAGCAGGGGCGGATCCACGGGAGTGTGTGTGGGGTGATCGCATCCCCCAGAATAGGGAACTTTTTATACTTTTTATTTTAAAAATAAAACATATCCTAAGTATTTTTCATCTTTGTATTATAAACGTAAATTAAAACCTAAAGTACATAGGCCTTACTTTCTTAAGAAAGTTAATTCTACAGAAGAGCTCTTTCTCATTTTCTATTTTTTTCTATTCTTTATTTTCTTTTCTTTCTCTCTTTCTTTTTTGTTTTCTTTTTTGCAATCCGCTCTTACCTTGATTTGACTTCGAACGACCGCCCCTCCCAAACAATCATCCTGGATCCGCCCCTGGATGATAGATATTTCAGTAAAATATGCCCTCAATCGCTGAAATAAGTTCCTGTCAAGCTTTCGATCGCTGAAGTAAATTTCTGTCTACGGCCCTGCAAAACAGTGACGATTTTAGGGAGTGGTCAGTTAGTAATGCCTCCCTGGAGCAACTACACTTCCCCAGAAGTCATATCTCCGATAATTCAGAATGTGATTTGTGCATTATCACTTTTCACTCTCAGTGTCTTGAAACGCACCAAAAAGGAACTGTTGTGAATATTTACTGGTTCTCCCTATGACCCCATTTCAATATGCCAACCTTGGACATATACCCATCTGAAATATCACCTTTTATGTCAGTGATCCCGAAAACTTACAACGATAACGTTGTTAGTAATATTAACAATCTGTGCCAATTTACAGAAAGGGATCAGAGGCGAATTATTTGAGCAACATTATGTGTAAAGAAAAGAAAGACATATAGAAATTTCAAGACATAATTTTTTTGTAATCGGTAACTAAAAAGAGAGTTGTTATTATAGCAACGTTGTAAATAAATGTACATGTACGTAGACATCATGTTGAGAAAATAAGTGTATGTATAAAGGTGTAGACATCTTGTTGTATATGCAGAAAGTTGATTATGTACGCTTCTCATGGTTAAGTATTAAAAACCAGCTAAGAAAGTGTTAAAATGTTTGAATTATTTTGAAGATTACTAATTACGAACCAGGACAGACCCCTTACAAACTATCCATTCGACACAAAAATTTAGGATATTTTCGATTCTTTATTCCTGTCACCCTCCCATTGTCAACTCGAAGCCAACCAAGGCTTATTTTGGACTTACGCAGCATCCACAGTGTCACTTTTCATCTTTGCATATGAATTCGACACTAATTTCGTTCGTATTTAACTACTTTTACATGTCACCTTCACCTCTTGGTAGGGATTTTTTCAGTATCTCGCCCCCACAACTATGGAGAAATTTCAACCAACTAAGTATAATTATAAATTATCATCTGAAACACAACAGTACGGGTGATCTTTTTCGCAGAGGAATTCGTTAACTACTTTTTAAATATTAATGTATTGGCTTTTTTTGCTGTCCATGCTGTAGATTCCCAAAGGGCTAAACTTCATCTGCACTATTGTCCAATGAATATAGGTTTTAGTGGTTTAATTTACTGAATACTCGCTTAGATGTTGCTCTCATCACAGAAAAAGTGACATACAGTTATAAAAGAAAAATGCAATGAAATATCTAATTTTTACGACCCACGATAATGACGACTATGCTAATGGAGAGAGTAATGGTGAGAAATAAATGAAATTGTTTAATGAAAAAAGTGGGAGGAAACGGGAGAAACCCGATGACACTCATGCACACGGTGTTTGTCCATAATAAAGTTCATTCGGCGTGAGCTGGGATCGAACCAAGGATCCCATGCTCCATAGGTAAAGTTATAAAAGAATAGGCGTCTAAACAAATACAGACCACTACTATCAATGAGAGTTATATAAGATTAGATTTTTAATTATTTCATTTTAAGTTAAAATTTCAATCAATCTTGTTCTTCATTACTGTTCGAAAACTTAAAGTTGTTGCTGCAAGGACGTGATAAATCTTTTCAGTAGACTTCGCAGCCCCTCCACAGCTTCTTTTTCATGTAAGGCTAAAGTAGTCTCATTTTAGACATCGAGGAAAAATAGTGGAATTACGAATTTTCAATGGGCCCCGTTTTACTCTGGGCTCCCTCAACGCACTGCCGTTAGTTACGTCAGTGTTCAGGATGCATGATGCAGCTTCTGCTTTTAGGAATACTTTCTAAGGCAGTACGAGTTTTTTTTAACTGCTGTGTGAATTAAGTTGTATTTGCTAGAAGTGTCGGTTAAAGGAAACTAAAGATCCTACACTGAAACACAAATAATCTCTTTCAAAACTCTAATGGAAAACGAAACGAATCGTCCTAAACATGTTACGCTTTTGAAGAGAAAAAGAGCAAAGCAGTAGTTGCACATACGCTTAATGGTGTTTCTTGGATACAAATTTATAACTTACAAAAGTCATGTTCACGTCATGGTTTGATAGATGAAGGGTTAGTAAAAGGAATTCTTACGCTGGTGGTCGTGGGTTCGAATCTCTGCTCTTCTTGTTACTTTTTTCTCTTAGCTACACTTAGTTTGTGCATTCCAAACCTCGAAGTTTGGTTTGGATTATTTATGAAAGCAGGTAGAGAATTAATTGTAGTCGAAATTAGTTTCAAATATGAGATTATAATTACATATTTTGTCTTTAACTTATTACGTATCAATTTTTATATCAAATTTTCCAGTCTTTATTTAATTCATTTTCCGGTGTAATACAATGAACATTTGCAGAGCGACGTCAGTCGGACGAAAGTACTATATTCCATTGTTACTCTAATATACCTAGGTATTTGTTCATATATTTATAAATTGTTAACTAAGTAAAAAACTTATGGCGGTCCACATTATGTGTCATATAATAGACCGTACGAAGGCGGACATAGCAGAAGGCGTATTGCAAATATCCCTGGTGATAAAAAGTAGGGGTTTTCTTCACTAGATTCGAACCACTGTTACAGGCGGTTTTGGTTTACATAGCAAGCATAATACCACTCGGCCACCAAGTCTCGCACGTTAGCCTCTTTATTAATGCAGAACATACTGAGACACTTACATTCGCTGGTGTTGCGTAATGTATTTCATAAACTTTTGTTAATAAGTGTGTCGAATTAGGTAGCCATCGAGAGGGCTGATGGTGTTGTGGGTGAGCATTTATTAATAGTGTGTATAGTCCCCTTGGGACTCGATTACAGCTGCCATACGCCGTGGCATTGAAAAAAAAATGAAATCTTTGAGTTTTACGTCCCACGGTTATGCCGGTTAGGCTAAAGGAGACGGTGATAATGAGAGATGAGTGAAATGGTGGAATGAAGAAAGTGGGAGGAAACGGGAGTACCCCGAGAAAACCCACGAGCACGGTGTTTGTCCACCACAAAGTTCACTTGGCGGGGGCTGGGATCGAACCCGGAACCCCAAGCACCAGAGGTGAACGCTCTACCACTGAGCCACCGCGCCCCCCGCCGTGGCATTGAATCTACCAGGCGAGGGATATAGCGTTGGGTGCAACAGATCGACCACGCATCTTCAACACGCTCCCAAAGATCATTAGAGGTTCGTGGAGGATTGTTCGACCAGGTTTCCTGCAATGTTCTTGGAACAGAGGCCCACATGTTTTCAATAGGGTTCAGATCTGCTCCATGAGGAACCCAGTCAACTATTTCGATATCAGGTTGCCTCTGCAAAAATGTCTAAACCACATTTGAATTATGTATCGAGCTATTGTCCTGTTGCAAATATAATATGCCGTCACCTACATGAGCTTTTATTTCCGGAAGCGTTTCACCCAGATGTTCCACATACTTGTGGGCGTTTAGACGACCAGGAATCCTGTAGATTCCTCCGAAATTTGCAGCCTTGCATATCCATGCCCAACAGTGGACAGTTACATGTCCCATTCGACCTGAACGGGAAACGTATTCAGAGGCATACCTTTTTCCATGGGGGCGGTAAACACGCTTCGGCCCGAAGTTTGCACTGGAAAATATTTTTTCGTCTGTGAAAACGACCTCGTCCCACACACGTGCAATATTTAACTGTGCAAACGCCAGACGGTCAACCATGTTGTCTTCTGTTAGTCGCTCCTTAACAGCTGCCCTGTATGATCTCAAACCAAAGGATTTGAGTCTACGACGGACAGTCGTAACATCGCCTGGGAAATTGGTTTCCTCTTGTAACTGTCGGGCAGACATGAAAGGGCGCTCACGGCATTGGGCAATTACACTCTGGTCTTCTTCGGCAGAGGAAACTCTTCGTCGCCCACTTCCTCTTTTACGTCTTACATCTCCTGTTTCCTCATATCTCCTCCACCACCTCCGTGCTGTAGCACGGTTAACGCCATATCTCGCGCCTGCCTCGCTATAGTTCATGCCCGCATGCTCAATTAAAGCAATCACGCTGCTTTTAACAGAAGCTTCGTAGTGAGCCATTTTCACACCAGAAGCAAAATGATAGTTTTGCTTAGGTGTTTGAACGGAACGTGCTTCATGTGACGTCACGTAACAAGGCGGAGTTTCCTCTCATTGCTGTAGACGATATCGTACGCCCTCTGCTGGGTGTTTCGTGACGGAAAAAGTGCTTTTAAACAGTTCATGGCGACCGCTTTGAAATCAAATGTAAAGTATGAGAATTAAATTTGTCATATCTGTAGTTTGGTGTAGAGACAAAACAAAATTGGAAACCAAAGGTTTAATAACAACTCAGATTATTACTATAAAACAAGTCAAAGATTATTAACTTGCATTATCATACAAGAAATGCGAGAATTTAGAAATTTGCAACTGAAGACAACACAGAAAAACTAACTTAAACACACTAAAGGGTATAAGTAGGGGGATTAATGGGTACGTCAGCAATGAGGCTATATGCCCCGTCTCGATTAACGCGAGGGATGGATTTTACCATTTCACTTAACGGAATAACGTAGAGGATGGAGAGGAGGGGGAAGATACATAACAGCTATAAATATAAAAATAAAAGTGACAATGTTCGGTGGTGAATAACTCTTGAACTACCCGATCGTTCTCAATCACATTTTGAACATAGATGAAATTCGAACCTGGGAAGCTTTTTGTTATTTCATTTTGATATTAGAACTTGCGGAAGAGGAAGGGAGGGTAAATATATGAACATGAATAAAACTTAATAACTCTTGAACAATCCGACTAATCCCAATCAATCAAACATTCAATATAGATAAGGTTCGGACCTGGGATGTATTCATTTTCTGCCTTGATGGCACAGTGTAGGGGAGGGGAAGGGGGGACTATGTAAAAAAAAATAAAAATAAAAATGCTGTCTTGGTGACTTCATCACGCTTAAACCACCGAACTGATCTTAATCAAATTATCAACATAGATGAGGTTCGGACCGGGGGTGGTTTTTACCACATCGCTTTGATGGTAGAACGTAGGGAAGGAGGGGGGAGGGGAGATATCTATAAAAATGAATAAAACTTAACAACTCTTTAACCACCTGACCGATCTCGATCTAATTTTCAACATAGACGACGTTCGCGCCTAGAAACTTTTGTTTTAATATTTTCACTTTGATGGTAGAACATAGGAGAAGATAAGAGATGGGGAGATTAATATATAAAAATAAATAGAACAACTCTTGAACCATCCAACAGATTTCGATCAAATTTTCAACGTACATGACATTCGGGCCTGGGATAATTTTTGTCATACCGTGCCCCCAACATGGGGAGGGGAGAGGGATACATAAAATTATCGAAAATGACCAATATCAAAGAGTGCTTTAGTAATAGTAAAACCATAACATATTACTATTTTTCTTTAATTTAGCCCAGCGAAATCGGGGTGCGACTTAGATTCGAGGACGTCTTAAGTTCGAGTAGTTATCGAGAAATAATTAAAGATATTAACGTGTTATTGAATTACTTTGCTAATAATAATAACAATAATAATAATAATAATAATAACTATTATTATTATTATTATTATTATTATTATTATTAGTAGTAGTAGTAGTAGTAGTAGTAATAGTATTAGTATTAGTATTAATATTATTATTGAAGATTTGATCATTCAAATATTGAAAGATCAAAATATCAAATACCTTAAGACAATTAAACGTGTGTCATCGCCAACTAATGATCACCAAACATTCTAAATTTAAACAAAATATTCACACATGGTTCCGACTTGAGAACCTCCAGATTATTAGCTAGCGCCTTGGGCACAGATCCACGCTCTATATGCGCTAAATGGTGTGTTTTAGTATGTTTAATTTAGATTTCCTTGCCTCCAGTTACAAAATTCTAAGTTAGTATTTTTCGTTCTTTCACGATTGCTTTCGATGTTTTTTAATCATATAAGTCAATAATCTTTGGCATAGTTTATATTAATAACTTTTTTTTTCTTAAACCTTTCGTTCGCTATTCGGTTTCTTCTCCACACCAAACTACAGATATGATACGTGTAATTCTCATACTTGTCATTTGGTTTCAAAGCAGTCACCATTATCTGGTAAAGCAATTTTGTTCGCCACGATTCATGAGTTTTGTAACAAAACACGTCAAGAAATGAGTTAAATGAAGGCTGTAAGAGTTTATATCAAAGTTGAGTATTGTGAGCTAGTGACAAGCATGTAATAACGCCTCGTATTTGAAATTAATGTTAGCTACTTTTAACTCACTAATTGGTATTAGATTTAATTCAAGCTTAAAGAA
Source organism: Thermobia domestica (assembly GCF_964235325.1). Taxonomy (NCBI): domain Eukaryota; kingdom Metazoa; phylum Arthropoda; class Insecta; order Zygentoma; family Lepismatidae; genus Thermobia; species Thermobia domestica. Next base: position 213,891,167 of record NC_137459.1, on the reverse strand, counting down.
TTGGAATGAACAAACTCAGTGCAGCTTAAAGAAACAAAACGTAAGAATAACGGACGAGATTCGAACCCTGGACCACCAGTACAAAAATCCTGTTCACTAACCCCTCACCTAATATGCCATCAACTTCTATAAGTTTTAAATTTGCAAGCAAATGGTATCATTATACGTTTGTGCAATCAATGTTTTGCTGTTTTCCTCTTCAAGAACGTAACATGTTTACGACGATTCGTTTCGTTTTCCATTAGAGCTTCTAGAGAGATGATTTGTGTTTGAGTATAGGATCTTTTGTTTCCTTTAACCGACAGTTCTAGCAAATACAACTCAATTGAAACAACTGTAAAAAAAACTAGTAATGTCTTAGAAAGTATTCCTAAAAGGGAGAAACTCCATCGTGCACCCTGAACAGTGACGGGAGTGCGTTGAGCGAGGCCAACATCAAAATGGGGTCCATTGAAGATTCGTAACTCCACTTTGAAGGGTTTTAATTAATTTCACACTTTTTCCTCAATGTCTAAAATGTAACTACTTAGCCTTAGATGAAAAGGAAGTTGTGAAGGAGCTATAGACTGTAAAGTCTACCGAAAAGATTTATCACGTCCTTGCAGCAACTATTTGCAGCAACTATATCCAGCAAAAGGGAATAAGTACATCAGACCTAAGTTTTCAGAAATGGTAAAAAACCTTCCCGAGGCGTATTTGTATTTGTTTCAACACGTGTATAACTGATTAATTGTAGCAAAAGAACTGACAAACTCTAAAACAAGAAGAAGAATCTTGTATTGTAGCACTGCAATTGGTGAGAAACGCTTAAAAGTGAAAAAAATATTTTTATGTACATATTCCCTTTTTCCAATCAGTGGTTCAATTATGAGCCTATATTTTTGAGGTGTTAAAAATAATAATAATAATAAGAAGAAAACTTATTAACTGGTAGGTTACGCTGGACTCTTAATTGTGTATATGGAGTAATGGAACGTGGGTTATACAGAGAATTTTGGATTTCTGTTGGCGATCAATTAATCTTTACCCTAGTAGAGAATACTGGTTGGTCCGGATTTCGAACAGTAATGAAGATCAAGATTGATTGAAATTTCAACTTAGAATGAAATAAATAAAAATCTAATCTTATACAACTCTCATTGATAGTAGTGTTCCGTATTTGTTTAGACGCCTATTCTTTTATAACTTTACCTATGGTGCATGGAGTTGTTGGTTAGATCCCAGCTCGCGCTGAATGAACTTTATTATGGACAAACACCGTGTGCATGAGTTTTCTCGGGTTTCTCCAGTTTCCTCCCACTTTATTCATTAAACGATTTCATTCGTTTCTCACCATCACTGTCTCCATTAGCGTAGTCGGCATAACTTGGGACGTAAAACTTAAATATTTTGTTTCGTTTTTCTTTTATAACTGTATCTCACTTTTCCTGTGACGAGAGCATCATCTAAGCGAGTATACAGTGAAATAAACCACTATATTCATAGCACAATAGTACAGAATGAAGTTTAGCTCTTTGGCAATCTCCAGTATGCAGAGCAAAAAAAGACAACACATTGATATTGAAACAGTAGTTAACGAATTCCTCTGCGAAAAAGATCACCCGCACTGTTGTGTTTCAGATGATAATTTATAATTATACTTGGTTGAAATTTCTCCATAGTTGTTGGGGCGAGATACTGAAAAAATCCCTACCAAGAGGTGAAGGTGACATTAAAAGTAGTAAAATACGAACGAAATTAGTGTCGAATTCATGTGCAAAGATAAAAAGTGACACTGTGGATGCTGCGTAAGTCCAAAATAAGCCTCGGTTGGCTTCGAGTTGACAATGGGAGGGGACAGGAATAAAGAATCGAAAATATCCTATATTTGTGTCGAATGGATAGTTTTCGGGATCACTGACATAAAAGGTGATATTTCAGATGTGTATATGTCCAAGGTTGGCCATATTGATATGGGGTCATAGGAAGAACCAGTAAATATTCACAACAGTTCCTTTTTGGTGCGTTTCAAGACACTGAGAGTGAAAATTGATAATGCACAAATCACATTCTGAATTATCGGAGATATGACTTCTGGGGAAGTGTCGTTGCTCCAGGGAGGCATTACTAACTGATCACTCCCTAAAATCGTCACTGTTTTGCAGGGCCGTAGACAGAAATTTATTTCAGCGATCGAAAGCTTGACAGGAATTTATTTCAGCGATTGAGGGCATATTTTACTAAAATGTCTATCATCCAGGGGCGGATCCAGGATGATTGTTTGGGAGGGGCGGTCGTTCGAAGTCAAATCAAGGTAAGAGCGGATTGAAAAAAGAAAAGAAAAAAGAAAGAAAGAAAGAAAAGAAAAGAAAGAAAAGAAAAAAAATAGAAAATGAGAAAGAGCTCTCCTGTAGAATTAACTTTCTTAAGAAAGTAAGGCCTATCTACTTTAGGTTTTAATTTACGTTCATAATACAAAGATGAAAAATACTTAGGTTATGTTTTATTTTTAAAATAAAAAGTATAAAAAGTTCCCTATTCTGGGGGATGCGATCACCCAAAACACACTCCTCTGGATCCGCCTCTGCTATCACCATCTCTAAAATTAGATATATATATATATACAAACAAAAAAGTAGTGATTTCGTGGGGGCAAAAGCTCTGGATTGCCAAGGTGTGCATCCTGTGTATGTCGCTGCTGCTCTGAATTGTCAAAAGCTCCTCTTCAAAGGTAAGACATAAAATGTAAATAATAAACGTGTAACATAGAATACAATATAAATAGAAAATATGTTATAATTAAGAAATAGATAATAATTATAAAATAAATTTGAAGGACAATTTTAAAAAAATCGATAATACTTGAAAGTAAAATATACTTTTAAAACAATTTTGCATTTATGCAGGGCTACAAACAAGTGAGGAGTGCCATGTAAATTTAGTAACAAATATAATATTGGAAAATTATTTCGAATTAAACTAGCTGTGACTACATTGCTTCAAACTTGCCCTTGTGGAATATACAGTATGAGCGTAGCTCAAATAAAATAATCAATAAGAATGGTCTTGATTGGAAGCTCCGACCATCCACGTAAAAGTAACTTACATTAACCATTCACCTAACAGACAATGACGCACAGGGCTTGGCACTACTTTATCAGATGGTTCTATCAAATGTCACTTAATTAAAACAATAGTAACAAATTTTAAAGCTTTAAAAAGTGTCCTGAAGAAGAGGAAGTTCATTTTGCACATTGTAACTAAGTTACAAGAGGTTTACGTCGTAACCGAACGGTGCATCTACCGAGTCAATTTTTGGAATATCCCCTTAAGGGTGCTTTCAACGCAGCTAAGGGAAACGTATGTGAACGAATAATAGAATCCTCCGTAGCAGAATGGATAAAGTCATGGTCCGATGACCACAAGGTTCGTGGTTCGAAACCCGTCGCCGAAACCAGATTTTTTTAAAATCTTAATTCCTCAGTTCTGAAGATCTTTCTCTCCTTTCGTAATCAACTCATGCCCTAAAAAGAGTTCTCCACATTAATTCGACAACTGCCTAATGTGTTCCTCGCAGTTCGAAAACTTCCCTTCTTATCTTGCACAAAATCAGAATTTTCGTCATAATACGAATGCTGTCCGATAATTTTTTCCCCAATTCTAAATCTGTGTATACAATTCATCCCTCTCTGTCTCCATACTTGAATCCCTCCCTCTCTCTCTCTCTCTCTCTCTCAATGTCACCCAGGAAGTCATATGGCTTGAGATCAAATCTTCGACTCTTGAAACCAAATGTAAGCTCTTTAGCAATGTGCCATCGTAACTCTATAGGTTTGTTGTTAAAACCAGTGTCTTTTAGACTTTATTCGGGGGGGGGGGGGTTAGGAAGAGATTCTCCGGCGACATAAGATTTTCACTTCTTATTAGTGTATTGCTATACATTTGATCAAAAAATACGTATTTATGAAGCTCAAGAGAGGGGGGATTACACCCTCCTGTCCTGCCCAAATGACGCCCCTGAAATATTTGCTTGCACTTACTGAAAAGAAATTCAATGAATCATTGAATAAAACTCGTTTCTGTCCGTAGATATTTTAGAGCTTTTGGCAATTTTCATAGATTTCTTAGGGAACATCTTACTAGCTTGCAAACTTTAAAGAAAGAAAAGAATGAAACTAAAGATATTTATGAAGCTCTGGGAAGATTGTGTGACTTTCCTTTAATTTAGGCTCTTAAAAATATTTCAGAACAAACGAATGGAAAAGACTGTTTTAAAGCTATAACGTTGTAAACTTGATTCCTGTTTCTTTTTCAGCTGAATGGAAAGAGTGTACTACGTCACACACACTGCTTTAGACAAGGAGAGGTGGAGGACGGGGAGGAGTTGGAATAAATACTAGAAGCAACTAATCGATTGATACATGTATTGCGTGAATGCATAAGAAAACTGGGCAAGAGTTTGTTATTCATTTGGACTTAGAATTTTTTGTAACAAATTTTATGCCGTGGACTGTACAACTGATTTTCGTGAAGAACGTTCCATTCCTGCCGATTATAAAAGTTAAGTTCAATATCTACTACCCGTATGATGGTAAACTCATTTCTCAAGAACATCTCCTTCAAAAACCACAGTCCGTACACTTCTGTTTCGTCCAGCATTGGTAATGTGTGTTTCCAGAAATCCGGATTCTCATAATCTTCAATCCACAGTGGAGAAAGTTGCGTAGTGTGGAATTCTACGATTAGGAAACTTTTGTATATACAGACGTTGTGTCCGACGGCCATTACGGTCTACTTTTTCGTATGCTAGATGAATGTCTTCTGATTCCTCACGTATCTACTGGTCCATCACCTCTGTAATCACAGGTGTTGGTCATACATACCGTACGGTGATGAAACGAAGCAAAATTAAAATCAGAAGTGGTAGATGTTCCCTTCGCCGTTGTAGTTACTGTTCAGAATCGAAGATAACGGGATTGTAACCTAGTGCAACTGTTCGCTCAGAGAATGATATTTGTGTGTACTGATTAGCAAATGTACAAGACCTACATTGTAACGGAGAAGATGCAACACCACAAGCCACTAAAGCGTACTCACCACTAGTACGATAGAGTTAATACTTCAATGTCTTATGGAACATATTGACAAATATCGTATTGCTCTCGTAAGTCACAAACGAGATTGCGGTCCTTAAAGAAACAACACAACAGAATAAAAACATCCAAATTAGAAGTAGAATGCACTGTAATGCTCTCAAAAAGTGAAAGTAGTCTTTAAGAGAAATGGTATAAGTATCTTTTTCTGTTTATGAAGTGGTTGATGAGAAACAGATAAGCAGAACTAGTCCTCAAAGGAGTATTCATTTAATCTGTCCACAGTGTTCATTCCCGTTCTTCCACACGAGACAAACAAACCAGCTCATTCACCCATGTGTAATGACTAAAGTGCAACAGACAAATGAAAGGGCATAGCAAAACAAACAAAAAATATCAAATTGTCGTAGCTCCGTTGTTTTTGACAACATACTAGAGAGAATGACAGACGGGAATGTTTATTACGAAAGACAAATAAATTAAACGACAGAAGCGCTAATAACAGATCGTCATTAAAAGCGTTGTGATGTTATTAATACGAGCAGATCAGAAATCTGTAGTTCTTTATTTTCTGTTGCCTATCGGCTTGTGTTGTACGAATTTTTACATTGTAGCAAGGTGACGCTTCCAGTGAGTTCTTGTACGTACAAAGTCTTTACCACTACTTAATGAGGAGGTACGCAACCATGAAGAGTGATAACAACATCATTCACCATCTTTTCTCTGAGTGTATGAGTTTGACCAGCTATGTAGTATTATTACCAAACAGTGAGACGTTCTTTACATGTTCTTGTTCACTCTATTTACGATATAAAATAGCCGCGAATCCCTAACGTTCTTTGGGGAATCCCTTCCGCCACTATTGTACACATCTGAGAACTGCAAATTTTATAAAGTAGGTTAGAATTCTTTAACTATATCATGCCGCTTCACGTCTACGATCAGTAGTTTGTGAAATATTTAACTGTAAAATTTGCTTTCCCACGCTTTCGGCAGCCTATAACACGTAAACGAGTCGTTTTTCACTCTATATTTATGGTAACTTTTTGTTTCTTTTGCTCTAAGGATTCACACCTCTAATTTTGTACACTTCGCATCTAAAAATTGCGACAGCTAACACCGTGCAGTTAGACCAACCAATATGCACCTTCTTATCCCATAATCGTATCAGGTAAAGAGTCCCCATCTCGCTCCTCCTTTCTTCTCTAACACACTAAAATTACCTAACAACATGAGCTAAATTCTAATTTCAAACTACACAAGTACTAGTTTCGATAAAATGAAATTACAAAGCCTAAACGAAACAAGATTCATAGGTTGATGTACGGAGAAATTGAAACACACACAATGAAAAATTGAAAACAATGCATGTCTATTACACAGAGATTTATAAAAGAGGCAGAGAGAGAGAGAGAGAGAGAGAGAGAGAGAGAGAGAGAGAAGAGGAGACAAGAAAAAAACATAAAACTGGTATTCAAACGTAGTCAGGAAAGAACCTAACATTATAAAATTCCGTTTGCAAAAATCCAACAGTAATATAGAAATAACGTTTATTTTTACATACTTTCTCAAAACTATTCGAATATATAGAGGATGCCTTAAACATTCATTATGTTACCTTCATAATGGATAGCACACTCAATTTCAAGTAGAACTGTAGATATCCGAGACACATCTAGGATAATGTCAAAAGTTTAAGACAAACGCTTTGTTTCCGCGTGGTTCGATTGCAAATTTGGTAGTGATCATTGGACGTACTGATCCAAAATACATTCTAATATACCAAATAGATAGCGTTGGTCATATCCTCTATTTCAGACTACTAATGCAAACTGAACAAAAAAGCAACAACAACAAAAACGAAACGAAAAGAAAAGACGAAGAAAGAAAGAAAGAAAGAATGAGAAGATTGAAGAGTTTTATTTTACTGATAAATTTCTATCAGAAATGCCCTATGTTAAAAGTGCAAACAGTATCGTAATGAAAAGTTACAAATGTTCTAAAGAAATGGTTTATGTTCCTCATCGATGTAACGTGTTTCAAATTTCAACGTGAATAAAACACGTTGAATTATAGAGTGGGAACAAATTTTGTGTCAAACTATTATGAATAAAATTTTGTTTTCAAATAACCAAAGAGGTTACCATTTTCTAGCCTTTCCGAAGATTTATCTGTTGCGAACATCCAGAGTTGATTTCATCTCTTCCGGATATAACGTAATTTCCACAGATAGAATGAACACGCTAAGAGTTCAAAGGGACCATCGTGTAAGTCGGATGGTGTTTTATATATTTTGTTATGTTTTATTTCTGTATTTTTTCCTGCATTGTGTATTTTTCCTTTATTAGTGGCCACTAATTTCCCTCTAGGCCGTCGAATAAATGAATTTCATTGTGCACTTTGGTTCGTTCCAAAGATAAAAGAAATTAAGTAATATTTGCCTTCTAAATTCAAGTGGCATGATAGTGTCGGGTAACATAATGGCCTTATGAATAATACAGTTATCTAACGTAAGTTCCAATCCTTTTCGTACCAAAGTAAATTATTTTTACAAAGTCATTGTGGAGAATCGACTTATCATACTGGACAAGCAATACATAAGAATGTGGAAGCAAACACCTGTATCATGATAGAAACGGTTTACGAATGTTAGTTGGGAAATTGCAAGGGAATTACCAGGACATTCCAAACACATCATTGATCTGCAGTATAGACTTTTCGTGTTATCAGTCTCAGAAAGAAACACTATACCATTTGTTAAAAAAAAAAAAAAAAAAAAACTGTTCGGCTAAAGCAATCGGTGTTGTAGTGGTAACGTGACAGACTTCCAAATGGAAAACCTTGGTTCCAATCACCATCAGGTAGTATGATCTTTCCGCATAAAGTAATGGCTGCAAACAGAGATTCATCTTCTGATTGAGAACTTATAAGGCAGCACTGGCGATAGTTCAAGTAAACAGTGTGTGCGTTCTACATCCTACAATAATAAGTATGTTTCAAATTTATATTCGTCCCGCCACTCTCTCTCCTTGTTTACGTTTCCCTATCCTGTCTTTGCACCTTTCACTTCTCCCCCTCTCCCCCTTTCTCTTACGCAAGTACTTCATGTTCCAAAGTTAAAACGGAGCAAGAGCCCTATGTACGTGATCTGGAGAATCTAATTAACTGTTAACTTCAGCGTCGTGTTTTTCGTGCTCTGGGGATAACATCTCCAGTCCTGGTCATCTCTGACAGAAATACTGTTTAAACGCAAGAGAATAAGTAAAATCTCTTTTATATCCTCTGCGTTACCGAGTTTCAGTCGAATTACTGCGCCAGTAGGGACTTGACTCCTCGACCCAGTGGTGGTCTATAATCCAACCAACATTATCCGACTGACACGTTGACCCATTTGAACTCTTGCGTGTTCATTCTATCTGTGGAAATTACGTTATATCCGAAAGAGATGAAATCAATGCTGGATGTTCGGAACAGATAAATCTTTGAAAAAGACTAGAAAATGGTAACATCTATGGTTATTGGAAAACAAAATTTTATTTATAATAGTTTGACACAAAATTTGTTCCCATCCTATAATTCGATGTGTTTTATTCATGTTGAAATTTGAAACATGCTACATCTATGAGGAACGTAAACTTTTCCTATCCAACATTTGTAATATTTCATTACGATACAGTTTGGACTTTTAATATAGGGCATTTCTGATAGAAATTAAGCAGTAAAATAGAACTCTTCAATTTTCTCTATCTATCTTTCTTTCTTTCTATTTTCTTTTCCTATCGTTTTTTCTTGTTTCTTTGTAATGTTTTCATTGATAATCTGAAATAGAGGATATTATTAACGCTATCTACTTGGTGTATTGGAATGTATTTTGGATCAGTGCGTCCAATGAACAAAACCGAGTTTGCAATCGAACTACGGGGAGATAAAGCACGTGTGTTAAAATTTTGACATTATCCTAGATGTGTCTCGGAGATCTACAGTTCTACTTGAAATTGAGTATGCTATCCATTATGAGAGGGACACAATGAATGTTTAAAGCATCGTCTATATATTCGAATAGTTCTGAAAAAAATATGTAAAAACAAACGTTATTTGCATATTAGTGTTACATTTCTGGAAACGGAACTTTGTAATGTTAGGTTTTTTTCTTACTGTGTTTGAATTCCATACTTTTATCTGTTCTCCCTTTTCTGTTTCTTCTTCTCTTCTCTCCTCTCCTCTCCTCTCTCTCTCTCTCTCTCTCTCTCTCTCTGCCTCTTGTCTCTGTGTAATAGGCATTCATTGTTTTCAATTTTTCATTGTGAGTGTTTCAGTTTCTCCGTACATCAACCTATGAATCTTGTTTCGTTTAGGCTTTGTAATTTCATTTTATCGAAATAAATAGTTGTGCAGTTTGCTCATGTTGTTAGCTAATTTTAGTATGTTAGAGAAGAAAGCAGGAAAGAGAGAGAGGGTCTCTTTACGTGACACGATTATGGGATAATAAGGTGTATATTGGGTGGCCTAACAGCACGGCGTTAGCTGTCGAAATATTTTTGATGCGGAGTATATATGTATTCGGTGTTGCAAAATAAGAAAATAAGTGTTACAACTCTTGGGAGGTGACTCCTGCCATTGAGACAAGAAAAAAGTTCTCTTGAACTTTCGGCTATCGGACATAGTTTCGGCTCTACAAGGGGCCGAAAACGTGGGAAAATGACTTTCGGACGCCAGTAGTTCGGAAACTATCCAACGTAAAGAGGTCGGGTAAAAAATTCACTGAAGAAGTCATAAATGCGGTATTGAATTTTGCATGTTTCACAATCCTACCATGCACGCGCAAGGGATTCCCGAAAGGAACGTAGGGAGTCCCGGATAACCTGCCAAATGAAAATTGGTCTAAATGGATGAATTCATAAGGTTTCTACCAGTTAACAATAATTCGTTTGTATTAAGTCAATATCTGGAACAAATACAAAATGGCGGACACCTTCATACCCGTTGTGTGTGGTTGCATAATCGCCAGGTACGGATGCTGGTCAACAGTGACGTTCTGAGTATTAAGTGTAGTGAATTTGTACTCAAATCCTCTAGAAAGACGTCTGGAGTGTGGGTAGAGCACAACCGATGATGCAGGGTGATTCACATGTGTGGAAACACTTAACGAAAAATGCCCAGAAATGCACTCATACTCAGTAAACGTGAGTTCAAAGCATCAAAAATGTAAGGATTAGCGTCAAGAACATGAAAGAAATTGCCAATTCACCAATAATATTCCATCAAACCGATGCAATATCATGTGCACGGTTGCATACCAAAAAAGGATGCAACAACTGAAGCCAAGTTGAAATTGTGCAAGGGGACTCACCTAGAAACTGGGTAAACTAATGGAATGTCACTAGTGGGATCGCGTGATCGATATTGAAACGTGGCCCCAATGAGTGTGTTGATATCGACATGTAGCCAATGGACAAATGCAAACATGTCCCACTACTGCTGCACACTATCCCACGTGCGAAAAATAGGAAAATAAGTACTCGGGTCTTGAATCTGAGGCCGTTGGCTCCCAGTAGGATTGGAAACTGCGAGAACGCGAGCGAAAGCGAGCACTCTAGCCCCGAGGCTCGATGGATCCTCACTTTCTCTGTATTAATTTCTTTGAGGAGTACCCATTTTGTTTGGCAAGCGCTCTTGTACAGCCTCCCAACATGCTTATGTGTTTCATTTTGTTACTCCTACTGCACAGTTGTAAACAATCAGAGCTTTAAGATGTTTCTTCCTATTTCTCATGTCGTTTTATTTTCCATATGTATTGTTCTTCAGCTGTAGTGTTACATGTGCCAAATTGGTTCATTTTCGTATTTGTTGAGTTGAGTTGATTTTAACGTCCCGTTCAGCAGCGAGGCTATATGAGACGTGGACCTACCGATTAACGTGGAATCCGAACCACATGAGCTCCCGCCGGGAATCGAACCCGGGCATCCAACGCCAAAATCGCGTATGATAACTGCTTAGCCACGGATGTGTTCTATTTTCGTATTTGTCTTGGTATGTGCACTGTTTCCATACCAACTGGAATGTGTAAGATACGAATTTCTGGAGGTATTTTCCTATATTTTGAGTACGTCATTATGTCCTAGAATACGTGGGACATGATACAAGTTTGTTATCTTCACGCTATATCAGAATTTGAACCATGGATTAAGAGATTTCTATTCATATGTGTCGACTGTGGGAAAATGTCCCAAAGAGGGACATTGATACAGTCGTGTTCTAGTTACATTCTACCGAAAAGTGCACCAGATGTAATAGCAGAATGTACGACGTTATTTTCCTAGTTTTCGCAAGTAAGACGGTGTCCCAGTAGTAGTGGGACATGTTGACATTTGTCCATTAGCTACATGTCGATATCAACACACACATTGGCCGCATTTCATTATCGATCATGCGATCCCACTAGCAACATTACTTTAGTTTACCCAGTTTCTTAGTGAGTCCCCTTGCCCAATTTCAACTTGGCTTCAGTTGTTGCATCCTTATTGGTATGCAACCGTGCACATCATATTGCATCGGATTGAGGGAATATTATTGGTGAATTGGCAATGGCTTTCTGTTCTTGATGCTATTCCTTACATTTCCGACGCTTTGAACTCACGTTTACTGAGTATGAGTGCAATTTTTATGGGCATTTTCCGTTAAGTGTTTCCACACAAGTGAATCATCTTGCTTCACCTGTTGTGCTTTACCGACACTTCAGAGGTCCTTCTAGAGCATTTGAGTACAAATTCGCTACACTTAATATTCAGAACGTCACTGTTGACCAGCATCCGTACCTGGCGATTATGCAACCACACACAACGGGCATGAAGGTGTCCGTCATTTTGTATTTGTTCCAGATATTGACTTAATACAAACGAATTACTGTTATCTGGTAGAAACCCTATCAATTCATAACCATTTAGACCAATTTTCATTTGGCAGATTATACGGGACTCCCTACGTTCCTTTGGGGAATCTCTTGCGCGTGCATGGTAGGATTGTGAAACATGCAAAATTCAATACCGCATTTATGACTTCTTCAGTGAATTTTTTACCCGACCTCTTTACGTTGGATAGTTTCCGAACTATTGGCGTCCGAAAGTCATTTTCCCACGTTTTCGGCACCTTGTAGAGCCGAAACTATGTTCGATAGCCGAAAGTTCAAGAGAACTTTTTTTCTTGTCTCAGTGGCAGGAGTCACCTACCAGGAGTTGTAACACTTATTTTGCAACACCCGATATATATATATATATATATATATATATATATATATATATATATATATATATATATATATATATATATATATAAAATTGCAATAACGTTGTTTCTAATCAAGAGATGTGTTTTATGTTTTCAATCATGTAAGTTGTACTATAAACTACTCCAATTGAACCAAATTGTGCTTTCTCACTTGCAAATAACAGAGTATAAAGATAGATTTACTTACCTTTGTTCCAAAAGATTGTTTATTCTAAATACATTTTCTTCCTACGGGTACCATATTGTCAAAAGAATCAAGTCGTGTTTAAAAATCAATATTTTCCCTTCGACGCTACTGAATTCTTACATCTCGTGAACTGGTTGAACAAATCAAGACCTACTGTCGCGAACATAACAATGAAATAATATTTAACCGTGCAGTGTTTCTGAGGAAGGTTTCTTATTTCTTTTTATACCAGGCTCCTAAGATGTAATAATTTAGTTGTTCTTCTTGATGAGGAGCTTATGCAAATTTCTTGGATATAACGAGAAAATAATTAATGGAAAACACACTCTTTAATACTGCATCAATCTCAAGACACACTCGGCAAACAGCAAATCAAGTGCAAGACTGGAAAAGCAAATTTTCCTAGAAAAATATTAGCACCTACCAACTTTTGGGTTATGAAGCCATCTTGCACAAAGTGAGTGCGTCCGTTAAGAAATAACACGGAATGGTATCAATTTATAATGCAACATTTGAATTCCCCTTTGAAGTAACCGAAAACCGACAGGGGGGTGTAATTTCCTAGGTAAGTTCTACCCCTATCAAATTTGTGGATATAAAATCATCTTAACCAAAGCAAATGCTTCTGTCAAAAGATAGCAGAGGCAATCCAAATGAAATCGACCAATGATGGTTTCTGACAAAATTTAGTTTTTTATTAATTTTTATCTAAATTTATACCGCACTTAGGGAGTTGAAAACGGGCATTCAGTTATTTTTTCGCCGCGCAGGTTTTGTCGTAGTGGCTATTTTGTATAGGCGCCTGAGCACTTTTCAGAGGATTCCGTTGAACGCTGTAACCTTTAAGGTTTTAAAGATAATGCGTTCAAAAGAAAACCATATGGAATGTAATGGAATTGAGAACATTCTATGTTCTATGTACATTGAGACGTTCTTCAGAACGTTGAGAAAAGAACCTTTAAATATTCAGGTTGGACACCTAGGAATTGCAAGTTTGGAATGTACATTTTGAAACGAAATCAATGAGACTCACATTCAATTTTTGTCTAGATAGAGACTAGATAAGATAAACGTCCTAATCAAGTTTCAGGTCTGAGAATTATATACTTGACTTTTTGAAAATTTTTAAACATTACGAAATTTCGAAAATCGTGTATTTTCACCATCAAATATATCAAGGAGGACAGAAGTGAAAAAAAAAAAATAATTTCACACAAAACAGACGATAGCTGTGCAGTAACAAGTGAATAAAATTGCATCACTGAGACTTAAGTAGTTTGTGAGTTATAAGGGTTTTCTTCACTGGGACTTAATATCATGAAGCGCCATTGGAGTGAATATAAACTTTGTAGCAAAATTGAAAATAACACGAAAGTAATGTTAAATGGGCAAAGTGTGCATAATTTATGAATCATATCTTTTACAAAAGACGAAAGTCCTCTGTTATTTCTTTTCTGCTTATTGCGCTGCTGTTAAGACATCAGTGAGGTAAATAGTTGACTAATTTGTGTACAGAGTTTGGTAGTGATATTGAATGTACGACCTGTGGGTGTATTCTGTGGGTGTGAGTTTCCGGCGAACCTTAGTGATTGTCACTCACATTGTCATTCGTACATAGTTTAAAATAGTGCTGTTGAATTTTTGTGACATTTGCGGTTTTCGGTTTTTGAGAAAACCGGTTTTCTGAAAACCGAAACCGCAAATGCGGTTTTCAAAACCGAAACCGCAAAAGCGGTTTTCAAAACCGAAACCAATGTTTTTAATTACACCTTTTAACAATTGTGAAAGCATCTATCGATCGAGACAATTGTATTGATTTATGTCTGTGTTTCAACTTTTTTTTATTTGCTCCCGTTTCCTCCCACTTTCTTACGGTTTAGAACTCCGTAAGTACTGATGTGAACTTGTGTGTTACAAATACTGACCTGGGATCATTTGCACTTTTTTTTAGTTACTTCTTTGATGACACTTCCAAGGTACTTTTCGGTTGCAGGGAAGCAAACTGGACCCCACCTGATTTTTATATATTTTGTAAAGTAGAGCACGAGGAACACGAATCTTAAGGAATTTTGACATTCCGACTTCCCGAACTCGAGATACTAGAACTTATACGGTAGTTTTACATAGTATGTATAAAATTAACGAAGAAAGTTCTGTCGCTTTTTGACCTATCACCTTAGAACATCGATATGTCACCTAAGACCAGGGGTGTAGCCAGCAGGTTTCTGTAGGAGGGGCCCGTCGTTTTTGAAGGGGGGGCAGCTACAATCTAAAACAAAATGTGTTACAGCTAGTGTTTTTGAAGCCTGAAAAAAACTGGAAAATTTTGGTTTCCTCCCGGAAAACTAAAAACACTGTTTTAGCTTATTATTATTATTATTATTATTATTATTATTATTATTATTATTATTATTATTATTATTATTATTATTATTATTATTATTAATAATAATAATAATAATAATAATAATAGTAATTTCATAAATTATATTACAGATAGTTTGTATTATGTTTAAACAAGAACTACTGCCCCCGACCAAACATTATACCTTTGTGCATAACTATTTCAATACACAGAACCGATCTATATAGGTAAACAAGAAAGTTCTATCGCTTTCTCACTCACCACCTCCGGACATTCATATGTCACCTAACACGTATCTGGAAGATCGAGAATAGATCGACAACCTTCTGCAAACGTTCTGGAAGGCCATTTATTCCATCGCGGTAGAGTTTGGTGTTCCGTGAAGTGAAGAAGTTATCAAGTGCATTTTGCACCTCTACTTGGGATTTGAGCTGGCATCCTTTAAAGTGATTATACAAGGAAGGGAACAGATGATAATCGGACGGTGCAATGTCCAGGGAGTATGGCGGATGCAATAGTGTTTCCTATCCAAGGCGTTAAATGGTGTCCCGGGTCATCCTAGCCACGAGGGGCTTAGCGTTGTCCTGTAACATAAGGACCCCTTTGGGAGTTTTGAGTTTCTCTTGAACACGGCTCAACTGCTGACAGTACACAGTTGGATTGATGCGATGACCAGTTCCCGATGCACGATGCCACGAGCAGTTCATCAACACACAGGAGGACTTTCTTCTGGTGTAGTACTGGTTTCGGCTGTCTTGGAACCGTTCATGGGATGCTAACCAATTATAACGGCGCCGTGGAACTTCGTACAGGACCCATTTCTCATCACATGACAACACCTTGTCCAGAAATGGCTCCTTCCTCAGACGAGACAGCAAAGAAACACAGGTGTCTGCTTGCGTTGCCTTTTGACCCGGAATCAAGTTATGTGGGACCCATCGACCCAAATTCTAGTGTTTCCTCAGTTGAAGGTGCTGCTGAATGGTTTCGCCACTCACACTGAATTGTCCCCATGCCGTAAGCGTCGGTGGACCACAAATGGGCAATTGGCGACATCACGCCAATCATTGGCGGCGGCGCAGCGACGATCCCCGGTGGCCCTTCTACCGTTTTGAAAATTATGCCACCAGCGGCAGAGATGCGACAAAACGCCAATGAACCACAAAATTACTCCCCCAAAATGTTAAATCGGCTATATGTGTGATTTAGTTACATTAAGGTGAGTCTAAAAAACACTTTTAAAAAGTACCAAAAAATTACCCCGAAGGGGACTCAAACCAGCAACCTTATGATTACTAGGCAAGTGTTCTTCCTACTTCGCTACGATGGCGATGAAGGAAACGTCAATTGGAAAGGGATAAATCGTTAAGATCTTTTTAATTTGGTCAATCACAATGCTCCTTTAACCGTGTATATTCGACGATAACTGTTAGATAAAATGTGTTCGCCATGTAATTTTGTAACAAAATGACGCGTGTCTATTTACTTTATTTCATAGTTCTCGCATACTCACTTTCTAATGATCGACGACAGTTGTCATCTAAATTCATACAATTATCGCACTTATCTCAAGATTTTTCACGTCATGATGTTGAGGCAGAGGTTATTCTTGACCCTCGGAGCTCACTTTAGGAACAATTCGTCAGCAAAAAATAATATATAATAATAACCGGATGCACATGACTGGCGACAGTTCGTGTTGGTCCCTTCACGATACTCCGCGAAGAATCTAAGAAGTGCGGACCAAAACGAAGTTCTCGCTGGTCGCTGCTACGCCGTGGTACTTCAACACCCCGACGCGAGATATATGTTTCGACTCGACGAAACCCGGCCGCCAGTGAGGGCCAACTATCGCAGACCTACGCAAAAAGCGACAGAACTTTCTTGGTTACTTTTATACGTAAGACTGATTTTCTTTGAAATTGCACTTAATTTATTTTAAGATTTTCTGAAAAAAATGTGTATTTATTATTCGTGACTAAAAATACATAATTATTTTATTAAAGCTATATCTCACTTCCTGTTTTACACGAAATAGCATTTTAAAAAGCGAATGAAATCCAAACTGAAAAACTGAATAAAAATGTTGCTTTTCACCAAATTTTCCATCTGATAAAAAGTTTTCTTGAAACACTAATTACAGCATATAAATAATATAAGGTACTTACGATTTAGTATAGTACCATTGTTTTATGATAGAATTTATAGTGGGGGGCGCGGTGGCTCAGTGGTAGAGCGTTCACCTCCGGTGCTTGGGGTCCATGGTTCGATCCCAGCTCGCGCCGTGTGGACTTTGTGGTGGACAAACAACCGTGCTCATGGGTTTTCTCGGGTTTCCGTTTCCTCCCACTTTCTTCATTCCACCATTTCATTCATTTCTCATAATCACCGTCTCCTTTGGCCTAACCGGCATAAACGTGGGACGTTAAACTCAAAGATTTCATTTCATTTTATAGAATTTATAGTACCTTGTCAAAACGTTTGTCTTCAAACTGTCAAATACAAATCGCCGTAAATTGTGTAATCTACTGTCACAAAAAGTATACCATACTATTTTCGGATCGCTATAAGGAAGAAATACCATCGGATTTTGTGATCGGTATGTTAAAATACTATTTTTCCATACTATTTTACCGTAAATTATTAATTATATGTAAACATTGTTATTTTTAAATGTCTGAAGCGAAGTAATCTCACGATGATGTTTTAACATCTGGTCATTAGGGGGGCCAGGAAATCATTTGGGGAGCCTGGCCCCGATGGGCCCCCCGTGGCTACACCCCTGCCTAAGACGTAAATGGAAGATCAAAAATAGTACCCATCAGTATCAACGACCTTCTGAAAACGTTCGGGATGGGCATGGATTCCTTCGCGGTAGAACTTGGTTTGCCGTGAAGCAAAGAAGGTATCAAGTGCATTTTGCACCTTTACTACGGAGTTGAACTTTAGTTCTCTAATGTGAGTGTCCAAGAAATGGTTCAGGGATAATCGGACGGTGCATTGTCCAGGGAGTATGGCGGTTGCAATAGTGTTTCTCATTTAAGGCGTAGGATGGTGTCCCGGGTCACTCTAATCATGTGGGGCTTAGCGTTGTCCCGTAACGAGAGAACCCCTTAGCGATTGAGAAGTGCTGGCTCCAGGGTTTTGAGCTTTTCTTGAACACGGCTCAACTGCTGACAGTAGACAGTTGCATCAATGTTCTGCTCTGACCAGCCGGTAGCAGTTCCCGATGCACGATGTCGCGAGCAGTCCACCAAACACACAGCAGGACTTTCTGCTGCATTACTGGTTTCAGCTGTTTTGGAACCAGTTCATGGGATTTTAACCAATGATGACGACGCCATGGAGCTTCTCATCACATGTCAACATCCTGTCCAGAAATGGTTTCCTCAGACGAGACAGCACAGAAACAGAGGTGTCTGCACGAGTAGTCTTCTGGCCCGGAGTTAATTAATGTGGGACCAATAGACTCAAATTGTAGTGTTTCCCAAGTTGATGGAGGTGCTGCCGGATGGTTTCTCCACTCACATTGAATGTTAGCCCCAGTTACTCACAGGTCTCTCCACTGTTCGCCTCAATTGCTACCTGAAGATCTTCATTTTGTACATGTGTTGGCCTTCCGGCACGTGGTGCGTCTTTCGTGATTGTTTTGTCACCGTCCTTAAACTTTCTATACCACCCTTGCACTGTCTGCGTAATCACGACACCCTCACGAAAGGCCTGAGATATCTTCCGCCCCACTGCAATGGCGTTTGATCCAAGTTTGAACTCGTACAGCATACACGCCCTTATTACGCTCTGTGGAGGTTCCACATTCACTATGTCCTTACACAAGTTCATGTTGTAACTGAACTGCCACAAGCAGGTAGAATGTTGGATATACCCACACCGACATCTGACCTTCGCCTTTTCTCCATTCGCATTCAACTCACGGTGTAAGAATCAATTGAACACAGACCTCCACAAAAAGCGACAGAACTTTCTTGGTTACCTTTATATATCTCACAGGACATCGTATGTTTCGTATAGAGAATATATCTATATTAAACTTAGTTTTAATATCTCGAGCTCCGGAAGTCGGAATGTCAAAACTCCAGGTTCGTGTTCCTCGTGATCTAGTTTACAAAATATATAAAAATCAGGTGGGGTCCACTTTGCTTCCCTGCAGCCTACTTTTCAAACGAAACTAAGTTTTCCAGAGTGTACATTTTGCTTCAAACTGAGTTCTGCCCTGGCTAACATATGTAAATTCGCTTCTATAAGTGTCGTTAAAGTTACACTTGAAATTGTCGTTCGGCATTCTTGTAGCTTATGAAGGCATGAATAATTCAAGTATGTTTGTCACAACATCTACAAAAGAATATTCATTCGTATAGAACCTCCAATACATTACATTAAAAACACATGAATTACACAAAGAAAACTATTTTGCATTAGAGCAGATCTCTTATTAGCGAATGGCCCTACACCCGCGCACTGCTCAGATAGCTCACAGCCTGAGCCTTAGCGCAAGTCCAAATTTAACTCAATCGCGATTAAGATTGTCAAAGATGTAGCGGTTTACGTTGAATATACCAACACTTTATTCACTAAGTCGTCTTAGATTTTTCTCCAATCCCAAAAAGCGGGTGTTTTTTCGTGATTAAGATAGCGAGGGACGAATATAGAACCTGACAATCGGGTGGTACCTGCAAAAATCGGGTAATATGACAACACTAAGCTAAATAGAAAATAAGGTATATCCCTATTTAAGATCACTACACCTGCAACTCATGAACCAATTTGAAATCTCATCCACTTAGACTGAGATCTTTTATATTATCATTACTCTTTCACTTTATTTCTAAATAGTACTGCCACTCTTTCTTTTGTTAACAAAAAACACCACCTACCTTTCTTTAAAAAAAAGAAAAGAAAAATTTAGATCGCAATACACAATTTTATTGTTGATTTGTTGCCACCCCGATAAATGTGAATGTTGTGGTTTTGCATATGTTGACTGGTTTCTTATCGCAAGTCCCAGACACCTGCAATAATTCATACGTGAAGGGAACACCGATCATATTTTATTCTATATCTTTTTATTTCCCAATAACGATAGCCGTGCCTCTTTGTGAGAAACTGCAACTTATTTTTTTTATTCTGCCAATTGTAAAAGAATACTAAACAGGAATTTCCCTACACGTTAAGACATTTTAAGAGAACATATCATCTTACACCTCTGCAAATTTTGAGCATTTTTTCCCTACGCCGGGGGAAATTTCCCTCCATCTGGCAACTGTGAGCCGAAGATGGGAAAGATTCTTTGCTGTTTCCTCGTCATTACTTGATAATAGTGCTCTCGAATTTTTGTGACTTCTGCAGTTTTCGGTTTTTGAGAAAATCGGTTTTCAAAACCGAAACCGCAGATGCGGTTTTCAAAACCGAAACCGCAAAAGCGGTTTTCAAAACCGAAACCGCAAATACGGTTTTCAAAAGCGAAACCGCAAGAGCGGTTTTCGAAACCGAAACCGCAAAAGCGCTTTTCGAAACCGAAACCGCAAATGTGGTTTTGAAAACCGACATTTCGGTTTTATGAAATTTCACTTTATTCAAAAACCGGTTTTCGTTTTTTTCAAAAATCGATTTCGACAGCACTAGTTTAAAAGTGGTTATTGGGCCATGGGGATGGAAAAAGTGGTCAAAAAGATCGTTATTTTTCTAACTGATGTCTTCAATTCCCCAATCCACCATTTCTGTCATGAATGCAGTCTAGGGTATCATTAGGTGCAAATGACAACATGCTTTGTTCTGGAAGTATTGAAGTACTGCAATCAGTAAATTCATTTCATTTTCAGTATTCATAACATCTGATTTGTGCTTTCGTCAGAGGTACAAATCTATGATATAATCTGGAATTAATATTTCTTTTACAAGTAAAAAATCTCGAATTTCTTTCTGTTTGGCTGTACTTCTTCTGATGAAAGATAGACAAATTTTATGCCTAAGATACTATATTAACACAAAACGTGCACATCTCTTCAGCTCTTAATATCGCGAATTTCACATCACTGCAACACTTTATAACTCATAAACTACTCAAGTCTCAGTGATGCAATTTTATTCACTTGATACTGCGCCACCATTATCTATTTTGTGCAAATTTGGGATTTTTCACTTCTGTCCTCCCTGAGATATTTCATGGTGAAAGTACATGGTTTTCGAAAACTCGCAATGTTTAAAAATTTCCAAAAAAAAAAAAAAAAAAAAAAAACAAGTATATAGTTCTCAGATCCGAAACTTGTTTGGAACATTGTTTACTATCTAGTAACTATGTAGATAAAGAATTGAAGGTGTCTTATTTATTTCCTTTCAAAATGTACCTTCCTAAATGGCCATTTCCAGGTTTCCAACCTCAATGTTTAAAGCTTCTTTCCTCGACGTTCTAAAGTACGTCTCAATGTGTACAGAACACAGAAAGTTGTCCATTCCATTATATTTCATATGGTTTTGGTTTGAACTCATTATTTTTAAAAACTAAAAATTTACAGCGTTTAACGGAGTCCTCTGGAAAGTGAAAAATACTCTGAGGCGCCTGTGCAAAATGGCCACCACAAAATAAATCTGCGCGTCTAAAAAGTAAATGAATGCCCCTTTTCAACTCCCTAAATGTGGTACAATCTTGGATAAAAAAGAAATCAAAAATAAATAAGTTTTGTCAGTAACCTTTGACCTGGAAATTGTTCGATTTCATTTGGATTGACCCAGCACTGAGTGGTATCAATTTATAATGTAACATTTGAATTCATCTTTGAAATAACCAAGAGTGGATAGGGGGGTAAAGATTTCCAGAGGTAAAAAATCCCTGTGACACCGGCAGTGGTTGATTCCTGCCATTTCCTCTATAGTAGAGAGATAGTATTTGAGATTGAATATATACTTGGGACACTGATTTGATTACAAAGAACTGCTTCTCGCTATCTATTACTATTATTACTCTATAGCAAAGTTTAAAAAAAATGAAGTGGTTGATTTCTGCCACTTCGTATTTTGGTAGAGAGTTTAGAGTCGATATGGAGTGTATTCTTGGGACACTTAATTGATTACAGAAAACTGTGTCCCACTTTCTGTGACCGCTTTTAATGTGTAGCCATCAATGCTAAAACAGGAAGTGGTTTATATTTGCCACTTTCGGTTTAACTAGAGGTGTAAGAGAGAATGTAGTACTTCCTCCTACAACGCTGAATCAATTGCCACAAACAGGTTCTGACAATCTCTTACAGTTTATGCTCTATTAGATTAAATTGAAACCGGAAATTGTAGTAAGTTTCTTCCACTTCTGGCTTTAATAGAGTGTTACGGATGAAGATAAAAATTATTTCTGAAACACTTAATGAATTGCTGAAAACCGCTTGTCGTTATTGTTTTTACTGTATATCTGTTACTGCTTTTGATTTATAGTGATCGTTAAATCCGGGAATGATTCAGTTCTCCACTTCCGGTGGACGGATTACCTCCATTAACGAATTGCTACGAGATCATCACTGTATGTACTGATTCGCAAAACAGAATTACAATTCGTACCCGTTCAAAAGTTACCGTGCGGAGAAAGGACGGACGGACGGAACTAACATTACAATACTATAAGTCCATTACGTGATCCTAATAATAATAATAATAATAATAATAATAATAATAATAATAATAATAATAATAATTCTGTAGCATTACTTTGGAGAATTTAATATATATCTTTTCTATTACAGCTTCTAAAATGTCAAGTTGAAATGGCTCTCTTGTGGGGTGCGCAGCTAGCGACGCTGGAGGTGTTTCAACAGTCCAAATGCGCAACAATCTATTGGACTGGCACCTGGGCTTTTAAACAGGAATGTCTACAAAAAGAATAAAATGAATTCTCAGTTCCTCTTCCATCTGGAAAAACAGTAGTGATGATCTGGTGATATTACTCGAAGTTTTGTCCAGATGGATCATCACCTGGTTCGCGTCCATTCCATACAATTGTGGGAGGTAGGCCATATCAGATAGATAGGTTTGAAAGTATCTAGCATTTACCTTCACGTCTTTGTCCATCTTGCGTATCATCAAGTTACCCTCACATCTGAATTCCGTAACAACCATAATGCCAAGAGAAAATCTTTACTTGCACTGACGAATAAATTTGCTGTGTCTCTTACCGTCAATGTCACGGTATGTGATCGCCCGAATGTGACCATCAGCAGTAAGATGGACTTATGATTAATCCACACGGCTTCAAACTGTAAGAGTTTCACTCGTATTTTACGGGTTTAACAACTTAGATACTGGTGTACGGGTTGGTATTAATAATGCATGGATTAACTAATAATTTCAACCCTGTTTCTCTCTTATTGGTTAAAAGCAACAGTTTGATCATTATTAATATCATTTAGAAAAATAAATAAAAAAAATAAAAATAGTCATATTTGAATACCCTACTTTGATCAAAATCACAGTCTGTTAAGAAATAAATGTAAATTACTGTTTCAAACTAGCCTTACTTTCTTCCTCTAACAAATATTGCTAAACATAGATTTAAAAAACACATGGACAAGATTAAATGAAGCAAGGTTGTAATTTAACATAATTGAATTTTTAAGACTCAAACTGTGAATGTACGGGTGATGAGATTTGAAAAATTGGCAGCCCTGTTAATCCATTGTGACAACTTTCTTTCATTTGTAATCCGCCAGGTATCAGTACTTGAAACTTGAGTACGTACGAAAACACCATGAAGAAGGACCATTATGTAACCTCCACATACTCGTTGATTTTCGACGCGATTTGAAATACTCACGCACCCACAAAGTAAAACGCAGCACAATTCCGGCCAACAGACCCATAGTTCCAGTATGATACGATAGGTGCATCACCGAATCGTATATGGTCAAATATAAGAGTAGTGCTCGCATGACTTTGGACTTTGACCCCGACATGTGACGTCATAGGTCAAAGGTCAATGGCCTTGGCCCGGAGTCAATGACCTTGGCCCGGGGTCAATGACCTAGGGGTACTTAGGACCACCCCCCTTAAATTTTGGAAATTACCAAATCTAAAAATTTGGTATGGTAGCCTAGGACCATAGTATGTACCTCTATTAGTATTAGGGGTCTATGTCGTTCCCTTTCATGGGTAAAAAAATTACAAAAATTTTAAATTTCGGAGGTTTTTGACTTAATTTATCCCCTTTGATGAGGTGTTATTACCCTATATAGTTATATGGCCGTATACAGGGGTCCATTAGCTTTCACAGAACATGGGTACATCAATGCACCCCTTGAAAATTTTGGGAGGGGTACCTTGGCCCATCCCTACAATTTTGGAAATTTTCAAATTTAAACATTTGGTAACATAGCACTGGACCCTAGTATGTATCACTATAAATTTGGGTGGCCCACCTCGTTCCCTTTCATGGGTACAAAATTGCCAAAATAGAAACGTAAGCAATACGTTGTACCACGTGTTAGGTTTTTGATCTAATTTATCCCCTTGCATGAGGTCCTATTACCTTATATATTTATATGGTTATGCATAGAGGTCCAGTCAATTTCATACGACAAAGTACATTGGTGCACCCCTTTACATTTTTGGGTGCTGTACCTTGGCCCACTCCTTTATTTTTTTCAATTGCCCATTTTAAACATTTGGTATTATAGTATAGAACCTTCATATAGATCACTATAAATTTTGGTGGTCCACCTCGTTCCCTTTAGGGGTACAAATTGCCAAATTTTAGTACAACCACGTGTTTGGTTTTTGGCCCAATTTATCCCTTTGATGGGGTCCTATTACCTTATATGATTATATGGTCATGTATATTGGTCCATTCCCTATCATAAGACGTGGGTATATTGATGCACCCCTTTAAATTTTTGGGAGAGGTACTTTGGCCCACCCCTTTAATTTCGGAAATTGCTCAATTTAAACATTTGGTATTATACTATAGAACCCTAATATAGATCACTATAAATTTGGGTGGTCCACCTCGTCCCCTTTAGGGGTACAAAATTGCCAAATTTTAGTACAACCATGTGTTTGGTTTTGGCCCAATTTATCTCCTTGGATGAGGTCCGATTACCTTATATGGTTATAGGATCATGTATAGGGGTCTATTCCCTATGATAAACCATTGGTACATTGATGCGCCCCTTTAAATTTTTGGGAGGGGTACCATGACCAATCCCTTAAATTTTGGAAAATTTCCAATTTAAGCATTCGGTACCATAGTGCATGACCTCAACATGTATTATGATAAATTTGGGTGGTCTACCTTGTTCCCTTTCATGGGTAAAAATTGCCAAAATATAAACATAAACAATATGTTGTACCACGTGTTTGGTTTCTGGCCCAATTTATCCCCTTTGACGCGGTCTTATTACCTTATATGGTTATATGGTCATGTATATAGGTTCATTTCCTATCATAAGACATGGTACATTGATACACGCTTTAAAAATTTGGGAGGGGGTATCTTGGCTTATCCACTCAGTTTTAGAAATTGTTTAATATAAGCATTTGGTATCATAGTACAGGTCTTCAATATGTACCACGATACATCTGGACGGTCCACATCAATCCCTTCCATGGGTAAAGAACTACTAAAAATCAAATTTAGTAGGTTATTGACCCCTTTGATTAGGATTTAGCACGTTATATGGGTATGTACAAAGGTTTATTACCTTTATATGTTTATGTTCCCTTTTAAATTTGGGAATTATCAAATAACAAAATTCGGTAAACGTTTTCTAGGACTCATTGTAAATGTCGGTGTCCCTCTTATGGCCAAATATTCAAATTTTAAAGGTTATTGATCTATTTTATCTTTTTTGATACGAATTTATTATTGAATGAGTACAGGATTTATTACTTTTTCATAAGACACAGGTGTATTTGTGTACCAATCTTAAATTTAGGAGGGGTACATTTCTTATTGTTAAATCAATAATTGGTAGTTGTTCTTAGGATTGGGTGGAATCTCATCTTTGGGTAAATCATTGTCAAATATAAGTATGATCACGTGATCTGTTATTGACCTATGATGGAATTAGGTGTTCAGGACATTAGTGCATTGAAACTTTGTAGGATAATTTGAGATTTGTCAAAATAAAATTACGTCATTAGTTTTGATTATTCCCGCCAAATATAAACGTAAGCAATACGATGTACCACGTGATTGACCTTGATGTGGTAGTGAACAGGGATTCATTTCCTTTGTTGTGGTACTTCTTAAGTTTGAGTACACACTTCTTGAAAACAGTTGGTTCTACAAAGGTAAACAATTGACGGAAATTATTGACCTTATTGAACATATAATGATATGGTTAATTTTAAGACAGGTATATCAAGAGAAGTATTCTTTAAATTTGGGAATTGTAATAAACAGAATTTTAACATAAGGCGCGAAATTTGAAACAATACTTTGAACTTTAATCACAGCTCATAGTCTAAGATCATTGGTGTTGGTTTATTTGACCTTGAGGTTTAGAAATTTGGTGGCTAACCTTATTGCAACTTATGACTCATAGTCTAAAGACAATATATGCTACAACACTGAAATTTAGTCACAAGGTGATGTAATCTGACACTGGCAAAGTTATTGTTGTTGCAATTTGATTGGTTGGTCACTATCTTTCGTGCAATCTGATTGGTTGATCATTATCTTTCGTGCAATCTGATTGGTTGATGAATTCCAAATCTTTGCTACATTCAGTTATAACTTTTGTTTAAAGTAGTAGAAAATGGATCGATCTGGCTCATATTAGAACATATGAGAACAACTCAGGAGCCCCTGGGAGATCGAGCACCTTGAACCGTCCACCCACGGTCTTTTACGACCTCCATTTTAGGAGTGTATTTGTTCCCTTTTATGAGCACTTTTTAGGGGGTATACTCGTTCTCTTTTATGAGTACATTTTAAGAGGTGGACTCGTTCCCTTTTATGATCACTTTTTCCACCCCTATTTGAACATAGCAGATAATACATAAGACTACGTAACATAGCAGTTCCAATCCTTATTTTAACATAAGACTACGAACACCCTGAACCGTCCATCCATGGTCTTTTACAGCCTCCAGTTTAGGGGGTGTACTCGTTTCCTTATAAAGGTGTACTCGTTCTCTATTTTAACATAACAGAAATGGCAGACAATGAACACATTATAGCAAAGACTACCAACATTAACATATTAAAAAAATATATAACAGTTCGTTCCCTTTTATGAACCCATTATAGGGGTGTATTCGTTCTCTTTTATGACCACCTTTTTCAACCCCTATTTTAACATAGCAGATCGATAACACATCTTCCAACGGCCTATTTAACATAACACATATTACATAAGACTATGTAACACAGCAGAGCTAATACAAGAGTATGGCTTATTTTAGAACCCCTATTTTAACATAGCAGAAATTACATAAGACTACGAACACATGGCAGAGCAGAGAATACATAAGACTACGACACATAGCAGGGGTGTATTCATTCTCTTTTATGAGCATTTCTTCAACCCCTATTTTTAACTATAAACATAGCATACAATGAATACATATGTAACATAGCAAAGGGAGTGTACATAAGACTACGAACACACAACTGTATTCGTTCCACCCCTATTTAAACATAGCAGAGCTAATACAAGAGTATTTCTTATTTTCCAACCCCTTTTTTAACATAGCAGAAATTACATAAGACTACGAACACATAGCAGAGCAGAGAATAGATAAGACTACGAAACATAGCAGGGGAGTATTCATTCCCTTTTATGAGCATTTTTTCAACCCCTATTTTTAACTATAAACATGCCAGACAATGAATACCTATGTAACATAGCAAAGGGGCTGTACATAAGATTACGAAATCAACTATTTAACGTAACAGGGCTGTATTCGTTCAACCCCCTATTTTAACGCAGCACAGATTTCGTCCCCAATCCCTAATTTAACATAGCGGAAATGACACAGGCATGTCTCCAAACTACTGACCATCGAGAACAGAGGTCAAACTCGTAAACGAAGCCACATTTAGCAATTAGTCACAACTACTACAAGTTCCAAAAATAATGACCATCGAGGTCAAAGGTCAAAACACTTAAAACCAAATAACTCGGAAACGGAACCACATATTGAGATGGTTTTCCCACTTTTAGTAATTGGTCATCAACTACTAGAAATTCCACAAATAATGACCATCGAGGTAAATGGTCAAAATACTTAAAACCTAATAACTCGTAAACGAAGCCACATACGCAGCAAACTCTGGTTTTCATGAACATATTCAACACAACGTATATTTCAAAAAAATAATCAATAATGGGTGAGGTTATAAGGAACACTTAAAAAGCACACCCATCGAATTTTGACAAAGTCCAGAAATACTTATTTTTTTAAAAATCAATATTTCAGTTATTTTTAACCGCAGCGAACTCTGGTTCCTTCTTTAGTATCAGATCATCAAGTACATGTACGAAAATATTGACTATTGAGGTCAAAATGTCAAATAACTCGTAACAGAGCAACGGATAAATTTGTGTGATCTATTCAATTTTGTACCAAGCAGAAAAAAGTGAAGAAGGAATAAATTTGAGTGGCTTATTTACTTTTGTATTAATGAGAAAGAAATGAAAGAAACACAATTTTAACTACCGCAGAAATTCTGTGCCTTTTTGGGCTATTCAAATAAACGCAAAAAATAACTTGGATTGAGTATTTATTTTTCTTCTAACAAGAAAGAAAGCAAAGATATGCCATATTAACTAGCTGAGAATTTTATATCATCTTGTACTATTTAAACAAACGAAAGGATAAATTTAAGTGATCTATTCCATTTTGTACCAATGAGAAATGCCTTTTAACTAGCTCAGAATTTATATACTTTATGTGCTAACCTAAAAAAAGCGAAGAAGGTCCATTTCAACTAACTGAAAATTTTATATCTTGTACTATTTAAATAAACGAAGGAATATATTTGAGTGGTCTATTCAATTTTATACTAATGATAATTTCTACTGCATGTTGTACTATTTAAACAAACGAAGGGATAAATTTGTACTAACCAGAAAAAGCGAGAACGGACTCAGAATTTATGTATAACCTTTGTACTGCTCAAATAAACGACGAATAAATTTGGGTGTCCTACTTTTATAAAAACGAAAAGTGCCAGTTTAACTAACAGCATTTTATACCATTTTGGACATTTAATAAACAAAGAAGGTCCATTTTAACAAGCTTAATATTTTATACCTTTTGTGCCATTTAAAAAAACGAATAAATACATTGGAGTGTCCTATTTCGTTTGTACCAACGAGAAAAAAAGCGAAGAAGAACCATTTTTTACTGGCTTAGAATCTTATACCTTTTGTAAAATTTGTACCAAACCAAATAAATTTGTACTAAGCAAAAAAGGGAAAAGGACTCATTTTTATGTACATTTTGTATTACTGAAATAAACGAAGGAGTAAATTTGGGTGGCACATTTAGTTTTGTACCAACCAAGAAAAAAAGCGAAGAAGGTCCATTTTAACTAGCTCAATATTTCTGTACCATTTTGTGCTACTCAAATAAACGAAGGAATTTGGTACCAACGAGAAATGCCATTTCAACTAACTCAGCATTTTATACCTTTTTTGCTATTTAAATAAACGAGAAAAGCGAAGGAGGACCATTTTAACTAACTTGCAATTTTATATCGTTTGTAGTTCTCAAATAAACGAAGGAATAAATTTGTGTGATCTATTCAGTTTGTAGCAAGCAGAAAAATAAAGGAAGTACCATTTTGTACTAATCAAATAAACGAAGGAATAAATTTGCGTGTCTCATTTAGTTTTGTACTAACCAAGAAAAAAGCGTAGAAGGTCCATTTTAACTAGCTCAATATTTCTGTACCATTTTGTACTACTCAAACAAACGAAGGAATAAGTTTGGGTAATCTTTTTTTAATTTTTTTACAAATCAGAAGAATATTAAAGAAGGTCTATTTTAACTAGCCCACCAATTTACGCTATTTTGTACTACTCAAATAAACGAAGAAATAAATTGAGTGATCTATTCAATTTTGTAGCAATCAGAAGAAAATCAAAATAAACGAAGGAATATATTTGAATGTTCTATTTTTTGTGGTACTAGATTTTGTACTATTTTGTATATTCTTGCGTCACCCACAGAAAAGGTAACTTTAAAGTAGCGTTTCTAAAAAAATAATTGCCTTTCCCGTCACGTAAAAAATGCACTATATAAGGAGCTTTGAAATTACACTAAAAATAGTGTCAAAAGCCGTTGCATTCCACACTAGTAAGGTGCCCTTTGTTATATAACAAACAAATTTGCGCTCAATACACTGTACCTTAGGACACTCACTATACTAACAATACAAATGTTAGGTAACTCGTTCGTACCGTTCCTTTTTTATTTTATTTAAAGTGCATTAATATTGAGAAGCTTAAACATCTGCAGCAACAGAAAGAATTATAGTTTTTGAGTTGAATAAAACTCTTCACAGCTAATAATTCAGCACTTTTCTATAGATGGTGTGCAACATGGAACTTTCAAAACTTTTCTTTTCCTAGGTGAGCTGAGTTTTACTTTGATATGATCTCTTCTTCGTCTAGTTTTCCTTCTGCCTCTTCCTCTATCAGTACTGTGATCCAAAATGGCCGAGTATGCTGTTTCTTCTTTCTTTATTAATTGCAATGATTCGTCGTCATTCATCAGTTTTCTTTAGAACGCTAATTGCTATGGAGTCTGTTCTACACAAATAAGTTAACATTGAATTATGACGCAACTATCTTCTAATTGAATATTTTTCGTCTGTAACTAATGGCAGTTCTGGTTGGTTAAATCTTACATTCAAATATGTAGTTAGTGATCGTGAAGCTTTGGACTTTAGAGTCGCCACTCTATAAAAAATGTTCCGTGTGTACCTTAGGACTTTAAATGGCACAAAAAGTTATAAAATGCTGAGCTCGTTAAAATGAACCGTTTTTGTTTTCCTTTTGATTGGTACAAAAATAAAATAGACCACTCAAATTTATTCCTTCGATTATTTGAATAGCACAAAAAGGAATAAAATGCTGAGTTAGTTAGAACGGTCTTTCTTCGCTTTTTTCTTCTTCCTACAAATTGAAAAACCACTCGAATTTATCTCTTCGTTTGTTAAAATAGTACAACATGGTCTAGAAATTCTGAGCTAGTTAAAAATGGTATTTCTTCGTTTTTTCTGGTTAGTACAAATTGATTGCATTGTTTATTTGTGTAGCTTTTTTTCTGTCTGGTATAAAACTAAATAGTTCAGAACCCTTCGTTTGTTTAAATATTACAAAAAGGTATAAAATTCTAAGCCAGTTAAAAATGGCCCTTCTACTCTTTTTTTCTCGTTGGTACAAAAGGAAATAGGACACCCATATTTAAGTGGCACAAAAAGGTATAAAATGCTGAGTTAGTTAAAATGAACCTTCTTCGACTTTGCTGGTAAGTAAAAAGTTATTCCTTCGTTTATTTGAAGAATACAAAAGCTATAATAGTCCACTCAAATTTTATTCATTCTTCACTTTTCTTCTGGTTCGTACAAAATGATATAAAATATGACCCTTCTTCGCTTTTTTCTTCTTGCTACAAAATTAAGAAGCTCACTCGAAAGTTATCCATTCGTTTGTTTAAATAGTATAAAATACTCAGCTAGTTAAAATGGAAGTTCATTTCTGCTATAAAAGTAGGAAACCGAAATTTATGCGTTCGTTTATTTCAGTAGTACAAAAGTTATACATAAATTCTGAGTTCTTCACTTTTCCTGGTTAGTACAAATTTATCCGTTTTTATTTAAATAGTACAAAATGGTTTAAAATACTCAGCTAGTTAAAATTGAATAGACCACTAGAAATATATTCCTTCGTTTATTTAAACAGTACAACATGACATAACATTCTCAGAAATTAAAATCGACCTTTTCTGAGCTAGCTAAAATGGCAGTTGTAGTTTGTAGAAAATTAAATAGGTCAATCAAATTTATCCTTTACGTGATGATATACAATTCTTACCTATTTAAAATGGCATATCTTTCCTTTCTTTCTCGTTAGTACAAAAATAAATACTCCATCCAAATTCATATTTTCATTTGTTTGAATAACCGAAAAAGGTACAGAAAATCTGAGCTAGTTAAAATGGCGTTTCTTTGATTTTTTCTCGTTAATACGAAAGTAAATAAGCCACTCAAATTTATTTCTTCTTCACTTTTTCCTGCTTGGTATCAAAAAATTGAATAATTCACAGAAATTTCTTGCTGGCTCCATTTACGAGTTATTCGGGTTCAAATATTTGACCTTTGACCTCGATGGTAAGTACTTTTGGTATATGTAGTAGTTGATGGCCTGTTACTTATTTAAATAGAACAAAAAGGTGTAAAATGCTGAGTTAGTTAAAATGGCATTTATCGTTGCTACAAAACTGAATAGGCCACACAAATTTATTCCTTCGTTTATTTGAGTATTACAAAGGATATAAAATTCTGAGTTAGTTAAAATGGTCCTCCTTCGCTTTCTTCGTTTATTTAAATAGCACAAAAAGGTATAAAATGCTGAGTTAGTTAAAATGGCATTTCTCGTTGGTACCAAATTGAATAGAACACTCAAATATATTCCTTCGTTTATTTAAATAGTACAAGATATAAAATTTTCAGTTAGTTAAAATGAACCTTCTTCCCTTTTATTAGGTTAGCACATCTTTGTTTATTTGTGTAGCACAAAATTATTAGTTAGTTAAATGGTATTTCTTTGCTTTTTTCGGTTTGGTACAAATTGTACAAAAGTTATAAGATTCTAAGCCAGTAAAATTGGTTCTTCTTCGCTTTTTTTCTCGTTGGTACAAAAGAAATAGGACACTCCAATATATTTATTCATTTTTTAAATGGCACAAAAGGTATAACATATTGAGCTTGTTAAAATGGATCTTCTTTGTTTATTAAAAATTTCAAAATGGTATCAAATGCTGAGTTACATAAACTTGCACTCTTCGTTTTTATAAAAGTAGGACACCCAAATTTATTCGTTCGTTTATTTGAGCAGTTCAAAGATTATACATAAATTCTGAGTCCGTTCTCGTTTTTTCTGGTTAGTATAAATTTATCTCTCCGTTTCTTTAAATAATACAACATGCACAAGAAATTCTGAGATAGATTAAAATGGCATTTCTAATTGGTATAAAATTGAATGAACCACTCAAATATATAAAATGCTGAGTTAGTTAAAACGGCATTTCTCGTTGGTACCAAATTGAACAGAACACTCAAACATATTCCTTCGTTTATTTAAATAGTACAAGATATAAAATTTTCAGTTAGTTAAAATGAACCTTCTTCCCTTTTATTAGGTTAGCACATCTTTGTTTATTTGTGTAGCACAAAATTATTAGTTAGTTAAATGGTATTTCTTTGCTTTTTTCGGTTTGGTACAAATTTTACAAAAGTTATAAGATTCTAAGCCAGTAAAATTGGTTCTTCTTCGCTTTTTTTCTCGTTGGTACAAAAGAAATAGGACACTCCAATATATTTATTCATTTTTTAAATGGCACAAAAGGTATAACATATTGAGCTTGTTAAAATGGATCTTCTTTGTTTATTAAAAATTTCAAAATGGTATCAAATGCTGAGTTACATAAACTTGCACTCTTCGTTTTTATAAAAGTAGGACACCCAAATTTATTCGTTCGTTTATTTGAGCAGTTCAAACATTATACATATTCTGAGTCCGTTCTTGTTTTTTCTGGTTAGTATAAATTTATCTCTCCGTTTCTTTAAATAATACAACATGCACAAGAAATTCTGAGATAGATTAAAATGGCATTTCTAATTGGTATAAAATTGAATGAACCACTCAAATATATAAAATGCTGAGTTAGTTAAAACGGCATTTCTCGTTGGTACCAAATTGAACAGAACACTCAAACATATTCCTTCGTTTATTTAAATAGCACAAGATATAAAATTTTCAGTTAGTTAAAATGGACCTTCTTCGCTTTTTTAGGTTAGCACATAAAGGTACATAAATTCTGAGCTAGTTAAAAGGGTATTTCTCCTTGGTACAAAATGGAATAGATCACTTAAACTTATCTCTTCGCTTGTTTAAATAGTACAAGATAATATGAAATTCTCAGCTAGTTAATATAGCATATCTTTGCTTTCTTTCTTGTTAGTAGAAAAATAAATACTCCATCCAAATTAATTTTTGCGTTTATTATGAAATAGATTACCCAAACTTATTCCTTCGTTTGTTTGAGTAGTACAAAATGGTACAGAAATATTGAGCAAGTTAAAATGGACCTTCTACGCTTTTTTCTTGGTTGGTACAAAACTAAATGAGACACGCAAATTTTTTCCTTCGTTTATTTGATTAGTTCAAAATGGTACTTCCTTTCTTTTTCTGCTTGCTACAAAACTGAATATATCACACAAATTTATTCCTTCGTTTATTTGAGTACTACAAAAGATATAAAATTACGAGTTAGTTAAAATGGTCCTCCTTCGCTTTTCTCGTTTATTTAAATAGCAAAAAGGTATAAAATGCTGAGTTAGTTGAAATGGCATTTCTCATTGGTACCAAATTCCTTCGTTCATTTGAGTAGCACAAAATGGTACAGAAATATTGAGCTAGTTAAAATGGACCTTCTTCGCTTTTTTCTTGGTTGGTATAAATTTATTCCTTCCTTTAATTGCGTAATACAAAAGTTATAAAATTCGCAGTTAGTTAAAATTTCATTAAAAGAAGAATGGTGTTTCTTTGCTTTTTTCGGTTTGGTACAAATTTTACAAAAGGTATAGGATTCTAAACCAGTTAAAATTGTTCTTCTTCGCTTTTTTTTCTCCTTGGTACAAAAGAAATAGAACACTCCAATATATTTATTCATTTTTTAAATGGCACAAAAAGTATAAAATATTGAGCTTGTTAAAATGGACCTTCTTTGTTTATTAAAAAGTCCAAAATGGTATAAAATGCTGTTAGTTAAACTGGCACTTTTCGTTTTTATAAAAGTAGGACACCCAAATTTATTCGTTCGTTTATTTGAGCAGTACAAAGGTTATGCAAAAATTCTGAATCCGTTTTCGCTTTTTCTGGTTAGTACAAATTTATCATTGGTATAAAATTGAATAGACCACTCAAATATATTCCTTCGTTTATTTAAACAGTACAAGATATAAAATTTTCAGTTAGTTAAAATGGACGTTTTTTTAGGTTAGCACATAAAGGTACATAAATTCTGAGCTAGTTAAAAGGGGATTTCTCCTTGGTACAAAATGGAATAGATCACTTAAATTTATCTCTTCGTTTGTTTAAATAGTACAAGATGATATAAAATTCTCAGCTAGTTAATATGGCATATCTTTGCTTTCTTTCTTGTTAGTAGAAAAATAAATACTCAATCCAAGTTAATTTTTGCGTTTATTTGAATAACCCAAAAAGGTACCGAATTTCTGCGCTAGTTAAAATTGTGTTTCTTTGATTTATTTCTCATTAATACAAAAGTAAATAAGTCACTCAAATTTATTCCTTCTTCATTTTTTTCTGCTTGGTACAAAATTGAATAGATCACACAAATTTATCCGTTGCTCTGTTACGTGTTATTTGACCTTTTGACCTGAATAGTCAATATTTTCGTACATGTAGTTGATGATCTGTTACTAAATGAGGAAATGTCATCTCAATTTGTGGCTCTGTTTCCGAGTTTTGACCTTTGACCTCGATGGTCATTATTTTTGGAACTTGTAGTAGTTGATGACCAATTACTAAATGTGGAAACACCATCTCAATATGTGGCTCCGTTTCCGAGCTATTAGGTTTCAAGTATTTTTACCTTTGACCTCGCTGGTCATTATTTTTGGAACTTGTAGTAGTTGATGACCAATTACTAAATGTGTAAACACCACCTCAATATGTGGCTCCGTTTCCGAGTTATTAGGTTTTAAGTATTTTGACCTTTGACCACGATGCTCAATACTTTCGGGACATGCGGTCTTTGATTATCTATTACTAAATATGGCTCCGTTTTTGAGATTGACCTCTGTTCTCGATGGCCAGTTGTTTGGGGACATGCTTGTGTCATTTCCGCTATGTTAAATTAGGGGTTGGGAACGAATGTTTTTTTTTATGTAATCAGTGCTACGTTAAAATAGGGGTGGAACGCATACACTCCTGCTATATGCTAAGTTAACGAGTACACCCACATTATTGTCTTAGTAGTCTTTGCTATGTTACATATTTGTGTGATCGTAGTCTCTGTGTAATTTCTGCTATGTTTAAATATGGGTGGAACGAATACACCCCTACTATGTTAAATAGTTGTGTGTTCGGTACACTCCCTATGCTATGTTTCATAGGTATTCAATGTCTGCTATGTTTATTGTTAAAATAGAGGTTGAAAAAATGCTGATAAAAGGGAATGAATACACCCCTGCTATATGTTCCTAGTTTTATGTATGGTTTAACATGTATTTCTGGTATGTTAAAATAGGGTTTGGAAAATAAACCATACTCTTTTAGTAGTTCTGTTATGTTTTAATGGGGTGGAACGAATACAGCACTCCTATGTTAAATAGTTGTGTGTTCGTAGTCTTATGTACTCTCTGTGACATTTTAACGAGTACACCTCCTTTTCTATGTTACATAGGTATTCATTGTCTGCTATAAAATAGGGGTAGAAATGAATACACCCCTGCTATGTTTCGTAGTCTTATGTATTCTCTGCTCCACTATGTGTTTGTAGTTTTATGTAATTTCTGCTATGTTAAAATAGGGGTTGGAAAATATGCTCATAAATGAGAACGAAAATGAAATGAAATGAAATCTGTAAGTTTTACGTCCCACGGTTATGCCGGTTAGGCTAAAGGAGACGGTGATGACGAGCAATGAATGAAATGGTGGAATGAAGAAAGTAGGAGGAAACGGGAGAACCCCGAGAAAACCCACGCACACGGTGTTTGTCCACCACAAAGTTCACTTGGTGGGGGCTGGGATCGAACCCGGAACCCCAAGCACCAGAGGTGAACGCTCTACCACTGAGCCACCGCGGCCCCAAAAGAGAACGAGTACACCCTCTATCATTTTCTTATAAAAGAGAATGAATGCACCCCCTTAAAAAGTGCTCATAAAAGAGAATTAATACACCCCTAAAATGGGCTCATAAAAGGAAACGAAGTGTTATATAATTTCTACTATTTTAAAATAAGGGTTGAAACGAATACATCCCTGCTATGTTACGTAGTCTTATGTATTTTTTGCTATGTTCAAATAGGGGTTGAAAAAGTGATCATAAAAGAGAACGAATACACCCCTAAAAAGGAAACGAATACATCGCTGCTACGTTATGTAGTCTTATGTATTATCTGCTATGTTTAAATAGGGGTGAAAAAAGTGATCATAAAAGGGAACGAGTCCACCCCTTAAAATGTACTCATAAAAGATTATCTGCTCTACTATGTGTTCATAGTCTCCATGTATTCTCTGCTATGGCAAAATAAGGGGTGGAAAAAGTGATCATAAAAGGGAACAAATACAGCCCTTAAAATGTACTCATAAAAGAGAACGAGTACACCCCCTAAAAAGTGATCATAAAAGGGAACAAAACACCCCTAAATTGGAGGTCGTAAAAGACCTTGGGTGAACGGTTCAAGGTGCTCGATTTCCCAGGGGCTCCTGTGTTGTTCTAGTATGAGCCAATTCGATGAATTTTCTACTACTTTTTAACATTTAAAAATCTAGGTTTCGTTCAACATTTTGCACTCATTGATAAATATGGTCAAAACTGTTTATTTGTTAATCGAATAGTTAAAAACCGGATAATGTTTGATTGTTAACCGTGAAACATGAGATAATTTTAGTTGAAATTTTTGGAAATTGTAACCGTGGAACAATATTGTAAAAATTAAGTTTAATTTCTTCATCCATCGCAAGTCTTAGAGGCTCCTTATATCTCGCGGTCCCCCATAATATCGATATCAAAAATTTAGAATGATATATTCATGTCCATATATTTGCGATATCGAATGTTGATATATGATTATATAGATATCGTCGATAGCTATATATCGACATATCGCAGGCCCAGGTCCGAGAACTGATGCTTGAAACATACTGGAAGCAACAATAAAATTCTAAATAAGTTCTCCATTTCCGTATTCAATGTTGAGGGGGAAGTTTGTGAACCCAAATAAAAATTTTAAGAAAAAGAAAGGTTAGATAAAAGTAGGTTTTCCGTTTCCCCTTGAATAGAAAACTATTAACAGAAAACTATTACTGCAATTTACCTTTTACTTCTGTTTCCGATTGTTATCACAAATCAGCGACAGTACACATACTTTACATAGTATACCAATA
Source organism: Thermobia domestica (assembly GCF_964235325.1). Taxonomy (NCBI): domain Eukaryota; kingdom Metazoa; phylum Arthropoda; class Insecta; order Zygentoma; family Lepismatidae; genus Thermobia; species Thermobia domestica. The sequence continues at coordinate 213,852,890 of NC_137459.1, read as the reverse complement.
CACTCTATAACTTTTCACAACCAAGCAAGCCGGAAGATGAATTTCCTGTGATATTAAAGTGGAATGTTCTACAAAAAATCATAATTCATTGGCCATATTTCTATCAGTACTTTGGTAGGGACTAAGAGTTACAAGACTAAGAGAACTAGAAATTAGAGATTTCATTCCTTTTTTTCTTTCAGACTAAAAGACTTCTACATTTTCCTGACATTTTCATTTTGTTCATATAAGTCCTCCTATCGTGGGTTAACTCTGGCTACCGCGGTTTCGAGGTAATCGGTAAACGAAAGAGTAAAGTTTGTCTACTCTCAACCCTCGACAGTTTGTGAAAAGATATTTCAGAGTTCATGTTGTTACTTTTTCGTTACAAAAACGCTTCTAGCTGACTCTATTTATGGTGAAATACTGAACTTAAACATTTTCAATTATTGAAAAATGAATAATTATTTTTAAAAATAAAAAGTCGTTACAGTTCAGTAGAATGCAGTAGCAGATGGAAGTGAATGAAAATATTGTTTATTTGTTAAGATGTGCAAACTGAATGTGAATAATAAGTGTTTCCCATACTCTTGTCCAGAGGCGGATCTACGATGGACTTCTGGGGGTTCGGTGCTTTGTAATCTTCCTACTTACAGCTACTTTTAAGAGCTCCAAATTCTGGAATGGGATTTATTTATATATAAAATCAGAAAAATTCCCTATCTGGCGGGCAATCGCCTTGCTCGCCCCCCGAATCCACCCTGCTCTTGTGTAGCAGACTTTGAAGACATTTAGTTCGTGTCTGCTCCTGATGATGTTGATTAGGGATGGCCCCGTCTGGATAATTTTTTATTCGGATATCGGATTGAAACGTATCCGGATTTGCAATATCCGGATGACGGATAACAAAACGGATGACGGATAACGGATAACATCCGGATGACAGGTAATATCCGGATAACGGATGACGGATACGATCTTGTGCACCACAAATTTACTTACAAGGGAATGAAGGGAGAATTGATATCGAGTTGGAACGTTTGGCATACATCAATCGAAAGCACTAATGATGCTCATTAAGAATCTGTAATAATAAGTTTCCACATAAATGTATTGAAGGAGTTATGTCGATTTGTCACTTTTCACATTTTGCAAGATTTTATTGTTTTGAAATTAGTTAAGTAGGTGAAAACAAAACGATGAACTCAACTCACAGAGCTTGCTACCTTCTAAAGCTAATCATCTATGTGAAATGCATAGTGAGAAAGCATCATAAGCCATATCGCACGCATAATAAAGTCCCTGTGTGGTACTGCCATCTATGCGCTAAAGTGCGCAACAACTTCGATTCTCCCATGCCTAGCTTTGGACTGTAAATACACGCAAACAGTTGTCAGTATGCTCTCGCCGAGGTAACAAGGTGCTTGTTTTGATGTGCACTCAAATGTAGTTCATTTGTTACGTCAAAGTGCAAAATGCCGTAAATGAATATTGCCAACGTCTTAACAATTGTAACTGAACAAGTCAGCGACTATATCCAGCGAAATCGGATCAAATCTGCTGAGCAAACGTCAAGTGAAATTGACTTCGCATCCGCCATTAGTGAAATGATTATTGAAGGCTGTGAAAAGGCGATGTCATTTCAGAAACTTTGGTTTCGACAGACTTTCGCGTGATTGACCGTGAAACACCAGTGGCACATTTACATACATCACGAAGGAGCTGTTCGATTTTAGATGAAGACCCTGATTATGAACCATCAACATCAGCAGGTCGTCCGAAAAATTCAGAAACTCGGAAATACACAGACAACTAGATGAAAATGGTTCTTGATTGTGCATGGACACCGCGAGGCAAATGCAGAAAAATCACTGCTATCCGTAAGAAACACTCTTGGGCACCAGACTGGCCTGTCATTCATGCGTGGAAAAGGAATTCGCATCTGATGGCAATAGAGAATTGAAGCTGAGGCAAATAAGCGACGACACGTTTGCCGATTTCAACGCATCTGCTGCGGCTGGGCATCCAATTCACGACGACGACATACGAATCTGGGCGATGAAAAATGCAGCCAACTTGATTTCGCTCATTCATTCGAGGCTTCGTCTTGGTGGGTATAGCAGTTTAAAAAAGCCCGTGGAATTACCAGCCACCGAATCACGAGTCACGTGACGAATCCCTGCTTCGAAGATCAGGAGCTTTTGAAAACGGAAGCAGGCAAATTTGCGACCCGCATCAGCAACACAATCAATGAAAAACGCACGGCTGCCGCAAACGTTTTGAACGCCGATCAGAGTGGTGTTCAATATGAAATGACAGGAAACCGCACTCTGGCGTTCAAAGGAGAAGATAAAGTTGAAAAAGTTGTGCAGTCAACAAACACTACAACCCACTCTTTCACTATGTTGCCAATAGTTGCGATGAGCGGAGTTGTTTCATGACAAAATGATGGTAACACTCCAAGAGTCTAGCGGAAAATTTGGACCAATGGTGTGGGAATCAATGATGAAACCCGAAAATCTAGTGCTTGATGCATCGGAAAGTGGCATCATGACAAGTGACGGCCGCGACAACTTTCTTAAAGACTTGCTGTCTGCAGCGATTTCACCGAACGAAGAAAATATCGTTCTACTTTACCATTGGTGTCCGTTTACAGACCACACCCGAATTGCCGCGTGTTTGTCAAATGGCGCAATGGTGAAGGTTGAGAATATTCCGAAAAACTGCACGTGATTTTGTCAGCCGTTAGACGTTTATGGGTTTGGTGTTTGGGAAACAATATTTGAAGAAACTTGAACACTATGTGAAACTCGAACTTGACGGCTATAAAATATTTCAACGAGACCAGCGCATTATATTTGCTTCGATTCTACAAAATCAGATGAGTTCGCCAAGATACATTGGGTTGTGTCAATATGCATTTATTAAAGCTGGTTATAAGACTGGTGAATATCCTGCTTTTGATTCGTCATGCAAATTTCGTTTCATGTTTGATGTCGCCAACTGTAAGCATTGTGAGAAGCTTGCCAGAATCCGTTGCTCTTGGTGCAAAGACATTTTTTGCTTGAACCATTTTCTTGTTGATATCCCTGAGTATGTGCTGAAATATCATTACTGCACATCTTATGTTAACTAATACATTTGATTCTGTTATGCTCCAAACGTTATGTTTCCTCAAATATGAGTAACGAAAACATTTCCAAACGATTTCTAGTGTGTGAATTAGTCGTTTCTATGAGTTTGGTAGCGATTGGAATTGAAATAACGTGAAAAAGTGCGAAAACTGTGAAAAGTGACAAATCGACATAACTCCTTCAATACATTTATGTGGAAACTTTTTATTACAGATTCATAATCAGCATCATTAGTGCTTTCGATTGATGTATGCACAACGTTCCAACTCGATATCAATTCTCCCTTCATTCCCTTGTTAGCCCAACAGAGGAAGCGCTCTACCACTGAGCCTTCACGCCCGATGATTAAAGCAAGTCAATGATAATTATAATAGGAGAAGTCAATGAGTCTGCAAGTCAATGTAATTATAATAGATGAATTGCTGGAAGGAAATGTGGGAGTACCTGGGAAAACCCACGAATACGAACTTGTCCACCGCAAACTTACTTGGCCCAACAGAGGAAGCGCTCTACCACTGGGCCACCGCGCCAAATGAATAAAGCAAGTCAATGATAATAGAGGAATTGGTGGAATAAAAAGTGGGAATACGCTGGAGTACCCCGAGAAACCCCACGGATACGATCTTGTCCACCACAAACTTACTTTGCCGGGGATCGAAACAATAAGGACCCCATGCACCAGAGTAAGCGGTCTACCAGATGTCTGGGTACTCCCGCTTCTTCTCTCTTTTCATTCCACCAATTATTCCATTATCATTGACTTGCTTCAATCAATGGGCGCGGTGGCTCAGTGGTAGAGCGCTTCCTCTGGTGCGTTGGGTCCTTATTATTTCGATCCCGACACAAATAAATTTGTGGTGGACAATATCGTATCCGTGAGTTTTCAAACGGTACTCCCGCTTCTTCCCACTTTTTATTCTACCAATTCCTCTATTATAACTGACTTGCTTTGATCATTGGGCGCCGTGGCTCAGTGCGAGAGCGCTTTCTCAGGTGCGTGGGGTTCTTATTGTTTCGATACCCGGCAAAGTAAGTTTGTGGTGGAAAAGATCGTATCTGTTGGTTTTCTCAGGGTACTCCCGCTTCTTCCCACTTTTCATTCAACCAATTCTTCTTTTACGATTTACTTGATTTAATCATTGGGCGAGGTGGCTCAGTGGCAGAGCACTTCCTCTGGTGTACCAAGTAAGTTTTCGGTAGACAAGGTTGTATCCGTAGGTTTTCTCAGGGTACTCCCCCTTCTTCCCACATTTCATTAAACCATTTCTTCCATCGTCATTGAGTTGCTTTAATCAATGGGCGCGGTGGCTCAGTGGTAGACTGGTTCCTCTGTTTTTCGAAGTAAGTTTGTGGTGGACAAGATCGTATCCGTGGGATTTCTCAGGGTACTCCCACTTCCTCGCACATTTTCTTCTACCAATAATTCTATTATCATTTACTTCCTCTAATTATTGTGCGCGGTGGCTCAGTGGTAGAGAGCATCCTCTGCTGCGTGGGATTGTTACTGTTTGGATCCCCAGCCAAATAAATTTGTGGTGGAGAATATCGTATACGTGTGTTTCCTATGGGTATTCCTGCTTGTTCCCTCTTTTCATTCCACCAATTCTTCCATCATCATTGACTTGCTGCAATCATTGGGCGCGGTGGCTTAGTGGTACAGCGCTTCCTCTGTTTTTCCAAGTAAGCTTGTGCTGAACAAGATCATATCCGTGGGTTTTCTCAGTGTACTGCCGCTTGTTTCCTCTTTTTATTCAACCAATTCTTCCATTATCATTGACTTGCTTTAATCATTGTTTACGGTGGCTCAGGGGTAGGGCGCTTCCTCTGTTGGGTCAAGTAAGTTTCTTGTGGACAAGATCGAATCATTGGGTTTTCTCAGGGTACTCGCGCTTCTTCCCTCTTTTCCTACCACCGATTCCTCTATTATCACTGACTTGCTTTAATAATTGGGCGCGTTGACTCAGTCGTAGAGCGCTTCCTTTTGTGCGTGGGGTCCTTATTGTTTCGATCCTCGCCTAGTACGTTTGTGGTCTACAAGATCGTATCCGTATGATTTCTCAGGGTACTCTCGCTTCCTCCCACATATCATTCCACCAATTCTTCTATTATGTTTTACTTGCTTTAATCTTTGGACGCGGCGGCTCAGGGGTAGAGCCCTTCCTCTGGTGCATAGGGTCCTTACTGTTTCGGTCCCCGGCCTAGTAATTTCGTGGTGGACAAGATCGTATCCGTTTGTTTTCTCAGGCTACTCCCACATTTCCTTGCACCAATTCTTCTATTATCATTGACTTGGTTTAATCATCAGGAGGGGTGGCTCAGTGGTAGAGCGCTTTCTCTGTTTTTCCATGTAATTTTGTGGTGGACAAGATCGTATCCGTGGGTTTTCTCAGGGTACTTCCGTTTCTTTTCTCTTTTTATTAACCAATTGTTTCCATTACAACCACCACAAAGTTCACTTGGCGTGATTTGGAATCGAACCAAGGTCCCCATGCTCCAGAGGTGAACGATCTACCACTAAGCCACCGTGGCCCTCTACATCCAAATTAAGTTGCAATATGTGACCCTAGCCCGGCCAAAAAATTACGTTTTTGGACGAGGAGTGTATTTCTTTTCTTGACTTCTATTCATGCAACGAAATTATTATTTTACTCATAGGAAAAAAAGCTATTTTTTGGTGAGAACTTCAACTTTTTCTTTGTCTGCAGGTGTTCTTCAGTTGCTCTTATTTTTTCTCACGATGGAACAAAGAACTTGTTGTTTTTCAATACTACGCTTATCGTCTGGACAAGGTGCTTTGTAGCAGCAGACTCATTTTTTCTCTCCCTAAAATAGTTACCAACTTATAGTTTCCGTTACCATGACTGTTCCATATATATTTTCTCCACAAAAACATTTATTAAGATTGGGAATATTTTTGGACACGAAGTTGATATTGTGTGTGAACGAATTTTCGTTGTCTGTTGTGTTCCCATGTACTCATATTGTCATCCTTCCTACCATGAGAACAGTGTTCATGGCTTGTAGGAGTCGTAGGTGAAATGACTCATTCACACAATTACCAACGTTCGCTCCTTTCCACTGAACTGTTTTATGTATGATAGTAGTGTATAAAACTTTAATAGTCATGGGAAGAATCTACTAGTTCAGACTGCAACACTTTTTTTAATTATCAGTTCCAGTTTCACTCCCACGGGACCGAAACAAATGTTGCCAGTGTTCTCCATTATACCGTCGTCATATTTGCATTGTGTATTAATGCAGAAAACTTTAACATTTCTTTATTATTTTGTACAATGCACTACCAACCCTAAGTATAGCGAACGGGTTGTTCCGAAGCGTTAGGAGAAACGAGAAGGGACCCGAAGTCAGGAACGAATTGTTAGGAAGAACGTTTTGTCGCTGCATTAATATAAAGGAGTGTGGCGAATACTAAAATATATAAGAAGAATCTTACTTTGGTGTAAAGCTAAAAAGTGAACGACCATGTTTTGCGGATGTAGCATTTCTTTGGAGTCAAGAAACTTCATCAATCCCCTTGCCCTAACTACGCGGTGAAAGTCTCATCTCAGTGCGAATCATAAGTTTATAGTGCAAGTGATATCAAATACAAGGGCTATGTTTCTAGTGTTTTTATACAATGTGCGCATATCTACGTTTACTATGCATTGTTAAGTGTTTCATTTTTCATTATTTCGTTTATTTGATTGCGTCAGTGCAACTTCTTCTGTTTGAGCGTTTAAGCTCTGTAAAGTGAAAATGTTGTGTGTTGTTAATATATTTCTCATTCCACTCCGTATCCACATATATGCATATTTAATAAATAAGAATTCATCTAAGGAAATACTATTGTCTTCATTCATGTGTGTATGTATCCCTGTGAGCAGTCGGCTTGCCAGTTACGCATATGTATACGTGTGCACACGCAAAAGTAAGTATAATACAACCTGAGTCTCCAAAGCACCAACATTGCTCACGTCAAATCACTTGTTCTATTTCAATATTATCAATCTGCGCCTGAACAGAGTATGAGCCTGGACCAGAATTGTTATCAGGTGTTTTCTTAGGGAGTTCTCCGGAAGCCAGCAGCCAAGGGAAATGGTAGGTAGCAAATATAACAATTCTCTTTAAAAAACGCAAATACGTAATGTGGATTGAAGATTAGCGTATTCTTTAGATACCATAAAAAGTGTAAAGAGCATAACCTAACTATGTGGCCGAGTGGGTGTTCTCCCCGCTAGTCTAGTGGCTATCACGTGAACCTTTGGTACCCCAGAGTTTTTCGATGAAAACATTTTTACTAATTATACTGATTTTTCTTTTAAATGGTGCTATCAATACGTTTGTTTATTTAAGACGTAGTCATTGTTGAACAAAGTTCTCATTTTTATAATTGGTAATACGATCCTATCTCTTCTGTCTCTAGACCCATCATATTACTTTTAATAAATGCCAAATTACGATTTTTATCATAAAGAGAAAGTGTTCTACTAACTCTGGTAAATAATAATAATAATAATAATAATAATAATAATAATAATAATAATAATAATAATAATAATAATAATAATAATAATAATAATAATAATAATAATAAAGTATCTGAATAACAAAGATATTTTTTCACCCTTCTTTAAAATGTCTGTGGGCTTCTCTAAATCTAGATATGTTATTTTATAATGTATAATGCAAAAATGCTTCAAACAGCAATGTGCCAAAAATTATTTGTGTAAAAGACACAAACGTCTTATCACTTGTTCTACAAAGAACTAAACAATTAACTTTGTTTCTGTTTGCTTTTAAACACAATGTTATGATTTACAAGGCACAGACAAAAATAGAGAGCAGCGTGATATTTCGACTAAGGGCAGCTTCGTTGCTATACTGAAGTCCGGCATTCTGACAATATATTGCATAGCTATGAATAAGTCACACTCACATGTTCTTTCCAAACGTTTTGGTATAACAGGTTAATCAAGCTACGTTGTTGTAGGCAACGCCTTTGTTGTTATGCTACGCTGATTTCTTTACCAACCTCCTTGGACAGACCATTGCAACAGCCAAAAGTGATTGTTAGGTATTCTTTAAGAAATAAGAGTCGCTCTCAAGAGGCTTATTTTAGACCTGCTGTTAAACTTGACAAAACAACCTTGTATACAAATCCATTTGGAGAATAATTATGAAAACAGCATGGAGTCAATTTTCCTACGTCAGGGGGCCATGCTACACATGGAGTTTGGTTGACCGAGTCCCCTGAGTGGAGTAATAATATCAGAAATCTGGCCCATTACACAACCTCAAGGAATGGGGTCCTGACGTTATTGGTTCGGGGTCCTTCTATTCAACTATTAAACAGGAAGTTGTTGGACGGAGTTGGTGGCACTTGAAAGGTTTTCATCCGTTGAGCACAATCGTTGTTGTCACATCCGTTGTCAGAAATCGATCCCTACTCTTGAACCTTTAGAAACGGGGTCCCGAAGTTGTAGACGCGGGTCCCTTCTATTCCTCTTTTAAATATGGGGTTTTTGTATGCGGATGGCAACATAGTAAAGATCCTAGTCTTTTGAGCACAGGGTAATGTCCGAAATCGGTTCCTGGCTTCAAAGCTCTAGAAATGAGGTCTCGAATAGTCTCAATCTCAATACCTGGTTGCGCAAGATAGAACAATATTTATAGCTGTATTAATGGTTCTATCTCGAGCAATCAAATACCGAGATTGAACCACAGCAAACTTTTACATCACAACCCAAATGTTTGGGACCCGGATCTGATTTCTGACATCACCGCAATGCTCAAGGGACCAAGGCCTTTCTAATTCTTAAAGCAAGTCAATGATAATAGAAGAATTGGTGGAATGAAGTGTGGGAAGAAATGGGAGTACCCTAAGAAAACCCATGGATACAACCTTGTCCACCACAAGCTAACTAAACCGGGGATCAAAACAATAAGGACTCCATGCATCAGAGAACGAGATCTACCACTGAGCCACTGTGCCCAATGATTAAAGCAAGTCAATGATAATAGAAGAATTGTTGGAATGAAAAGTGAGAAAAAGCGGAAGTAACCTGAGAAAAAACACGGACACGATCATGTCCATCACAAACTTACTTGGCCGGGGATCGAAACAATAAGGACCCCACGTACCAGAGGAATGGCTCTACCACTGAGTCACAGCGCCCAATGATTAAAGTGACAACGATAATAGAGGAATTGGTGGAGAAAATGTGAGAAGAAGCGAGAGTACCCTCAGGAAACACACGGCTACAATCTTGTCCACCAGAAACTTACTATGCCGGGGATCGAAAAAATTACGCCCCAACGCAATAGACGAAGCGCTCTACCACTGAACTACCGCACCCAATTATTAAAGCAAGTCGGTGATAATAGAGGAATTGGTGGAATAAAAAGTGGGAAGAAGGGGGAGTACCCTGAGAAAACCCACGGATACGATCTTGTCCACCGCAAACTTACTTGGCCCAACAGAGGAAGCGCTCTACCACTGAGGCAACGCGCCCAATGATTAAAGCAAAACAATGATAATAAAAGAATTGGTGCAAGGACATGTGGGAGTACCCTGAGGAAACTCACGGATACGATCTTGTAAACCACAAACTGACTAGCCCGGGGATCGAAACAGTAAGGACCCCAGGAACCAGAGCAAGCTCTCTACCATTGAGCCGCCGCATCGAATGATTAAAGCAAGTCTATGATAAAAGAGGAATTGGTGGAATGAAAAGTAGGAAGAAGCAAAAGTACGGTAAGGAAACCCGCGGATACGATCTTGTGCACCACAAAAGTGTTTGGTCGGGCATTGACACAATAAGCATCCCACGCACCAGAAGACATGCTTTACCACTGAGCCACTGTGCCCAATGATTAAAGGAAGTCATTGATAATAGAGGAATTGGTGGAATGAAAAGTGGGAAGAAGCAGAAATACCCGAAGAAATCTTACTGATACTATCTGGTCCACCAGAAACTTACTTGGAAAAACAGCGGAAGCGCTCTACCACTGAGCCATCTCGCTCAACGATTAAAGCAAGTGAATGATAATGGAAGAATTGTTTGAATGAAATGTGGGAAGAAGCGGGAGTACCCTGAGAAAACCGACGAACAGGATCTTGTCGACCACAAACCTACTTGGTCCACCAGAGGAAGCGCGTTACTACTAATCCATCGTAACCAATGATTAAAGCAAGTCAATGGTAATAGAAGAATTGGTTGAATGAAAATTGGGAAGAAGCGGGAGTACCCAGAGAAAACCAACCATCTTTTCCGCCACAAATTTACTTGGCTGGCGATCGAAACTATAAGAACCCCACGCACTAGATGAAGCGCTCTACCACTGAGCCACCGCGCCCAATGATTAAAGCAAGTGAACAATAGTAGTGGAATTGGTGGAATGAAAGGAGGGAAGAAGCGCGAGTACGCTGAGAATACCAACAAACAGGATCTTGTCCACCACAAAATTACTTGGTATACCATATGAAGCGCTGTACCACAGAGCCAACGCGCCAAATGATTGAAGCAAGTCTATGATAATGGGAGAATTGGTTGAATGAAAAGTGGGAAGAAGGGGGAGTACATTCCACTTTAATATCACACAAAAATCATCTTCCGCCTTGCTTGGTTGTGAAAAGTTATAGAGTGTGTTGGTATACTATGTAAAGTATTTGGACTGTCGCTGATTTGTGATATCAATCAGAAACAGAAGTAAAAGGTAAATTACAATAATAGTTTTCTGTTAATAGTTTTGTACTCACGGGGAAACGGAAAACCTACTTTTATCTTAACATTTTTTTAAAAAAATTATTCGGATTCACACCCTACCCCCTCAAAATTGAATACGGAAATGGAGAACTTATTTAGAATTTGATTGTTAATTCCAGTATATTTCAAGCATCAGTTCTCGGACCCGTGCCTGTGATATGTCGATATATAGCTATCGTCGATATCTATATTATCATATATCACCGTTCGATTTCGGAAATATATGGACATGAATATATCATTCTAAATTTTTGATATCGATATTCGGGGGCGCGGCGAGGTATAAGGAGCCCCTAAGACTTGCGATGGATGAAAAAATTAAACTTACTATTTACATCCACTTGCAAATTTTGAATATTATATGTATAATTTCTTAGGCGCCAGAAATCTTCCGTTCCCTAAAAAGAGAGACAAAAAATCACGTGCAAAAGCAAGTGCTTCAAACTTTGAACTAGAATTTACCATAAAAAGTTTTTTATTTCTCTCTCTTGGAGATTTCCACCCCTTTTTGCCTTTGGGAACGCTCATTGACAAAATGTGCACACATGATCGCTATATGCATTCATGCTCTTAGGCAGATTGAGAGATTTTGAAAAGGAAACGACTTTTTAATAATAATAATAATAAGAAGAAGAAGAAGAAGATGAAAGAAGAAGAAAAAGAATTATTTTATTTTTATTATTATTATTATTATTATTATTATTATTATTATTATTATTATAACAATCGGGTTCCAGGGTTCCATCTCTTTATATTGCATGGGAAGGCCATAATTCTGCTACGCCACTGGTGTCCCCTTTTCTGTGATTGTCTCTTTTCCGTTTCGTTTAACTACTTGTTTTTGTGCTGTTAGTCTTTTATATGAAACCTTTATATTATATATCTTTTTTCTTTTTATGAGTTTCTTTTCTTGGGTGGTGTGGGAAGAAAGAGAGAAATGCTTTCTTCTTTTATCTGTTTCGTACCATTCATCTTGTTTGAACTTCTTAAGTAAGTCATTTTGTAACTTTTGATGTCATTCAACTCCATCACAATAATAAAACTGTCATTCTTAACAATTTGTTTTATTCTCTTATTTGCAGTTTGCCGCACTGATATATTTGTGAAAAATCGACGTTTCGAATTTGCAACCAACCCAACCGCCGAGCTTTTTGGGTTGCCTCCTATTGCAGGAGAAGGAGAATTGCAGGTGGTAATGCACTTTTGGAGTTTTGTATACCATGTCTTATGATGGGAAATGAACCTATATACATGACCATATAACCATGTAAGGTGTTAAGACCGCATCAAAGGGGATAAATAAGGCCAAAAACCAAACATGTTGTACAACATATTGCTTGTTTATATTTTTGCATTTTTTTTACCCATGAAACGGAAGAAGGTGGACCACCCAAATTTATCATGATTCATTTTGAGGTCGCGCACTATGATACCGAATGAATAAATTGGAAAATTTCCAAAATTTAAGGGGTTGGCCATGGTACCCCTCCCAAAAAATTAAAATGGTGCATCAATCTAGCTATGGTTTATGATAGGGAATAGACCTCTATACATGATCCTATAACCATATAAGGTAATCTGACCTCATTCAAGGGGATAAATTGGGCCGAAACCAAACACGTGGTTGTACTAAAATTTGGCAATTTTGTACCCCTAAAGGGAACGAGGTGGACCACCCAAATTTATAGTGATCTATATTAGGGTTCTATGCTATAATACGAAATGTTTAAATTGGGCAATTTCCAAAATTAAAGGGGTGGGCCAAAGTACCCTCCCAAAAATTTAAAGGGGTGCATCAATATACCCATGTCTTATGATAGGGAATGGACCAATATACATGACCATATAACCATGTACGGTAATAGGAACTCATCATATTAGGTCAAAAACCAAACACGTGGTACAACGTATTGCTTACGTTTTGTATTTTGGCAATTTTGTACCCATGAAAGAGGACGAGGTGGACCACCGAAATTTATAGTGATACATACTAGTGTACAGTACTATGATTTCAAATGTTTAAATTTGAAAATTTCCAAAACTGAAGCGGTAGGCCAAGGTACCGCTCCCAAAATTTTCAAGGGGTTCATTAATGTACCCATGTCTTATGAAAGCAAATGGATCCCTGTATACGCCCATATAACTATATAGGGTAATAACACCTCATCAAAGGGAATAAATTAGGTCAAAGATCTCCGAAATCTGAATTTTTGGTATTTTTCCCATGAAAGGGAACGACATAGACCCCTAATACTAATAGAGGTACAAACTATGGTTCTAGGCTACCATACCAAATTATTAGATTTCGCAATTTCCAAAATTTAAGGTGTGGTGGTCTTATGTACCCCTGCCAAAATTTAGGGGATGTGCCAAGGTACCCCTCCCAAAATCTAGAGGTGATGGTCCTATGTACCCCTAGGTCATTGACCCGGGCCAATGTCATTGACCTTTGACCGATGACGTCACAAATTCAGGGTCAAAGTCCAAAGTTAGATCAAGTCATGCGAGTACTACTATAAGCGAACGAACTACTGTATACATATTTTTAATTCAATGGACGATGAGCTACTTTCTAACCAAATTTAGTTGAGATCCGGGCAGTATTTACCGAGAAATAAAACACCACACACAGACACACATACACCTCCTGGGAACGTACAAACTCACGTATACTCACACGTGCATGTAATAATACACACGTATACAATCATTATTGTATTCATTTTTGTGACATTTTGTATACATGAAAAGCTACTTCTCACTATATTTTATCGTTCTACCTAGCAATATTTTACCATGCGCAATAATAACGATATTACAAAATACAGTGGAATTCAGCGGGACTCGCAAAAATTTCGTTTAAAGTGACGTTTCTGCTTAATAGAGATAGATTTTTCCTTTAAAAAATATAATTCAATTTCATGTCCTTCGATTATGGAAGGTAGTTTAGCAACCCATTCATTAAATGTTTCATCATTTACATCATGTGATTCACAACAAAATTCGTAAAAATCTACCTGATCCTTTTGCGTAAACTTGCTAACTATATATTGTATGCTTTGAATTCAGTTTTACTCAGTTTCTTAGCTCTCGTTTTATTCCTGTTTGTATTCCTGTAATATAGGGCACGATACTCGGTGATTTTACGGTTTGACACTAACAAAACATTCCCATACTATTCCATTATTTTCTTATTTTTCATTTTCCTTAACTTATCTTTTTTTATTTTCCCATTACTGCAGTTTTGTTTTTCCATTACTTCAGTTTTCTCATTCCTTAAAAATTTTCATTTTTTTTTCTTTAGAATCTCGTACACCTGAATTTTACCGACGTTGAACATCTTCATGATTTGCTTTACATTCAATTATCTCGTTCACTAGCATGAATACTTTTACCCTGATATTAAGATCAAATACAATCCTTGTTTAATAACTGCTGCCGAACCAATGTAAAGTTAAATTTACATTTGATGATATATCATCAAGGGTGGATATATTTCTTCAGAAATCATCAAGTCTAAATTAGTTTATCTCATCATATCTCTTTTGCATATGATACGATGCGATAAGTTGGAGCTGTTCAACTTATCACATGCAAGACAGGTATAGCCCACGGTAGAGAAACAAAGGAATGAATACGTCACTGCTTCCAACCCTTTTTGGATGCCAGCTTCTTGTAAGGAAATCGGGAAATATCTGGTCAAAACAGTTTTTTTATAAGAATTTGCTTATACCTGTCGTCCAGTGATCTGTTCTGTCGACAGAAAGGAAAGAAATTCTTTTGACCAGTTTTTGTACTTGAAATGCAAGGAGTCGTAAATATCTACTAGTGCACAAGTGCTCACTTGACCTCACAACAGGGAACTCTTATTTTTTTACTTTGAGTTTTCAATCCCAGCTCCTATGCTTCGTCCTTACGTAGGGTATAGGAACTACTAGTGTTTTAATTTTATTTGCATATGAGATAGTAGCTGTCATTAAATTTTATATGATGACCTGATACATGATTTAGAATGTATCTAGGAGAGTTGGATTACATATAGCAATAAAATATCTCAGACCTTCCCCTTGTCTTAATACACACAGAATTACATACAAATATAATGTATTTGGTCTAGGAATTAATTCGTGCGGTTTTACAAAAGATGGCGTAACTAGCTTATTGTCCCATAGTTTCGTTGATCCAAACATGCGTTGAAAACTACTGTCATTGAACATCTTGTTTAGTATATGTCAGTTGCTTGAAGCGGAAACAACAACATTTTTTCTTCAACTGAAAATGGCGCATTTTGTGCCTGATAAAGTGTTTTTGCGGGGAGTTATTCTTTATTGCTTTAACATGAAGAAAAGTGCTACAGCAAGTCATCATATTTTAGTGGAAGTGTTTGGTGACCATGCTCTAACTGAGCGAACGTGTCAGAAGTGGTTTGCACGGCTTAAAGGTGGTGATTTCAGCTTGGAAGACCAAAAGCAATTTGGACAGCCAAAAGAATTTGAAGATGAAGAATTGAGAGCATTGCTTGATCATGATTCGTGTCAAACGCAGGACGAACTTGCAGAAGCATTTGGAGTTGAGCAAACAACAGTTTCCAAACGTCTCAAAGCCATAGGAATAATTCAAAAGATGTCTTATTGGGTTTCACATGAATTGAAAAGAAAGACGTTGAAAGAAGAAAAACCGTTTGCGAATTGCTGCTTCAAAGACAGAAAAGGAAGGGATTTTTGCATCGAATTGTAACTGGTGATGAGAAGTGGATTCATTACGAGAATCCTAAACGAAAAAAGGCCTGGGTGAAGCAAGGTGAACCAGGTCCTTCACAACCGAAACGAGATATTCATTGTGCAAAGGTTATGCTGTATATATGGTGGGATTTGAAACGTGTGGTGTACTATGAACTTCTGAAACTTGGTGAAACTATTAATGGACACCGCTATCGACAACAATTAATGCGTTTGAAGCAAGCTCTGGCCTGAAAACGACCAGAATGGAATAACAGGCATAATAAACTTATTTATCAAGATGATAACGCTCGACCACAAGTCGCAAAACCGGTCAAAACCTATTTGGAAAATGTCGGATGGAAAGTGTTACTCCACCCGCCATATTCACCAGACACTGCTCCGTCTGACTACTACTTGATCGATTGCATGAATAACGATTTGATTGGACAGCGCTCACTTCTTCAGAAAATATCGAAAAATGGATCTTTGATTAGATTGCGTCAAAAGATGAGGAATTCTTTCGACACGGAATCCGTAAATTGCCTGAAAGATGGGAGAAAGTAGTGGCTAGCGATGGACAATATTTTTGTTAACGTATTCATTTACTTTGTTTTTGAAATAAAGCTTCAATTTTTATTAAAAACCGCACGAATTAATTCCTAGACCAAATATATTATTTCTAAATTATCCTTCCACAACTAATCCTTTATTGCTGTATATTTAATAACAGGAATAAAATGCAAAATAGGAATACATTTTAATATATATATATAAACTAAGCAAAATTCTAATAAATGAATACATTGATTATGTATGCGCTATACAACATCTCCCCTTTTGGAATATGGAAGGTTATTTGCAATATACATAGTATATTCCAAACACCTTACATTTACTTACATTAACACATTCACTCCAATATTACTCTAATGTAAAGAAATACACAATAACAAAATACATACAACAATACTAAATCTTCAATAGTACGTTCTTTTGTGTGACTTCATAACATCGGGCGTCATTTAAGGAGGGTAGGAGGGGGCAATTTCCCCCCCCAAGAGTTTGAGAAATGCATATACTTTAATCGATTGTCTACTAATATACTAGTACAAAACGTTAAAATACTTATGTCGGTGGTGCTCTTGCCCCTCTCAAGCGAATGATGAAATGACGCCCCCGCTTCATATTCCTGCAGTAAGGTATCTGCAAGAGCTCGTTTTACCTTTCCTTTACTCTAGTTTTCACTGTCTTTTTTCATACAACCTCTGCAACCACGGCCTCCGTGAAAATCGTTCCTTTTCATTTTAAACTCTTTTGTAACGGGATCTCCCAAACTGTAGACATTAAAAAAGCGTGAACAGATCGAAAGGTATCTTTGAATATTCTGAGCCTGAAGTAGTATCGATTACACTGATATATACTTAAAAATATTAAAATAGTTTTAGATGTCTTTAAATACCAAAATAAAAGTCAATAGCGTCCTTTTTGGTATAGTCGTGCTTACGGACAGACGCTCTCCGTTCTTGGAGTCTTTTCAATCAATTCTATACGATGCTTATATTTCCATATGCATCCAGGCTTTAAATCAAAGACTTCCCTGTGCTTATTAAGAACCTCAAATAAGTGTTGTTTCTCATCTCTATTCAAATCATTATACATTTCTACATGTTCTCTTATCTCATTTGGCATAGCTTGGGTATAAAGTTTCTTTTTTCATACATAGGGCGAGTATACTACATTCGCCAGTTCAGCGGTGGTTGGGAATTTCGTATGATCCAACCGTGTGCCCAGTGTTGCCAACTCTCTTTCACGACATTCTTCTGTTACCAATGACTCTAGCTGAACATTAGTAGTGGGTCCTCTATCAGAAGGCACACACTACTTATACTTGGAAATTTATTATTCGCACAAATTATTTCTTCACCGAATTCCCAGGATAATTTTCTTATAATCAATTCATTTTCTTCTAATTCAATGTCACGAAAATCAATCTCTATCTCATAGGGATGATTCATCTGCAACACACCCTTGTAGTTCAGAACAGCTATACTTTCCTCAAAGCTTTGCAACCTAATAATGAGATCTCGGTTAAGCCCTT
Source organism: Thermobia domestica (assembly GCF_964235325.1). Classification (NCBI taxonomy): domain Eukaryota; kingdom Metazoa; phylum Arthropoda; class Insecta; order Zygentoma; family Lepismatidae; genus Thermobia; species Thermobia domestica. The sequence continues at coordinate 213,835,192 of NC_137459.1, read as the reverse complement.
TAACAATAATTCCAACAGTATGGAATGACTTGCCACTTATAACTAGCTCCAACATAACCTGAACAAGGATCGAAGCGACAGCTCTACCAAACGCTTAACTAACTCTGATGGTAGTAGATTTTATGAATGCTGGTGGCAGTTCACAGTCCGTAACTTGTAACTTGTTCCCATGAATCAGAACTGAGAGTACTTAGTGTCGCTCCAGCATCAAGAAGTGCGCAAACCGAATTCGCAAACTTCCACTTCAAGAAGGATAATCGAATTATTAGTGCGCATCGTAGGTGTGCTCTCATCTAACAAGTCTCGAGAAATTGCGTTCGTCTCGTCAAACTTCTTTTGATTGAATTTTATTTCTTAATACCAAACAAATTTCCTTTTGACTAACATCTGTGTTTTCTTCACACGAAAAAATGTCGTTTTTCAACTATTTCTCGACATTCACAGCAATTTAGCACCTCTTTATTTCCCTCAATTTCTTTTAATTTCGTTTCACAAATATCATCATGGTCAGTACAACTTCTTATTTCTAAATTACGCACACCCCCAGGATTTAATTTAGCAGGCTCAATTAGAACATTCAGAAGTCACTCTTTGTTCTTCGCCCTCTGTAAACATGCCTGAAATTCTCAGTTTCTCGAAGTGCTATGCGCACTTTCGAAACGTGAACTATTTGGTCTTGGTCTGTTCTGATGTTATCCTCGTGGTCATTGGCCTGTCTGCTGGTCATATTTTAATGAGTTGAGTTGAGTTGATTTTGAGTTTAACGTCCCTTCAGCAGCAAGGCTATATGGGACGTGGACCTACTGATTATCGTGGAATCCGAACCACATGAGCTCCCGCCGGGAAACTGGTCATATTTTACGAGAACATTGACCTGCTGCATGTAGCTGGAGTTTTCCCTGTAGCAACTTACATTTCCTCTTCCCCGTATGACCGTCTATTTCCTGTCTGCCCACGAGTACCCACGTTTCCTCGTCTCTAACTGTAATCATCCTGTGGCGCCCCAGTACAAGTGCTGACAGATCTATAGTTTTTCTATCTTCTTCCTCTTTGCTTATAACGGTGCTAATGCTGAACTGCGCTTCTCTGGTACCTCTTAGGGCTGTAAGACCTGCTCTTACGCGCAAAAGTGGATGGTCTATTTCAGTCCTCTTTGTCTTCTATCGATATCATATTTATCCCCCCTCTGAGGTTGTTCGAGCTCCCTGACTGCTGATAGGTAGCCTGCAACTCGCCTACTATGCTTAACAGTTCCTCTAGGGTACGAGGCTTTAACGATACCATGCAACAATAGATTGAAAACGGCATCTGTCGGGCCAAAACTTTAAGCAGCACCTGCTGTGGAAAAAGTGGATCCAATATACTATTCTTATGGAGTAATTCTAACAAATAATCGGTAGTTTGTTGCTTGTTATACCGCGGTTCAAAACGAGAAGTTAATATGGAGGCTATTAGATTAGCCATTTTCTCGTCACTAAAATACGTAGCCTTAAAGTGTTCTACAAAGTCCTGGTAGTCTCTACACTTTACGGACGTGAATTGAAATCATAGTCTTCACATAGTCTTGAAAGCATCTCGCAATGAATGCGAATATCCTCTCTACAGGCATTCGTTTAAGATCAAAATAGCTGTCAAGCTCGACAAGAAAATTGAGCGGTTGAACTTCGGTTTCTGTCACGTTAAAAGTGGGCAATGTCAGGTCTCTATGTATGAAGCCTAGTGCAGTAGCTGACAGAACTGTGATGCGATCTGAGGCTAGAGGGAAAACTGGGCAACATTCTCGTCTCGTCTCGAAAAGTTCGACGCTTGTCTCGAATTGCTGGGACCAGCTACTGGTGTCACTATTCTCGCACTCGAGATAGACATAGAGATGTTTTCATCATTCGTCTTATCTCTGACAGTTTCTCTTAACGATTCGAGCTGGAGTTTCGAACACGCTATTTACGTTTTCTTGAATTTTATGAATACCTTCACGGCATTCACTCCGAACTTCTTCCATCTGATTATCCAACCCTATATCGGTTCTGACTCGAAGTAACTGCTCCCTCCAGTGGATTTCTGCTTGTGGTAAATTGTTCTCCAGCTGACCTGCAGATCCTTACACACCATCAAGCTGTGTTACTAACTCTCCCATGCTATCCTTCATATTTTCAACTTGAATATTTATTTCAGTGATATTGTCTCCTACCCTCACTACATTATCTCGTAAGTGACCAACTTCTTGATCTGATTTCGCTAAAACTGCACCAAAGCGTCGCGTCGGCTACTTCGAAATGTTTGTTCGCTGAACTCATTTCTAACTGCCGAACTCGTTCGTCAGTATCATGAATGGATGTTTTCAGTTCTTGGCACGCTACTGTCAATTTCTCATTCGAGTTTTCAGCAGTAGTATTCAGCCTAGTACTGAGTTAGTGTATCCTAGTACTTAATTTCAACCTAATACTACCTGGAATCTCGCGTTGAGCACTTTCGAATCGTTCTAAAAGGACTTGGTTAGCCTGTTTCTGTCTTTTTTCATGTTTTCCAGCAATCTGCTTTGTTTCCTTTCATGACTTTCATATTTCCTAGAAATTTCCCGCATCGATTTTTTATTGCCTTTCTGACATGTCTTTAAGCATAGCAAACAGCGAGTTAATACAAAGGTCCATAGTCGTAGCAGTGACTTTAGACGACGATTCGGGAACCGGTTCAGTGAAGCGGTCACTTACTAGTTCGTTCCTAGTATCCACGGTACCTGTACATTCTGCTGATACATTTTCTTCGGCAATTTCAGTATCCTGAACGATAACTTCATTTCCTGAATTTTCTCTATCTCCAAAATATTCGCAAACTCTGCGAGTTGATTAAAATTCTCATTTCTAAACGCGTACATTTTCCGATGTTGACAGCGCGTGATTAGCGTAAGAAAGCAAAACTTCATTCTCTAGTTATGTGGGTAAATAATAACTTAAAGCAGAAAATATCACAGTTAACACTTGAAACACAATAAACAAAATTTCTCTAGATAAGCACACATATAAACATAATAAATCGAAACACAAAAATAAATCTCATTAAATTTTATTGAACCTACGCGAACAACAAACAATATTTAAATATACGCGCAAAGCTTATTTCAATGACACAATTATTGTGTGTGATATCATTGGTTCAGGTTGTGGCTACTGCGAACACATATTACTTATGCAAATGAAAAGGGACCCTGAATTTTATTTCAATTTTGATTTTGCCTCTACTTTTCACTACTCAACTCTCATACATAAGCAAGCAAACTACCCTGTCTGAATCAAACTTTTAAAACAAGGTTTATACATCGAGTATTTTACTATGTAAATTTTAACCATACTTTCATTAAAATTTAGTACCTGAAGTGTACGCGGCCTCGCGCTGGGAAAGCCACATTTGTGTAGTGCGGGCGACTGAAGGCCAATACAATTTACAAAAAGGAAGAAAATTTAATTGACATAAGAAATCGCAGGTTTGGTTGTGGTGATGTTGCATCCATTAATGATATCCGTTACCTTCAACTATTCATACGTCGGAAGTTAGAGAAGTTATCACAAACAAAGGACGCTGTATTTCAATACATTGAGACAACAAAATACCAGAGCTCAGTGTGGAAGCAGACTTGCGTTCCCTTCCCCGAACTTCCAGAGCCTCAAAGCATGGTTTGGTATGGCAGTGATGGTATTCTTAAACCCATCGTAATGACATTGGATCCAATCTCATAAAGCTGTTTTGAACTTATTTATTGTACATGTAACAAAGGATGTTTATAAAAGAGAGATGACTGTAAAAGTAAAAACAATGTGTACTAGTAACTGTAAATCTGGACGTGCTACCCCCATCAGGATTCTGCCACCTACAGTCGGATAATTTGTCCATGCCGACCAGATGCCGTGGTCGGATTGCAGGTGTCTTTCAGCGCGATTTTGGACTGCGACGAATAGGTGCCTTGTCGAGCAGTCGGCAAACAGCCGGAAATGAGCATTAAATGCGCCGACGCCGCAGTCGGAAAGTTGACGGCCGAGCAGTCGGCAAACAGCCGTAAAGGGGCAGTAAATGGGCCGGCGCCGTTGTCGAAAAGAGGTCGGTATAAGGAGTCGGCAAAGGACATTTTTTTTTACGATTTTCGACCGCTTGCCACCTCGGCAAAAGGTTGGCAACTTTGAACAAGTAGATCGTCGTGCAGCCGCGGACGGGTGCCGGCTGCCTCCGACGGCCCGCCATCGTCGACAGCGGTAATCCCTTTTTCCGACCGCCACTTCCTGATGGGGACTATTAACTGTAACAACAAACTTGATAGTTAAGTGTGAGCTGTGAGGTATGAATCCTTCTTTCCGTTTATATTTTCGGATAGGTTCCGCTGTGGTAGAGCGTTTACCTCTGGTGCATGGGGTCCCGGGTTCAAACCCTGCTCCCGCCAAGTTAACTTTGTGGTGGACGAACACTGTGTGGGTGGGTTTTATTGGGGTTCTCCCGTTTCCTCCCTCTTTTTCATTCCACGATTTCATTCATTTCTCATAATCACCGTCTCCTTTAGCCTAACCGGCATAATCGTGGGACGTAAAACTCAAAGGTTTCATTTCATTTTTATTATTTCATATATCAAAACCTGTCATCATTTACATTTTTACAATTTTGAAAATATGAGAAAAAATATTAGGAAAGGTACACGAATTGTAAGCTTACCTAATTATGTATTATATTTATTTTATGTTCTGTGTTTTAAAAAGATTTTTAAGTATGGTTATCTTTGTGCAACCACTATTGCAAACAAATCACATATATCATAAATAGTCTTATTTAAAGTTTAAAAAATTCAATAGCGTTTAGTGCATATATTTTTGTGGTACATCCCATTTTTACGTTATATGTTATTACTTAAATTTCTTGTGCTTTAAGAAGAAATCATTCTACATTTTCTATACAAAATCAATGAATGATACTCACTTCAGTGTAAAATACTGAGAACATATAGAAAAATTGTTCTTGTTTTAAGTTTGCAACACTGCAAAGCAGTCATTTTATTACTTTTTTATAATAAAATATTATGTCTTAATATATTTAACAGTAACGTTTATATCATTTCATAATACAAATATTCATGTTCAAGAGCTCGTAATATACCAGTAGTTGGCAACACTGATATTTTCAAAACCAAGCATTAGAAAAGTTGGCAACCATGATTTTTTTTCTTCAGAACACTCAATTCCTTTACGCTGCATAGGTTGCTTCAAATTCTGCCTAAATGCCATAAGGTGTCCCCTTATTTGATATTTTGACTAGTCTACTAGAACTGCCGCTTTCAATATTGATTTTCGTGGAACAAAATCAGCAACAGAATCACCAAGAAATGACATCTAGAAATGTCACCTTTATTTGTAACATTCCATCCTTAAACAGCAAGAAGTTGTAATTTACTAGTATTTCCGGTTTCAATATTAATATTCATTATAAATATGTTTCAATATACATAAAGCTAGAACAGTAAAACCTATCGAAAAGAAATTTTCGGTAATTGCTTCCGCGTCCTAATAGCAAATATAATCCCTTTGTAAACCATATATTTAAACCGGCAGTGATTTAGGTCAGCAGTTTCTGATTTCAACGATCATCAAATAGAACAAAAACGGCAATATATGGCAATAACTGATTTTGAGTGTTTTTTAGAATCTCAAGTAAAAAATACCATGTTCATCTGTATTTCTTTACTAAAATCAAAAGTGCTAGAAATTTAGAAGGATTTCCGGTTCCAACGTTGGTTGACATAAAACAAAATTATAATCGAGGAATGGTTTTCAGAATAGATTCATAGTAGGGGATACGCTTAACCTTCTACCTTCACTCTCAAGTTAAACTGAACTGGTAAAAATCATACAATTTTCAGTTTCAACCTTGATCGTCAAAGAACAAACACGGCTAGTGAAGTGACAAGCGCTTATTCAGAAAGGACTCAAAGTCTAAAGAAAATATTTTATCTTCACCTGTATTACTCTACTAAAGCAGGTGGTAGGAAACATTTACTAGTAATTTTGGTTTCAATATTATTCACTATAGAGAAAAAAAACTGTAGTAAATATCGATGTGCGTTTATCTGCAATAGATACAGCGTCCAACTCTTCCTGTAATCGTCTATTCAAATCGAAAGTGGTGGAAATAATCCAATTTCGGTTTCAGATTTTATCGCAATTAAACAACAACAACAACAAATAGAAACTTTTTTTTTTTTGCAATTGATTCAGCATTGATAACAGATATTATCTTATGGTGTATATCTCTACTAAGAATAGAAGTGGTAGAATTTTTCTACTTCGTCGGTTTAATTATTAATCTCCATGGAGTAAAAATTATAATTATATCGAAAAACGGTTTTCGATAATCAATTGAGGGTTCCAAAATAACGTTTTTTTTATCAGTGGTTGTCAACCGGAAATGGAAGAAATATATATTTCTTCTTTCAATGGCGATAACAATGTTGGAAAACTGTACTAGATAAGTAATTATTCAATATAAAGTTAGTACAGTAAAAACATATTTTATCCTTAGCTTTATTCCTGTATTACAACAAAATGTGACAGAAATATACTACTAATTCCGGTACTAACTCAATATTAATCATAAGGGGTCGCAGTGGCTCGGTGGTAGAGCGTTCACTTCCAGTGAATGGGGTCCTTCGTTCGATCCCAGATCGCGCCGTGCTCTTTGTGGACTTTGTGGTGGACAAACACCGTGCTCTTGGCTTTTTTTCTCGGGGTTCTCGCGTTTCCTCCTACTTTCTCCATTCCACCATGTGACAGTTGCATCATCACCATTTTTATTTAATTTTTAAATAAATCTTTTTAATTCAATTTTGCATATAATTATGAACAACGTTAGTGAATATCGTTTTTATTTTCATTTTTGTGTGTAAAGAAGCAAAGGACATTCGTTATTTTTCTTCACTATCCGAGAGTAAGATGTTTTCTTTTTTTTATTCTGTATACCTGTCGTTGCGGCGAGGACATTTGAAAGACCCTTCTATTGTTTCTTAATACTCACGCTGCCTAAGCCACACGCGTAGAAAAAAAAAAGACCACACATACAGAGGACCCTCCGTGAGCTCAAAAGAAGGAAAACAAAACAGCTTTTAGCATCTTTTTGCAAAACATAGTAAAGTCTGCACAAGTTGAAAGAAATCCAAGTGGAAAATAATCTCTATGAATTTGTCAAACGCGCGTACTCGTCACTTTGGCTCCGCGTAGAACCCAGATAAAATTTTGACACAGGTCTGTAACTTGGATCAAAAGCACGCACGAAACTACGAGGCGCCGAATCAACCCCTATAAAAATTTTATATATAACATGTGAAATTTGAAGAAAGCACGTACGTTGGAGAGACGACGCTCGAACACCGTAAATAGGCGGAGACCAAGAAAATAAAAATTGAGAACACCAAAATAATCTGACCAATGAAAGAAAATTAAGGGGGAGCAAAATCGCAGTTAGAGGCGTGTCTGAAACAATCGAGAAGTTGAAAATTCAAAATTCCAGGTCAGTCAGTCAGTCAGTCCGTCAGTGAGTGGTAGTGAAGAAACCGGGAAGAACTGTTCAAAAACTTAACCCGGAGCACACTCACACACACACACACACACACACACACACACTACACTAAGTCGAACGTCAATTAAGAAACAGTAAGCGAGGCTAGGTTAACAAGTAGCCCGGTGGACGATGTTTCAGCAACACTAAGGTATAGGCATTTATACTTAGATTTTCTGCAGGGTATTACTGTCAGACTTGCTACATCGGTAGAGTGTGGGATTTCTAACACTATGGTTCTGGGTTCAAATCCCATCCAAAGACTTATTTTTTTTCCATTTAGCAGTTTCCGATATTGTATACGTGCGAATCTCTTAAGATGTTCTCTCTTTCTCATTTCTCCATGTAGATGGATGCTACGAAGAAAAACAATAGAGAAGTAATCTCTTGTTTCAGTTATGGTTGAGATTTTAAAGACATTTTCAGCTTTCTGCAAGCATTTTTATTTGTTTAAATAAATATGTGTTATATAACACTTACTGTGTGTAATTATGTCTTTGTAGTTTGCTGATTCTCACAGTTATTATATATGGTTCATAACAAAATTTGAGGTGGTCTCCTTTGAAGTGCATGTGTCATTTGTCAATATATGCGCACGTTTTCTTTTCCTTTATATTTCGCATATTCCTCTTTATTTAGTTTTTATCACGTTGACCTTTTTCTCTTTCTCTCTCTTTAAAACTGAGGATGTAAAATGAGAAGAGAAATGAGAAGAACCTCAATCTATTACTCCATCTTGTGAGAAATTTGTGGTTTGTAGTCACGTGGTCTATGCATTTCTTGCTCCAAACGAAGTGTGCAGGGGGACGAAGCCGAAGGTTATCCTGGCGTGATCAGTGCCACAAAGACGTTAGGTTGGTTGCCTATGTTGTTGGCGTAGTTTCACATAAACTTTCATGTTGCAGGTTTTTTGCTTCGTATTGTACATTAAAGCTTTTATTGTTTTGTTAACCTAAAATTCGTGAACTTTTTCTTTCGTAAACAAATTACATCCCTAACCTCAACGGTAACACTTTTTTTTAAGGCTAAACTATTAAGGCAATATAGGCAATTTTCTAATTCTGTCTGCCATGGACTGAATTGAACTGATTTTCATGATTTTTCAATCAAAATTTTAAATACAAGATGTTTGTTTATTTCTTGCATTATTATTATTATTATTATTATTATTATTATTATTATTATTATTATTATTATTATTATTATTATTATTATTATTATTATTATTATTATTATTATTCAATTTTCATGGGAAGTGAAAATCAGTCTATTTCGTCCCTACAAACTAGAAATTAGAGCAAAATTCTTTTTCAGCATTGCAGCATGTGGATACCTGAATACAGGTGCAAATAAAGTTAATTTTCGTTTGGTCTCGGTTTAGGGGATCTTATTTCCCTAAAGCCCTGGGACACAGCGGGGAGATAGGATTTTCCGAACCGTGAAATCAGTCCTTATCGAGTCATAAACCAGCTAATTCAGAGAAGGGAGACTTTAACGGTGGTGCACATGATAGCAATGGTGACACCCGGAAAACGAACCCAAAACCCCCACTCAGATAATTTTTATTTTTAATTTCATTTCTAATTTTTACAAATTTGGCGCTACCGAACAGGAACCGATAATTAATTTTCAGACCGATAATTAATTTTCAGACTCGAAATTAATTTTCAGACTGGAAAAATTACTTTTGAGACTCGATAAGTGTCCTAAGGACTCGAAAAAAAAATACTTTTAGAGACTCGAAAAAGATGCTTCAGAAACTCTATTACTTTAAGGATTCGATTACGTTTAGGAACTCGAATACTTCATAAACTCGACTACTCTAAAAACTCGATAACTGTTTTCAGAACACGATAATCGTTTAAGAACTCGATAGCCGTTCACGGACTCTAAAAAAAAAAATAAATTCGAAAACCATTTATGAATTCTCGATAACTTTAGGAAACCGATTACCGTTTATTGTCGATAACTCTAAAAAAAAAATGATCGGAAACTTTTTGTTAAGATTATTATCACTTTCATAATGAGATTTGGAATCGAACAATCCTTTTAGGGACGATCAACGTTCTTTTCCCCTCCAATTTTATTTCCTTTTCAGCAAAAAAAAAAAAAAAACTTTGCACTAGTGTTCCACTTTTAGCCGGAAATAGAAAACATTTGTTTACAGGGTTCATTTGTTATTGATATGGATAACTAAATAAAGGAGAAGAAGCAGGAAAAGAAGAGAAAATAAGGTAACCAGGTAAGGAAATAGAGATAGGTCAATTATTACAAGTTGCTAAAACCTTAACATTCACTCTTGTTAAAAAAAAAAAAAAAATCGAACCCGTTATAAATTTTCATATGTATAGGATAGTCGTTCACATTTATATAGTTGTATGGAAATAACTTTTCTTTTATTGATTAATATTTAATGTATGCATCTATTTGTTTACTCTTTAAATATTTTTATGCATTAGGTTAAGTTAGAAACATATTAGCGCTAGTGTAAGTTAAGTATAGTACATAGTAAACTTTAAGAAATGAAGATTTCGAGTGTAAATGACTGTACCTTAGGAAATGTTGAATATCGGACACTGTGGCTCATTTTATGAATAAAGAATTAGCTAAGATAAACGTGTTATGCGTGTATAACTATAAGCGACGAAACTTCAGATTTTAATATTGGAGTGCAAGAATATTATTTTCAAAATTAATTTAGTAATTAATAAATATATTTTTGTGTATGTGCAAAAATAATTTGGCACCAAAGCCGTATCATTTTTAGTTCCAGATATAAATATTGCGTGCTCAAATACAAGGAATAAAGAGCAAGATGGTAACTGAAAAGCAGTTAGACGTTTCCAGGCTAAGTCCTGCCGAATCAAAAATGTTCGCCATGCTGGAGACATTCATGGAACAGGTGCGTGAAGTTGGCCCGCCACTTGTCGCCAAAATTCACCAAATTTTTACCAGCGTTAGTGCTACGTTAGTGTTGTTTGATGCCGTAAATATTTTCGTTAGTGCTGCTAAACTTCACGAATTAGAGCAAAATCAAAACAGGTCCGGCCAACTTCACGCAGCCCGCCACTTACTACCAAACTTCACCAATTTTCGTCCATCATTAGTGCTACGTTAGTGCTGTTTTCTGCCGTAAAAAGTTTCATTAGTGCTGTTAAACTTCACGAATTAGAGCAATTTGAAAATGGGCCCGGCCAACTTCGCGCAGCCCGCCACTAGTCGCCAAACTTCACCAAATTTTGAGCATCGTTATTGCTACGTTAGTGCTGTTTTCTGCCACAAAAAAATTTTCGTTAGTGATGCTAAACTTCAAGAATTAGAGCATCTTCAAAATGGCGTGAGCGTGAAGCTGGCCCGCCACTTGTCGCCAAAATGCACCAAATTTTGACCAGTGTTAGTGCTACGTTAGTGCTGTTTTCTGCCGTAAATATTTTCGTTAGTGCTGCTAAACTTCACAAATCAGAGCAAAATCAAAATGCGTCCGGCCAACTTCCCTCAGCCCACCACTTACTACCAAACTTCACCAATTTTCGTCTATCATTAATGCTACGTTAGTGCTGTTTTCTGCCGTAAAAAGTTTCGTTAGTGCTGTTAAAGTTCACGAATTAGAGCAACTTCAAATTGGGCCCGGCCAACTTCACGCAGCCCGCCACTAGTTGCCAAACATCACCAAATTTTGACCATCGTTAGTGCTACGTTAGTGCGGTTTTCTGCCATAAAAATTTTCGTTAGTGCTGCTAAACTTCAGGAATTAGAGCATCTTCAAAACGGCTTCAGCGTGAAGTTGGCCCGCCATTTCTCGAAAAAAATAACCAAATTTTGACGAGCGTTAGTGCTACGTTAGTGCTGTTTCCTGCCGTAAAAAGTTCCGTTAGTGCTGTTAAACTTTACGAATTAGAGCAACTTCAAAATTTGCCGGCCAACTTCACGCAGCCCGCCACTAGTTGCCAAACTTCACCAAATTTTGACCATCGTTAGTGTTACGTTAGTGTGTTTCTGCCATAAAAATTTCGTTGGTACTGTTAAACTTCACGAATTAGAACAACTTCAAAATGGGTCCAGCCAACTTCACACAGTCCACCACTTGTTACCAATCTTCAGCAAATTTGGTCTATCGTTAGTGCTACGTTTATACAGTTTTCTGCCATAAAAATTTCGTTAGTGCTATTAAACTTCACGAATTAGAGCAACTTTAAATTGGACCCGGGCAACTTCAAGCAATCTGCCAGTTGTCACCAAACTTCATCAAATTTCGTCCATCGTTAGTCTACGTTAGTGCTGTTTTCTTCCGTAAAAATTTTTAGTGCTGTTAAACGTCACGAATTAGGACAACTTCAAAACGAGTCCAGCCAACTCCACGCAACCCACCACTTTTTACCAATCTTAAGCAAATTTCGCCCATCGTTAGTGCCACGTTAGTACTGTTTTCTGTCATAAAAATTTCGTTGATGCTGTTAAACTTTACGAATTAGAGCAAAATTAAAACGGGTCTGGCTCTCTTCACACAGTCGGTCACTTGTTTCCAAACTTCACAAAATTTCGCCCATTGTTAGTGCTACGTCAGTGCTGTTTTCTTCCGAAGTGCTGTTAAACTTCACGAATTAGAGCAACTTTAAAATGGGCCCGGACAACTTCACGTAGCCCGCCAGTTGTCGCCAAACTTCAACAAATTTTGACCATCGTTAGGGCTGTATTTTGCCATGAGAATATCATTAGAGCTGCCAAATATCAAGAATTAGAGCATCATCAAAATGGCTTCAGGGTGAAGTTGACCCGCTACTTGTTGAAAAAAATCACCAAATTTTAACCAGCGTTAGTGCTACATTGTTGCTGTTTTCTGTCGTAAAAATTTTCGTTAGTGCTGCTAAACTTCACGAATTAGAGCAAAATCAAAATGGGTCCGAACAACTTCCCTCAGCCAGCCACTTGCTACCAAACTTCACCAAATTTCGTCCATCGTTAGTGCTACGTTAGTTCTCTTTTCTGGCATAAAAATTTTCGTTAATGCTGTTAAACTTCACGAATTAGTGCAACTTCAAATTGGGTCCGGCCAACTTAAAATCTGGTTTAACGTCCCACGGTTGTGCACCAAGGCTAAGGGAGAACGGTCGTGCGGCCAAAGATTTGGGCTGTATAACAATACGGGAAGAGCAAATTACTGTGTGAGTTCAAGTCTGTACTTCTGTCAACACTAATTGAATTTGTATATTCTGCATTTATAAGTAGCAAGATCTAGAATGATGGAAAAAATAAAACTTTCTGTGCTTGCCTTGAAACGGGAATCCTACCCTGTAGGCTTCCCTTCTGTCACAGTTGATAAAAGTGATTTATTTGACGAGTTTAAATGAAAACAAGCATATTGCAGAACCGTAACTCGGAATTTTTCAATTTATCGGAACAAAAGTATTACATCCAGAGGAAGAATCGAATCCTTCTTGAGAGAAATCATACTCGGAAACCAATATACCTGATATTGTATAACTTACCAGAACCAAAGTATTAGATATGAAGAAAGAATCGTTGTTTCAATTTACTGAAAGTAACCGAAATAGAACAAAACTGCTTATCTATCAGTGATACCAAAAAAAAATAAATAAATAAATAAATAAAATAATTGTTGGAGTCGCAGATATTGCTTTGGCGGGAGAATAGGTTATTTTGTTTTTGTTTTCATTATTAGATTACATGTGAGATAAACGTGTTGAGTTACAACCAAATTGTGGCTACATTGAGTTCTTGGAAGACACACGTGCTTAAATTAGATGCAGCTTGAATTAGATCTCTGCACGGATCTGAATTTTTAGCCCGGGTCCGGCGCAGCCGATGAATTTATAATGTGATTCCCGACCGAAATATGTTTTAGCATTTAGGCCCGAGCCCGACCCCGACCCCGAGCCCGACCCGAGCTCGTCTTATAATCAAATAATCCCAAATTACAAAAAACTTAATAATTAATGTAAAATTGTATGTAATTTACAGCAATTAGAGGTTTAATTTTGCAGTTGTGCTTTAAGAGTTCTCCAGAAAGAACGGTGCAATATAAACATCGTTGTACAGTATATTTACAAAGTTAGGCCCGAGAAATATGGTTGTATATTTTAATATTTATTGTCCGAGCCCGGAACGAAGTCATATATGAATTGTAGGCCTGAATCCTTTCCGTAGACCGGGTCAGGCTTAGGAACGCGGGCTCGGCAAGAGCCCGTGCTGACGTCTAGCTTGAATACAGTGCTGAAAATTGTAAAGTAAGTATATAACTCTTTCAATAGCAATATGTTTGTTGTGTATTGATTCTTAAGGTTATAATAAAGCACTTTGATTTCCATTCAGGCAGAAAAGTACCTTCATTTCAGATATTGTTCAGACTTTGTTTATGAAAACTACAAGTATAGACCAGTGTGGTTTCAATGGACACGTACTTTGTATTTTCTAAGGAAGTGTTATTTTTGTTTTGTAAAAAAATGTTCTTGCGAAATAATTGGACACGAAAGATAGCAAGTAAAAATTATGAAGTGAAGCCAACATGGAAATTAGTTTGGAGCCCTAGCATTCAGCTGTGGAGACTGGTAGTTATAATTCTTGTTGTGCTATGTGTGGTACGTACGGATATGCCCCTCTAACGTTTAATTTTTAAATTGTTTTTATATCAATCGTTTGATCAGGTATGATTAACAATTTTTAACGTTTGATCAACTTTACTAACATAAATATAAGCTATATTTTGTAGCGGTGGTTAACTACACGCTAGCCTACTTCACGTCAGACTCAAAAATTTTCGATGCCAAACGTTTGATCAAGTTTCGAAGGTATATAAGGGTTAGAAAAGGGAGGCAGTCCCCTACACCTCTGATTCAACTTTTTCTTATGTCAGTCGTTTGATCATAGTTTGATCAGGTGTGACCAATAATTTTTAACATTTGGTCAGTTTTTCAGAGATAAGCTATATCTATTAGGGGCGCTAACTACACGCTAGCCCCCCATCACGCCGATTCGATTTTTTTTTTAAATAATCGTTTGGTTAGGTTTGCTCAACATTTCATCTACTTTTCACTAACATCATCCACATTTCATCTACATTTCCAACATTTCACTAACAGAGCAATAAAGGTCTCAAACGGGGGGCTAGCCCACTACACCACCAATTCGACTCTATTATGTCAATCGTTTGATCAGGTACTATAAACAATTTTTAACGCTTGATCAGCTTTACTAAGACAAATACAAGCTATATATAGTAGGGTTGGCTAACTACTCAAAATCAAGCCAGAATCGAAATCTTTCGATGTTAATCGTTTGATTTTCGTTTGATCAGGTTTGGTTAACAATTTCCAACATTTGATCAACTTTACTAACAGAGGTATACAGGATATAAAAAGGAAAAGAAAATGAAACAATGCTACATATATATATATATATATATATATAAAATAAATCGGAATTCAGTATGCTACGAGGATTGACAATAATGTCTTCCCTGAAGGAAAATGGATGCAGAAAGTGAGTGTATTTGTCTATTTGTTTATTTTTTTTATTATTATTTTTTTTACTTTCAATAACAAATTTTTAATATACATATATAGTTTTGGGAATTACATTACAAATGCATCCACACGGTCAAAAATGCGTTCACATCACCATTTAGAGTGTGTGCCTTATGTCTAAAGTAATCTGTGATGTAGTTTTTATGTTGATTAACACTAGAAGGACCGGATGGGTCAAAATGACCCATCACCATATTTTAATATTCTACTGTAAACGTATTTGAAATACTAAGTGAATAATATTTTATGAATTTGTTAATGCTATTGGCCTGCAGCAATACTAAAATTCAGAGCATTGTGGGTTCACAAACTAAGGCAAATTTTATAGTTATACCTAAAATGCCCGCAATGGGTCATTTTGACCCATGTTAAATTCCATACATTTTTACGGTATATTTCTATTTAAATATTTGGTACGAACTAAACACATAGCAACATAGTTTGTGCTATTGTTTTACAACTGTGTTACACATAACTAGACGTACCTCATTTTTACTGAAGTTATTGATGTGTCTGACAGATGGCGCGCAAGGATAAAATACATGTAACTACCAAGTGGAATACATAATGCTACCTCTAGATATTATTCGTTAATGCTGTAATCATGCATATAAAAAATCTTCTTTCACTACGTCTGTTATTTTTTTATTCCATATTTATTCATTTCCAATCCTTGTCAGTAATAACTAAATAAGCTCCAATGGAGAAATGGTCGCTTGCTTTCTAGAAAAGCATCTTGATCTTCTCAAAACTTACTCAATATTTACAAGTTACTTGTGTTATTGGTGACGGGTGATGTGATGAAACAGACTGCTTTGTAGACCAAGATACAATTTTTATGTGATCATTCTGGAAGCATGTCACAGGAAAGATCGAAAATTGTACGTAACAACGAAGAAATACTAGCATAATTGCAAAGTATTCCGTACCACAAACACATAATCTACCAAGATCTGTAACTGCAGCTGATGGAACAAAATGGGAGGTTATAGATTCATCAGCTCCATCTCAGGGTAGAAGACAGACGCATAACATCGTACGTATTACTCCAGGCCAACACGTTATGCAAAGCAAAATATAACCGAGGATTCGTTGTTTAGTGCATTTCGACTGATTATCAATGGTGAATTCTTATCAATTATCAAAAGATGTACCGATAAAGAGGCGGAGAAATAAAAACCTAATTGGACAGTAGATAAAGATGAACTTCTAATTTTCATAGCATTGCTCTATGTTAGAGGTGCGTTACGTCTGCGGAATATGCCACTGGAAAGTGTTGGTCCAGCAAATGGGGAGTAGCTCTTTTTAGAGATGAAATGCCTAGGAACAGATTTATTGAAATCATGAAGTACATTCGATTCGATATACGTGCAGAGAGAAGAATCAAGCTACAAACTGACAAATTTGCCCTTGCATCTTCAATATGAGACATTTGTGAAAAATTCGTTGAATTGTTTCAACCCTGGGGAAAATGTTACGTGTGACGAACAATTATATCCCAGAAAGTGTAGATGCAGATTTTTGCAGTACGTTGCAACGAAACCGGATAAATTTGGAATAAAGTACTGGCTGTTAGCTGACGTCAATACCAAATACTATCTTCACGGGTTTCCTTACCTAGGAAAAGACGAAAATAAGCCTGCAGATCAGCCTCTTCCCGAATATGTAGTTTTACATCTAATGGAATCATATAAGAAAACCGGCTTGAACCTTACATGCGACAACTTTTTTACTTCTGTTTCGCTAGCTGAGAAGTTGAAGAAAGATGATATCAGCATTGTTGGCACAGTACGGAAACAACGTAGAGAATTACCAGTCTGTGTCAAGAAAGTGGAACCAAATCGAGAGCTATATGATACAAAAATACATAAAAACCAATATGGCCACACGATGACAGACTACCTCTGTAGAAAGAATAAGAACGTGCTAATTTTGAGCACTCTGCATCCTGATGTAGAAGTACCAACAACAAGAAAAAAGAAGCCTGAAACAGTTGTCTTTTACAATCACACGAAAGTGGGTGTAGATGTTCTGGACCAAATGGCGCGTAAGTACTCTGTTCGAGCTGGTAGTAGACGATGACCAGTTCATATTCTTTATAACATATTGGACTTGACAAGAATAAATTCTTGGATAGTTTACAAAGCAGTCACTGGAAGACGGATAAGCAGAAGGAAGTTCCTCTTGGATCTAGCTGACGAAATCATAAAAGAAAGGAAAGGGAATCTACAACCCAAACAATATCTTCCACAGCAAACTAAGGGTTCTACAAAACGAAAGCACTGCCAGGTCGCACCAAAAAGTGCCAACAAGTCATCTGCATGCTGCCCATCATGCAAAAGATTTGCCTGCGGAAAGTGCTCATCAAAAGTGTTGGTGTGTAATGAGTGCAAGAAAGACGTGTAAGACAGTTTTCTCCTTGCACCATTTTCATGAGTAGGTGAAGCTCTATAGCTCATTGTATTCTCAAATTATTTCAATAAGAAAGGAAAAATGTTAACTAAAGTGTTCATCTGTAAAATAACAGACTGCCTAGAAACAATTTTGTGTTCAAAAAAGAATAATAAAAGGAACATCATTTTGTAATAAATCATTTATTTTTTTCAACATTTTAATTCTCATACAAATTAGGAAAATAAATTGTGTATTGTTTAAGCATATATCATTTCCATATATCCTGTAACTATCTATCTATCTATCTGTATATATATCTGTATATATAAGTATAAAAGTATTTCTGTTTACCCCTTAATGTACTAAAAAGTACTTCTGAACTAACATTTACTATAATTCGCGCTCCCTAGTGCATAAAGACAAGAACCCAACAGAAAAATCCATAATATCAGTATAAAAATTAATATGGGTCAAAATGACCCATTGCGGGCATTATAGGTAGGTAGAAAGTGCGGTCCTTCTAGTGTTAAACAATTTTGCTGGTAAGGGAAACATAATGATATGTCACATTGTCTAACCGAGTACACTGCAAAATAAGATTCAACATTCCCATGCAAAACAACGCAATGACACATACCAAACAAGCCTCCCCTGTTATATGCAGTTAGATTACCAAAACTAAACTACCTACATTTTGTTCGGAGTTTAATTCCAAACGATTTCACTTAATAATTCAACTTCATGGAGGGGGGGCCTTATAATTACGTTCGGCCGAACCGCTTAGTCAAGCAGCAAATCTATGTAATTAGGACACAGATACGCAGCATCAATCCAATATCTGAAAAGATACTCAGTTCCTCGATTCTGAAATAAAAACAATATACTCTCTAAAAAACCTCATACAAAGGAGTAAATGTCATTCAACTTGCTAAGAAATATAATCATGTAATTTATCACTACTTAATTTTACTATACTTATCTAACGTTAGTTTAAATATTCATATTTACTTTTAGTATCTTAATGTCACCACCTAAAGTTACAACATAAAGGAAACACTTGACTTTCAAGATTTAAATCATCATTAACGGTAGGCAAATTTGCTGAAGTTTGGCAACATGTAGCAGGCATGCGTAAAGTTCATCGGACCTATTTTCGGGTTCCTCTAACTCAAGAATTAAGTAGCACTAAATAAAGTTTTAGGGCCTTATATAGAGTCATACTGATTCGTGATTAGTGTCATACTAAAGAGTTTCACTAACATGTGTTTCTTGCAGTAGTCAGGCCTTTAGTATGAAGCTAATAATACGTCAAGAAGACTCTGCATAAGGCCCTTAGGGTACAAAATAACACTAGCACAGAACTAATGATGAAGGAAATATCGGTTAATTTTTCATACCAGTCACGGGCTAATTTCACGTTGGTGCAATTTTTAACCTGCTCTAATTTATGAAGTTTAGCCGAACAAATGAACATTTGTTGGCAGTAAACAGCATTAATATAGCAATAAAGTCGGACGATATCTACTGACGTTTCTTGAAAAGAAGCTTGCATAAAGTTACGCGGAACCGTTTTGAAGTTGTTCTAATAGATTCAGCTTAGCAGCATTATTAAAAATTAAAAAAGCACTAACGTAGTACTAACGATGGACATATTCTGGTGAAGTTTGGCGACAGGTGGCGTGCTGTGTTAAGTTGGCCGGTCATATTTTGAAGTTGCTCTAATTCCTAAAGTTTAACAGCACTAACGAAAGCTTTACAAAAGATAGCACTAACGAAAGCTTTACGACAGAAAATAGCACTAACGTAGCACTATAAATGATAAAATTTAGTGAATTTTGCCGACAAGTGGCGAGCAAACTTCACACTGACGCCATTTGAAGACGCTCTATTTCTTGAAGTTTAGCAGCACTAACGAAAATGTTTATGGCAGTAAACAGCACTAACTTAGCACTAACGCTGATCAAAATTTGGTGAAGTTTGGCGACAAATAGCGGGCTGCGTGAAGTTGGAAGGACACATTTTGAAGTTGCTCTAAGTCGGGAAGTTTAGCACCACTAACGAAAATTTTTCCGGCAGAATGCAGCACTAACTATAGTCAAAATTGGTGAAGTTTGGCGACAAGTGGCGAGCACACTTCACGCTGACGCCGTTTTGAAGATGCACTAATTCTTGAAGTTCAGCAGCACTAACAAAACTTTTTACGGCAGAAAGCAGCACTAACGTAGCACTAACGATGGTCAACATTTGGTGAAGTTTAGCGACAAGTGGCGGGCTGCGTGAAGTTGGCCGGACCCGTTTTGATTTTGCTCTATTTAGTGAAGTTTAACAGCACTAACGGATATTCTTATGACAGAAAAGAGCTCTAACGTAGCAATAACGATGGTCAAAACTTGCTCAAGTTTGGCGACAAGTGGCGGGCTGCGTAAAGTTGGCCGGTCGCATCTTGAAGTTGCTCTAATTTGTAAAGTTTAGTACCACTAACGAAAATTTATACGACAGAAAACAGTACTAACGTAGCACTAACGCTTATCACATTTGGTGAGTTTTTCAACAGGTGGCGGGCCAATTTCACGCTGAAGCCATTTTAAAGATGCTCTCATTCTTGAAGTTCAACAGCACTAACAAAACTTTTTGTGGCAGAAAACAACACTAACTTAGCACTAACGATGGTCAATATTTGGTGAAGTTTGGCAACAAGTGTCGGGCTGTGTGAATTGGTCGGACCCATTTTGAAGTTGCTCTAATTCGTGAACTTCAATAGCACTTACGAGGCATTTTACAGCAGAAAACAGCATTAACGTAGCACTAACGGACGAAATTTTGTTATGTTTGGTAACAAGTGGCAGGCTAAGTGAAGCTCGCCGAACCCATTTGGTTGCTCTAATTCGTGTAGTTTAGCAGCACTAACAGAAACCTTTACGGCAGAAAATAGCACTAACGTAACACTAACGCTCATCAAAATTTGGTAAGTATTTCTCCACAACCGGCGGACCAATTTCACGCTGAATCCATTTTAAAGATGCTCTCATTCTTGAAGTTTAGCAGCACTAACGAACATTTTCATGTAAAGAAACAGCACTAACGTTCCACTAACGATGGACGAAATTTGGTGAATTTTTTCGTCAAGTGGCGGGCCAACTTCACGCTCACGCCATTTTGAAGATGCTCTAATTCTTGAAGTTTAACAGCACTAACAAAACTTTTGTGGCAGAAAACAGCACTAACGTAGCACTAACGATGGTCAAAATTTGCTGAAATTTGGGGACAACTGGTGGGCTGCGTGAAGTTGGCCGGGCCCGTTTTGATTTTGCTCTAATTCGTGAAGTTTAACAGCACTAACAAAAATATTTACGGCGGAAAACAGCACTAACGTAGCACTAACGATGCTCAAAATTTGGTGAATTTTGGCGACAAGTGCCAGGCCAACTTCACGCTGAAGCCATTTTGAAGATGCTCTAATTTTTGAAGTTTAGCAGCACTAACGAAAATATTTATTGCAGAAAACAGCAATAACGTAGCACTAACGGTGGTGAAAATTTGGTGAAGTTTGGCGGCTAGTGGCGGACTGCGTGAAGTTGGCCGTGCCCATTTTCAAGTTGCTCTTATTCGTGAAGTTTAAGAGCACTAACGAGACTTTTTACGGCAGAAAACAGCACTTACGTAGCACTAACGATGAGCGAAATTTGGTGAAGTTTGGTTGTAAGTGGCAAACTGCGTGAAGCTGGCCGGACCCGTTTCGATTTTGCTCTAATTCGTGAAGTTTAACAGCACTAACGAAAATATTTACGGCGGAAAACAGCACTAACGTAGCACTAACGCTGGTCACAATTTGCTGAATTTTGGCGACAAGTAGCCGGCCAACTTCACGCTGAAGCCAGTTTAAAGATGCTCTAATTTTTGAAGTTTATCAGCACTAACGAAAATTTTTATGGCAGAAAACAGCACTAACGTAGCACTAACGCTGGTCACAATTTGGTGAATTTTGGCGACAAGTGGCAGGCCAACTTCACGCTGAAGCCATTTTGAAGATGCTCTAATTTTTGAAGTTTATCAGCACTAACGAAAATTTTTATGGCAGAACACAGCACTAACGTAGCACTAACGATGCTCAAAATTTGATGAAGTTTGGCGACTAGTGGCGGGCTGCGTGAAGTTGGCCGGGTCCATTTTCAAGTTCCTCTAATTCGTGAAATTTAGGAGCACTAGCGAAACTTTTTACGGCAGAAAACAGCACTAACGTAGCACTAACGATGGACGAAATTTGGTGAAGTTTGGTAGTTAGTGGCGGGCTGCGTGAAGTTGGCCGGACCCGTTTTGATTTTGCTCTAATTCGTGAAGTTTAGCAGCACTAACGAAACTTTTTACGGCAGAAAACAGCACTAACGTAGCACTAACGCTGGTCAAAATTTGGTGGATTTTGGCGACAAGTGGCGGGCCAACTTCACGCACCTTCATGGAACGCATGGGAAAGAAGTTGGAATAAATCATAAACAGGAAGATCGACGAGAATATACAAGAAATGAGAAGAGAACGAGAAGAGCGAGAAAAGCTCAGAGAGAAACAGAAGGAGACAGATGAGATTCGAGAAGAACCACTTCACGAGGAAGAACTGCAAGATGCTAAAGTTTCTCAGACAAGAGAGCAACACAATCAAGTAATGGAAAGGATCGAACCCGAAGAAACTATACTGGAGGAACTTCCATCAGAAGAAATTGTGCAGGATACACAACAGGAGGTCAAACAGACCCCCACACCTGTAGAGATAAGTACAAGTGTTTCCAACGCTGTGAACGCTCCAAAATTCAAGATCAAACGTAAACTGCGTGGAAGAATGATCCCTGGCAGGACAAGAATACAACCAATACGGAACAAAAATACAAGGATGAAAGGCTTCTACGACAAACGTTCAGGATGGCAACGCAGCCACAACTATTGCAGGAGGAATAATTCCCCGAAGGCACGGAGAAAATGGGCAGAAGACTCCAGAAATGTAGAAGGAAAAAGAGTACTTGATTTCGAGGAAAAAGATTCATGGATAAGTTACAACGGTCAGAGAAGTCCATGTGACCGGCAAGATACACACAATCAGGCCAGAGCAGTTGAAGCACAGGAAATGAGCGACGACAACTGGGAGAACGAATTAAATCCGCCATGTATCACCGTTCAGGATGAACGTAGCAGAGGAAGAGACCACAAGTCAGACGCACGATATAAAGATGGCCAGCACAATACAATGAGTGCCCCTATCAAAGTGGTGAGAACTCAAGAAGTGAGTAATGACAATTGGAGGTACCCAGATGATAGAGAGGAAAACCCCGAAAATGACAAGAATGGTATCGGCATTGTCACCATTCATTGGCTATACTTGCATACTAAAAATTGACTTTCAATGGTCCAGGTTCGAGTCTAGGTTACGTGACAGCTTGCTGGAAAACAGACTAAGATACACAATGGCATGAGAACAAATGAAAGCACAGTAATACAATGATTGTAGGCAAGAAGTAAAGAAGAATTGCAAGAAGATAATGCAAAAAAGAAGAAGAAGAAGAATTGAAAAGTGAAACATCAGCGCGGAGGAGAAAACTTAGCAGGAAACGGATGAAAGAAATACAAGAGAATTTTGTCTATTGCACAGCTCATTTGAATGTACCTGCATCTCTTATCCAAGTGGCTAGTCTTAGAAGATAAACATAAAGAATAAGAAGATGAACTATATGGATGCATAATGCTCAGAAGTGAATTTGTTTATCAGCGTATTTACTTTAACTTTATTTCAGATACCGGATGTGAGGCAATCAAAATCACAGAGGAAGATTGGAAAAAGATGTTCACCAATGTGCGCAACCCAGCATTGAAAAACCGGCCCAGGAGATATAATTTTTGTTATGCACGAAGAAGTGCCTGTATACAGAGCAATCGGTAGAGATGGATTCCCGATCTGAGCTCTCTGAAGTGGAGTTTTGCGTTTAGAGCAGAGATTCAATGCACCCCTTTCCCTTGGTGATGATACCTGCGAAAACGCGCCGAGCCAAAGAATAGTGAGCTACGAGCTGCAAGCAGATGATAATTCCACCAAGATGTTTGCAAGTTCTCACAACTGAATGGTTGCGACGTGGAACTTTGCCTTAATCATTTTTCTCTCCTTATGTTTTAAAGTTATGTTACTGAAGAAGAATCATGGCCGAAGAACAAAAGCGAAAGTGCGAGCAGTGGCTTTGCCCTCGCACATGGAGGAATTGAAGCTCCATGCCACCCTCTGTAACCAATGCTCTCTTTCCCGATTATACAAGACGCTGAAGATTATATAATACTGTTGATTTGTTGTTTTGTTACCTAGGGCAGCCAGAACTCTGGAAGAAATAGAAGAAGTTGTATCCGCGCAGATAAAATAAAGAAGAACTACAAGAGACAAATAAGAAAGGTCATATTATTTAAAACATGCCTCATAAGCTTGTGTCCAGCAGCTTGAACTGACCACAAACTCGATACCTGAGACCTCTCATCCAGACTGAAGATCAGAAAAAGTTCAATAAAATCAATTAGGGTACGGATTTTTATGTGTTTCAACTTTTCTATGAATTTCAAAAGTAGGGATAGGATTTTCATGTAATTTATAATATTTCTGTGAACTTTGAAATTTCTGTTTAGGGTTAGGATTTTTATGTAATGCTCAATTTGTATACACGACTCCAAAAGTGCATTACCACTTGCTCTCCTCCTTTTCCTGAAATAGCAGGCAACCCAAAAATCTCGGCGGTTTGGTTGGTTGTGAATTCGAAAGGCGTTGGACCAAACCTGAATTTTGTAACAAATATATTAGTGTGACAAACTCCAAATAAGAGAATAAAACAAATTGTTAAGAATGACAATTTTATTGTCGTGACGGAGTTGGATGACATCAAAAGTTACAAAATGATCTTACTTAAGCAGTTCAAACAAAATGAATGATAACAAACAGATACCAGAGGAAAGCATTTCGCTTTCCCCCAAAAAATAATCTCATAAAAACGAAAAAGTTACATAATGTAAAGTTTTAATATAAAACCCACACAAAAATTTAAAAAGTTGACACCCGAAAGGCAAGAACAACTGAACCGCAGTGAATGAAATTGTGCACAGATATTTAAAACATAAAATGAGGGACACGGGTTTCGTATTTTCTTAAAAAAACGGTTGGAGGGGCACGGACCCCTCCAAACACTTGATCACGAAATATCAATAGTGCTAGTAACAGTACGTCAGATGTGTGTAAAGGACAGGAAGAATTGCAACGAAACTTTACATGGGGGCAACACGCAAAAAATAAACCAATACGGGCATTTTCATTTTCCAGGAGAAAACGGTTTTACGGGGCAAAATCCCCATCTAAAGTTTTAAAGTTTAAGCCCGATAGGCAAAAAGAAGTGAACCGAAGTGAATGAAATTGTTCACAGATATTGCACACGCAAAATAAGGATACGGGTTCCGTATTTTCCTGGATAAAACGGTTGGGTGGGGCACCGACCCCTCCAAACCTTTGATCACGAAATATCAAAAGTGCTAGTAACACTATGTCAGATGTGTAAAGGACATGACGAATTGCAATGAAACTATGCGCATGGACAATGTGCAAAAAATGAAGGTGTCCTTTTTATTTATTTTCTGCGTAAAAACGGTTTAAGGGGGCAAATGCCCCACCTAAAGTTTTGAAATTTGAGGCCCGAAAGACAAAAAGAAGTGAGAAGAACTGAATGAAATTGTACACAGATATTGTAGACATAAAATTAGGGAATACGGGTTTCGTATTTTTCTTTAAATGGGGTTGGGTGGGGCAGGGTACCCACCAAACATTTGATTACGAAATATCAAAAGTGCTAGTAACAGTATGTCAGATGTGTGTAAAGGACATGACGAATTGCAACGAAGCTATGCGCATGGACGATTTGCAAAAAAAGGAAGGTATATGTTTTATTTATTTTCTGCGGAAAAACAGTTTAAGGGGGCAAAAGCATTCACCGAAAGTTTTGAAATTTGAGGCCCGAAAGGCAAAAAGAAGTGAGCCGAAGTGAATGAAATTGTACACAAATATTGTATATATAAAATTAGGGAATACGGGTTTCGTATTTTCCTTGAAAAAAGGGTTAGGTGGGGCAGGGTACCCTCCGAACACTTGATCACGAAATATCAATAGTGCTAGTAACAGTATGTCAGATGTGTGTAAAGGACGGGAAGAATTGCAACGAAACTTTACGCGTGGGCAACACGCAAAAAGTAAACCAATAAGTCATTTTTATTTTCTAGGAGAAAACGGTTTTACGGGGCAAAAACCCCCACCGAAAGTTTTGAAATTTGTGGCCCGAAAGGCAAATAAAAAGTTAGCCAAAGTGAATGAAATTGTACACAGATATTGTATATATAAAATTAGGGAATACGGGTTTCGTATTTTCCTTGAAAAGGGGGTTGAGTGGGGCAGGGTACCCACCAAACATTTGATCATGAAATATCAAAAGTGCTAGTAACAGTATGTCAGATGTGTGTAAAGGACATGACGAACTGCAACGAAACTATGCGCATGGACGATGTGCAAAAAAGGAAGGTATACGTTTTATTTATTTTCTTCGGAAAAACAGTTTAAGGGGCATAAGAACCCACCGGA
Source organism: Thermobia domestica (assembly GCF_964235325.1). Taxonomy (NCBI): domain Eukaryota; kingdom Metazoa; phylum Arthropoda; class Insecta; order Zygentoma; family Lepismatidae; genus Thermobia; species Thermobia domestica. Next base: position 213,809,041 of record NC_137459.1, on the reverse strand, counting down.
AAATTTTGAAAGTTGACGCCCGAAAGGTAAGAAGAAGTGAATCGAAATGAATAAAATTTGGCACAGATATTGTAAACATAATATGAGGGTATACGGGTATCGTATTGTCTGGAAAAGATTGTTAGGTGGAGCACGGACCCCTCCAAACCTTTGATCACGCAATATCAAAAGTTCCAGTGACAGTATGACAGATGTGCTTAAAGGACAGGAAGAATTGGAACGAAACTTTGTGCATGGACAATACGCAAAAAATAAACAAATACGTTTTTTTTATTTTCTGCGGAAAAACGGTTTTCGGGGACAAAAACCCTCATCCAAAATTTCTGATATTGACGCACGAAAATCAAAATAGGTGTACCGAAGTGAATGAAATTGTGCACAGATATTGTACACATGAAATTAAGGGAATACGGGTATGATATTTTCATGGAAAAAATATTTGAATGGGGAACGGACACCTACAAATCTTTGATCACAGAAAATCAAAAGAGATAGTAACAGTATGTCAGATGTGTATGAAGGATATGAAGAATTGAAACTAAGCCTTGTGTATGGACAATATGCAAAAAAAAAAAAAATAAACGAATAATGTTTTTCATTTTCTGCAAAGAAACGGTTATAGGGGGCAGAAGCCCCCACCTAAATTTTGAAAGTTGACGATCGAAATGCATAAGGAAGTGAGCCGAAGTAATGAAATTGTAGGCAGACATTATAGACATAAAATGAGGGAATACGGGTTTCGTATTTTCTTTGAAAAAAGGATTAGGTGGGGCACCGACCCCTCCGAACATTTGATCACGAAATATCAAAAGTGGTAATAACAGTATTTCAGAAGTGTGTAAGACATGAAGAATTGCAAAAAAACTTTGTGTATGGACAATACGAAAAAAATAAAGGAATAAGGTTTGTTTTATTTTCTGTGGAAAATGGATTTCAGAGTCAAAAAATAGACCCCAAAATTTTGAAAGTTGACGCCCGAAAGGTAAGAAGTGAACGAAAATGAATGAAATTTTGTGCAGACATTGTAGACACAAAATGAGGGAATACGGGTTTCATATTAGCTTTGAAAAGACGGTTAGGTGGGGCACGCAATCCTCCAAACCTTTGATCACGAAATATCAAAAGTGCCAGTAACAGTATGTCAGATGTGTGTAAAAGAGATGAAGAATTGCAACGCAACTTTGTGTATGAACAATAGGCAAAACCATAAACGAATACATTTTTTTTTTATTTTCGAGCGGAAAACGGGTTTTGGGGGGCAAGAGCCCCCGTTATTTTTTTTTTGGAATTTGACCCAAAAAGGCAAGAAGAAGTAAACCAAAGTGAATGAAGTGTGCACAAATATTGTAAAGGGAAGATGAGGGAATACGTGTTTCGTATTTTCCTGAAAGAAAAAAAAACTGTTGAGTGGAACGATTTGTTGAGTTTCGGGAGGAGTGAACCGAAGCGAATGAAATTGTATATAGATATTGGATATGTAAAATAAGGCCTTTCGTTTTTACAAGTGTTATGTATTCATCCGATTTTTTTTAATTTGGCATATCAACTACAAGCACAAACAGTATAACGTATTTTATAGTATTTCAGGGGGAATGTTTAACCCTTACAATGTTTTTGCGCATAAAAAACGTGTCAATTTATTTCGAGTTAGCTGTTGATCTGCCAAATTTAAAGCAAATACGAATTGGGACACTTGAGAAAGACGAAAGGCCTTATTTTACATTGGGTCTATATAATATCTACAAACAATTTCATTTACTTCAGTCCACTCCTTCCTGGGCTATTACGGTAATATTTACTTTTTTGTCGGAGGGGCATAGACCAAAGCACTGTTTTTCCTCAAATATTAAAACACGTTTCATTTATTGTTTTGCAAATTGTCCCTATACGAAGTTTCGTTGCAATTTTCCAGTCTTTACGAGGTTCTGACGTATGCTTATTTGTACTTTCGATATTTCGTAATCAACGGGTTACAAGGTCCGTTCCTCACTCAACCTTTATTTTTCCAGGAAAATACGAAACCGAATTATCTCATTTTATGTCTACACTATCTGCCCACAATATCATTCAATTCGGTGCATTCCATCTTGCCTTTTGGACCTCAAATTTAAAAATTTTGGGTGGGTATTTTGCCTCCTAAAACCGTTTTTCCACAGCAAATAAAAAACCGTATTTCGTTTATTTTTTGGGTATTGTCCCTACACAATGTGTCATTTCAATTCTTCATGTCCTTCAAGCACTTCTGGCATACTATTATTAGCACTTTTGATATTTCACGATCATAGTTTTGGAGCGGTCTGGGTCCCACTTAACGGTTTTTCTCAGGATAATAAGAAACCCGTATTCCCACCGGTGGTGACGAAAAAAATTCGCCTGTAGAGGGATAATTTGCTGAGTTTTTTTTTAATTTGGCCAATCAGGGCACCTTTAATTGTGTATATTCGACGATAACAGCTTTGAATCAGATAAAATGCACTCGCCATGTAATTTTATTACAAAATGACGCGTGTCTGTTTGTTTTATTTCATAGTTCTCCCATATTAACTTTCTATTGATCGGCGACAATTTCCATTTAAGAGGACTGAATACTGCCGGAATTTTTAAAATGATCCCCATTGATTCATACGGGAAACTATTCCACTTTTGAGCCGAAACGAGACTGAATTTCAAGGTTATGATTGTATTGATTCAAATCATTAATTGCTCCTTTTTCGTAACTGCATCTTATATTGCCATCTAGTGGCAAGCAAAAGGAACTCAGTGATGAGTGGATATTGGTCTCGCGGAGGAATATCAAGCTCGTATGTTTCTGCTACTTTCAAGCGGTAAATTCAAAGTTTAATACTTGTGTGGAAAAAAAATCATGCCACGAATAAGTAAAAAGGTCATTAGGTTTTATCAACGAAGAGAAAGAAGGGGATTGAACTTAAACTCTTGGAGAGAAGAACAAACTTTTGTAAGCGAAGTTCAACATAAAATATACAATAAGGTAGGATCCATCTAAATTATTTTTTTGTAGAAAACGGAAAAATTCTCAGCATTAAGTAAGAATACAAGACGTTCTCTTTACCAAAATTAAAGTCCGGAAATAGTTTAGACTTCCAAACATAATTCCAGCGCATTGAAAATAAACATTATAATTCGAACTTGAGGTATCAACGATTAGATTATTTTTACCTTAAAGTCAGCCTACATTGAACTGTAGAGACACTTTGCCAATTTTACTTATGTAGTATGTGATATTAGTGACCGCATCATTCCCGTTCAAGAATTATTAATTCCTATATTATTTTTTTCTGTTTTTGTCACTCATGAAGCATAATTAACGATAAAAAGAGAGAAACTAGATGTAAACAAAATATATGTAGACTTTTTAGTGGCTCGAATTGTGCAATTCTTGATAATATATGACTATTAAGTTTTCAAATTAGAATGTTTAAATTTGTATGCAGTGAAAATGCGTCTAAGCCATTGACAGGCACTCTTTTTAATGTTAAGTAATTAAAAACCAAGCTTGATAATCTTTTTAGTGTAATCAGTGTGTTTTTTAAATTGTATGGAATCATTATGTCTGTAGAGTCATTTACAAAGGAGTTGGTAACTGAGTAAATTCATTTCAATCAATATGGTCATAGGAGCTTTATAAAAATCTGTATCATGTCTCAATGAAAGTATTCGACGTAGAGAGCTTAAATGTTAATTAGTAATCAGCAAAACGCGAATAATCTCACGATTAGTCATTTTTGTTAGAGATACGGAATCTATTATTAAGAACGGAACAGCTGTTAGATTCTATCATGAAAAGTATGTATTGGCAATAACCATGAAGTAGGCTAAGCAAAGCCGCATTGAATGAATGATTCTGATCCTCAAAACAATAGAGCGATGAGAAGTCTATGCGCATGGACCACACTAATTACGACAACCTACGGATACATGCGTATGTTACTGTTGCAACATAAGAGAAATCATGAAAAATAGATACATTTGTCTAAAAATTTCTTTCAAAAGACGTCATTGCATTTATTATGAATATTCTAGTATAAATTGTATTCTGTGTATGTATGCATGCTTAGGTTTATGATTTATTTGTGTATATTTGTGTCTTTATATTTTGCTATATTCGCTAATATGTGTGTATATATATGTGTTATGCATGATTAAGTCACAATATTAATCACATTGATATTACGTATGAAATATTCTTGTTGTTTATGATGATATCAAATTTAATATTAGGTGTAATTATCTCTAATTCTCAGTGATAACTACAAACAATTAGAAGTCAGGCTTAGGCTTACTCATTTTCTTTAGCTCACTCTGCTTTTCTCTCGAATTTCTCACTAAATTCTAAATCAAAGTCATGACTTAGTCCAACTTATTTCGACCTATTTCAACTTATTTCGATTTATTACTATTTCAATGTATTCCAACTTATTCGGGAATGTATATTAATTTTTGGTAAACTTAAATCGTAGGTAATTAAATTCAGGTTCCATCACATTATGCAAATCTTAAATTAATAATTTTAGGAATATAATTGGTCATAAAGTATCAGCTGATCAACGCTAATCTTTTATTATCCAATGTTACGTAAATAGGTATTTTCAAATGTAAGGTCGTAAATTAACCAGCTTGTATGAAAGGATAATCAATCGTAAATTTCAGATATGGCTGTTTATGTATATCGATCTCACTAGTTTGTTTATGTATGTCAAGTTACTGGTAATAAGTCATTCAAGCTGGAAATCAAGAAAGAAAACAGATGTAATTCACTTAAATTAATTTTGGTGCTAAGGCCTTCTGCCTTATTTTTCACACTTGTTATCACAATATTCCAAATGCAGCGTTAATTTTCATCATACTCGATTTTTTTTTATCTAAACAATTTTTTTTTGTTTGCTTTTGTACATTAAAGCTTTTATTGTTTTGTTAACCTAAAATTCGTGAACTTTTTCTTTCGTAAACAAATTACATCCCTAACCTCAACGGTAACACTTTTTTTAAGGCTAAACTATTAAGGCAATATAGGCAATTTTCTAATTCTATCTGCCATGAACTGAATTGAACTGATTTTCATGATTTTTCTATCAAAATTTTAAATACAAGATGTTTGTTTATTTCTTGCATTATTATTATTATTATTATTATTATTATTATTATTATTATTATTATTATTATTATTCAATTTTCATGGGAAGTGAAAATCAGTCTATTTCGTCCCTACAAACTAGAAATTAGAGCAAAATTCTTTTTCAGCATTGCAGCATGTGGATACCTGAATACAGGTGCAAATAAAGTTAATTTTCGTTTGGTCTCGGTTTAGGGGATCTTATTTCCCTAAAGCCCTGGGACACAGCGGGGAGATAGGATTTTCCGAACCGTGAAATCAGTCCTTATCGAGTCATAAACCAGCTAATTCAGAGAAGGGAGACTTTAACGGTGGTGCACATGATAGCAATGGTGACACCCGGAAAACGAACCCAAAACCCCCACTCAGATAATTTTTATTTTTAATTTCATTTCTAATTTTTACAACCAGTTCACTCATCTGTCATCATCACTGTCACCTTTAGCCTAACCGACATAACGGTGGGACGTAAAACTTAAAAATTACATTTCATTAGTTTCAATATTGATCACCGTAGAGGTAGTGTAGTAAAACATAATCTGGACAAGTTTTCTGATGTGTATTCAGCGTACAAAGAATAAGCCTTATTTGTATTTTTATCCTTGTATTCAAACTGAAATTGGTGGAAATATATGATATACGATTTCAACGTTAGCGAAAATAATGGAAATGGTAATAGGTAGCTAGAGCGTGTTTTGATATGGACCTAATTAGAGATGCAAAAAAGCCGGCTTTTTTGAATCGATGGTTTTTTGCACATTAAAAGCCGGCTTTTTTTGGAAGAAACGAGAATTTTGGAAATTTTGGTTTTCTTCATTTTCATGATTTCTGTTTAAATAGCTTTCTTATAGTATACTCTAAAGTTAAATAAGATTCCATGACCTAAATGCCATATTTCGCTCTGGAATTCATCATTATGATGGCTGGAGCATGGTTTATGAATTAAAGTAAACATAAAGTACGTAGTATTTGAGGACAATGTAGAAGCTATTTAACTTGATTTTAACTTCTGAATTATCGACATTTTATTCTTCTCTAGATCATTTCTTTTTAGTCATCCGTGTTTCACTTCTTAGAACTTAGTACTCTAGCTTCTAGCACATAATTAAACAAGTTTTTCAATATATCCATCAGAGCGTACGTTTCTCAATGTATCTGTCAGAGCGTACTTCCACATTTCTGTTATACTGTAGCTGTGCCATTAATTAACAATAATCTTCCGGACACAACCTTGAAACCATTTGATAGAAATAATCAGTATCGGATTTAGAAAAATATTTGGGAGGGTTTTTTTATGAATAATTTTTGTTTTTTCGAAAAATTCCTAACTTTTATTTAAGAGGAGCTTATGTTTATGAGTACAGGCATAACAAATATTTCGTTTCGTTTGTATATTTAGCTATAATCTTCCAGATACAACCTTCAAGACCATTTTATACTGACAATCAGTGGCGGATTTAGAAAACTATTTTGGGAGGGGCTTTTCTCATTAATGCTTAGTTTTTCTAAAAGTCCCTATTTTTTTTTATTTGAGGACAGCTTGAAGTTTATGAGTAAACAGAAAACTAATATTTAGTTTGTTTTAGAAATTCCGTAATTTCGGGATAGAGGCTCCCATCCGAAAGACATCCCCACCCTAACCCTCTTCGCAAATCCATCACTGCTGGTAATTAGTAATAACAAAGATTTAAAAACGATTAGAAAGGAAGTCGATCAGAACTCTTAGTACACGCACTATCTCTACATTCACTGATGGAATTAAGAAAAACTTTTGTCGAAATGGTCGAATGCGGACTTGAATCCCGAATTTCACGATAGAAGCGCTAAAGCTAACCACTCACTCACAGTTGTTGTGCAGTTGTGCTTAACTTAAATGTATTCCCCCTCTCTCTCTGTTTCTCTATGGCCACAAAAGCTCTGCATTGACTTCTGTCCTTATCCAATTCAATCCAGTTTCTACTCCGTATTCCTATTTCTGCTAGATCCTTCTTAATATTGTCCTCCCATCTGGGCCTAGGTTTTCCTAATGGACGTTTTCCGATTGGATTTCCAGTTAAAACAGTGGTGCCCCCCTTATGTCCATGACGCACCCCCCCGCAATTGTCTATCCATAGGTGTTCTTCCATGAAAAAAAAATTCGATTAATTTTTACACCCCCTCAAACATATTTATATAGATTTTAACCCCCCAAATATTTCAATGACGCAGTTTGCGTCATAGCCCTCCCTTGTGGGCACCCCTGGTTAAAACTTTGAAAGCGTTCCTACTTCCTTCCATTCTGGCTACACGACCTGCCCACCTGAGCCTCCTAGACTTGATGACTCTAACGATGTTTGGTAAACCGTATAAATTATGTAGTTCCTCCTTAACAACAAAGAAGTTCCTCTTAAAAACAACCCAGATAGCACAGAAAAGTTTTTAAAAATGTTTAAAAATTTGCAGAGGCAAACTAAAAAGTTTGCAAAAAACTTGCCTTTTCAAATGAGAAAATTTGCCGAAAGTTCAATGCAAATAACGAAGTTGACGCTGGCTGAGTTTGCAGCAAAGTTGCCTCAGAAAACGAAAACATCTGCCAATACAAACGAAATGTTTGCGACTGCACAGCAAGAAAGTTTGCCAGGACTTTGCTGCAAATATTTTGTGCAAATTTTCTTTGACAAAATTTCCGAAAATGAGCTGATAAATTTGGTAAAAATATTAAAAGGTTTGCAGCAACATTGCAGAAAGTATTTTTACGATCGCAAGATCATGTTTGCTGCAAATGTATCAGGTAATGTTTGCTGCAAATTTATAAAGTAATATTTGGTGCAAAATTATAAGGTAATGTTTGTAGCAAATTTAGAAGGTAATGTTTGTAGCAAATTTAGAAGGTAATGTTTGTAGCAAATTTATAAGGTATTGTTTGTAGCAAATTTATAAGGCATTGTTTGTAGCAAATTTAGAAGGTATTGTTTGTTGCAAATTTGGTATAAGGCTAAAATATGTATCAAAATTCTGAAACTAGTGATCGAGGTTTAAGTCAAAATAATAACTGCTTGCGATTTAATATTATTAAAACAGAAAACACAATCTACCATTCCGGTTGCATACATGGAGTAATCACCTGTGACGTTTAGAAGATATTTTTCATTATTTCCAGGTTCTGTCTAAATGTAATCAGAATGAGACATTGTGTTTCGTATGCTTTAATAGTTTTTAGATCCCAAGCAGTTTATATTCTGACTTGTCCGACCTCACTAGTTTCAGAATTTTTCTACATATCTTAATCAAAATTTGCAGCAATTGTCTTGAAACTAGTACAACTATATAAAAATTCAAACGACATGGGCTGATAAGGGTAATTTTTCGCCCATCGAATACCGGAAAAATGAAGAGTCCGATTCAGACAAGTTTGCAATGTCTATATATTAGAAGATATGTTTTGTATGTGAATATAATAGATATGTGAGAAAGAAAATAAGTCATAGAAATTAGTGCCCAAAAAGTAGTAGTTTTGCGTCATTTTGACAATGTTTGCTGTCGTTGACATAGGCTTGTAGTAAGAAGGATTCGATGAACCTAAATAAACCAAACTCATAATAATATGACGCTGTGTAAGTTTTGATATGAGGATCAATTTATTTTGGTAGTGTGTCTTTCGACTTATGAGAGAACAGAATGTATCTAGCCTCTATAGACACTTTACATTTTTCCGGTGTTCGATGGGCGAAAAATGACCCTTATCAGCCCACATCCTTTTGAAGAGAGCAAATATAGAAGATAGTTTGCTACCTTCCAGCTGCACTTTTCTTGTTCATAAAATAAGAAGTAACTTATTAACGACTATTTTAACGTCATTTAATTTTTATATTTGTGTATACATAAATACTTAAAAACAATAGAAAACGCCTAAACCTGCATATTTCTGAAGGTTACATCAACGTTTATTCCATCACTTACTCTTGTAATGGACACGGAAAGTTTCTCTGGTTCCTCGTAGGGAGATTTCGACTTAAAAGCGAGTCATTGAAACAAATCTAATAAATTTGACCTTTTAACGAATTTGGCCTGTACATTTTAATCCAAAATTTCACAAAGTCGGCTGCACAATCACTCAGCAAAGTAGCAATTGACGACAAATTATCCAATAACAACACATTATACTCGAAGATAATGCACAAGGGAAAACAGACACTTCCAAATGCATAACCAATCATGGCGGCATCCAGATGGCTCCAAGCCTTTTCTAAATTGTCATGTCGAAAAAAAACAGTAAAAATCATTATAATGGCACAACCGCATTAGAATGTGTGAGAACAAGCAGATAAAAATAACTAAGAAGATTAGGATGAAACATTAAAAAAATACTATACGGTAAATAAAGGGCATTATATATTTATTGCTTGATTTTGACTTTACAATGACAATGTACTACAAACTATAACAATACTCAGTGATCATATTGCAGAATGCATAAGGAGATTAACAAAAACTGTTTTATTGAAAAAAAAAGTTGAGAAAAGTAAGTTGTTGTGTATATATAAAAATACTTAGTACCAGATGCCAGTATCTGAAGCCTATTCACAACGCTTCCCACCATTTTTTTTTTTGAGTTTGAAAATCGTGCGAAAATGGAAGAAAATATCAAAATTTCGAACTCTGCCTTCTTCATATCTCAAATCAACCTGATTTCGCATCAAGCAGAGATAGAACACACCCGGAAGCTTTTCCCCCGAACTATCGGAACATGCATCCAGAAACAAACGTGTGCCAATATCTGGCGTATAGACACACACTTGATCGAGAAGCGACCCAGTCATCACTCACACAAACTGGTTGCATAGCATCTACACGATACAGGATTCATTTTCAAAATTCTCATTTGCAATCAAGTTACTTCAGCTAAATACTATCTTATACTGAGAAACAAAAACATCCGGTTGTGTTTTATATATGTTCGCCATGCTTGGTGCAAATTCGGAGGCGATTTGAGGTAGGAAGTTGGAGTTTTCTGGTGAGGAATATTTTGCTACACGTTAAAATTCTCCATTTCTCAGTTTTTTATCTGGAACCGAGGTCACAAACTATAAAACACTACATTGTGGTTTTTAACTATTATTTGCCGGTCTTCATGCTTTGGTCGATGCTGTCAAAAACCAGGTCCGTGAGGTGAGTACAATATACCTAAAAATCCATTCGTACCATGCAGTTTCCCTACATACTCAATTATAAAAATACTTCACACTTTACACCCTTTTCATGCTAATTACTTTATTTCGAAAAACAGGTGAATATTTTTGGGGGTAACTTTTCTTAGCAGTTACAAGCCGCTTGAGTCATACCAACTGATAGATTTATAAACCCAGTTCTCTGCCGATATCATTGACCAGCTCACAAAATACCATACGACCATTTTGTCAAAATTTAATATAATTATATGAATTTCACGGAAGTAATACGAGTTTGTATATATATATATATATATATATATATATATATATATATATATATATATATATATAAAGCATAGTGAATGTGGTATTTGAATGATGATCTTTCAGTTCATAATATAGCACACTACCTACAGCACAGATGCTGCAAATTATCTCGTGGATGAACAAAACAGTTATATTACTGGAAAGTATGTACAATGCATCTTTGTTGATAACTACCCCGATGGTAAACATTAACTCTTGTTTCATATGCATACAAGCTAAACGACTCTCTTTTCATTATGATCAACTTTCCTTGATTATCACCTATCAAAAACTAAATGTACAAAGCAGATCTATCAACCGTGTGCGGTTTCAACCATATATAAACAAGTCTTAAGGTGTTCGGATTACTTCTTACAAATAGTTACAAATATTTCGTAATCACTGTTCTTCCGTTACGCATACAAGCTAAACGACTCTCACTTTGTGTAACTCTCCTTCAAAATTAGCACAAAAAAAAAGAAAAACTAAATGCACAAAACAGACTTATCACCATGCGGTTTCAACCATATATGAACAAAGTCTTAAGTTTAGTTATAGGTCTTGTTTCATACGCATGCAAGCTAAACAACTCTTACTTCATTATGTGCAACTTTCCTTCAACATAGCACCCAACAAAAACTACAAACTCAAAACAGACCTATCACCACTTTTCGCCATCACTGTTCTTCCGTTGGAAACTGAGACTGTGCTACTGTGAGTGCCACCTCCAGATGAGGATGCTCTCTCATCCAGAGTAACTCGAATAGTGCTTCCGCTTTCCTCAAATGAAACTCGAGTAGCACTTCCACTCTCATCCATTGAAACTCGAGTGGTGTTTCTGCTCTCATCCAAGGAAACTGGAGTACTTCTGCTTCTGCTTTCTCTGAAATGAAAATTCAAAGAATTATGCATTTGCGCTATAACATTCGATTATCAACATGATATTAAGACGAGAATCAATTTCTCACGTATGGACAAGGAAATATCTGAGGACCACGGATGGCAGTTTTATGTCTACATGTCTACAGAATAAATCACGTACGTTGTATGGCTTCCGATGATTTCAGTTTGCTTCCGATACTTGGTGCTCATTTTCCATTAAAAACGGTATCGTTTTGAAAAGTTCGCAATTGTTTCATAAACTACTCTTCATGATACAATCATCAGAACAAATTTCGTTTCTCTAGCTCCAGCGCTTCAGCCTGTGCAGCTTTTTCATATACGTTTTCCCGCTATTTTGGATCGTGGTTTTAATGTAACCTATACCTAATGATCCACTTTCGGTGGTCATAAACTCAAGATTGCGAATTGTTTAATACTTTGTAATTTTCCGCAAACTATTGTTCATGATATACCATGATAGCGAATTCCGCTTCTCTAGCCTTAGTTGTTCGCGCTAGGCACTTTCTAATCGTATATTGACTGGCGGCCCTATTTCATTCAAGATGGCGACCTGGCCCAAATTCTCTTTTTCTCCATAACTTGCTCTTCAAGACATACCTTCGCACCAAATTTAGTTTAAGTCCAACAGTTCGGGCTGCGATTTTATATCACTGAATTGTGATTCAATGGCCATAAGACTTTGGAATCCTCATACAACTGAAGGTAGCACATGGGACCCTCGAGATTCTTTGTTACCCCAATTTGTGATTTTAAATATACAAACGTTGTATGTCAAATTTTCGAAAGATAATAAGACTTCTCTTGTACTTATGGTTCATGATGACATGTATGTTGTACATTAAAATCATTTACTTTAATGCTAATTATTGCAGGAATTTTAGAACAAACACAAGCAAAGAGTTGAATGAAAATGAAATGAAATTTTGAGTTTTACGTCCCACGGTTATGCCAGTTAGGCTAAAGGAGACGGTGATAATGAGTAATGAATGAAAATGGTGGAATGAAGAAAGTGGGAGGAAACGGGAGAACCCCGAGAAAACCCACGCACACGGTGTTTGTCCACCACAAAGTTCACTTGGCGGGAGCAGGGTTTGAACCCGAGACCCCTAGCACCAGAGGTGAACGCTCTACCACTGAGCCACCGCGGCCCCCAAGCAAAGAGTTGAATTGCTGCTTCACAAGACTCGAATTGTAAGGAGGACTATGAACTTCAGTACCCGATTTTTAAAAGTAATTTCTGATTTGGTGAATAATCGAGCAAGCAATTTTCTTAGCCTTTCATAAGGAACAATATAGGTTTCAGTTTTTAAAAACATCATGCTTTTTTTTGAACATTTTCGAAAACAACAATTTTTCTTAACGTTTCGTGAGGGACACTATTCGCTTTAAACATTTTTCATTTGTTGTATAGTCTTGGAGAGCATTACTTTATTTCTCTTTTTTTCAACTATAGCACCTATGTTTTTAGGGTGTTTTGGGATAATGTATATATCCCCGAATCTCCTAAAATGGTTGACAAAGTTGATGGTTGCAGACACTTTGTTTTATTACCACAAATACCAAAGCGGTCTTGAAAAATGATGAAATATATAAAGAAGTTCCTGAAAATTGAATGGCTCCTGTGACCTTCGACGTTTCGGAATTTGTAATCTTCGACTCCGTAATCCCAAGACGTTGGTCATAACTGCTCTAAATTTTTAAAACGTATTATCTGGGAAGTTGGAAAATGTGGCTTGGCCCTATATGCACCCGACGTCCTCTTTCGTTATAGAAAATGTACACCACGCAAAACTGAATATTCTTTGTAAACATAATTGTTTTAGCATAATTTTATTTCCACACATGGTTTAACAGAATACACCGTCGTTAGATGCAAAGGCGCATGAGAAAATGATTCAAATTAATAACAGATTGGTAACCCACTCATATATCCTCTCATGAGAAAATAGCTACCACATGATATGGAAAAATAAGCAAATTCTTTCTATTGTGGCGAGCTAGCAAAGATACAAGGCAAAATATTATTAAAACAAAAACGAATTCATACCACTAAGAAACAAAATCGAATAAAACTCACGAAGAAAGAACTAAAGCAACTAGCAGGGAACAGGAAACAAAGAACAGAGTGCATATGGCGGCGTGGTGTCTATGTAACGTCATTCTTGCAGGATTGACTAGACTTAATGTACGTAGTAGCATTTGCCTGAATCCAGATTTAAGGATGGTTTGTGATCATGAATAAAAGTTATTAAGTTGTTTATTGTTTTCCCTGAGCCTATTACAATAACCTGTTTTATATTACTTGGATTTTGTTTAGAATAAACATCAACAAAATGTTCAACATGTCAAAGTAATAGGTTCGAAAAAAAAATGTTACTATAATGAAACATTTTTATCTATAAATAGAAACATCCTTCATTTTAAATTCAGGCAGGCTACAAAGAACGAACCTAGCTCAGTATTCCATCACATGTGGCCATCCATCAAAGATTCCTCACGGGGATATTTTAATAAGCAACTTATCTTTCATTAATTACAACACACCAAAAGATGTTTTCGAGGGTCGAATGGCTCCCATACATTCCTGTGTGAGGCAGCTATTAACTCACAAGTGGCAGTAGATATGTAGACTTTGCTTACAATTCCAGTGGTCTTTGATACCCCACATGACCCCATTCTCATTTATACTATGTTTGCAATTCAATATGGCGGCGTTTAAGATGGTGACATTGCACTGGAAGTGCCCTCAAACATAAGTTGTCTACCCCGATTTCCAATAGTTTTGTTGGATCTGCCCATATTTCCTTCTTGACGGATCCAAACAGGTATTCTTCACATTTTATTGCCTACCTGATTTCAAAATGGTATGCATGTAGCAGCTCAATGGAATATTTGTGAAACGAATGACCACTACTGTCCTGCTTAGCAACTAGAACTTAATTTTAACACAAAATTTCATAAAAATCCAACTCTCATGATTCGTGTACTTTCCTTGTAAGCAAACACACTACAAACATATAAAAATCAGCGCCATTACACCCTCCATGTGGTTATAAAGTGCTTTCCCCGAAAATATGGATTTTCTTGCATTGGTTCAAACTTGCACGAGTATTTTTATTTTTTCATTATTTGAAAAGAATACTAGAGACGATATGAAGATTGCACTGCTTTTGAAGTGACAACTACTTTCATTTCATAATGACTACTGAATTTTTAAATGTTTCTTAGTGCTACTTTAAGAAAAAAAAATCGCTGAATAACCGAAGCACATGCTTCAACTGATGAGTAATCATGGAAGAAAAGTTATTTATTACCATCAAAAGTGCTCTTTACACCCGTGTGCACCAACGCAGTTTAAACGAGCGTTCACTTAAACGTATTCAACATTAAACTCTCAACTTTAAACGTGGCTACCAGACTTTCGTTGCACCGTTGAAAATGGAAGTTCAGTAAACCTCGGTTAAGTAAACTTCGGTCAATTTGTAAAATTGACTCAGATAGCTTGTCGTCTTTCGTCTCTAACCTTCTTTTAACGAAGTAACAAATGAAGAAATCATACCGCGTGCCGGGGTTTTCGACTTTCGAGATTGCGTGCATCTCGACTGAATATAACATCAAAGAATAGACTAATAAATTCTACCTGTAATAAAATAAATGAGTGATACCTGGTGTTGCAATATTAGTAGTAGTAGTTTTTAGATTAGATTGTAGCGTGTAGTTTTACTATACTCATCCATAGTTAAGTAGTAGTACTAGTAGTGGGTTAGAAGTCCCGCAGGGGTTTGTTGGGTTTTGTTCTCGGTGCACTTTTACTATACGGATACACAGATTGTAAAATATAAAAAAAAATATGGGCAAGTCTTTAGTTTGAACATTTTATGTCCAGAACAGAACCCAACTTAACCCCTGCGGGGATTCTAACCCGTTCCTACTACTACTACTACTACTACTGATACTATGGATACGTAGAGTAAAACTGCACGCTGTTCTCGACATAAAATGGGCAAATTAAAGACTTCTGCATTTTTTCCATATATTTCACAATATGTGGATCCGTATAGTAAAATTGCACTATTAAGATTACACTAAACTTATAAGAAAGAACAAATTTAATGTTGATCTATGTGGACCAGTGATGATTTCAGGAATTGGCCAGGGCAATTTCTCCCCGAGAACCATGAAATTCCATCGGGACCTATGCTCAATGCGGAATCCCAATATTTTCATTACTAACACATTTCATCTCCCAGTATACTAAAATTCGCCACCAGTAGAAAATATAAAAAAAAAAAAAGCTTGTGGAATCCACTGATGGAGAAAATTGATTCAACAACATATTTCATCATCAAAATGTTATTCTAATGTCTTTTACATCCTTTTCCTTGTTGGCATTTGCCTACAATTCCCAGTTAGCATAGGTAAAGTTGAGGAGCACTACCATTTATTCTTTCCACTTATGATCTAACGTCTTCTGCATTCTTAGTTTCTCACCTGTCCACCAGCTGCATACACATTTATAATATGCTTGCAAACTTATATGTTATAGATACAATAAGTGCAAAATCCACGGAGTTTGTATTTATTCCGATTCCAAGCAGGGCACAATTTGAGGGATCGCTCGTGATTTTGCCCGAGGAAGCAGGCACATTAGCGATGGTGGTGTGTGAATAAGGAAAAGAAAAATGTGGAAAATGTCAGCCTCCTGTTTTTCGGCGCAATTTCTCAAAATACATTCGTTACACGTGTAAGTAACATGTAATTATAGAAACAGCATTAAAATGTATGGTTCATAATTATACAATTATAGTGCATAACTAGATTGTAGTTATCACCTACTACAGATTGGTACGTATTTTTGGTTCTGACTTGCTCATTACTCGAGCAGACGGTTCTACCAAATTTTGACATGTTCTTACATTTTCAGGTTAGGTTAGAGCTTTCGTTTAGCAGAGCATGCACTAAATGAAGAGCTCCATTACTGCTTCCGGATTGAATTCAGGATGGCTCGAGTATCATATAAATCAAGTGTGGACGTACACCATAAAAACTACTATGTATAAAACACGAACCAACTTGTGCTACGTGGCCACCAAAAAGCACGAATGCTATCTAACAGAGTTAGAGTAGGAGTGCAGTAGGGAGGTCCGAACGATAGCGATCGGTTGCATACATAGGGAGCAGGCGCGTCAACAACCGGGTATACGTATAAACGAGGACAGTGAAAGAGCACACTTACACATACAATAATTTCTTTATTACTAATAATTCATTTCAATATGCTGTGATAGATGATAATTACTTATATTCACACTCATTCCTTCATGAAAAATATTTCACGTCGTATTTTACCTATGAAATTTCTATTTGGTAGAACCGTCTGCTCGAGTTCACCCTTAATTTGCTTACAGGTATACGCACCTCGACTATAGCCCTCCAGCTTCACCTTCGAACCGTAATAGGTTAAAAAAATAGCTTGTTACGAGCAGCTTCCAAAGTTTGGTGCGTAATTTTGAGACGTGTGGATTTCATTATATGAAGCTAAGTTTGTATGTGTCTTATACAATTGTACGCACAAGTTAATATCACTTGAGGAATAACTAGATAATAAGTTTTACGATAAATAATTGGATAAGGATTTTTATGCTATTTGCATGGAGTTTTGACAAAAAAAGAAAAAAAATACCGTATTTATAGACATAACTTTTATGCCCTCCTAAGGTTAACCTTTACTGGAAAATTGTTTAGAAAATTCATTGTCGAAAATTCTATGAGCTGATTAAAAAAAAAGTATATGTGGTTTATTTCTCATCCAGTTATTCCTCGTAAAACTCATTACCCAGTTATTCCTAGAGTGTTATCAACCAATTGCGTACAATTGTATAAGACACATAGAAACTTAGTGAAAGCCACACGTCTCAAAACCACGTACCAAACTTCGCAAACTACTCATTACAAGCTATATTTGAACCTATTACGGTTTACGCCAAGGTGAAGCTGCTCGGCTATATTCGAGGTGCGTCCGTAGTGAACAGGCAAATTTGCCATGGTGTAAGCAAATTAATGGTTCACTTCAGCAGGCAGTTCTACCAAATAGAAAATTTATAGGTAAAAAACGACGTGAAATATCTTTCATGAAGGAATGAAAATGTGAATATAAGTAATTACCATCTATCACAGCATATTGAAGTTAATTATTAGTGATAAAGAAATTATAGTATATGTAAGTGTGCTCTTCCACTGTCTTCGTTTATGTACATACCCCGTGCTTAAGCGCCTGCTCCCTATGGACGCAAACGCTTGGGGCTCCCTACTGCGCTCCTACTCTAACTAGGTTAGATAGCATTCGTGCTTTTTAGTGGCCACCTAGCATAATTTGGTTTGTGTTTTATACACAGTAGTTTTTATGCTATACGTCCACACTTTATTTATTCGTTACTGAGCCATCCTAAAGTAATGGCGCTCTTCATTTAGTGCATGCTCTGGTAAAAGAAAGCTCTAATCTAACCTGGAAATGTAAAAAAAAAAAAAAAAAAAAAAAGCGTCGAAATTCGGTAGAACCATATGCTGGAGTGATGAGCAAATTAGTACGAAAATACCTACCAATTTGTAGTAGGTGATCACTACAAACTAGTTTTGCATTATAATTGCATAATTATGAACAATACATTTTAACGCTGTTTCTATAATCACAGATTACTTACATCTGTAACGAATGTTTTTTGAGAAATTGCACCGCAAAACAGGAGGGTGATATTTTAAACAGTGGTATTTTCTTATGCACACACCACCATCGCTAATGTGCCTGCTTTCGCAGAGAAAATCACGAGCGATCCCTCAAATTGTGCCCTGCCTCGAATCGGAATAGATACAAACTTCGGTTGTTTTGGCCATTTAGCACAGATTCGTGCGTGGTTTTTGCACTTGATGTATTTATAATATATAAGTTTGCAAACATATTTTAAATGTGTGCGTAGCTGGTGGATAGGTGAGAAACTAAAAATGCAGAAGTCGTTAGCTCATAAGTGGAAAGAATAAATGGTAGAGCTCCTCAACTTTACCTACGCTAACTAGGAATTGTAGGCAAACACCAACAGGGAAAAGAATGTTAAAGGCATTAGAATAACATTTTCACGATGAAATATGAATAACTGTTGAATCAATTTTCCCCAACAGTGGATTCCAGAAGTTTTTTTTTTATTTTTTATTTTCTAGTGGTGGCGAATGTTAATATACTGGGGATGAAATGTACTAGGAATCCACATTGAGGATGATAGGATGGTCAATGTTCCGTTAAGGGGGTCCAAAACTACACTGGACTCCCTTAAGCTAACCAGACCTAAGCTAATCTAACCAAACTAATATAACGTTATATTATGTAATCAAACGAAAATCAATAGAAACAAGTGGTGTCAAAGACACTGGACCCCCTTAATGGAACATTGACCTATAGGATATGGTCATGAGGGAATTTCATGGTTCTCGCGGAGAAGTTCCCCCCGGTCAATTCATGAAATCACCACTGGTCCATATAGATTCACATTATATTTGTTCTTTGTTATAAGTTTAGTGTAATCTTTATGGTGCAGTGTTACTATAGGGGCTACGGATCCACAGATTGTAAAATATATGGAAAAAATTGCAGACGTCTTTAATTTGTCCGTTTTATGTCGAGAACAACGTGCAGTTTTACTATACGTATCCATAGTATAAGTAGTAGTAGGAAAAAGTCAGAAGCCCCGCAGGGGTTAGTTGGGTTTAGTTCTCGACATAAAATGGACGTGTAAACGTATAGTAAAACTGCACGGAGAACAGAACCCAACAAACCCCTGCGGACCTCTAACCCTTTCCTACTACTACTAGTACTACTACTTACACTATGGATTCGTATAAAACTACACGCTACAATCTAATCTAAAATCTACTACCAATATTGCAACATCAAGTATTACTCGCTTATTTTATTAAAGGTATAATTTATTAGTCCATTCTTTGATTATGTCCAGTCGAGATGCACACGATCTAGAGAGTCGAGAACTCCGGCACGCGGTATGCTTTCTTCATTTGTTACTTTGTTAAACGAAGGTTAGAGACAAAAGATGACAACCAATCAGAGTCGATTTTACAAATTGACCGAAGTTTACTTAAACGAGGTTTACTGAACTTCGATTTCCAATGGTGCAACGAAGATCCGAGAACCACGTTTAATAGAATTTAGGTTTACTACCCTCGCTTACGCGTATACCCATGATCATTGACGCGCCCACTTTCCACGGACGTACACCGCGCAGGCACACCAGCATTACACCGCCCTGGCTCGGTTAGAACGCACTCGTGCTTTTTGTGGTCATTTAGGACAGGCTGGTTGTGTTTTTGGACTGTAGTTCTTATGTCATACACCACGAAGGCGTATTTATATGGAAATCGAAAAAGAATCGTAACTTTTCAACAATTACTTCTGGTGGCCTCCTTGAATTTTATCTATTCATAGTGAGATATTTTCAAATATAACCTAGCGAAATCTTTTAGGAGACAATATGAAGGAAACCAATGAAAGTATCAATTTTTCAACAATTATTTCATGTGGTGCGCCAAAAGTAAACCTGCACGTCACTGTGCATTAAATCATTGTTTTCACATCATATTAAGTTCTTCACACAGAAATCAATCAATTCTACTTGTAAATGTTCTAAAGGTAAGTAAAATAAAGAGTAAAATATTTGCATCCAATAAACCTTTCGCGCTATCAGATTGAAAGGTCCGACTCGATTCACTAGCAAGCGCTACACGAACATCGTATAATTCACATTTACTCCTGTAACATTTTTATTTTATACAAAATAAAAGAATATTTAACTATTACTGTGCACTTACCAATTTGTACAGCTCTCTCTCTCTCTCTCTCTCAATGTTTTGATATCCAGGAACTCGTCCAACAGCACTCACACGCCGCAACACATAAAGAAAACAAACATATGATGTCTCTTTCGTGAAACTGCCAAGCGCAGTGAATTGTGGGTAGGTAGCTTGAAGACAACTTGCCAAAAGTTTGTAGTCGCAAATTGTTGAAACTATATCTGTATATAATTTGCTGAATGAAATTTGCTATAACATAAAGCTTGAAAATAATATTTAATTTGCTAAGACATTCAAAGTTTGAATTGAAACTGTCAAGCGCACTAGATAGGTGGAAGCAAATTTGCAGAAAAATGCCAAATGTTTGCTTTTGCCAAGTTTTGAAACTACATTTGTATGAAATTTGTTGCATTAAATTTACTCTTTCATAAAAATTGCAAATGATATTTAATTTGCCACAAACATTCCAAGTTTGCATTGCATTTTCCGCATATACAAAATGAAAACTTTCACATTATTTGGTATGACGAACAATAGCAAGTTTACGGAAAACTTCTGTGCTATCGGGGAAGGAAATTTCCGCCATTCCCCATTCCAGTTCCTCTTGGGTTCAAATATTCGTCTCAGAATTTTATACACAAATAATTTCAGTCTGCGTTCTTCCCTCAGCGTAGGGGCCGCGGTGGCTCAGTGGTAGAGCGTTCACCTCTGGTGCTTGGGGTCCCGGGTTCGATCCCAGCCTCCGCCAAGTGAACTTTGTGGTGGACAAACACCGTGTGCGTGGGTTTTCTCGGGGTACTCCCGTTTCCTCCCACTTTCTTCATTCCACCATTTCATTCATTCCTCATCATCACCGTCTTCTTTAGCCTAACCGGCATAACCGTGGGACGTAAAACTCAAAGATTTCATTTCATTTCATTTTTCCCTCAGCGTAAGCGACCATGTTTCACAACCATAAAGCATAACAGACATGATTATTATTTTATATATTTTAAGCTTTAAATTCCTTGACAGAATTCGCGACGACAAAATATTTTAAACTGAATAATAACAAGAATTTCCAGATTTTAGTCGACATTTAATTTCTTTGTGGGTATGATTTTGGTCTGGTAATACTGATCCAAGATATTTGAAAATATCCACTGTATCGAAAGTATTAATAGATATTTTAACGCATTCATAATTTGTCGTATTACTATCCTTGTGAACGTCCTTGTATTTTGATTTCTCTGCATTTACTCATGTCCCTGCAAGCGTTTAATAAGGCCTCTGCATTTCTTTCGATTGTTCTCCTATCAGATTTACATCATCAGTATACACCATAACCTGGTGAATATCATTCAACTCTAGGCCCTGGTTCCTACCTTTGATTTTTCTTATAGCGTACTCCGGAACAAAGCTGAGTAATAACGGCGATAACGCATATCCTTAGTTCAGGGCAATCTCGACATGGAAGCTCGCATTTTTCTACTCGGACTTTACTCTGGGATTCATTTAAACACTTAATAAATCTAGCTTTTTCGGTATTCCAAATTCTGTAAGAATGTTGTACAATATCTCCCTCCTAACCGAGTTGTAAACCTTTCTAAAATCAATAAATAGTTGATGTACTGGGTAATATATTCCCATTTCTTTTCGAATATTTGTCAAATGGTAAATATCTGGTAGATTTCGACTAAATCCACACTGATAATATAAAATAATTTCATCTGTATGGGGTTAATCTTATTAATAGAATGTTAAGAGAAATGCCTCGATAATTATTACAATCAGTTTTGTCGTCTTTCTTGTGAATTGGAACAGTGATTGATTCTTCCACACTTTATAAATGTATTCCATAGTTTTTTTTTCTGTATTTAAAAAAAAAGTTTCGTAACGATATGTTAAATTTTCTTGTTAAAAATTCAGAAACCTTCAGGACTGGGTAAACCGTGATGGTGGTTATATATTCTACAGCCTAGGAAACCATACGCTCAGATGAACCGTCTATTACGTATATAATCCATGAACAAAAAATTCGATACTTTCCCTATTCTGAACAAGCTTAAGGAACAGTCAGTGCATTACAGAATTTGGAGCTTCACCGATTTTGCAGATCCGAAACACATGATAGATGGTGACAGATTATTACGTATGTGATCAATCAGTGAAAAATTTGTTCGAAATGTTCATACAATGTATATGAAAGTTAAAACTTAACTGAAAAATTTCAAGAATGTACAGAACCACCCGAAACGAACCTCTTCATGTGTAGATTTATCTCATATTTTCTTTATTTTGCTTCAAAAAGAGGGTGTGTGATATTTTTAAGTAAAAATACTACATACAATTTCGCTAGTTATTTGTGTATCATTTTTTAAAGTACTTATTGTATATAAGAGGTTAAAATATTATTACATATATTGGTTAATTCTTTGGATTTCATAATGTAAATATGTTAAGAATTTAAAAAAAAATCTTTTTGAAATTCATGGTTTATTTTCGAGCCCGAAGGGCTTATTTTCGAGGTTTCATATTATTATCTGCATCAAACACTAATTAAATGAGTTTTCTTGTTGTAGAGAAGCGAAACAAAGTCTGCTTTATCAGTTTAAAGCAAATTTTTCAAAAAAAGCCCAAAATTTCCCAAGCAAAAAAGCCAAGCAGAAAAAACCGAGTTTTTTTCCGAGCCCTTGCATCTCTAGACCTAATACCGTATGAAAAGTTACGAATTCCGGGTTTAGGCTTCTTTCGCAACCGAAAGTGGCAGAAATACACTGCCGCTTTCCGTTTTACTTTTGTAATAAGAAGCGACAAACGATTTTTGTATGAATTCACCATCCGGGGAACATATTTCATATGAGCTTTACTCTTCTACTCAAATCGCAAATAGCAAAACGTAGTGGAATTTTCGGTTCTACTATTGATTTCTATGCAGTAATAATTGTAATAATTAGCAAGAAACTACTTTTTATATGATTTCAGCAGCAGATAAGTAGGTTCTATCTCTAATTATCCTCCAATTGAAACTGAAAGTTATAC
Organism: Thermobia domestica; assembly: GCF_964235325.1. Taxonomy (NCBI): domain Eukaryota; kingdom Metazoa; phylum Arthropoda; class Insecta; order Zygentoma; family Lepismatidae; genus Thermobia; species Thermobia domestica. Next base: position 213,785,677 of record NC_137459.1, on the reverse strand, counting down.
ATATGTTTCATTATTGAATTCGCAAAGTTTGCAAGTCTACCGTAGTTCCACAACTGTGGAACTAAATACACTTGTTACTTTTGATAACAAAGGCATTGACCCATTTCACTGGAAAAGTGAATGAACGAGACATTGTATATATCTACCACATCAGAAATTCTTAATTTTATATTTTTTTCCTCTGATTGTAATGTTGTTTAACCCGTGTTTTGGAGTGTTTCAAATATTTTAATATTCGTTAACACGATACAGTAGGAAATAACGGTAAATGCAAATGGCAGAAATACATTTACGAATATGTTATACAGGAAATAATAAATAAACAGAAAGAAATATTCCGCAAAGAAAATTTAATAAAATGCTTGAGTGCTAGTATTTTCTAAAATGAATTGTCCCCAAGGATTCATCAATTTATGTATCGAAAACTATTAACGTGTCGTTCTTGGATATAAATTATAGCATTATATGAAAGAATATGGTTACTCTTTTTCCAGAATTGCTATGAAATGCAACACAACAAAGTGGATCTCATTTCAAATAAAAACAAAATCGAATTGCATTTTTTAATGAAAAAAGTAAAGCAAGCACTTATCTGGATATATATTACACCCTGGAGACAATCTTTAAAACACACAGTCCAAGATACCTACGGCTTCTTCTGAAATAGAAACAAATAATATTTGTATTAAATGGAGGTTGTAACTCTTACTACAGCCACAAATCATATTAGTATAGATATAATCATGTTGAATTATATCATTTTATAACATCTTGCATTACATCTGTTATATTATCACAATAACTTTACGTGAAATTTGCAACTTCAAAGAAATTAAAATGGAAATGTTCTTCTCCATTAAAAATAATCACTTTTATTAACAGCGCTTCTGCTGTGAGATGTACTGCGTTTCTACTTAGTACGTTTTCAGTAGTTTGTCATAATTTCATTGCCTCGCATGAAACTTTATATGTATTTTATTCATAACCCTTAAAATGACCGTTAACATGATTGTAAAGCCGACTCAAGAAGCAAGAAAAATATGGCTCTGACATTGTTGAGCAAAAAAAATGGCCCTGACATAGCCGGCGAGAAAGCAATTACATCTACCCTTATAGAGAGGGCTTGAAAGTAACCTTTTTTTTTTTTGTAATGTTATTTCTGGAGCTCACCTGATAGAGTTCGCCTGGGGGTATATGTGTCTCTGTGTGTGTGTGACGAATACTTTCGCTCTCTTTACCACTTTACCACTAAACAGTTCACCCTCTCGAACGGATATTTGAAATGTGAGAAGGCGACAACTTTATAACGAAAGAGCGCCTGAAGCATATTAAGGTTAAAGCTAATTTCAAATTGGTAACTCGACTGGCCCAGTACAAGCTTAGTTTGCATGAAGAAATATATCATCCCTGTTTCAAATGTTTACCTCTAACAATGCTTAGAGTTTATTTACAAAACACTTCATATTTTCATTTTGAAAACAAGATGGATAGTAAATATGTAAAAGTTAGTACTAGTTACCAAAATACTTATCATCCTTTTAACCGCTTAACTTATATTTTTTTTTCGCAAAAGTCGTTCCAAATTTTATAATTTTTTCGGTACAATGTAAATATGCTATTTCAATTTAGTCATTTCGTCAATAAGCATTGGCCTCCAATGCAAAATATTAGTCAAAAATAGTTAAATGAATCTTACCGATATCTAGTGAACACCCATACACTCAGCTGCGTATGGCGAACGTAAGGATTCGTCGTTTAATTTAATATTTAGATCTTTTTTCTTTGCACGAATATATTCGTGTTTATAATTTTAGGGCAAAACAAAAATAACGTAATAATTCGTGGTTTTAAGTTAAGCGGTTAAGGAAATTTTGAAACGTTATGTTCGGAATGGAAATCTATCTGTATCCAGATCGTTTAATTGTGAGCAAGCATGTAACAGCATACTTATATCCTTATATGCTGTAGTTATAAAATATCGTCAATTTTATAACATTTTAAAGCAATATGACACATTAGTTTTACTCATCCGGTCAGTAATTGCTAAGGACTATGTTCTTAGCTTAAGTACTGTGATTCGGTCTCCAGTGGCAACAGATGTATTTTATTTTCTATCTTAGGTTGAAGATTCATGAACTCCATTCATTTTTATGTAGACCAAATTAATGGATCGTTTAAATCAAATTATATTCAAAATACTTCAAAATATTTTTTGTTTCAGTCATCATAATTTCTGAAAGGGTTTCAGTAGGAAAAAATGGTCATTATTAAACTTTATATGTATTTTATTCATTATTAAGTTCATTCAATATTAAAAGTATTATTATTATTATTAAGTATTCATTATTAAAATATTAAGTTATAAAGAAAACACACTGGTTACCCTTTCTTCCACTACCAATAATGAATGATACAATAACTAGTGATGTGAGTTGGAAAATTTTCCGCTATATTTAACTGCATTGAGCTATAAAATTAAGCTAGAGAATTTCCTGTAGAGGAAAGATAAACAACAACAAATTATATTTTACCAATTAGCTTATGGGAATAGGAAAATTTTCTAATATTTGAAGTTCACAAGTAAAAATTTACTTAATGTTTCTCTCTCTCTCTCTCTCTTTCTCTCTCTCTCTCTCTCTCTCTCTCTCTCTGTGTGTGTGTGTATAGTGCATGGAACATAAATCGAGTTTTTAGAGTACAAATACCCCATACCATTATTTAACAAGAAAACGAAAAGAAAACTTTGTGAATTTATCAATTATTTCCAAAGCAGAAAATTACACTATTTCTTCACATATAGGTTAGGATAGGCTCTGTTATACAAAAACTAGTTTTAATTTAAGAAATATAATTATGGTTTGAAGTTATTACAATACTGTTTGAAAATTGAATATAGTAGTAATAAGCCTTTTTAATTGTAAATTCTAGTTCTAAAATGTAATCAGAAACATTATTATAATTATTATTATTATTATTATTATTATTATTATTATTATTATTATTATTATTATTATTATTATTATTATTATAAATAATGTGTAAAAAGTGAAAAAAGAAGAACACATTAGCTGTAAGATAGAAAAAGTAAGTATCGAAAGAAATATGTTTTTGTTTCATAAATTAAAATGAAGTTACTTACTGCAGCTCGCAGCTATTTAAGTTTTATTTTTCCTTTATTTTTTAAATTGCATGAATATCAATTTTATATGATAATTGTTACATAATGTAGTGAATAAATGCTAATTTTTGTAATATTTTCAATTTTTGCTGTGTTACTTTAGTTATATTGGAGTTTTGTGTAATCGATATCTTAGAGCGGATATTTTGTATTGTAAAACTACTATTATTATATATATAGAAAATGTCTTAAAAGTCATCGTCAAGATCACGAAAGGGCGTAACTAAAAAAATGAAATTTTGAGTTAAGTCCATTGGAGCATGGGCAACGCTGGTATTTTGTTGCTCTGAAATCCACATGGCCCAATTCCCATTAATGCAGAAATTATAAGTAAAAAAAAAAAAGAAAGAAAATTAGAAAGACGTATCTCATAAAAGGTCACCCTTCAGGTCACAAGGAGACGTTAATTAAGTTACGCCTATGTGAGATCGTGATTTTTTCCCTACAAGACATTGTAGGTTGATTTACGCCTATTGGATTTTTAATTTTATTTTTCCTTCATTAAAGAGTTAAGTTTGTTTGGCGGTACCAGGACAAAGAAAGGCTAGCTTATTCAACAATAGACTATTTTCTGTATATGTGCAACTTGTTCAAACCACGTGGCATGTAATTGATAGAAACGTTTCGCGCTAAGTTGTCCTCTTTCAAGATTACCGTGATTAATCCAATGTTGGTGGTTCATTTTGTTCCGTTCGTTGAAGTGTTAAGATGGATGTTCTAGTGCAATGGAATGGCGGATCAAAAAATGTTGTTCATTCTTCAGAACTACGTTGTGTTGACAAATAAAACTAGTTTCACAACTGAATCATGAATAAAAAGTGGTATGACAGAAAATGGTATTATGGACATGTCTTGAACACTTCTACAGCCACAAATTCTTTGCAATAGTCATGTGAGCTAGAATCCCACGAGAGTTCAAGTTCGTAGTTATTTGCAGATGATCTTCCATTGATTCCAAGTAAAACTTTCTAGTGCAGCGACGCTGTGCCTTCTGTCTCCACATATCCAGAAAAGGATGAAGAAAGCCCAACGGAATGTTCAAAACTCTTTACATTATATGCTACTTCATATCTGAGTCTCAGTTAGCTGCCACTTCAAGGAGTTGTCTTAACCTTAGAAATACACCACCAAAACTCCTCAGAGAAGAAATAGGAAGCGATGAATATAGCTGGTGTGAAACTGGTGGTGTTGAAGATGGAGATAAATCTTACATGGGAACTTTTAGTGCGAAAATGTAAGATGAAGATGCTGTAAGCACCTGCGAGCAGTGTAAAAAAAACATGTTTGTTGCCTTCACCTGCAGAGAAGCTGTACCCTTCACCTTAATCAATCACCTACGAAGCCCACAAAACAAGTCCAAAGAAAACAAGGAAACGTACCTAAGAAGATCACAGAATTATTAGGATCAACTTCTTCTGAAGTATCAGCTGTTAACATTTAGAACGAGTACTTCGTTGAAGGTTCACGAAGAGAAAAGTGTAGTTCATCTTTCAGAACTACGTTGTGTGGACAAACTAGTTTGACAACCGAACAAAAAGAGAGTAAATTACGAATTAGTTGCTAAGCAATTCCGTTTAACTGGGAAACCATAAATAAAATCAATACAATGAATTCAGTGCCGCAAAGTTTGTACTCCATGCATTGGAACATTTTACCAGAGAGGTAGGAGAAGATGTTCTGCTTTCAGTGATGAAGAAACAGAGAAAATACATCATTTTAGGGTCTGAGGAATCTCCAACTTCAAAGGAAATACATCACTAGACATGTTTCTTCTTCTAGTCCCAAACAGAAGACAGCAAGACATGAAACGTAATGGCAAATGGTAAAGTAATCGCTTTTATTTTCTCGTTTTGTGAACGGATGCTGTGGACAAAATAGAAATTCAATTTAAACCGGAATATTTCTTTAAGCATTGCAAAACTTCACCAATGTGGACGAAATTAATCTTCCTTTTCTGAGGCGTTCCATGGAAAGAACAAGGGAGATTCAGCACACAGTGATATTTCAACGGCTATTTAAAAAATGGGCGATATCTTTGTACCTTCACAGCTTGTCCATATCGTCAGACTGTCTAGACGTAAACAGCCATACAATGTTAAATCTTTAGAGTATAATGATTTCGTGGACTGCAAGCGTTTGTCCAAAGACATGTGAATCTTTAAGAGTAGTAAGGACGACGAACAACGAGATGTCAACTGAACTAAAATGGCGGAATTACATTTCCGTAAGAAAGAACCTGACAGAATCTTTTTCAAGAGCAGTCCAATGCTGGAATATTACAAAACGATTGCTTTGAAACACCGACAGGTTTCAAATCAAGGCAGCAACATCAACCTTCAATATCTTAGTAATGAAAATCCGAAGACATCAGAAGCAAAATACCAAGACTTACTCTCACTGTGTTCGGGCTCAGTGCCTATTACCACGTAACCAGAATTTGTAGCATATTACCTGTTTCTTTGTCATTAGAAAATTAGTTGGAGATATTATTGAGGTTTTTATATCGTTTATAAATTATAATATATTGAGATACTTTCCTTCGTAACATCAGTGTATAATTGTTTCTATTTGCATAATAAAGTATATAGCTATAGCAAATTTTCCTTCTGTGTTAAATATTTGTACTAAAAAGCATTATCAAAACTGTACTTTTGAATGTCTATAGTGTGAAATTACTTATTACAGTAATAATAATAATATTAATAATATTAATATTAATAATAATAATAATAATAATAATAATAATATGAAACTTTATGGTGGGAAAACATCGCATACGTGTGGCTTTTACCGGGGTACTCCCTTCCACTGTGCTCATGCCACAAATCATCTCATTATCTATCCAGTCTGGCAGAAGTTCGTAATGGCTTTAAAAGAATGAATTCTAAATTGAAAAAAAAAATCTGAAATAAAAGTTGGCATTGATTTCTGTAAGCAAAGTTAGATAATTACATCAACATTGGTGTATTCTTCATTATCCTACGCTACATAAATCAGACAAAATTAGGTGTATACTGTTTTGTAAATAAATGCATTTTATGGAAACTCCGTGCATTACTTAGGCGTAACTTCATAATACGTGAACTGAATTAGGATTACAAAAAGGGCGTATCTCAAATAACCGCCATTTTTTCCAAGAGTGACATAGTTATAATAACAACATATTTTGTAATACTTAGAGGATCACTTCTTAAGTCTTCAAGCCAATTTTGGACATAAAAGTGTGATAAGCAATTAATGATAAACTTTTGAATCATCTCAAAAACTTTCTCGAGCTCTAATTGAAAAGTGCAAAAACTGAGTTACGCCCTTTGTCGACGACGACGAAGTGTATATATTCGATAGAACCAGTACATATATAACAAAAAGAAATATATTTTTTTTATTTTGTAAATTAAAATGAACTTACTTGTTGGTTTTAGAACCTAGCCTTAATAGCGTAGCTTTTTTTTACGTCTCTTTCATTGTTTTATTGGAAAAAAACAACTACACAAGTCAGCTTGCTTATTAGTTACGTTTTACTTTCTCTTCTGAATGAATATATGAATAAATAAACTTTTATTTCCAGAAAATGTTCAGTATTTGTTTTCATGAGTCACTTAAACCGGAATATGGATAGCCTAAAAATTGCAGTAGGTACTTTATATTATCTCTACTCATTTATAGCTATATGTTGCAAATATGTAAATCCAGAAAAGTCGTTAAGCTTCGTCCTATGAGAAATCTTCGCCCTAGGCAAATTAAACTGACGAGATATGATTTTGTGACGTTAAAGGTGAATTTTGAGAGAAGAATACATTAAAGTTTTGGAAACTTTATTTTAGAAATGTAGAATCATTAGATTTTCAAATCATGAAACTTTTTTTCAGTCAACATATATATTGAAAATAGCAATACCTTCCGAAAATTTCATGTCATGTTTCCGTCTCGAGCTTAAAAGAAACCGGATTTGATGCCTAAAGGCATTTAAGAAAAATAAATTTTATTCAAATGTACTGGTAGTTAATGATGCACCCCCTCAGAAAATCTTGAATCCTGGATCCGGATTTATAATACATACATACATACATATGTATGTATGTATTATAAACAAATTTTACGGCTGAACAACGATGTAGGAACAAATTGAGTATGATTTTATAAATAGGAAAATTTTCATCAGTGGCAATAACCTACAGAGGAATGTTACAACTCGACACTGAACATCTGTTACAACCCAGAAGAACATAGCTATCGTGGATTAAGACCTACATACGAACATTTTCATAAACTCTTGTCAAGCCTGTATCTTTCATGAAAGTCATTAATTATATTTTCGGGCTTAATCCGGAACTTACGAGTGATGAGATCCCTCGGTGAGCACACAACCCGGTCAAGTTGGGAAGGAAGAAAGAAATGGAGAAAGAAGGAAGCAACCTGTGAGCCTTATGTTAGGTATATGTCTGGTGTGAATGAAGAAAACCCAGGTAAAACCTCACTCAGGATGCTCGGCTTGAGAAGGTTTTTACACCTTTACGACCGAGTGTCCTCACCTGGAATAGAAATCAGATGGCTCGCACAAGAGGCAGGAGCGTTAACAATTATGCTATTCGAGGTCATTGTCAGAAAACTATATATATTAGTGGAATTATACCGCTCTTTCACTCTAAACATATATTTGCATCTAAATGAAGTAAACAATAGAAATTTTGTACAAACACTTCTCACTCTTTTTATACATAAAACAACAAGTAAACACTAGCACACATTGGGAAACAGCACAGGAAGGGTAGACGAAGATAAAAAAAAACAAATATCTGGTGTTGATCCTCTCTCAGAAACTAAAACTTTGAAGTTAAATTATAGAGGAAGAGTAAATATGGATTAATACCAGAATACGGACACGATAGAAAAAAAAAAACAATTCTGAAACAGTGATATTATCAACTCCTAGAAAAAAAAAAACTGCTAGCTTCATGCCTAAATCATCGATTGGACGAAAGAACCGTCACTCTCTGCAAACAATTGAAATACTGGTTGTTCTGCTTTAACAAGTTTAGATCTCGAATGCACTTCTTATTTCTTGAATAATTCAGTATTTTCTTTTCCTGATAGGAATCCATTTGGATTCATAGTACAACTTTCAGTTGGAAGAATATTATATTTTTACCAACACTATTTCAAACTAATAGGTAATCTGTTTCCATTAAAATTGGCGTAGTTTTTATGAAGTGATCATTCTTTATTTATTTGCTTACTAAACATATCCTAATTATTTAAAATTAATCGTGTGACGGAAGGGTTTTTGAAAGTTCATCGCCGCAAAAGCTATACCTCTTTAGTATTTTTTAATTTTACATTAAAATTATATATTCCACTGTTATTAAAATATATTTGTCTTAATGTGTATCTTCATTTTTCTATTCATCTCTTTCGGAAGCAAAGATTTTTACCTCTAAAGACCTGCATGTAACTTCAAGCATCACATCCGTATGGAAAGCATTGCAATGCTAAAATTCTGTCTTGATTTTGTATTATATCATATTTAGTAGCACAAGCAAGAATTTCTAATCAGAGTAACTTAAACAACCATGGTAACAGATATGTATTATTTTAAAAAGATCAAAATTATTGCACCTGAAGACGAGAATGTTTATGCACTAATCGTTTTATTTACTTGTTTATTTATTTATTTATTTATTGGACACCTATTACAGGAAAAGAATATTCCCATTTACAATAGGCTTTCATAATTACACGCTTTATAAATATTGAAACACACAACAAAAATAAAAAAAATAAAATAAACATGCAATTAACATCACGAACATGAGAAAACACAAGTAAGAGACATATTTGTATTAATTCCTTCAATAAGAAATGCAAATACACAAAGAGAACCTAGTAAAGACTATGAAATCAGCCCTTCGTGACAAAAAAATGAATGAAATACAAACAGAACATAACAAAAATATAAATATCCAAAATATAAATGTTGAAATAAGATTTCTGTCAAGAAGCAGAAATGTTTTCATTTAATAGAAATACTCTTTTAATTTCAAAATACCATAATCAGTGTCAGGTTCGAGTTGAAAATCTCTCTTAATCAAAAATTATATTTAAGAGTTTTTGCATAGACTGAATAAGGCATAGCAAAATCTAAGTCGACATTCTCCTGTATCAGCTTGTTGTATAATCGACAAATTCTCGTAATAGGTGAGTTTAAATGTGCCATAGTTTGAGACCTGTTGCAAATAAAAGGTAATCGATTTCTTAATTTTTTTTAGATTTTATATTAAAATTCAATAGCTTTAGGCACTCTGAACTGTCGACAATTCCGTTCACTAATTTGTAGAGGAAAATTAGCTGCGAGCGCTCATGTCTAGTTGCCAATGAGCTACAACCAAAAGTACTCAGAAGAGATTTGTACGAAACCTTTGCTTCATAAGAATTAATATTAAAAACCTTATAATACAGATATCTCAAAAATTTATTTTGGATACGTTCAACCTTGTTAATATAGTTTTTGTAATAAGGAGCCCAGACTATAGAAGCGTATTCCCGTAATTGTTATATTAAAGGTTGGAAACATTTGTGAAAAGTTTAACGCATTAAATTTAAAATTAAGGCTATGAAAAATAATAGAATAAATTAAGAATCGATGTCCGGAAAAAGTAATCACAACAATTAAAATTAGTTTCAAAATTTTCGTTTAAAATGAAAATTAAGAATTACATTTTCACTATTATACAGTGCAAATCGCCGTGATTTGTAAAAGCAATGTACAATTTTATAGATAAAATTTAAATCTGACGAAACATGATCGACTACTATGGAAAGTTCTGCTTTTACACAAAACTGATAATAAGGAAGAACAAAATTTAAATATACATGAAAAGTAAATCATCAATTAAAATTATGCATTTCTAACTTTTTGATATACGTTTGTTATGTACTCCTAAAAGGACATAATTTTTAGATTATATATAAAGGTAACCAAGAGAGTAACGTAAGACATACCTGGAAGATCAAACGTCGTCCCCATCAACATCGACGACATTCTGCAAACGTTCTGAAAGGCCATGGATTCCAACGCGGTAGAAGTTGGTGGGCCGTGAAGCGAAGAAGGTATCAAGTGCATTTTGCACCTCTACTGGGGATTTGAACGGGCGTCCTCTAGGTCCATTGTCCAAGGAATGGAACAGGAGATAGTTGGACAGCGTAATGTTTGAGAAGTATGGCGGATGCAATAGTGTTTCACATGTAAGCACAGAATGTTGTCCCGGGCCATCCAAGCCATGTGGGGCTTAGCGTTGTCCTGTAACATGATGACCCCTTTGCGATTCAGAAGTGATGGCTCCAGAGTTTTGAGTTTTACCTGCACACGGCTCAACTGCTGCCAGTACCCAGCTGAATTGATGCTCTGACCAGCTGATGGCAGTTTCCGATGCAAAATGCCGCGAGTAGTCCAAGAAACACACAGGAGGATTTCTTCTGGTGCAGTGCTGGTTACGGCTGTTTTGGAACCGGTGCATGTAATGCTAACCAATGATATCGGCCCAGTGGAGCTCCGTACAGGACCGACTTCTCATCACATGTCGATACTCTGTCCAGAATTGTCGCACTCTTAAGAAGAGAAAGCAAAGAAAAACAGCTGTCTGTTCGCGTTGCCTTCTGGCCCTGAGTCAAATCATGTGGGACCCATCGACCCAACTTCTAGTGCTTTCAAGTTGATGGAGGCACTGCCGAATTGTCTCTTCACTCACACTGAATTGTAGTTCCAGTTTCTCACATGTTTGGCCACTGTTCGCCTCAATTACTGCCTGAAGATATTCATTTTGTACATGTGTTGGTCTTCTGGCACGTGGTGAATTCGCAATTATTAAACAACTGCTGTATTGTCCACGTAGTCACGACACCGTCATCAATGGCCTTGCATATGTTCCGCCCCTCTGTAGCAGCGTTTGATCCCAGTTTGAACTCGTACAGCATACACAACCTTGTGACGTTCTGTGGAGGTCTCATTTCACTCTGTCCTTTCGCAAATTCACAGTGTAACTGAACTGCCCCAACCAGGTAGTATGTGGGATACACACACACCTTAACCTCAACACACATCTGACCTCAACCTTATCTCCATTCACATTCAACTCACGGTGTGAGGAACAATTGAACACAGATCTCCAGAAAAGCGACAGAACTATCTTGATTACCCTTACACACACACACACACACACACACACACATATATATATATATATATACACTGAAACCTCTACTAACGGACACCTCTATTAAGCGGACACCTCCCATAACGGACATATTTTGTAATCCCCAAACACTGTAATAGGAAAAAAACATATTGGCAAACCTCTGTAAAACTGACACTCTAGTACGGACACGGACAGTCTTTCTTGTTTTTTATAGGTATTATTTACCTCCGTATTACGGACACTTTCTCTAGAAACAAGTTGAAAAGTGCAGTAAAAATACACTTTTAGTAATTCATACGTGTCACCAAGGAAGAACATGTGGGTGTGACAACATTTTGCCTCCTCAACTGTCTGTTCAGCAACCTAGTGGAAGGGTCTCTGTTTCACAACACTCTTATATCCTTTGCTTGCATTCCACTCCCATCCAACATGCTTCAGAAACAAAAAATATTGAGAGTTGCCCACTGTTTGGAATGACAGATCATTCTACCGTCCCGCTGGAATCTATAACCAAACAGAAGACAAGTTTGGTATTTTTGACCACGGGTACGCATAATGTCTTTTAAAAAAAAAAAGTCATTGCTGGACTGCAATTAACTCACAAATTAAAGCAACACACCGAAAACGTAGTAAGTAGCGGTAAGTTTAAAGTGCAGAGTACTATAACATCTTATTTCCATGTTGTGCCTCGAATTGAATAGCGCAAGATAATGCAAGTACAGTAACATTTTGGTAATATTCATAAATACGTGATTCATGCAAAAATATTTTTTTTAATTGCATACTACCTTGTTTATTAATTTACATAAGAACATTATTGAAACCTCTCTAAGGCGGACACCTCTCTATAGCGGACAATTTTTGATTCATCACGGCTTTCCGCTTTAAGGAGGTTTCACCGTATATATATATAAGGTGTTCCAGAGCGAACGAGACACTACCTTTTTCTCAAGAACGGTACCTGCTATCAAGTTGAAATAAAAAATTGCAAAGTAATACCTCGTTGCAAAGATCTCTGCAAATGTTAAACGAATTGACCAAAAAAAAAAAAAAGGTTGCATGTAACAGTACCCCAAAGAAGCAAGTTCCATTTGACTGAACGTAAGCTTCTCACACTGCTCGGTTCAACGCAAGTTATGTTGCACAGGTAGAGGTGTGCCTAGCTCTTCTGCCAGTTCTAGTGTGCTTCCACTGATAACATTAATAAGCCACTCGAATCGTGGTCTCATTCACCGTTGTCTGCTGCAAGACGTTGCGTCGTCGAAGGGATTGTGTGAAAAGTCTAGATTTGTTAACGTACATTGCTCGTGGTCATGTGCATTTCTGTCAATTGCTTCGTATTGGCAAATCGTGTTATGTAAATTGAAATGCCTTTCACTAACGAAGAAACATTTGATATGCTCATGGTGTTGGGGGAGTGCCAACAAAATAGTTCCGCTGCTGCTCGTGTGTATGCTGCTAGGTATCCCGATTAGAAACGTCGTCCAAGACATGTTTTTCGCAACGTTGCCGAACGCCTACGCAGAAGTGGAAATGTTCCGCCTTCTAGCAGTTACAGGAATGAACGCATAGCTCGGCCTGTTCGAGATAATACGTAGGTCTGCTGGTATACTTGCAGCCTTCCATGTTAATCCTCACACGAGGCAAGATGCTCGAGATTCTGGTGTCAGCGCAACTACGGTGTCAATGACTTTGAAGGCTAACACATTTCATCCAAACCATATTACCTTCCATGAAGAGCTACATGGCACTTATTTTCAAAACAGGTCCGACTTTTGCATGGTATCTCAAGCTCAAGTGAATGCAAATGCTCGACTCTTTGACGAAATAGTATTGTGGTCTGATGAGGCTACATTACTCCATGAAGGGAGGGGAGGAGCTTTCGGGATTTTGTAAATAATTTCTATGGATTCTTTGGACCTACATTTGTGATGCATTTTTCTTTTAAATTCAACTTGATAGCATGATACTCGAGAAAAAAGTAGTGTCTGTGTCGCTCTGGAACACTCTGTATAACTAGAGATAAATAGGATATATTAAATAAAAGTTTCCAAATCTGTAGTATTCTTCCAAGTATAATGTTAATACGTCATTCTCTTTGGAATTAAAAAAAAAGAAAGTTTTCAAATAGTACCATGCATGTGTGTTCATAATGTAGGAAAAAGGGATTTAAAAAAAATAGGGAAATAAGTAATTTCAAATGGAAAGGGGGTCGGATAATACCTCGTTACAAAGGTTTCTGGAAATGTTACAAGAATTCGAACGCGATTTTGGAATCCACTAACCAATATCGAAAACCTGAAGTGATGTTCACGTAAGTCGTCACAACATGCATTATTGGGCCGCCGTAAACCCACAGTGGATGGAAGAGGTTGATCATCAGCGGAAATGGTGTGTGAATATGTGGTGTGAAATCATCGGCGAAAGAATAATTGGACAACATTTGTTTGAACCGAGTCTTACGGGTGCTGTTTACCGTACATTTCTGCAAGAACAATTGCCCATTCTTCTCGAAGACGTCCCCTTACACTTCAAGACACACGTGTGGCTACAAGATGGTTGCCCAGCACATTTTGAACTGACAGCGAGGAATCAGGTGAATGCAATGTTTCGTGATCGCTGGGTAGGTAGGATGGACCTGTGCCCTGGCCTCCTAGGTCATCGGACTTAACATGATTAGATTATTATCTATGGGAACGACTTTAAGAAATCGTTTATCAACATCGCCACACAACAATTGACAACACGATGGAGCGCATAGTTGTTGCATGCAGGGAGATTAGTGAGGAGGAAATTATTGCGGCACAGAATCATTTCAGTTATCGTGTGCAGAAATGCATTGACGTACAGGGCAGGCATTTCGAACATCTAGTGTAAATTGGTAAATGTTCATCGAAGTCAGTACTTTACCTATTCTTTTCGTTTTCGTTCATCATTCGTTTCTGATTGTGTTTCGTTTCCCTTTCTATTTCACTGAAGACTGATGTACTGCCTTTTGTCAAGCAACGTTGCGGCAACCATTTCCTGTACAATGAAGGACCTTTTCAGTTGACGAAGCAGTCTTTAAACACGCCAACGAAATCCTTGTTTTGAGTGGAAATCGTTGCCAGTCCAAAGCCTGGAAAAAGTGTGAAGGGCGGTCCAAGTTGCATTATTTCTTCATGACGAACCAGAAATTCAAAGTTTTGATATTGTTATGATCGCCATGTTGAAAGTGGTTAGTGGATTCCAAAATCGTGTTCGAATTGTTTTAATATTTGCAGAGACCTTTGCAACGAGGTATTGCTCGACCTCCCTCACCATTTGAAATTTTCGAGTTCTGATCTTACTTTGGACCCCTTTTTTGGGACACGCAGTTTCGTCTTTTTTAGACCCCGAGTCACCATGTAGTATATTGGAAAGCTGTGTCTTGCACTTCCCAAAACTGTGACGGTGCTTATATTATCTTAATTACTAACTCCGTATACTCTATTTCGCGCACCACTTTTTTTTTGGAAAAAGAAAAGAACAATTGGTACACGGAACATGGTAGGTAGTATGGACAAATGTTTCGTAGGTCAATCTTATTTTTTACCCCACCTTTTCGAATATGCATCCGAAACATATCGCTTCCGTTTAAAAATCTCAAGAATGGGGCATGTGCTCCCCATTGCATCACGAAGAGTGCTTGCGGGATTTTGTAAATAATTTCTACGGATTCTTTCGACCCACATCTGTAATGCAATTTTTTATTTCAATTTGATAACATGTACCGCTGTCGAGGAAAAGGTAGAGTTTGGGTCACTCTGGAACACCCTGTGTATATATAATTCATACCAAAGTGGTGCATATAGTCATCGTGAAAATTGTATTTAAACTTTATAAATTACATGGTACGATTCCCATGACATCCAGTATAATTATACCTAATATTAGATAATTAATATTAAAATTAATAAATTAGTTGCGTATCATAGTAATAACAGCATGTTATATATAGTGTACAGTGAGGGACACTTCTAGATGGTACAACCATATTGAGATTTACCGCTAAACTGCTCCACCAGTTGAGTCCGAAGCATTTGCCGGGAAGTATTCAACCAAATTAGCAGTAAAGGACGGTGGGTGGCATAATTGTCAGGCACTGAAAATTCCCGTACACTTGGGCGAAATTCCCACTACCCTCTACAGCATCATTTCTCCAAAACGAGATGAATGTCAGACGTAGTTCTTAGGGTAAACATATTACTTGATATTTTTCCTATTCGTGAAGATAAATTAAAACAAAATATTAAAGTTCAATCCTGTTGCTGTTGAAATGAACACTCTTTCAGTCGTTTGATCTGAAATGACTTTGCGGAGTCTGAATAAATATTCTGTCACTTCAGGAGGATAGGAAGAGCGAATCCCCCACCTGCAATATCAAAACGCATGCATTTAATCAAACGCTTAGTGAGAGTGAGCCCATTGGTATAGCGATTTTATGATTTGAAGGTTTGTTCTCAAGCCATCTTATGTCATAGCTGATGCCAATGGAGAACAAGAGATGTAAATATGATGAAAGAGAGATACTGTCACATGAGCAAATTTAGAATTTGAGACAAAATGAACGTGTAGCATCCATATTTTAACGTAAATTTTGATTTTGTAAGTAGACATGTAAAAGCTTTCCCGAACCTTAGAGCATTCCTCTACCAATTGTTGAATTCAAGTGGAGAACTCACTTGAGAGCATCAGATGATTACGGAGGGGGAGAAACATCTTCAGATATGGGAAACAAACAATGAAAAAAAAACTGAACTGCCTTGAACAGGATTCGAACAAAAAACTCACGATTACCAAGCAACTACTCTACGGAACCACAGAACGACAGGCAGTCATACGTCAGACACAGAACGTTTGTTATTTACAAAACGTTTAATTGTAAGGGGGAAAGCTAAGCAAATTCCCCCATCTAGTTTTTCTTTTCCTGGCACTAATTTAATTACTTTTGTCCCAGCTTAGGAAGAATATTTCCCACCCCTCCATAAACTTTCCTAACAATTTTCATACATTTATATATAGCAGCAGAAAACATTTATCCATGGCTGTTCTGCACAATTATACTAACACAAAAATTACTTCCAATTCTATTAATTCCAGTACTAAGTAAACAGAAATACTGGATATGAAATTCTATATCTCGCGAATAGTCTTGCAGAAAATATCCAAATTCAATTTTTCTATTTGCAATAGGGGGAGCATACACGCAAGGTCCGCCCATAACATTTGTTTTGCGGAGGAGGGGACAGAAATTTACATTGAAAATGGCAAAATCGCACGTTTTATTATATCATAATTTTACTTTAAAGAACGCCAAATGCGAAGGAGAACTAATGTATTCTCTGGCTTGAAAGAATAAAATTATGGGTGAACGTGGATGTCAACAGAGACTGATGATGCTTAGGAAGAATGCATGCTGCCAAGCAGTGGCGTAGCCATGAGGTCTGGAACCTCCGACATTTGCATAAGTTGTTAAAAGAAGGCCTAAGGGTAGAAACGAAGATCCCGGAGAAACCTCGTGAACAAGGTCGAGGTTTAAGTCGCTGTCGCTCCCTCGATACTGCCACAAACACATGGATTCAAATGGGTATGCTCATGCCGAAGATATACGCTACATCGCGACCTAGAGGTCGACCGCGAGGGTGAATTAGTAGTCACGATGATTAACAACCGAGTATGTTTTTACATCGATGTTCAGCGGAAGCATCACTGTGCGTCATGTTCTCTTTGGTTTTCTCTGAAGCGCTGCAGGGAATAAAGTCTTCATTTGTTTAAAATTTCGTCTGCAGAGGATTCTGTATGTCTATACACGAGAAATCTTGCTGTACTGTTAAATTTGATTATGAAAGACATATTAATAAAACTAGTGAGGAATGTTCCAGCAATATTGGATAAGAAACGCAAAGAACATCATAATGGACACGTTTTAAATAGAGAATGAAAGAAAATAGGAACTGAAAGGTGAATTTCAGGTAAGTTATTCATATTTATTTGAGAATTATACTGTAGCTTATTAGAAAAAGAAAACTACTGTTAATTATATATATGCTTAAAAACTCCACTCCTCTTCCCCAATCGCGAGATTAATAACAGAGGTTTTCTTCTAAATTCCTTACTGATATAAGGTAAAGCAATACCTGTAAAGACAGGCATATATCCATAGGGAGAAAATGTCGGTTAATGGAATTGCAGTGACGAAATTTCATTTGCTGCAGTTAATACCGAGTCCAAAAAACCGAAACCTGAAGACGTGTCTGTTTTTTTCAAGCACCATGAGGGATAGCCACCCCTGGCCCAGGAGGAGCACTCTGATTAACCAACTTCAAAAGACATCAACAATTTCTCCACTACAAACGACCATAGCCAAGTCGGAAGAATACGGGACTAGTAAACGAAATATTGGTGGTTCGTGCCCTCCCCCAGCCGCTGGAGTACTTTTTTTACTTGTTTAAAGTGTTTTCTAGACTCTGCATAATATAAACACATTACGCTTATGAGCAATTTAACATATTTTGAGGGAGTAAATTTGTGGTTCATTAACGCTTACGGCACGGCTCATCACCGGTTGTGTGTTAAAGACGTAACACACCCCTTGAGTTAAACGCTAACACCACGGGGTCTGTGTTGAACTAACACCGCATAGTGGTAGTCACACTGGAACAACTGCCTTGTGTTAAAATTGAGTTGAATTAACACAACAATTTTTTTAGTGTGTACTTCCTAATTCATGTCTCTATTGAGTTTCGTGAAAGGAAAATGTGCATCACAGTAAAACCAAGTGAAATTTTTCCACTCAATTGCAAAGAGGATAAAATAATAGAAACTCGAACGTGGGACTGCTGCGTGGAAAGCAATGAGTTTTCTAATACGAAATTAAGACACTCCGCGAAACATTTAATTTATATTCGTTATAATTTGTTAAAAATAGCGTACTACTTTCCCACAAATATAATCATATGACTTGTTGCCTTCAAATTGCAATTCACGTGGAAACGTAAAATATTTTTTCTCACGTGCATTGTTGTTAATGTAAACTCTGCCGAAGAATATTCACTTATATCATCATAAAAGAAATACGAAAGACGTTCTGAAACGAAGAAATATAACATACAACTTTGCAAGTGGAGGCAAAGAAACCTAAGGTAACAAGACTAGAGACGGATCGTTTACGGCGTACTGATCGTGGTTGAGTGGTCAAGGCACTGGATCAATAATCTAGAGGTTCGTGGTCCCAATCCGCGTGGGGCACTTTTTTACTTTAGGATTTTTGATGGCGATCGATCGACGATGACACACGTTTTATTACATTCAGATATTTGAATACTCGGATGTTTCAATACTTGAACTATCAAATCTTCAAGGATAATAATATTAATAATAATACTTTTTATTATCTCGTAGAAGATTAAAAGCTAAGAGCTAATTATCGCTCCGGTCATACCGTTACAAGCAGAAACGTGACATTTCGCAAGAATATTTCGGTTTTGTTTAATGTTGCCCACGAGAAGAGAAATTTCTCATCTTATTTCTAAAACAAACAAAATAACATGAAAATTAACCTTTTGCATTCGGGACGGGATAAAGGTAACTCAAATTATCATGTCGCTTTAGAGATGAGAATCGAAACGAGACGAAAACTATCGTAAACATTTCTCGTCTTGTTACGATTCTCGAAATTGTGTAGTCCATTCTTTAAGTAGCAATTGCTCTTTAGACTGTTACTTTGTATTTTACTGCTCATTGAATTATGGTCTATGTAGGTATTTTTAGCAAAGTTTTTGTAATTACCTCTGCGTATCCTACAAGTTAGTTTATTATATGCCTTACTGTTGACTGATATTCAATTACTTATATTGCAGTTATTTGTCTTAAAACATACAGTAGAACACTTTCTACATGAAACGTTAGTGGAAAGCTTTTGTTTAAAATGTGGGTAGTAGCAGAGGTGTATCTTGAAGATACGGAACCCATTTCTCCCAACTCCCTACGTTTAAGTAAGTTTTTCCAAATTTTACGGCAACTTTAAAACTTTTAATATTATTATTATTATTATTATTATTATTATTATTATTATTATTATTATTATTTCTGAAGTGTTGTTAACTTATTGGCTCACCCTCTTCCACCCAGCTCACGCCTAGTGGGCATTGTGCTGAATAAACACCGTGTGTGTAGTTTTCACCGGATTTCGCTTCCTCCCAGTTTCTTTAATTCAAATTTTCTTTCATTCTCATCATCGATTTCTTCTGTAGCTTTGCCGGCATAACCATTATTTAAAGGCAAATTTTTGTATGGCTCCTCTGAGTTCAGTATCCCTACTTTTTACATGAAATTGGCCTGGGAACTTTCCGTTTAACATTTAGCTAGTTGTAGGGACGTATGAAGAGGGTATATCCTGATGGTCCTGACAATTGTCTCCAATCCCGACTGTTTCCTAACTTTTGCCTAACGCTATGGGCGATTTTACAGATTTTTATATAATCTGTCCTGATACGGAATTTGTCTTTCATATTATTATTATTATTATTATTATTATTATTATTATTATTATTATTATTATTATTATTATTATTATTATTATTGAATATTTGAGACCTAAATATTACGTCCTATTCCAATGCAAATAAGCATACTGAAGTTAAGAAGAATTAAAGAAGTTTTTTGAACCCTCTATAAGGATGAATTGCCCTATAAGAGATACTTTGGAAGGAAAAGAGGTGGAGAAACAAGGTGTCAGCTACTGGACAATATGAAAATCGAACCTCCAATTGCCTTAACAGAGACTAAGTAGGATTTGTCTTCATCACGATACATAGGAACGCCCTTTCTTTGGGTAGAAGACATTGTATTACGTTTGTGTTATATTGATATTTTAACAAAATATATATACAAAAGAAAATAGTTCGTATTTACCAATTTTAATTGAACGAATATATGGAACGGGTTGAAAATGGCGAACGGAAATATTATTAGTTTTAGTAAGAGTGGAAGAACTTAGAAACAATTCCACAAAGTCGATTCAGAAAAATTTATTACTTATACTAGACCTTAAGGATGACAGTTTTGTATTCATGAATTGTTTGCGAAACACGCCACGTTTTCAGACAGTTGGAATCGAGAGTGTAGACTATGACGTCACGTTAGTTTTCCCCCTGTGAAGGAAGTAGTTTCAACTCTAACTTGTAAGAACGAGAGAAATTGACTATGTTTTATGTTATTATACATCAGAAATATCAACTTTGTAAATTATAAAACATTTCTGAATTTCGTGGGAGGGACTCGAATCGCGGACCCCTGACTCACGAAGCGACTGCTCAAGCTACTATCCTACGACTGCTCTTTTAAGTAAGAGTCAAGAAACACTCGTGTATATAAAAAATTGCAAACGTTTACGATTGCAATATTTTATTAACGATGAAACACAGATTTCGGTCATGATAAAATATTATAGTCCAGAGAATTCAAGTTTAAATTTTAAAAAAAGACCGAAAGTATCTCCGTAACTTATCTCTATTATATTCGGTTATTCACGTTTTACATTTATTTCCAGTAACCTTGAACGAGAGGGACACGAATACAGATGCATCGAGGACATTTAATATTTCAAAGCCTCTCCCACCGTGAATCGAAACTGAGACCCCGCCTACTGAACTATGTGATGGGTGAGGTCCCTGGTTCGTTCCCAAGACAAATATGCTTGAGACAGACAACATCGTGCTCGTGGGTCTTCTCGGGATACTCCCAGTGTCTCATGCTACCAATTTGTCCATCATAATTCACTTGCTTTAATCATAGTCTTCCTCAACCTAACAGGCATAATCGTGGGACTTTAAACGTAAAGAATATATTTTCAAGTTATTAACCCAAATCGATCCGAATCGAAAAATAGTTGCATATTATTGCTCGTTAACGTGTTTTCACAAAAGTTTGTAGAAAATAAACGGGCAATAGTAATTCCATTCAAAAATGAAACAGCTGACTCATAATGCCTTCACCTAAAACGACACACGATTACGATTCCCCGTTTTTTCTGCATATTTTTGTGAAAACATTTTAATGAGAAATAATTTTATCGATTCAGATTGGTTTGGGTTAACAGCTAGAAAATGTAATCTTTACGTTTAATGCCCCACGATTATGCATGTTAGGTTGAGGAAGATTATGATTAAAGCAAGTGAACTATGATGGATAAATTGCTAGAATGAGAAAGTGGGAGTGTCCCTAGAAGACCCACGAGCACGATGTTGTCCGTCTCAAGCTTACTTGACTTGGGAACGAACCATGCACCCACCCATCAGATAGTTCAGTTGGCGGAGTCTCAGTTTCGATTCCCGATGGGAGAACCTTTGAAATATTAAATGTCCGTGATGTATTTGTGTTCGTGTCCCTGTCGTTCAACGTCAGTGGAAATAAATTGAAAACGAGAATAACCGATTATGATAGAGGTAAGTTACGGAGATATTTTCGGTCTTCTTTTAAAAAGAAAATAAATTTAAATTCTCATCACTATAGTATTTTATTATGACCGAAATCAGTGTTTCATCGCTAATAAAATATTGCAATCGTAAACTTTTGCACTTTGTTATAAAAAGTTTATAATTTACAAAGTTGAAATTCTGATGTATTAATACAATGAAGAGTGGTCCATTGCTCTCGTTCTTACAAGTTAGAGTTGAAACGACCTCCTTCACAAGGGGAAAACTAACATGACGTCACAGTCTACCGTCTCGATTCCTACTGTCTAAAAACTCGGCGTGTTTCGCATACAAAAGGGTCGTCCTTAAGGTCTAGTATGAGTCATACATTTGTCTGAAACGACATTGTGGAATTGTTTCTACGTTTTTCCGCTTTCACTAAAAATAATAATAATATTTCCGTTCGTCATTTTCAAACACGTTCCGTATATTCGTTCAACCGTAATTGGCAAATACGAACTATTTTTTGTACATATATTTTGTTAAAATATCAACAAATCGCAAACATAAGCTAATGTCTTTTACCCCCCAAAAAAAGGGCGTTACTATGTATCGTATAAGGCAATTCATCCTTATAGAGGGTCCAACAAATTTCTTTTGATTTTTCTTAACTTCAATATGCTTGTTTGCATTGGAATAGGACATCAAGATGCACGGCAGTGCATGGCAGCCAAGTTCCGCGAACAAAATGAAAACTGGCCTGCACTGCCGTAAGCATATTATACACGAACTAGTGTTTTCGGTAAAATCGCCGATTTCGAGGCTTTGCAAAAACGTTTCTATTAAGGGTAGAAACATGAAATTTAACATTTAAGAAGATATCCAAAAGATGTACTCATATGCCAAATCTCACATTCCTACCTTCAACCATATTCGAGTACTGGACCCCTAAAATATGCAGTTTTCAGGCTCACTGACTCACTGACTCACACATCAAATTGATTAGGTACTTCCGAAGGAGATAGTGTCGTAAAACTCTGCACAAAGGTAACCTCGTCGCTAAAAGTGCCTTTACATCGCCGTGACGGGTATGTGACCGCGCAGTACTCCAAGAAAGGGATGGTTGCAAAATAAATTGTGATTAATTTTGAAGAGTTTTTATTTTGACTAGGGAAATAACGTAGATATAGGGAGTAAAGGCATAGATTTGAAGCATCAGTACACTGTCATCTCTAAAAAGATTCTTATTCTCAGTTTTTCAATTTATTCTCTTATATGTTAAGTTAATAACTGCTGACAACTGCTACTAGCGCTTTTCACTCTTCAGGAATTTAACACGACATGTTCGCAGGACACTTTTCTAAGTCCTAAATGTATGCGTGAATTATTTCATTCGTCTCACTGTCCTTATTTCAGAATGGAAAGTGAATATGCTGAACGTGAGTATGTTTCGCTGTCGTCAAGCAAGGGCCGTAATAAATGTAAATAAGGTTATTAATATTAAATAAAACACAGAAGTATCTATTCCATGTATAGCACAATATAATACAGTAATTAACAAACATGATAATTACTAACGCCCGCAGGATTTTTTCGAACGGAGGGGCAAAAGACCGATATAGAGTTTTTCGATTTATTGCCTTATATATATTAAAAGTCATAACATTTATCATTGATAGCGTATATCCTCTTACTTTTTAAAATCGCCACTGTAGCCTATTAGTCAGAACATACATCTCCACATATAATGTAGAGAGAGGAGAAGGAAGGAGATATGAAAAGTGGCGTAACTGATTTTACTACACCCTGGATAATCGATTACTCATACCCGCCTCCTGTCCCACGCATTTCAACTGTTTCGTTATATATATATATATATATATATATATATATATATATATATATATATATATATATATATATATATATGGTTCCATGTCAGAAGAGCCCTACAAAACGACGAGGATAGAAAGGCCCGAGTAAAAACGGGGTTCGGTTTTAAAAGGCCCCGCGTCAAAACAGCAAGGTAAAAAGTGGCCCCGTGACAAAAGTATCCGAGTCGAAAATGCACCGCGTCTAAATGTTCCCCTCGTCAAAACGGCCCGGGTCAAAAGATAATCGCGGTAAGAGAGTCCCAGTCAAAAAGGCCCTATGTAAAAAACCCGGATGAAAGGGGACCCCGCTTCAAAAGGGCACGGGTCAAAAGATCCTCGCGACTAAAGAGGCCGAGACAAAAGGGCCTTATGTAAAAAAAAAGCCGGTTCAAAAAGGATCCCGCTTCAAAAGGGCACAGATCAAGACTGCCCCGCGTCAAAATTACCCGAGTCAAAAGGGCCCCGCGACAAAAAAACCCAAGTCGAAAGAGCCCCCGTCAAAGGGCTCGGCAAATACAATTCCACGGCTAAAAACCTGAGATCAGGAGTGGAAATCAGGAGAAAGATATATATGACCAGTGACGTAACTAATTTTATTCTACCCTGCTCGTTGATAATCTATTTACTCATACCTACCTCTGCTGCCCGCATTTCAGCTGATGAATATATATATATATATATATATATATATATATATATATATATATATATATATATATATATACATCTGCTTATGATTATGACATCAAATATGATCCGAAGCTTTGTGGCATCCAGTGGAAAGCTTGGAGTATATTAATATTTGTTTGCATATATATTGTTATTGTAGACTGTTCCCATAATGACCATCGACATCGATTTTATAAAATTTGAGAGAGAAATTTAACTCTTTATTTTGTTGTCAATTTGAAGGCATTTTATTACACTGTCATTAAGGAACCCATATACATCATCTTAGGAATCAATCATTATGGAAGAGAGCTCCTCCGTGGCTAAGGGGTTAGCGTACGCGCCTTTGGCGTGGGAGGCCTGGGTTCGATTCCCGGCGGGAGCTCATGTGGTTCGGATTCCACGTTAATCAGTAGGTCCACGTCTCATATAGCCTCGCTGCTGAACGGGACGTTAAACTCAAAATCAACTCAACTCATTATGGAAGAATTGCATGTGCATGTTGCAGCAGTGGTACCAATCTTTGAAAGTATCATTAACAACTATTCTTTTTTTCTTTGTTTAATTGATGTTATGAGTAATTGCGCGTTCTGTGTAAAGGTGCAATAAGATTCTCTCTCTCTGTCTGTCTCTCTCTCTCTCTCTCTCTCTGTTTCCAGCTATCGGCATAGGCATATGGGAAATACCAGATATACTTTCGTGTGTACATAAGTTAGTGTGTGTGTGTGGCGGGGTCGGGGATATGAAGTATTTATTACGATCACTTAGTGGAACTTACCGTAACATTCCGCACGATAACTTTTGAACGAATGCGAATTTTTTAATTCTGTTTTTTGAAATAGATAAATAGAGCAATTATCTCGAGGAAGTTCGTTAACGGAGATGATTTAGTCAACAGAAAGTGGTGCAAATGAGTCATTTTTTCCGGTTTCAACGTTGATCACTGTAGAGCACACACTGTAATAGATAGCGACAAACGGTTTTCGGTAGTCGATTAAACGTTTCAAGGACAACTCCCATATTCATTCTTAACACTATAGTAAAACTGGAAGTGGTATAACTTAGTCATTTCCGGTTTTATTGTTGATCGCTATAGAGCAAAAACGGTAAAAGCAAGAAGCAATTTTCGGCAATCGATAAAGCGTGTGAAGGATAACTTTCATCTTCATCATTAACATCCTAGAAAAACCGGAAGCAGTAGAAATTAACTATAATTTCCGACTTCAAATTAATCTACATAGGGAGATAAGTAGAAGCTGTTTTGGGGAATCAGTTTAGCGTTGTAGGAATAAGTATCGTTTCCTCTCTTAAACTTCTAAATAAACCGGGAGTGGCAAGACCCAACTACTTCCGGTATTAGTGTTGATCACAATAGATTACAAACTGTAATAAATAGCGAGAAGCGGTTTTCAGTAATCAATTAAGTTTTCCAAGAATTTTCTAATTCGACTCTAATCTTTCTACGCAAACCGGAAGTGACAGAAACCAATCACTTCTAGTTTAAGCATTGAGTGCTATAGA
This sequence comes from Thermobia domestica, assembly GCF_964235325.1. Lineage (NCBI taxonomy): Eukaryota > Metazoa > Arthropoda > Insecta > Zygentoma > Lepismatidae > Thermobia > Thermobia domestica. The sequence continues at coordinate 213,759,807 of NC_137459.1, read as the reverse complement.
ATATATAGCGAGAAGGAAATAGAATGGAAAATTTATTAAGTGCCCAAGAGTGTGTTCCATATCGACAGTAATCACTCTACTCAACAAGGAAGTGAAAAAAAAATACTACAACTTCTGGTTTCCAAATCATTTGAGAAAATATTACGTAAATCTTTACTGTTTTTACTATTAGGATTACGTAGTGAAACTTGTAGCATCGTAATGTTTGTACATACGTTCGTCCGTTATTTCGTACGATGACATTTGGACGGATGCGAATTTTTAAATTGTTTTTGCAATAGAAAGATAGAATGATTATCTCGAGGGAGTTCTTTAATAGAGAAGATTCACCAACCGGAAGTGGTAGAAATATGTTATTTCCGGTTTTAATGTTGATCATTTTAGAACAAAAAACGGTAATAGATAGGGAAAAGCGGTTCTTGGCAATCGATTACACGTTTCATAGCTAACTCTCATCTTCATTCTTAATAGTCTAATAAAACCGGAAGAGGTACGAATGAGCCATTGAGAATGGATAATCGAAAAAGCGTTTCAAGATTAATGTACGTCTTCACCCTTAGCACTCTAGTAAAACATGAACTGGTACAAATGAACCATTTCCGGTCTTAACGTTGATCACTATAGAGAGAAAATGGTAATAGACAGTAAGAGGTACTTTTCGGCAATCGATAAATAGTTTCAAGAATAACTTTCTTCTTCATAATTAACACCTTAGTGAAAAAGATGTGGCAAAAATTACCCATAACTTCCGGTTTCAATTTAATCTATATAGTGCAAAAACTATAAGTTATAGAAACTGTTTTTGGGAACTAATTTAGCGTTGTAGGAACAGGTATCATCTCTATTAAACTTCTAATCGACCCGGAAGTAGCAAAACCCAACTACTTCCGGTTTTAGTGCTGATTGCTATAAATTAGAAACTAACTAGCGATAAGCTGTTTTCTGTAATCAATTAAGTGTCCTAAGAATATGTTCTATCTCGACTCTAATCTTTCTACTAAAACTTGAAGTGGTAGAAATCAATCGCTTCCGATTATAACATTGAGCGTTATAGAATGGATAGCGAGAAGGCTTTTTTTGGTAATTCATTAAGTGCTCCAAGAGTATATTCCATCTCGGCAGTGATCCCTTTACTCAAATCGGAAGTGAAATAAATATACTAGAGCTTCTGGTTCCCAAACCACTACACAAAATATAACATGATCCTCTTTAAGATTATATTATTATTAGGATTACGTAGTGGAACTTGTAATATCGTAATGTTAGTACGTACGTACATACATACATACGTACATACGTTACTTCGAAAGATAACATTTGAAAGGATGCGAATTTTCTATTATTATTATTATTTTATTATTATTATTATTATTATCATTATTATTATTATTATTTTCAATAAGTGGATAGTGTGATTTTCTCGAGAGAGTTCATTAATAGAGGTGATTCGACAAACAAAATGGTAGAAATGATTTTCTCAGGTTTTAACGTTGATCAATATAAAACAAAAACGATAATGGATAGCAAAAAGCGGTTCTGGGCAATCGATTATACGTTTCAAGGGAATCCCTATTTTTATTCTTAACATTCTAGTAGAACTGGAAATGGTAGAAATGACCCATTTCCGATTTTAACACTCATTACTATAGAGCAAAAACGATAATCGATAACGAGAAGATGTTTTTGGCAATCAATTAAACTTTTCAAGGATAACCTTCTTCACATTTAACAAGCTAGTAAATTATGAAAGTAACAGAACTGGGCCATTTCCTGTTTCAACGTTGATCACTATAGAGCGAAAACGATAATATATAGTAAGGAGCAGTTTTCGGCAATCGATAAAGCGTTCCAGAAGTAACTTTCATCTTCGTACTTAACGCCCTAGTAAAAAGGAAGTGCAGAAATAACCTATAACTTCCGGTTTCAATTTAATTTACATAGAGCATAAAATATAAGATATTGGGAGAAGCAGTTTTATGGATTCAATTTAACGTTGTGGGAACAGGTAAGTTATTATCTCTCTTAAACTCCAAACCGGAAGTAGCAAAATCCAACTACTTCCGGTTTTAGTGTTGATCGCAATAGATTAGAAAAGATAACAGATAAGGAGAAGCGGTTTTCTATAATCATTTAGTGTCCCAAGAATATGTTCTATCTCGACTCTAACCTTTATACTAAAAGCAGAAGTTGCATATATCAATTACTTCCGGTTATAAATTGAGTGTTATAGATTGGAGAGCTAGGAGGGATTTTATGTAATTCATTAAGTACCGCAAGAGTGTATTCCATCTCGACAGTAATCTCTGTATTAATACCACAAGTGAAAGAAATACGATACAAATTCCCGTATACAAATTAATTGAGAACATATTACATCATCCTCTTTACGGTTTTTACTAGAGTTTATTTTTAAATTAAATACTAGCCGGATATTCACTAAATTTTGTGAGCTACTAGCCCATTCCCTAGGAAATAAGTACTGGCATATTCTGTGGTCAAACTCGGCCAAGGACAGGCTGGACGCGAGTTGCATTTCATATCTTATTTCTCGATAACTACTTAATTAGCCAGCAGCATTTTCTTGATAACTATTGGCCGAATCGGAACAAAATTCGGTGGTGGGCAGCCCTCAACCTAATTAAGATCTCTACATTTGCTGGTCCAGTTTGGCCAAGTTTTGGGGTTGATTTGCGTGGGGTAATTTATTTCTCGGTAACCTCTTGTCAGATCCAATCTAAAGGATTTGCCATTACAGAAAGGCGCTCGTAACTATTTATCGATTATGCTTTATAGTGTTCAACGTAAAACCGGAAATTGTTTATTTCTACCACTTTTGGTTGGTAACGAAAGGAGATGAAAAATATTCTTGGAATGCTTAATCGATTGCCGAAAACCGTTTTTGTTTTATAGTGGTCAACGTTAAAACTTGGAAAAGCTTGATTTCTACCACTTTCGGTTTATGGATCACTTCAATTAACTAGCTCCTCTGAAATAATTATTCTACCCATAGTTTGCAAAAAATAAATAAATGAATAAAATAAAATAAAATAAAATAAAAAGTTGCTTTCTTTCAAGAGCTATCGTGCGCAGTAACTTAGTCGCAGCAGCTATCGTGGTCTATTATTATTATTATTATTATTATTATTATTATTATTATTATTATTATTATTATTATTATTATTAAGTATTCTACCTGCTGCAGGTACTGGGACTAATGGGAGATGTGAGTGAGATTGTGTGTTTTCTAAGGTTCTGGTCTATAAGTTCTTCTTTCACCTTTCTCGGTCTTCAGCTTCCTCTTTTTATTCCCAATATTCGATACCATTTTTCAAATCATCGACCAACTGCATTTTTCTTCTTACTATTCCTTTCTTACCTTTCATTTCTTACTTTCAACTTTTCTCTTCCTCATTGAGTTGAGAATAGCTAATACGTTTTAATCTGGTTCCTTATAATTATTACCAGACTGCAGTTTCCTCTACCTATTTTTGAATACTATTTTTAAGAAATTGAATTATTATTATTATTATTATTATTATTATTATTATTATTATTATTATTATCGCGCCTACGTTCTGCTATTCTTTTAACTGTTAGAGGAAAGGTTCATTTTTTCTACAGTCTCACTTTAGTTATAATGCTACTTCGGCATTATACTTAATGTTTAGTTACTTGAGAAAAAGCGGATCTAGTTGTGTGAATCCTCCATTTCATGTTAGCCTTCGGTGATCATTTAGTACTGTTCAGCGAGGTAATTTAACAGAAGTGCAATGTTCTTATAGAGTATTCGTTGTAGTGTTATAAAGTAGGAAATGATACAAGACGCTGTGTTTTCTAAATTAAAGTTTTGGGATCCTCTATGCCAATTGTTCCAACATTTTTAACAAGCGTCCACATTCTTAAACCCTACATACTTCACGCCTTCATCATTCGCCATGTCTTTGACCGTTTCTGCAATTTTAGTTGCAGCATTGTATTTTCAAATCATCAGTAATAGCAACAAGAATAACAACAATAATAATAACCTATACTGTATATAAGACAATATAAGTGAGTTACTTATTATCGACCAAGCAATAATGCTATAATTAGCAAGAATACTCTTTTTGACAAAAGCAAGGGATAAAGGATTTTTGGAAATATGTATCCTTAGGGGCGTAAATCGGATAGTGTATCTTGCTAATCCCTGAGGTAAGGTAGATGAAACTAGGCATATAAACTAACCCTTAAAAATAACTCAACATGTTTCTCACAGTTTCTGAAAATTCCGCACCTAAACAAGAAAGGAGTAATTCATATAAGATTAATTTTTCAACTGTATTTTATTTCATTTATTTTTAGAAAATGATAAATATCATCATCATAGGTATTCTGCCTTTATTGGCAGGTCACTTGCCCTAGCTGACAAGCTTCCATGCTCCACGGTCCTCCGCTAACCTCTTCGTCTTCGCGTATGAACCTTCTGTTTTTATATAATCCATTAATTGTAGTCTCCTTCGCCCCCTCCCTCTCTTTCCCGCCACCATACCCTCTAGGACGTCCCTCATGATACAATCTCTTCTTAGGCAACGTCCCAACCAGTTTCTCTTCCTCTTCCTAATAATATATAAAAGTGTTCTTCTCTCACCCACCATTTCTAATTTATTTATTTTCCAACATAATTTATTTTCCCACAGTGAATCCATTCCACCATCTACCTAAAGAGGAAATTTACCTAAAATTAGAAGGCAGGGGGTGCCAGTAGTAATAATTCTCTTGGAATACAAACTTTCATGTAAAGTAACCCCGTAGGTGATGATACTTTGCACCACATACAAAAAAAGGGTTAAACATACGAACATAATGTTTCAGTGAAATGTTTTCCCTTCAGTATTTATACATTTCACTTTCTACACAAAACTGCATGCAATCGGGTTACATGCGTAGGATCGACACTGCGTACGATCGAAACTGCGTACGATCGAAACTAAAACCGGCGTAGGATCAAAAACAGATAAGGTCATATGATCGAACAATAAAAAAAACAATTATTTTATAATCACAGAATAATAAGTAATAGTATTTTTTTGAAGTTATATAGGGAAAAACCGGAGTAGGATCAAAACTGTATACGACCGAAACTGCGTAGGATCCACACTGCGTACGATCGAAACTGCGTAGGATCCACACTGCGTACGATCGAAACTGCGTACGGTCGAAACTGCGTACGATCGAAACTGCGTACGATCCACACTGCGTACGATCCAAACTGCATAGAAACGAAACTGACAAATATAATTAAATAATCATACAGGGGTGTACCCAGGAAGTTTTTCTTGGGGGACTATGACTTATTCAGGAGGGCCAAAAAAGATAAGTCTTGTCTCAGCAGGGAGAAAGGAGAAGCCTCCCCCCAAAAGCCACTACTTCTGATCAAGTTGGCATATTCCTTGTTCAGAAGATTGCCGTTAAGTTCAATTGACTTAGCTTAACATTTTCTTAATTACCTAGTTGCTGTGAATTGTCACTTCTTTTATAGACTTTGCAGGTGGCACAATCGAAGGTTCATGTAATTAGTTCAAGTTTTTGCTAGTTTGGGCTTCGTCCCAAATTTACTAACTTCCAGGGTTGTTTTGTTTAAAACAAAATATTTAAAACAAATGATTAAAACTTTTTTAATTGTAATTTAATGTTAATTGTAATTGTTTGTGAAAAATTTGGGAAATTTATCATTTCCCCCCTATTATTTCAGTGTCCTTGGCTATATTCAAACTAACGTACAACTGTCTGGAATCATTCTTGGCCTACAAAACGCACCATAGAGGAGCACGATTTGATAATTAGGGAAGCCGGTGAACCCCCATGTATGCTGATTTTTGCTTCTGACGCGTAAGAAGTGCCAAAATTTCATGTGTATTATGAGAGAGTTTTTTTCTTTCTCTCTTTGTATGGCAGCCAGCGACTTCAGGTTTTTACTGTACCTTGTCAACATACCAGAAAATTCTTTTTAGGTGACTTGAACCCATGTGGCTTCGGTGTTGCCAGCTAGAAAAAATCATGAAATTCGGCTAGGGATTTAAAAAAAAATCACTCCTACATTTTTTCAATAATCCCTCCCGTTAGCAACACTGCAATCTAACTTACACCAAAAAATAGCCATGTCCCTCTTCTAAAACATAATACGTAAACGATGTCAATCGGGCTAACAGTGTTTGGGCAATAAATCATTAACTGAAAGTCTACGAAAACCCCAAAATCGATTTTGTCCCGAAAGGGTTAATGAGATATGCGCGCCAAAGATTTCGGGCTCTAATTTAACGTGAGACCCCCCCCTTCAAGTCTCTGGGCTGGTCCAGAGAATGAATGGCCTACATAGTACTGTCCACGGGCTGGATGGGCTACCAAATTTCAGCTTTCGTTCTCCCATAGTTAATGTGATATAGGCGCCGAAAATTTGGGGGCTAACTTCACAAGAGCCTCCCAACTTTCTGGGCTAGTCGAGATAAAGATCGACGGGCTAACAAATTTCATCTTTTGGGCCAATATAGTTAATAAGGTGTGAAAACCAAAGTTTTGGGGCGTTAACTTAACGTGAGCCCTTAACTTTTTGGGCAAGTTGAGATAATGGGTGTACCAGGTACTAAACTTCATGGGCCTTCCAACCCATTATTATTTAGCATTTGGGGCACTCAAGGAACACAGATACAGGGTCTCCAAATGTGAAAATGAAAATGCAATCTTTAGGTTTTGTGTCCGACTGTCATCTTGGGTAGACTAAATGAGACGCAGATGATGAGAATAAATGGAACGGTGAAATGAAAGAGTTGTGGGAAAGGGAAACTCCGAGAAAACCCTCACGCACGGTGTTTGTTCACCACAAACCCCACTTTGCGCAAGTTGGTATAGAACCAGGGCCCACGCATCATGTGTGAACCCTCTGCCACTAAGCCACCGCGGCCCAGAAGTCCTCGAGACGAGACACATAGGCGTATACCTAACGTGTAATTTGTTCGTAGCGGGAATTTTTGTTATGGTATAGTTAATTACAAACAATGAAAAACCGAAAATGTGATGTGGACAATCGCGACCGAAAATGTAATGTGGACAATCTCGAACAAGCAATAAACAATCTGCGTGATTTGTTTTAGATTTCGGAAAATAGGTTCTGCCAGATTTACGCTTATCGACTGTAATCGTTTATTTCTTTATTTCTTTATTTGGGAGGGAAGCAAAGTATAATACATTTCAGTCATTACACATGCAAAGAGATGTTTATGGTAATTGTTTTTTGCTGAAATATAACTTCGGTATCTTTTATACGTGTTTAGGAGCTGAGATTATTATCTAATAATTATAAGGAAGATACAAGTTTTTTTTTTTTTTTTTTGGTAAGAAGATACAAGTTTTTCACCTTCGTACAACAATTCATGTTTAATAGGCGTATAGAAGGGGCTCATGCCCAAAACATTGTTACTCCATTTCTGGGACCCCATGGTGGGGGGCCCGGTTCCTGACCACCACTGTGCTGAGGGGAATCGGATCTTTACAACGTCACCATCTGTATGCACAACTCCATGCTTAAACGAGAAATAGAGTGGACTCGAGCCCAACATTTCGGAACCACATTTTCTGGAGCTTCGAGGCCAGGGCCCAATTTCTGACATTACCGCTTTCATTAATCGACCCCGACCTTTCAAACGCTAACACTATAGTACAACACCATGTTAAATAGGCAAATAAAAGAGACCTGAATCCAAACTTTTGGGATCTCATTTCTGGAGTCTCAGGTCTCGGAGCTTTCCAACACCACAATATGTATCCAATAACTCAATGCTTAAAAGAAAAATATAATGAAGCCAAACTCAAAATTTCCGGACACCCTTTTTGGACCTTTGAGACAAGGGCCCAATTTCTGACGTTAACACTGTGCTCAGACGACCCGAACATTTCCAACTTCACAACCTACATACAATTCCATGTTTAATAGGCGTATAGAAAGAACCCGCGCCCAAAACTTCGGGACCCTATTTTTCTGGAGCCTCATGGCTGGGGCCCGGTTTCTGATATCACCACTGTGCTCGGGAGACCCGGAGTTTTCCAATGCCACCATCTGCATCCACTAACTCCATGTCTAACACGGCTTCCCCATTGTAGGAGGATTTTGATGAATTTTCTTTACAATTATTTACAACGTTTCAAACTATTCATAAGAAATGAAATTTCAATACATTAGAAACTATGTTCTTTTAAAATGTTCAAAATGGATGACAGCATTGATTTCCAGTAATAATTGTAAACTTTCGTAATTTTATTCTCTATTTGAATAGTAGTTTAATTTCGAATCTTTTACGGTTAAAAATATTTTTTATGAAATGTAACGGAATACATTGAAATGCTCCTACTCCCACGGGTACGTGTTCCAATTATAAATCGATTTGAGGTTCAGTGTACAAATGAGAAACTCCCAAAGAGAAGTACAATATTGTAACGTTGTTGACATACATATGAATAACTGGTGATTAGGTCGTTAAGCTGTACATAAAATCATATAAATTTTCATTCATATTACGCAGACAAGTACACAGAGAACAGCATATGAATCTTTATCTGACTTTTGTTTCCCTAACTTTCTGACAACCTTTACGAAATAATATCTTTACAATCGAAATATTCGTTAAACATTATTATTATTATTATCCTTCAACATTCATCATACATCATTTTCTTCATTACTTTAAATTCTTCATATTACATAACTATTTTACATTATATTCCGTCGAAGCTGTTTCAAAGTTAGTATTACACTTCTGACATAGTCATCATTACAAATCATAATTGATTCTCAATCTATACGCCTGTAACTTGTCCATCCTACCTGCAGTGTGGATCCTACGCAGTTTCGATTCTACGCAGTTTCGATCGTACGCAGTTTCGACCGTACGCAGTTTGGATTCTACGCAGTTTCGATCCTACGCAGTGTGGATCCTACGCAGTTTCGAACGTACGCAGTTTCGATCGTACACAGTTTCGATCCTACGCAGTTTAGGTCGTGTGGAGTCCATGAATATAACCCTAATTTATAGCTGCACAGGTTAAACAAATTAAAGAGAGAGAAAAAAAATATTTTTTGAGCGCATGATTAAAACTTAAATTATTTCAGGGCAACTGCGTAGGACCAAAACTGCGTAGAATCGAAACTGCGTACGGTCGAAACTGCGTAGGATCGACACTGCGTACGATCAAAACTGCGTAGGATCGAAACAGGTTTTGAGCTGAATTTTTTGATCCTACGCAGTTTCGATCGTACGCAGTGTCGATCCTACGCCGCATTCCCCATGCAATCTACAAATATTAATATTAGAATTATTGTACTGATATCAATACGTTGTATGAATTATCGATATTTGTAAAGAAAATTATGTGTTTTCTGGTACCGGCACAGAAACCGCATTCTGATATTTTACCATACATCCCACGAAAGTGTAAAATCACGAACGAAAAATAATCCCCGTGCACTTATTTCCCTTGGTTGCTCTTTGAGTGCAAGAATAACCCCGAATAGAGCCTACTGCAGTTTTTTTTTCTATGTAAACTTCGAGCATTTCTTGCGAAGACTGTTCGCCAAAAAAAAACATCTCCAAAGGAAAATACGGAATAGTGGACATTTTCATGCATAAAAATTACATATGTTAATTAGTATTGTTCATTGCATATTCTGAATAAAAGAAAATTGAATCTTCGAATTTCATACTGTGTACCAAGTCTCGTCTCCTCTCGTCTCGATACCATCCCTACTTCTTAGTGATGTCATCGTGTTTGCAGAACAATACTCAAAGAAATCTTTCTTATTTATTAAGAATTTTTTTTTAGTTCGTAAGTTGTTGCTTTCTTCTTAATAAATAAAATAAGAAAAATATTCATTTGATGAGTATTAGTCTGCAAGTATTATGACAGCCTTAAGACTTGAACTCTGCAACATTGTTAATATTTTATTCTGATAACTCCTATATGACTTTAGTCATATGGCCTACTTTCTTTTGAGAAGGTAGCCAGTAGTAATCAAAGCCCAGATTTAAATATCTGGAGCATTTGCGATTGCACCTAGGCAATGTATATGTTAATAAAGTCATTTTGAAGAAAGAAAATGCTCGCTAACAGAATTATTCACTTTCAGTGAACCATCTCGATTTGCACGCATGCAACGCATGTGCCATTCAAGTCGTCCTTACAAGAGAAAGTAAGCACTATCGCAGTTCCGGTCACTTCCAGTGAACCTCTTCCATACGGTACATTATAGTTTCCTAAGTGGGGTGTCAAGACGAGTTAATAGATATATATTTTGCGTGTGTGCAATCTCTGATAACATACAACCGTCGGAAACTCTAAAAACTGTATTAGACACCGAATAGTGGAAGCAATTAAACGGAAGTGACCGATTCTGTGCCGATCACCTTTCTTTCGTCAAGACGGGTTAAATGATGCATATGGTGAATGTGTGCAATCATTGGAAAGACCACACTCTTTGAAACTGTACTATATACCGTGTACCGGAATATTTTTGTTACCTATCGCTTTCTTTTGCCAAGCCGAGTTGTTTGATATATATGTTACATATGTTGAGTAATAGGAAATAATAGCAATAATAATAATAATAATAATAATAATAATAATAATAATAATAATAATAATAATAATAATAATAATAATAATAATAATAATAATAATAATATCGCTCCTTAGAAGCAAAATTGGTTCAGGAAATATTTAATTCGTCTGGTTTTGCAAATTAATATGTGTCTTATTTCGCAGTATTATAAAACAAGGGAAGTGAGGTATTCTATTTTTTGTGGTAAAAGTATTTTTATGAAATCTTCGTTAATAGCTACTTTCATTTATAAAGTCAGACTATATTTAAGGAACAACCTGGACGCTTTCCGGCGTGGGTGATCTTTCCTTGTCAAATAATGTTTCTTTAGAGACTTACTAGGGAAGTACATGAAGTGGTACTCGGGGATCTACAAGTGTTATATATCGTTTGAAAGGTCACACCGAGTATACCTCGCATGTGAGATATGTCGTTTAATGGGGCCTGTAGGGGGCGTGGCGACCATTAGAAAATCAGAATAATGTATGCCTCGAAACACCAGAAAACATGGACAAAATAGGAAGCTATGATGTAATTGTTTTGCGACACGGTATATATAGGTTTGAAAGGTAGCTGAATACGAATCTAACATCAAATGTTTACAAATCAAGATGGTGGATGCAACATGGTGGACACAAATTACAAAAAACAAGCTATGAATCTAAAATTGGATATATAGATACATTCGACTTCGTTATGAATAAATGGGATACCAAAAAATATAAAATTCAGAATGGCGGATCCAATATGGCGGGCAAAATGCAAAACACTGCTATGAAACTGAAAGCAAGTAGATAAAGATTTTCGCGGTAGCGGGGTACGAATCCAATGCTAAAAGTGCAAAATGCAATATGACGCATCCCATATGGCGGACAAAATGTGCAAAACTACAGAATGGACGCATATGTATGTAGACGAACCTTGGCCCCGTCTCGATTTAGAAAAGCACATCACTGTCTCGAATTAGAGACAAGATCGAGACAAAATCGAGGTGAGGTAAGGTGATTTTAGTTTAGCGTCCCGTTCAGCAGCGAGGCTATATGAGACATGGACCTACTGATTAACATCTTGAACCACTTGAGCTCCCGCCGGGAATTGAACCCGGGTCTCCCAAAGGCGCGTATGCTAACCGCGAGACAAAATCGAAACTACTCTTGATGTCAGTACCATCCCTACTACGGAGAGTGGACATTTGTCATACATATTTCTCATACGTGTACACGGCAGAATGTGAAACCGGAAAGACAGTTATGGAAGCATAACGATATTTTAAACACTTTTCACGGCCACTGTTCGGATCTTCAAACGGTATCTGCCAATAGTCGCGACGTACCCTACAGGCGCCATTCTTGTGAGATATTACAGATGTAAAGTATAGTCGATGTGAGCTTTTCAACGATATATAACACATGCCGATCCCCGCGTATCTCTTCGGGGGCGGGGGAGGGATTTGGTAGTAAAATAATTATTGCCTATGATTGCAATCTGTTTCGTATCATAAAACTTTCATATGCGCTACAAAACTTGCCCTGCATTCTGTGCCTCAATTTCGGCATGATTGTACAGCAAAGCACGCTCCGTGTTTATTGTAAAACATCATCTGCCCCTATTTGCCCCCTTATGTACTATGGGTATTTTTCTACTATATGTCTAAGAATAGCATATATCCGTTCTGTACCTTTTTTATCTTCATTTTTCGTCCTCGACATTGGATCCGTCATATTCCATTTTGCACTTTTTATATTCAATTCGTACTCAACGACCGCGAAAACATCTACCACATTTCAGTTTCATAACAGTGTTTTGCATTTTGTACGCCATATTGGATCCGCCATTTTGGTTTATAACATTTGATGTTAGATTCGTATTCAGCTACCCTTCAAACCTATATATGCCGCGTTTCAAAAGAATTACATCATAGCTTCCTATTTTGTCCATGTTTCTGGTGTTTCGGAGAGTGCCTTTTTCTGATTTTCAAATGGTCGCTATACCCCCTACAGGCGCCCCATTCAAGCGAGATATTTCACATGTGAGGTAAACTCGGTGTAACCTTTCCAACGATATATAACACGTGCAGATCCCCGCGTACCACTTCATGTATAATCGAAGCTTCAGAATTAATCTTAGTGTGACCAAAGTAATTGAAGCGAAGCTTGTTTTTACTGTTTTCGAGCGTTCAGTTATCCGGATATTTCTCCGAGATTTTTGAACCATTGTTAAGGAAATTTGCCATGGTGATAAGAGTTCGTATCCCGAGTGTTGTAAGGGGTCGTATGTTCCGATTGGACATACCATTCAGGAATAATTATCGAAAAACGTGATCTCTGAGATGCTTGAACCGTTCTTTATGTTATTCGACACCGTGGTTTGAAAGCGCTCGCAAATTGTGGTAAGGCGTCTCATGTCTAGATCGGACATACTATTGAGGAATAATTATCGAAAACGTGATGCACATAGACAATATTGGAAAAGCATTTAGCACCCGAATCCTCGTTGTAAACAATTTGAAATGAAATTTTCACCATTATAAATGAGGCTCTTTCGGGTTGTTCTAAAAAAAAAAAAAAAAAAAAAGTGCCTCCTGCCAGTAAAGATGCTCTTTATTAAACTTAAGAGTTCAGTTCACAGGATACTTCTCCGAAATGCCTTAGCCGTTTTTAACCAAATTTCTCAGTAATTTGAGAGAGCGCGCTGAATGTCGTTATTAATCGCGTGTTCCGATTGGACATACCATTAAGAAATTATCAACGAAAACCTGGCATAAACAATAATGGTCGATCGCTTCGCTCTAAATTTTCAATTATTTATCTAGTACTTAATAGCTTTACAAAAGAAGTGTGAAGAGTGTTAGTCAAATTTGTGGCGGATATGGTCCCGTGTTCGATTCGTAGCTGAACTTATGTCCGATGTTGACCAGCATAGTGGAAAAATAGGGAAATACGTCAACAAATAAGTCGGATTCGAAGTCCGAAATTATAGGTATTTATAGTTTATATAGGAAATAATATGTAATTTCTGATTTATTTATTTATTTATTTAAGAAGAAAAACACAACAGGTTATTCTACCCAATTACAGTGTTCATACCAGTGTTACATAGAATATCTATAATATATTTGCGAAATCTATTCTGACCCATACTATGTATATCCAGAACATTTTTACATTTACTCAGTTTGTTGTAGACTGCACCCATCCTCCATGTTGGTGACTGTTTTGTTGCATTTGTTCGAGATTTCTTACAATAAAATAAATTTCCATTGCCCACACGTATGTTTCCATTGGGTACCCTGAGATGAAAGGCAGAGACCAAATCCTTCCTATTTAATTTGTTATTTAATATTTGGAACAAGAATATCATGTCATTTAACACTCTTCTGTGATTGAGAGACATTGTGTTAAAATTTTCATTAAGAGAAGTACTATTTTCATATGTGGGGAAGATGCCTGTTCTCTTGTACACCAGAAACCGCAGAAATTTATTTTGAACTCTTTCTATTCTAATAGAGTCTTTCTTCGTGTGGGGGTTCCATATAATAGACGCATATTCTAACTTTGATCTAACAAATGAAAAATATAATTTCAGTAAAACATTCGACTTATTAAATTCCCTTCCCATTCTCAAAATGAATCCAAGATTTTTGTTTGCGTCATTTACAATTTGATTTTGTTACACAGTTATGCCTCGAAGTCCTAAGCCGGACTCAAATTATGGGGCGAGACACCCGCGCTTTTCAAATTGTGTTTGCAGTAAGGAAAAGAGAGAAAGGGAGAACGGAGTCAGGTGAGGCTCTGATTGTATTAGCAACCTGATGCCTCATTGACACCAACCCACACGCATGTAATAGTGGTATGACCCTGGCTTTGATTTACTCAGATCACAGCGCCGGGTCCCGGATGCCAATTTAGCTAATACCACGCGAGCGATAAGTACATGAAAAACATTATGTATTTGGAGCTATGCGTGAAATAAAAAATGTAAAAGTAAATGTAAAATAGATATTTCAACCCCGGCGTGATGGGGAAAAATCATAGAAAAACTAGACGTCTTAGCCACTATTGAGCATGCGCGTGAAGAAGCTTCTCCAAGCTCGTCGAGGCTCGTGACGTAGCGTTCGAGCGACGTCAGAACTGGCAGAAATGCGTTGGACGAAGCGCCTATATAAGCGAGGCCTGTTCGCCGGCTCGGGTGATTCTCCAGCCTGCCGTCTACGAGAGTGTGTCTCCCCTTGTTACGGCCGCTCGTCGTCAAATGAGGTATATGATTATTTTTTCTAAGTCCCCCCCTCAACTCGGGATGAGCACCTTGAGAATGTTTAGTTACAAATATGAAGTTATTTTCAACTCGAGACCAAATTCCCTCTTCGAGAATTAACACTTTTCCCTTTGGCCCGATGCAAGTTGCGATGTACGAAGTTTCAATTTCACTATTTTCAATAAATCGCGGTTTAGCATAAAAACCTTCTAGCATCCATTTGGTTACGAAAGGGTTGTGCCCATAAACGTGATGTAGTAAGAATTTCAAGTTCTAATTCCAAGTAACCGATTTGTAAAATTCATCTGTATTCTCATTTTTATTTTTTTCTATTCTTATAAATAAAATGTAAAATGGATTGGTCTCTTTAATTTAGTCAAGCTATCCCTCCCTATCTAGATTCAGCTCACAGTCTTCATATGTTACCTGAGTTTCGATTTCCAGTACAAGCTCTACCACTGAAATTCGAGTCTCCCCCCACTATTGAGACTTTTTAGTGCACTTTCTCATCATCTTCGAACCAGTGAGCCAAAGAAGTTTCAATACTGAGGCTTAAAGGGAGTTGGACGCAGAACCAACTTTGTCATACTGGGTGGAGAATAGAGAAGTGATTTCAATTAAGATCTCACAAAGGAAAGTGTATACAAATATAAATGTCAACCTCAGAACAGAAAATAACATAACAGTTTTATGGTGTTCGGTGTTCGCCGGGTAACGAACTGTGTTCTTGAATCTCTAAACAAATCTCTGGTGCTCGTTCACTTTATAGGGGAACCAAAAATCTCAGTTGCGTTTCAGGGCAAATCGCGAGTGATTTTTTTATCGAAGAGTTTTCAATACATAAAAGTGTAAAGTGTACGCGAAGTCTTTCTTTTGACTAGTCAAGTGGTGTATCTGTAATATGTAAAGTCAGTACAGTTCAGTGGCGTACTTGGGCTAGGCGGTGTTCAGTTTATGACTCTGATATACAAGTATAATTTTTCCGCTCTAAGTAATGATTTACAAGGAGTGAAGTAGTGAGGAAAATTTCTATTCTCAACTTATCTCGCTTTAAGTTGTTATAAGTCAGAGGAATAGTTGCTAGATTCCACAGAGCAAGACTCAGTTTACCTCACGACGTTTTCTTGTGTAGTGATGGAAATGTAAAATCGGGACGCGAGTGTTAAGACAGAATTTAGCTTTTGTCTCATGTACTTGCAAAACCCTAAATCTGCTTATGCTTCTGCTAACTTTGGTAGGATCACAGTCAGTTTTATCTCTGGGCAACAGAACCTCCCGTTTTACGGGATGAAAGTTCGACTCGTTTGTCCGGCGATAAGTGGCTAATATCCTTACCACTTATTTGGGGAGGATCACAGGCAGTTTATCTCTAGACAGCAGAACCGCCCGTTTCACGGAATGAAAGTTCGACGGTCTGTCTGGCGATAAGTGTCTAAAATCCTTTTCCCATGCAAAGCTTGGGGGTCACAGGTATCTTATTCTCTTCGTTCAACAGGGCCCCCCTGCACTAGGGGTGCACGCCCGACGGTTGCCTGGGAATAACTGCATAAAACTCTCCGTTATGCAAATGCAACACCAAAAATTAAAATGCAGGTACATGATCCAATGGTTGGATGTCCGTAATCCCCCTGTGTGAAAAAAAGGGTTTAAAAAATGAAGTTAAAAAAAAGAAGTTAAAGAATAGAAGTAAAAAGTAAAATCAACATAAGTGAACAAATAAACATTTTCTGTTATAAACAGCTGTCTAGTCACTTTCCGTTTCCCGTTCTAAAAAGTAAAGCAAAATTTATAAAGAAAGGGAAGTTGAGTATTTAAGTTCAAAGGAAGTTAAATGAAGATATCAAAATAATAATAAGTCTCATAATACGTAAAAATTTGACGTAGCATTTCCAAAGGAAGTGGCTATCAGTGATTAGATTCCTATTATATCAGAGGAAATAGGTTGATTACCCACTGCCCTGGTTTAAGAAGCCACTGACTTGAAAAACAGATTTATTCATCAAAAATGAGTTTCGCGCAGAAAATAAAAGAAAAGCTATTAGATTTAGGGCAATCCCATTGTCCTAAAACCCCCACGGGTAGACACCGTTATATTTTGGATCGGTGGAATAATTATTATTGTATTGATTGCAATAAAATAAAAGTTCATGGGCATTCTCCTCCGCAATTTGGCTGTTGGAAAAAGAATCCATTACCGAGATACTTGGATACGTGGAGTCAGCCCAGATATCTTGAACCAACGACCGCTAGCCCGAAAATTCCTGACGCTCCGGCGAGTGGCTACGATCTAACGCCGCTTGCCGCGTCTAGCCCTATCCCGACTAGAAATGATACAGAAATACAAAGTGTTGGTTCAAGTGAAAAACCAACGCCAGCTCCCAGGACGATATATGTAAATTCAGATACTGACGAGACCCCACCGGGGGTAGATCCAAAAACGCTAGTGAATGAAGTAAATTTAAAAGATGAACTCGAAATTGCAGAGCTAATAACTGCAGGTCAGGAATGCCCTCAAGCAACAATTGAGATAGAAACAACAGCAGGCGTAATACCTGATGTCCCCTCGAACCAAAGATCCTTAGATAATAATAAGTTAGCTGATAAGAAAAATAGATTAAGTAACTTAGTGTTAAGTGCAGGAAATAAAGATACTGGTGTATCAAAAGAACCAGATAGCCCGGTAGCGCTATATTTTCCTATAAAATACGAACTGTCAGATCCTACAACGCCGTTAGAAGTGCAAAGACCGACCTTTCAATCCTTTTATGCTGGTAGTAGTGATGAAACAGTTTATGCTGAGATCGGTCCTAGAACTATGTATGCAAACTTAGATACTGAATCACGGATATCAATGAGTAAAGAGCCAATTTACGAAAATATTGGTCCCGAACCCAAGGCTTTCACGAATAAAGAGCCAATTTATGCAAATATAGGAACCGAACCAAGGGAAACGAAAATTGAGAGCCCTGACGAGAATAATGAAAATGATTTGCACTCTCTGACACAGCCTAACGATGAAGCGTTAATAGACCAGATTAGGCATTCATTACAAACAGAAATGTCCCCAGCAGTAGGAAACTTAATTCGACCTTTAACTAAACAACTACGGAACAAGAAAATACAGGTCACAGTTGTTCGTCGCCAAGGTGACGACGAAGAGAAATTAGGTATTGTATTTCAAGCTGACCCCTCAGCTCCCTTTGAAGATTTATTACCTGAGGAAAATGTAGTTGGAAATTTTGACATGGAAATACGGACCGACGTTTTTCAAAAGAAAGATGTTAGAGTCCAGACCGAATACAAGTTTCCTAAAATGATCCGGATTGACACAGATCGTGAACTTAAGGTTATTCGGACAACCGCTACTCAAACCAACCCTGTCATGTTTGAAAATAGCCTTACCCTCCAAGAGAAACTGCAATATTTGGACAGTATAGATAACATACTCAGTGTAGTTAGTAAAGTTAGGTGGTCTAACGGAGATATTAGTAGTGCAGATTCAGATGGGTGTGAATCGTTGAAAGACGATTGGTTAGGATACGAACTACAGAAATTACAAAACGAAGAAATAGCTCAATTTCAAGAAGACAACCCGGAGTCTTCTCCTGCGTCATCCCTGGAGGATAAGTCAAAACCTTCTTGGAACTCCGAAGAAGAACTCCGATATGACCATTGGGATCCTACCACGGTTTCTACTCACCGAGCAGCGAACCAAGACCCTCCCACAGAGGACGCTGACCAGAGAAATGACCTCGTCGCCCCTGCTCTAGTTGAGAGGATGTTAGACGATGAGAAGAGAAGTTGTGATACCTTTCCCTCAGTTTATTCCGACCACCAGAAGCAAAATGAAGAAGAAGGAGACAACGATTCCTGGTCTGAGAGTAGAATAAACGAAAACATTGGTAAAATATTTGATTACGCGGAATTTGGTGCGTCAGTAATTTGTTTAGATGAGGTAGAAAATAGAGACGATCCCTCAACCTCGCCAACCCAAAGTGAATCTAACAAACAAATTGATGGTGTTAAGAATATTGGTTTACAACTTTCAGCTAGTTCTAGTTCTAAAGTTAGTTCCTATAATGAAACTGGTGAATCACCTGCGACCAAGGAAATGAAAAAGTACCAACGAGAGGAAACGTTAGATCCCTTACAGATAGTGTTTGTTTCGCCACCTACTAGCGTAGTTTCACCCACGACCCCAGTGGAGAAATTAGAGTTTAGCGAAGGGAAAAAGTCAGAAAATTAGTACTTAGCGAACAAGATAGATCATATACATCAGAATTTAGTCCAGAACAAACCTCCGAGTTAGAAAATAGAAGCGTAACTGATACCGACTATAGATCCGTTTCTGAAAATTTCAACACCTCGGCTTCTTTAGACAGGTCCTTAAATATGAAAGATGAGCCCGTTTCACATTCATCAAGTGACGATAAGACCTCTGACAAGCAAAAATCAAATTTTTCGCCCTTTTTAAAATTAGATCCTGAGGATAAGACTCATATAAATTTAAAATCTGAGCAAGAAGTTAAAACTAGTCCGGTTACCGAGCCATCTATACCATATAGTTTTGAGAAACCTAAATTTACAGATGCTGTAGTAACAGGCAAAGTTAGTAATCCTCCTCCCGAGGGTGACAATCAAAATTCTACTATTGGTGCTAAACCACAAGTATTCAAGATCTATCCAAATGTTGAAATTCCCTCCTTCTCTGGTAATAAACATGAGTGTGTGGAACTTTTCCTGCAAGAATATGAATTAGTGGCTAGCATATACGAATGGTCAACCCTAGAGATAGTAAATTACCTTCCGTATTGTCTGAAAGGGGAAGCTTTCTCCTTCTATTTAGTAGACCTAGCAAACATTTTACCTTTAAACTATAACGAGATGAAGGAAAAACTTAAAAAGGCTTTTCGTAGTATTGAGTATACTGCAAGATTAGAATACGACGTTGATACAAGAAAACAACAACCCAATGAAAGTACGTTAGCGTTCATTTATAAGTTGAATCACTGATTGGAAAAAGGGAATAAGTGCATCAGACCTAAGTTTTCAAAAACACTAAAAAACCTTCCCGAGGCGTTGTTTGTGTTTATTGCAAAAAGTGTATAATTGATTACTTGTAGCAAAAGAACTAACAAACACTAAGACAAGAAAAAAATCTTATATTGCAGCACTGCAATTGGTTAGATAAGCTTTAAAATGGAAAAAATATTCCCTTTTTCCAATCATTTAGAGTTGGACGCAATTGTATCTGTTTTTAGGGTATATAATGTGCAGTTTATGGCAGAAAGCTATGAAAATATACATGCTGAATACAATGTTGTATGTTAATCTTGGATATATGTATCCAAACTATCACGCATGTTTGGCTTCTAACACTTTTATTGTCACCGTTCTTTCTTTTTTTTTGTTTTTTGTAAAGCACATGTTATTCGTACAGCAAGAAAAGTAATACAATCGACAGCTGAAAAAATACCTAGCAAAATACGTTGTCAAAATGGAATGACTTTACATAGGCTCCTATCCGTCTGCATCTTCGTCTTCTACAGTTTCTTGGTCAGTGGTTTTCCATGAACAAATCATCCTATAAATTTTTTTGTATTGGTCATGTATGCATATGATGATTTGTGAAGAATCGCTTATCTTTTTCTTGATTGGCCAATCGTATGCCTTTGACGTTGGCAGTAGAACGTTTGTCACATTACTTTTGAGTAATCGAAAAATATCAGTTCTTAGTTCATTGATAAACTAATGAGCTTGCACATAACCTGGAGATTCTGCTTTGTAAACAGTGTCTTTATTTACTTACTTGGAATTTCACTGTTTTTTCCACAATGCTACCTCAAGATTTCTTTTAAAACGTTTGCCACCAATGTTTTGAAATCTAAGACTTCTTCATTGACAACTTCGTAAACCTGAAATGGAGTATCAATATTTCTTGCATTCGTAATCATGTGGTTTTACTGTGCTGGTAAATAAATGCGATTGTGTCGTTTGAGTTCTCGTTTGCTTATAACAAAATTTCAGTCACATCGAAAAAACTGTGACCTATGACAGGCATATATTGCTGTACAGTGGTAAACCGTTATGACACGATAGGACTGAAAAGCATTAATGTCATTGTATGATTGCAGTTTTGGTATTGTATGATCACCACTTGTATCACTGAAAACACGTAAATCTGTAACTAATTGGGGCAAATATTTCTCTATAGATTGTGCAATGCGAAGACAAGGCGAAGTATCCTAACGTCAGCAGAGGGCTCTAATAGTTGTCTACATACACACAGTCTCACAGTTGTGGTGGTATCCTATAGTACTGGAAGAAGGAAATAAGAAACGTAGTTATTCCCTTTTTCTAATCAGCGAGATATTTTGTCTTCTACATTGGTCATATAGAGTTGCCCAAACATTCCTATTTTCTACTCAACGATATAACTATCTTAAAGGAACACATCTGCTATCTCAGGTTAAAATCGCAAAAAATTGTACTTATTCCCTTTTTCCAATCAGTGGTTCAGTTAATAAAGGATTTGAAATTCTTACGAGGTTGGGTTAATGAAAGTGAATTGATGAGTAAACTTAGAATGAGTTTGTTGCCAGACATCCTAAATAAGCTGATGCTTGAAGTGGATGATTGCGATAATCTCGAACAGTGCCTACAATCTTAGAAAATTTCACACAGCACAAAGATTAGTTAGTCAGAGAATTAGCCATGACGTAATATGGGAAAATGACCGCTTGGACTGGTCAAGCATTAAAGAACAACACCAACCTGGATTTGTACAGATTAGTTCTTGTTACTCAGACGAAGTAGTAGCAGAACCGGGTTACAAAATGTATAGGAACAATCACCAAAATACCTATGGCCTTGTCCATGGGCAGGCGCAGCTTTGTACAGTCAAGATAAAAATAGGAGACCGATGGGCGCAAGGTCTTATAGACACAGGCTCGGAAATTTCGCTGGCTTCGAAAACCCTCTTACCCCCAAGATTTCCACTAACTGAAAGACTGAAGG
Source organism: Thermobia domestica (assembly GCF_964235325.1). NCBI lineage: Eukaryota > Metazoa > Arthropoda > Insecta > Zygentoma > Lepismatidae > Thermobia > Thermobia domestica. Next base: position 213,737,912 of record NC_137459.1, on the reverse strand, counting down.
GTTATGTAAAGCTTCGTGGCGTAGGTGCCCAGCCCACAGATTACATTCCTGTGGTGAGAATAGCGTGTTGTTTCAGGGATCACTTGAAAACAACCAAACGAAGGTTTCTAGACGTAGCTATAGTTGACCCACAGTTTTGCGCTTATGATGTCATTTTAGGGATAGATTTTTTGCACAAGTATGTCACAACCATTCATTCCAAATACTTGGAACTAGCAGATAAAGACTGGAATCATGTTGAAGACCTATGGTTCACAATCCCAAAAGGTACATATGGGCATCGTCAAGGTGTGATTCATACCTTAGACTTAAAACATGTTGTACGATACCCACCGTCAGTAGGAAAAAGATCGTTTAACGATTCCCAATCAATACAGAACGATAATGCTAGACAAACGGCTTTCTCTATCCCACCTCATAGAAACAAACCAACTTATAGGAAACGGAACCTCCCACTTAGGAGTAAGGATTCGTCTTCAAAATTGGTCACCGGAAATCATATAAATCCCGTTGTTAGTGTACCTGATAAGAGACAAAAACTCCATACTGAAGAAATTACCTCTCGAGTATTCGTGTGTTCCAGGGAAACTACAAAATTTCCCTCGGAGCCTACGAATAAAACGAATGGAAAAGTCAATAGACGTAAAAAGGCAAAACGTAAACGAACTAAGAAAAGCACGGTGTCTTCCAGTGCTCCTGAGCTGGAACTTACCAATTCACCTTACTTAGAAAAAGAGGAAAAGAATCTATGCAGTCTTGACCCTCAACCAGGCCCTAGTGGAACTTTGGTAGCTAATTCTACAGAAAGTTCGCGTACAGAGATTATTCCTAGAACGAAAAAGAAAGCGTTTTATGCGACAAGATATAGCAAAACGAACCAACACTCTGTAAAGCCACCCCTGGCCTCACAGGCGCCTTATGAGCCTGTAGAGCACCAATCAAATAGAGGACAGTTAGAAATATTAGAAAAACCTTTGACAACGCAAGGAAGTGTAAATGATCCAGCAACTCTCTCTGACCTAGAGAGTTTTGCTCAGGATCATAGTAAGAAAAAGGTCGGGCCACACCCCTTGGGGTTAAGCGGCGAAATTTTTGATATCTATCCGGACACTACCTACAAAGTACACCTTCCAGCAAATGTCCGCGTGCCGTCAAAGGCTTCGTATGACATAGAAATTACCGCACCAACCGGGAACGTGCATATTTGTGAATTTTTACCGTCCAAAGGAATTCGATATTGGCACTTCTGTTTGATCCCCAGAGGTCCAGTTTTTACTGACAATAGAAATATTACTCTGACTATTTTTAATAGTTCAGATCGAACCAGATCTTTGTCTAAAAACCTTTATTTAGGGAAACTTGTTCCCCAGGTCGAGTCCTTAAATGATGAGACGGACAATGACGTACAGGCCGTTAATCAGATCATACATCTTACTAACAAAGATGAAACAGACGACGTGGAAGTCCCTGGACAACCCCAGAAAGTCCCCCAAACAAAGGAAGAACTAGCTCAAGTACTAAATATTGGTTCAAACCTAAACCCAGAAAAAAGAAACCAGTTACTGGACTTATTGATGGAATTTAGGGATGTTGTAGCCTGGGACAAGTCTCGTCTGACTGCGGCTACCGATAAATTTATGTGCCCCTTAGAGGTCATCACCGATATTCCTGTTTTTCACCCTCCATATAGAGAAACACCAAAACAAAGAGATATAGTCGCAGAAGAGATCCAGAAAATGTTAGACTTCAATATTATCCGGGAAAGTCAGAGCCCATATTCGGCACCAATTGTGATAGTACCTAAACAAAATGGCTTCCCGCGCATATGTACGGACTTTAGAGGGTTAAACAAGATATTAAGGCCCAATTATACGCCAGTGCCGCGCATAGATGAGATACTAGCGTTCTTAAACGGGACCAAATTCATAAATACTTTGGACATGCAAAATGGATACCATCAAATGCTTATCCGTCCGTGCGATATAGAGAAGACTGCATTAATCTGCAGCCGGGGAAAATTCGAATTTTTTAGACTACCATTCGGCCTAAGCACGGCCCCGGCCCTTTTTCAAAATATGATGAATGTTATATTTGGTGACATTATGTGGAAGTATGTAATCTGTTATTTAGACGATTTGGTTTGCCCTAGTCCTTCCATCCCACCTTTAATAGAAAGAACGAGAATTATTTTATCTCGACTCCGGGAGGCCAACTTAAAACTCAACCCTAAGAAATGTTACTTTGGTTACGAAGAAGCCTCGGTGCTTGGTCACATCGTCGGTAGACGAGGAATTTGTGTAGATCCCGCAAAAACGGAAGCTATATCAAAGGTACCATACCCCACTACAGTCAAAGAAATACGTATTTTTATTGGACATTGTTCATTTTACAGAGCTTTTGTTCAAGGATTTTCCACTATTGCAAAACCACTTATTTCATTGACTAAAAAGAACGCCAAATTCGAATTTGGAGAAACCGAGAAACAAGCATGGGATACCTTGAAATCTTGCCTTGTATCTGCTCCCGTCGTTGCCCACTTTGACCCAAATCAGGACGCCATAGTCTATTCGGATGCCTGTCGAGACGGAATAGGTGGATACGTTGCACAAATTAAAGAAGATAACAAAGAACACCCAATAGCCTATTTTTCGAAATCTTTGTCCCCAGCGGAGCTCAACTACTCCACGGTTGAGCTTGAAGCGCTAGGAGTTACTAAGACAATTTTGCATTTTCATTTTCTATTGGCAGATCGTCCCTTTATTGTTCGGACTGATGCTCACGGCATATGTTACCTAAGAAATAATAAGATGCTAAATTCTCGTTTCATGCGCTGGGCCATCCGTTTGCAACCCTATCAATTTACGATTGAACACGTCAAAGGCCGCAATAATGTGACCGCAGATTTTTTTCAAGGTGTCCACTAAAGGATGAGTTACCCTCAAAATTTGGTCAAGAAGAAGATTGTGCAGACGTGTGCAACCTAGTGTTATGTCCCAAAATAGATATCAAAACAATGCAAAAAGAGGATGATAAAATTAGAGAACTAATACAAAAGAAAAAAGATAACCCTACTGATCGTGCCCTAAAACCCTATGTTGTAGTTGACGTTGTTTTATATCGAGTCATGAACAAAGATAAGAAACTAGTGATACCGGAAAAGGCTATCCCCGATATATTACAAGAAGCCCATTCGTCTCCGCTGTGTGGAGACCATACGGGATTTTCTGGCACTTACTCTAAAGTGAACGAACGTTATTACTTTCCTAACATGGGGAAAATAGTTAAGGAATACGTGCGCTCGTGTGACGAATGTCAGAGGGTGAACATCCCTAGAGAAAAGAAATAAGGTTTTCTTCACCCTTTACCTGTAAAAGAGGAATTATTTTCCCGTTGGAGTTTAGACATTTTGGCCCGCTACATAGTAGCGCAGGCTACAGTTATATCCTGGTTATGATAGAATATCTTAGCCATTTCGCAATATTAGTTTCGCTACGAAATATGAAAGCTCCGACAGTGGCTAGAGCCATGTTGGACGAGTTAATCACGCGTTTTGGCCCTCCAAAAGAGGTATTGACGGATAGAGGAACGAATTTTCTCTCAGCGATAATGGCTGAACTAAATGACTTATTTGACATTAAACATGTTCGAACTGCAGCATTCAAACCGTCAACAAGCTGTGTGTCAATGGCTGTGTGAGCAATTTAACTCTGTCATTGCAAACTTTCTAACTAAATACACGGCTAAACAGCCTACTAAGTGGGCAGAATAATTCCGATTGTGTGCATATGCTTACAATATATCAACCTCCCCAATTAGAAAATACTCCCCGTATGAGATTGTCTTTGGTCAAAAGGCAAGATTTCCCACTCAGTTGGACACCCATTATCAATTTACTAAAATACAGGAACATCAAAAACAACTAAAGTTAATCCGTAAGTTAGCCCAGCAGGCTATGACGCATGCACAGCAGCAGATTAAATTACGAGTCGATCGCACTAGACAACCTATTAAGCTAAAAGTTGGTGACTTAGTATTGTGTATAGATTATCTACCTAAGAAGGATATTTCTCCTAAGTTGACACTCAAGTTCATGGGACCGTATTACTTAAGGAGTATTTCTCCCACAAATGCTTGTAAAATTGAATTAGTAGCAAACCCTAACCACACTCAGATTGTAACCATTGAAAGGTTAAAGAAGTATTTTCCCCGAGACAACTCACACGAGCTGGAAGATTCTAGCGATAGTGAGGACGAGGAATGTTAAGCGTAACATATAGGTCGCTCATGAGACCTAGTCGCCTCAATTTAGACAAATTAAAAAAAACAGAAAAAAACTTGAAGTATATTATTTATTGAGTGTGTCGAATATCTCATATATCACATAGACCTCTAAAAAGTGGAGTACACGTAGTCAAACATGACCTCTGGCATACCGGAACCTGTGCATACAGGGCTATAGATAGAGCCAATCTACATTGTGAAATTGTAAAAAAAAAAGTTATATATTCTTCGAGAGTCAGAAACAAAAGGTTACTTCCTGGGATCCATTCCCCCTCTCCCTTCGATGCTATAAAAGGCATTAGATACCCATGGCCTACCATGGATAATAGGCACTCATATTATTCGGCGGCGCTAAAATTGATCTGAGGAGCAAATAAGTCATTTTTAGAATCAGGGTTCTACCATAACGACCATACCAAGGAAAAGACGCGACACAGAACAAGTTATGTCGAGTTGATACCTAAATGAATGGTTTGCCAACATATTGGGATAATTTTTTTTTTCTTTTTGTGAATGTGGCCGGCCACGAATGAGTTACCCTTCTTCTTCTCCTATAAGATTCCCAACATGCTGACAAACACAGAGAACATATAAGGAAAACAGGTGTTGACATAGCTGAAAAGAGAAATTATTATTAGTAATCCGTACATTTATACATACATGCGTAGATCCCTGTATGATGTATACTCAAATCCGACTTTAAGTATATGTCGTTGCAGCTGCAGACTCCTCAGTCACATTATAGGAATCCATCCGTTGCCGCCGCCTGATTATTTTAGTACTTTCTCTCAAGACACTTGCCGCTCTTCGTGCCTAGGAATGCGTTAACCTTGAAAATAAAGCAAAGTTAATATTGCCTGTTCTGGGTTGCTCCGTTACAAACTTATGCCTGCTTAGGATAAACGCGTTAATGTTTACGTGTCGCTTTCACTTGACCTGGGTTATCTACCCGTGTAACACAAAAAAGAAAGGGAGCTTGATCCTCCCCCCACGAGATATTAACATAGGCTACTCCACACAATGTCTTCCCCGTTTGTTTTTTCTTTCAGCTCAATTAGCGATTGTTATTATATTATTTTATTTTATTTTTTTCCGCGTAGTTCGGACGGGAAGCATATTGGTTACTTTAAAAAAATAAATAAAATAAGATAAAATAAACACAAACAAAAGTAGGGAAGAAATACGCCTTCGTCTCTGTTATGCTTGCTGCTGCTGTGGACTTCGTATCCATATATATATGTGAAATTTTCCTGCAACCCTTCTGGGTGAACACAAGTGACCTTATGCTGATGTAAAATTGCCAATCTCTTAGCGATGGCCAATCTAGTGGCAAACTACGGCAATGTACTAGCATAATGCGCATATTGTATATAATGCATTTACAATTATATATGTATCGGCCATTCATTTTTTTTAAAGAATGTAAATAGCTACCTGTGTACTATACTTCGCTACTTTTAGTTACTAATATTACACTACCTTTAGTTATATTCATGTTGAATTATGATCAAGTATTAACGCTGCTGCTCATTCTAGAATAATGTTTTCAATTCTAAGGGCATTAATAATATTTATCGAATTAATTGATAGTATCATATTGTATCACTAGTTCTTGTTCATAGTGGCAAGCTAAACTTAGGTTAGTGTTAAGATTACTATATGTAATTGGTAAAGAACATTGGGGGTAGATCGAACCCCCCATTTTTTTATGTCCTCCCATCATTGGGTAATGGGCTAGAACCCGCTTGATTATAATACTAACTTGATTATAATACTATCGACATGTTATGTAACGTAACGGTTACAAAAATAACATCGTTGTGAGCTATAGTAACTTCCCAGATATTCCTACCACTACACCACTATACTAGTGTTTTTCAATCATCCCTGTGTAACTGCCTTCATACAAGTTAAAATCTTGGCTTGATTTGATTAAAAGGCACACAACGCTGATAATATACCGCAGAATGGTATTAAACCACGCTATCACTAATAATAATAATAATAATAATAATAATAATAATAATAATAATAATAATAATAATAATAATAATAAAACACTGAAGGAAAATCATTACTTGTTCAGCAGGTCGTAATGAAAATCAATACTCGAATAATAGAATCCTTCATACTTTACATGACACATATTAAGGGCACTCGAGCTAGTATAAAATAACTAAATTCTATTCAGAATAACACTTATGATTATACCCGTCACAAGATTTAAAACTACAAGTCAGGAGACTTTCAAATTTTGGTGGCCCCCTCCATAAGCGGCCCTGTTTAATAGGTGGAAAACACTGCTTCACACCAGCGCATGGCACACACGAACTTTAGAATATGAATATAAGAACGTGACGGTAATTATAATTTTAAGTGAAATAAATTGTCAAAATAAACAAACAAAAGTAGTACTCTTTAAAACTTAAAGTTAATCGAATATCGTTTTGCTTAATGAATTTTTTTTAAAATTGTTCGCGGATACTTCCTCAAACCCCGCCTCTCATTCAGCGTTAAAACTAAAAAGAAATCACCTCTTATCAGGTGATGGAAGTGAACCCAGCTGCTACAGCTGCTAACAAGGATTCAGGATGTGGCGCGAAGCGTCAATATCGAAGAACACACCAACATTATCAAAGAACACGAGAAAATATAGAAACAATTAAAAAACAAAAAAAAACAGGGGAATAAAATTTACAACAAAACGAATATGAATAATAATGTTGCCACACAGATTACCACGATTAGGATACACGGTAGTATCAGTTAAGCAATTGGTTCTTAACGACCGCTGGTTCGATCCCCCGATGGATCATTTCTTTTATCCTATATCTAAATTATCGCTCCGCACGAGTTCAAGTTATATTCGAACTGGCTATGTGAAAGTAGGTTAGAATTAAATACTTTCAATAGACATCTAGTTTACCACATATCATCACTATCTGCATTAGGGGTCCCGAGTTCGAGACCCGGAATGGTTCTGTCAAAATTAATATCGTTGTAAAAATAATCTCAATTATCGATGGTTATTGGCAGTTACGCAATTGTATCTAACTTTGAAAGGAAACAGATAAGTCGGAGATCGAATCCCGACTCACACACTTTCTGTATGAGTGACACGCTCCAAACTATAATAAACATCGTTTTGTCTTCCCTTAGGGAAACACTTACTAAAATCACAGGTAATGCAAAACGCACTTCTTATAATCACTGTTACACTGTAACTTTTGTCACTCTCTTTCGTTGTGGCTTTCACTTAATTCAGTAATAATAAAAATTGGTATGGGATACTCCCAGGATACGAACTGCGATTTTGTTGCACTCGAGTTCAGCACTAAACTATGTTAACACTCACTTGTAGAACGAATTGGTAACTTGACGTGAAGAAATTGGAAAACGCATGTTTCCAGAATAATACATTAAAAATTCAGGGAGATAGTACTTACCCCGTAACAGGAGTCCTCCCCACATTGTCTTTGGAAGTCTTCCTTCTCCTTCCTTTGCGTTCTTCGAGCAAAAGATGATACGTATACTCCAACAAGCTGAAAAATATGAACCACAAAGTTAAGAACTTATTTAAACTCCTTTGTTACTATACCTAATAATCAGATACAATGTAACTATTACTTAAATCCAGTAAAGTTTTAACTACCAAGTTCTTTAAATTTCGACTAATAAGTAGACTTGACACTACGAACATATTCAAGTCCCCGGATTCAAACTATAATACTATTTTTGTGTGAGAATTTTTCGTTTCAGACCTTTCCTTTCAGAAGCCTAACAGCAGAACCTGCCCAGGTGAGAGAAGTGAAAGGACCTGCGCATTGGAAATAACTGAGTATTCATTTTCCTTTTTATATTTTGTTAAAAGTTATTAATTTTTAATCATTTGATTATCAATTTACTTGGAGATAACTGACTATTCATTTTCCTTTCTTATGTTTTGTTATAGGTTAAAGTTAATATTTCTTTTAATCACTTGAATATCAATTTACTTCAAAAAAGGAATTGGACATTCTCCTTTGTTATTCTTACTAAGCTACCTACAAAAGTATGCAAATACAGTGAACAAATCATAATGTGCACAAGGTAAGACTGCCTCCTCTGAGGGCCTCATTTGTCAATAATTTACCTTATAGGGCTGCACCAAAGCTCAAAACCCTACGATATTAATCCAAGAAATTAATAGTAATCGAGATATCGTATTTAAAAAAGAGAGAAAATCAGCATACAATTGTGAATAAGATATGCACGTTAACTGAGAATTTCTCAATGCTTGTTATGCCCTCTTGTGGAATAGGTCTCATCTTATACACTATATGGCCCGGGTTCGATTCCCGGCGGGAGCTCAAGTGGTTCGGATTCCACGTTAATCAGTAGGTCCACGTCTCATATAGCCTCGCTGCTGAACGGGACGTTAAACTCAAAATCAACTCAACTTATACACTATAGATAGACAAGTTGTAATAAAGCGTAAAACTAGAGATGAATTTCAATTATGAAATTTTACATGTCTAAAATTTATATCAGTTTGCTTGAGATATTTTAAATTTTTAGTTCAATCAATTAACATAAATTTTGAGATACTCTGGGACTAATTCTCCTAACTAGCATACTTGCAAAGGTATAAAAAAAATTCATTAAATCTTGTTGAATCTAAACTCTGCTTAATAGTTCTATGATTATTTAACTGAGTTACTTAAAAGCATTGCATCAACTTGTTAAGTTTTATCTTTGTTAAAGTTCAATTTAAAAAAGGTAGATATTGTTAACATTTCAAGGTATAAAAGACCGTATACAACATACATTTTATACTTATGCATAGCCACTCGAACGACTGACCACTCTTATCCTTTAAATTAGAAATAAATACAAATATACTTATCTGACAATGCTAAGATGTCAATGGTCTGAAGTCGGCAACTGCGACAGTATACTAGATGTGTTCTCTCAGTTGCAATGCAAAAACCCCCCTTTTTCTCCTCTCTCTCCGAACATTCGTCAGCTGAGCTGATAATTTACAAGCCACATATCATTATACCAAGCTGTATAATTAGCTAACTTCCGCCACGCTGGCTCAGTTCAAACTTCCTTTTATCACTCTATTCCTCGACCTGATTACATCTGAAAACAAAATATACGGCAAATGTATGTCAATAAGGCAATGTATTGCCTATATTGTAAAGCACCTTGGATTTACTCACCATATGATTCATCACCCATTAATCACTGCAGTAAATGAAAAGTATATTTTAATAATCCACTTTCCTCCCTCATTATCATTCCACTTACGAAGAAACAAACCAAGTTAGGTAAATTAATCATCTTCTGAAGAACTTGTTCTACCATGATGTTATCGTTACCTTCGCACCATCACAGCTCAAACACAAGAGGCATTCTAATAGTAAAGTGTGGTCAGCGCACATACACTTATTTCTAGACTTCTGATCTAATTTGTTCATGGTACAAAATTGATTATTAATCTCATAGTGATATTAATAGAATCACATACATTATTTAAGACAGGTATCTATGCCTAGACTCTGACGATGTGTGGTCAGCACACTCAGGATAGTTGAATGAAAAACATTTGTCTTATTCGATTCTCACTTTCAGATAGCTCATTATTGGTAACCTTCGCAGGTTCCATCAATCACTATACCTTTCCTAAAATTGATGTGTGGTCAGCCCCGTTAAAAAATATATATAATGAACAAATACAAGAAGGATTCAGTGGACTTCCTATATAAACAAGTACTCTGCATAAGCCAAGGTTATTATGTAACGCATTAATGATAATGTAAGCTAATAGTCTCTTTGATTGCAGATCTCTATCCATTGCCTTCCCAGTGTGATGTCTAGAGTAAGCCCCCCCCCCACAGTCCTGGTATCTGGAGGTACCCAAGGATCCAGATCACAGCCTGTCGGCCCCATCCAGGGCTGTTCCAGAGGGACGATATGGAAATCGATTATTGTTATTGTTCGATCCATCACTGTTTGATAGTGGACAACAGTTAGCTAAAATCTGAACTTCCATCCAGATACAGAACTTTCTCTGTGCCACAAAACTTATAAACTTCTGCAGTGACAAGAAAATCTCGTTTATCTACGGACAGACTCCCATTTACCTACATCAGTTCATTGCTTACAGGTGAAAAACTCTTCTCATACCAGGACAAACACAAAAATTTGTTCAAGTGATAATACTCAATGTAAAAGTAATAAAAACTCTTTCAAATCAGCGTTGTGACAAATCATAAGAAGATTGTAACAAAAACTTTTTCAAATCAGCGTTGTGGCAAATCATAAGAAGATTGTAACAACAACCAAACAAGCAAACATTAAGAGACTTTAAAACTTTTTCAATATATGAAATAACTCAATTTCATTGTAATAACCAAGATCTAATGTACCAAAAGCCATGGAAAGTTATTGTCTGAATATAGAAATTAAATTCCTATTGTTTGGTCAAGTGAAAGCACAAGTTTGTTTCAGACAATTGAAGAAGCCTATATGTGAGTACGGTAATCGACTCTCCACATTCTCATTCCACTATGTTCAAGACCGTAATTTTTGGAACCTCTGTATAATTATCTTTTAGCAAAAACCGAAACGAAAAAGAACAAGGAAGTATTTTATTACATTATCCATTGCACATTGAATTTAATCATATCTGCATTCAACTGTTGCTCAACAACAGGATACATACATGTCACCATGTATGTCGTCTCTATGTAGGATTATTCTCCGAATAACTAAATCACTTACACTATGTGTTTAAGATTTAAAAACAGAAAAGTTCACCACAAACGGAAACCTATGGTTGTTATCAGTCAAGGTTAGTTGAATTAAAAGAAAGAACGGAACATACTTCCGGTGTGTTTAAAAAAACATATCAACCATAGCTTATGTTGATGTTAACTTTTGTGTTTAAAATCTATCCTATAAAACAACAAGAACCACCAACATGATGGAACATAATGTAATTTTACTTTGTAAATTTCCTTTGTAACCACAAAGAAGTCCCTCTCGATTTCGTGTCGTATCAAAAAAAAATATCACTGCTAATATTACTTGTAATAATGATAAGAATAGGAATACTAACAATACTAACCTATAGACCCCCAAACATCCCCCCTAATTACGAAGAAACTTATACAGTTCCCTGCAACACATGTACTCTGGTATGGTAAATGTAAATGCATCCCTGATTATTAAAATTTGTATCCGTTACTACCGTAGGCCATTAGGGCATAAACTAACACACTAACCATAGGGTCTACTCTTTGACTATTCAGTCTCCCTCTTACTGACGGAACCACTCATGGAAAAGAACTCTAGAGTTGTTGTATGTAATCCCTAGGTGCGCTAAAATGCGCTAATCAGTTGTAATGTCTGTATATTGTCAGTATACGTAAATGTCAATGTGTCTAGCGTAATGCATACCACACAGGATGAAAGAAACCAAATCGAGGTCACAATAGCAAACAGACTGAGTAGAAGTTTTTAAAACCACATATACATACTGTGATCACTTGTATAGGACAGAGCTATACAGTAAGTTTGTAATATATTACACTTATTGCGACCAATGTAGAGAGCAATAGTTAAAAATGTGAGATTTATTCTTCAATAACATTAGAATGAGCTTTAATATAAAATGTGTATAGACGCACTTGAAACATTTATTAAGCATTGTGTTTTAATCGCTAGTTGCTAATTATTCAAGTTATTTTACATACGCGATTTAAGCATTTAGTATGCAATCGCTTTTATATTACAATAAATATATTACAGGATATGTAATGTTGTAATCAAATACTTTCCAAGTTATATTTTTCCTCATATGCCATAATTATTCAATATTCACTTGATTCTGGTTTATAGGAAAGTAGAGTATCACCTATGTTTTATTAATTATAAATGGTATATTGAAACAACATAAAGAATTTTGTTCACAAACTGTAAGGCACAACCCCGCAATGTTTTAAGAATTAAGGCAAACACCATCGAGTGTACTATTCTATATCATTATGTGTTTCCCATTTAGTTTATACTATAAACAAGGAAAACTGCTATTATAATTTTATCGTCCATCTCAGTCAAACTTTAAAGCGCTTCACGCTAATTTTGTTTGAGTGTATTTAATGTTGATTTTCTTTCGTTTTTTTTTAGCTGAATCATATTAGTAGCCTGAGACAATCACATTTAACACGTATGATTATAATTGTACTCAGTACAGTAAATATAACGGTACTTAGTAAATCAGTAAACTCACAAAATCTTAATTTTCTTTATGATACTAAAAGTTGTACTCGTAATAGGTTCAAAGGCATGCTTAATACTATGGTTAGGAATTGGTTTAAAAAAAAAATCTACTATTGTGAGTTCACACGAAACCTCTTGACAATTTTAAGCTAGAAGGATACCATGATTGTAAGGTTTCATTCTACAAATTCCAAATCATAAAGCTTCGTACTAAGCATGGTTCTTTTATCTACTATTTTGTTAGTAGAACTATTGTAGCATTTAAATGTAGTATAGTCAAAACACATGAAATCTTACAATCCCGCTCTCTTGCAATTTATTCGTTCATGATCCCCAAAATTCTCAAGAAAGTTTGCCTTTAGTTTCTTAGCGCCTTACGTAAGGCCCGTTCTATATTAACCCTATAAATCCCAGCAACTTGCCTTGGACAACCGTTTCTGTATTTGGATATAAATATCAGGAAGACAACTTTCAACATCTTTTTATTTTTTTTTTACCGAGGTCGGCGGATAACTGTTACACAGTTATGCCTCGAAGTCCTAAGCCGGACTCAAATTATGGGGCGAGACACCCGCGCTTTTCAAATTGTGTTTGCTGTAAGGAAAAGAGAGAAAGGGAGAACGGAGTCAGGTGAGGCTCTGATTGTATTAGCAACCTGATGCCTCATTGACACCAACCCACACGCATGTAATAGTGGTATGACCCTGGCTTTGATTTACTCAGATCACAGCGCCGGGTCCCGGATGCCAATTTAGCTAATACCACGCGAGCGATAAGTACATGAAAAACATTATGTATTTGGAGCTATGCGTGAAATAAAAAATGTAAAAGTAAATGTAAAATAGATATTTCAACCCCGGCGTGATGGGGAAAAATCATAGAAAAACTAGACGTCTTAGCCACTATTGAGCATGCGCGTGAAGAAGTTTCTCCAAGCTCGTCGAGGCTCGTGACGTAGCGTTCGAGCGACGTCAGAACTGGCAGAAATGCGTTGGACGAAGCGCCTATATAAGAGAGGCCTGTTCGCCGCGCCAATTAACTGATCAGAAAAGTTGAGAAATTTAAGTTTTTTCACTAACAACGTGTGGTTTACCTTATCAAATGCTTTCGCAATATCTGTATAAACTACATCTATTTGATTATTACTCTCCAATGTATCAACTAGATGGTCAGTGAAGACAGCGAGATTTGTTACGGTGGATCTGCCAGGAACGAATCCATGCTGATAATCCGATATTACTGGTTTAATGTGGTTTTCAATGCGCTTATAAATTATGCTTTCAAATATCTTTGCAAATGAGTTTAGAATACAAACCGGCCTATAATTTTGAATTTCTTTACTGTCATTATTTTTAAGAATAGGGCAAACTTTGGTAAGTTTCCATTTTGCTGGAAACGTGCTGGTTTGGAGTATTAGGTTAAATAGCATGTGTAAAGGTAATAAGAAACTCTCTTCACAACCTTTTATTACATATGATGGTACATCATCGAAACCTATCGAACACTTTGATTTTAGTTTTCTGATTGCCATTCGAATCTAGTCCACTTCTATTACCGCTATTTGCAACATATCAATTTTTTCATACATTTCAACTAATGTCGAATCATCTCTTTCAACTAGCAGTGGTGCTCCATCTGTATACACTGATTTAAAGTAGGTTGCAAATGCGTTTGCTATATCTTTATCACATGCTAACTCTTTACCCTCATAACACAATACATTACCATTTAAATGCTTTGTTTTACTCTTAATAAAGTTCCAAAACGTAGATGGGTCCTCTTGTATTAAATATTCCGCTCCCTTAACGAAGTTTGTATATGCGACTTGTATATCTTTCTTAATCATTTTTCGAAGTTTATTAAATTCGCGTTTATGTAAATCTATATTTGACTTTCCGAGTCTTATCGCTTTGCGGTGACGTGCTTTCATTTTAATTTTATTTATTATGTCTAGCGTGAACCAGCTAGGGTAGTTTCCCGTGCTCTGTTTCTTTTTCGGAATGCATTTGTCAAATATATTATATAAGGTGGAATAAAACTTTTCAACAGCGCAATCAACGTCAGTATGGTCACCCAGTACCTCCCACTCTACCTTTTCCAATTCGTGATATAGTTGATTGTAGTTTGCCTTACTGAAATTATAACCCATTACTTTACTTTGACTTTTTATCTTTACCTTATTGTTCTGTTTGATTTTAATTAATAGCGCAGGGTGGTTTTTGTCCTCTTTAAGTACGGGGGGTTCTCTCTCAACCACTACATTATCTAAATTTGTTAATACCAAATCTAGTGTTCTACCTAAACTATTCTGAACATCATTGAATGATTTCAAGTCGTATAATGACATGAAGTTATTTACAAATTTGTACTGCCCCGGGGCGCTCATGAAATCGAAACCCGTACCTTTAATGTCTGGTAAATTAAAGTCACCAAGTACAAGAAGGGTGCAGCCTGGTTGACACTTCGATTCAATGTACTGAAATATTTCATCATATTTACAAATGACAGAATTTGGTGGAAAATACACAACACATATATACATTGTTACCCTCTCCCCACTTACTTTCACCAAAAGACAGTCTACGCCATTATTTAGGTCATCATTATATATCAAGCACACTTTATATTTATTTCTTAGTATTGCAAGCATTACCCCTCCCCCTACTCTTGCCGGTTTTTCTGTCACTACGAATTAGTGAATATCTGGCATCAAAGAGTTCTGAGTCAAAGATACCCTCATGCAACCACGTCTCTGTTATTGCCAAGAAATCGTAGTTCGTTGACAGCACACTACAATAGAAGGATTCAGTATTGCTTCTAGCCCCCCTCACATTCTGATAATACACACTTAGAAACCCTTCGGAATGCACGTTGTTATCTGAAGAAGAATCTATTTGTGCTTTTTCCTCTTTCTTACCTGCCTTGAAATCAGTCTCTGGTCACTTCCACTTGTTCCCTCGGGACGTGGCACTTGTTCCTTTCGTCATTTTTCTTGTAAGGACCTTGTTGCTGGTCGTTCCGGTGACCTGACTCACTGACACTGTACCCAACTCGCTCACAGTTTGTTTTGTTCCTGACGCTACTGCAATTGTAGAGGAAACATCTTCTACACACTTCAAAGGAGTGTTATTTAGGTCCTCCAATGTGAAGTATTCGTTATTGATGCAAAGTTTGTCAAATCGTAAGAACGCACGTTTACCTTCGGATCTAGCAATTTTCACATGTTCTGTTAACTCTCTCCTTATTTGTTGTATATTTGCAGAAAAATCTTGATAGATTACCGTCGGTGTACCGTTAGCTTTGAACGCGTTCCTCAAAACGTTATCTTTCACTTTGTAAGAATTAAACTTAACAATAATTGGTCTGTTACTTCCTTTCCCTAAGCGATGTGCACGTTCGATATCACTATCCGAAAGCTCAATTTGAAGCTGTTCTCGCACAAATTTCCGCACCACACTTTCACAATCTGCCCATGTTTCATTTGTCTTCCCTTTTAAATTAGTGAAGAGAAGGTTATTTCTACGAGAGTAGTTCTCAAGTTTATCAATTGTCCGGCGGTTATGTAGCATTTCCTCCTTCAGTCTTTTATTTTCTTCCCTTAACTCCTGTAGTTCGGAAAACAAATTACTTAACTTGTTTTGAAATTCCTTATTGTCATCATGAAGGTCAGTCATCTTCTTTTCCATTTTCTCTAGTTTTTTAATCACATCATCCAGGGTGTAGGGACCTGGATTCATCTCCACACCTCCAACCACCAGCAATACAGCAATAATAGCACCAAGGAAGAACACTTTCACTGCACTTTCCCACGGCTGTCTTTTGCGCATTAGATTGCAACACTTATCGCGACTGCCTATGTTAAAGACTCCTATACGAAGCCTCCAGACTTAAATAGATATTCGCATTGTGCTACGGTTGAATTTAGTAGGATTGTAATCAAATTAAATATATAATATGTATGAAATAGTACGCAGGTATGTCTAAAAGCGTCGTAGGATATATTGGGCCTTATGCAGAGTCGTTCTGACGCTTTATTAGTGTCATACTAAAGACTTCGACTAACATATTTTTCCTGCAGTAGTCAGGCCTTTAGTATGATGCTAAACATACTTCAAAACGACTGTGCAAAAGACTTATTATGTTTTTCACCCATTCAACATTAAAGTCCGTATGTCAGTCGTCGAGTGTCCTAAAGTGTAACAACCAAGATCTCTAGCAATGTGAGACAATGTTTCATCCAGTGGCGGACGGTGGTTTGTGGTTTCGGGTGTTGCAGTACGAACGATCAGAGACAGAAGATATAAAGTGGACTCATTGACTAATCAGCATAAATTTAGATGCAAATGCGATACGAGAACATTTAATCCGATTAATCATCTTATTTAATTAGAAAGTTCATTGTTCTCTCTTTGATTGGAACAAATCTGCCTAATAGATGCTGGTTGAACTCTAGTAATCTTATTGTCAAGTCTTTCTCGATGGAAAGCATAACCAATGGTGATAACCTTTCTTGGGACATTGAATTTCTTGAGAGTGTCAATTCTTTTTGATGTGAAAAAGAACTTTTCTTCTTTTACTGACGTCATAGGTACAGTTAATATTAATTACAGAAGCTTTGTAGATTCACTAAATATTTTTTTTTCTAGAGTTTTGTGAACAATTCATTCTAGCAAACTCAGTCCCTGGCAGTGATACGAATTCCTCCTCTTCAGTGTAGACTGAAGAGAGTTCGTAGCAAAGATTAATGTTATTTAAAAAATGTACATTGAACACGCTTTATTAACAATTTATCTAGGATAATTTCAAATAAATTGTGGAAATGTACCTAGTGCATACAACATTACTGCCATAAGGTATCCTGTAAACTTAAATCGTTTTTTTTTTTTTCGAACACTCTCCTGAATTGCACTTTGCTTGTTTTGTCTAAGCCTTAATTGTAAGTTTTTCCTCAGTTGAAAGCTGGACATTTTTTTTGTAAGTTATTTACAGAAGTCATGATATGCAATTCATTCAGAATTTGTAGGTTATGTACAGAATTATAGCAAACACAATAAAATTAAATCTAATAACTAATAACCAAAACAAAAAAATGAAATGAAATCTTTGAGTTTTACGTCCCACAATTATGCCGGTTAGGCTAAAGGAGACGGTGATTATGATAAATGAGTGAAATGGTGGAATGAAGAAAGTGGGAGGAAACGGGAGAACCCCGAGAAAACCCACGCACACGGTGTTTGTCCACCACAAAGTCCACTTGGAATAACCAAAACAGCTGATACAAAAGAGATACCGGTATATGAATTGCGAATATCATATATTCATCCATAGGGCTGTCAACTGGCCGGCATTTCATTGGCCTGGCCGGAAAAATTGACGTTATTTTGATTAAAGCCGGTGACGGGTACAAACTTCTCACCAGCCCCTTTATAACCGTTTTTTTTTTTTTCAAATTTGTATCTAGTTCGAAGTATAGATATTGAACAGTAGCTGTCATTCTGTAAACTCAAAACTGTTATCTTTCACCATGTATCAACGATTAATATATTTTGTTCACCTGTTGAGAAAATTTTAGAGAGATGACAGGGACTGTATCAGGGAAAATTTGAAATTTACTTTCAAGGAATTTTATACATTTATTAAGAGTGGAAAAGGACTTCTTAAAGCAATTTCCTATATTTGAAGTAGAGACTGTATGTTTAAAGAGTGAATTTCATTTTCCAAATCCAAAATTGTCACGTAAAGATTATTATACTTTTGTTCATCTGTTTCGATAATTTTAAAGGAATGGTAGTTACTGGTAAATACAATAAATTGATCAATGCCGATTGATCAATTTCAGTTTCTAATTTATAGCACAATGTATCTATTAAGGTTATTAGTGAATGTTCTAAGGACATACAGAATATATGTGTTAATGCACTTTCGTTCACGATAGTACATTTCCTTTCCATGGATAGGTCCGAACAGAGATACTTCACGCTGAGACCTATATCACAGAGAATTTTGAGGAAGTGTCGGTTCTTTTTATTTTACAGAGTTGGCAACCAGAACGTAAAAGAAAGAAAGAACTACATTCCAAATCATCCCTCTTGGTTGTTACGCAATGCACGATGAACACAATATACTTCCACATGAGGCGAAACAATGTTTATAAATATCATACGTTCTGGAAAGCAACCTTGAAACCCGCCAGATATAGGAACAACATGTTAGCTGGGAGGGGTCCAAAGTATTTGGGGAAGGTCCAATACGTCTACGTAATAACGAACCTGTCTTTTACTGTACCCGAAAAGATAAGTAATTCTTAATTACTGTCACCTATATTTTTAGAAAAAATGATAGAACGATTATTTCTATAAGAAAAGAAAGAGTACATGATGAGGCGTAAAATAAAATATTTAGCTTACATCAATCATTTCTCTGTTAAACAAATAGTTAGTTAAGAAAGTCTACAAATGCTAGCCGAGTTTCGAAATTTTGGGGAGGTACGGACCCGGTGGACCCCCCTTGTGGCTACGCCTCTGAGCATTGCTAACTAGTCCCAAATTCAATGTGTCGTTCCCAACCATACAGTTCTATCAAGAGTATAAAATATACTTATTTTATAAAAGAAATATGTATATACTAAAATACTATCCACAGAGGGGGGGATTCTGCATATTCACTTATTAATATTTGGTTCACAAGTTGCTGTAGAAGAAATTTTCATTATCTATATAAGCTAAGAATTAACTTGTAAATGCGGATATACTTTCATTTGATTTCTTCTCTACTATATATTTTCTTTTTTTATTTTGTAATTCTGCTATCACTTTTTTTTTTAATTGTCATTATATTGATTTGCTTCAGTATTATTACCGTAATATAAAATATGAATGCATAAAAACAAATTCCATTTGTTAACTGCTCGTGAAATAAAATTTAGAAATCTTATTTAGCGCGAAAAACCTTCTCGTTCACTGGAAACCGTGCTGTGTTGCAGAAGCACTGCAACGACCAGACCCTTTAACTTCTGAGATAGGGGAAAGGAGACTTAACATTTGCTCCAATTCCCGCGCTGAAGGAATCTGGTCGTTGCATGCTCGCTGCAACACAATATAAATTAGAGACTCTGTGACGGATTATTTTTCGCTTTTTAAAACGGATTAACGAAACGGACAGTTAGAGAAGTAAAAAAAATATGTTATTTAAAGTATGTATGGGAGTATTAGAAAGTATTTTTTTCTGTTCTTACTACTATTGCTAATAATATTGTTAAAAATAAACATTGGTTTTTACAATCGCATAAAAAATACGACATTATGTGACATGTTCAAACAATAAATCATATTCTACAGAAACTATCTTTACCACAGAATATAGATATATATTTAAAAAGTCTATAACTTGGAAGGGATTTTTTCTACAAAAATAGAACACATAAGTTTAAGTGAGCTTCAAACTCACAACGGTTAGTTAGTAGTCGAACACACTTAACACTCAACCACCCATCCACAGCACTAGTCCCTGTGTTACGCTGCAGATATGGAGCGGGTCCTAATACTTTTGTTGTGCAAACCTTCGGAGAGAAAGTATTATAGTTTATTCTGCTTCTTGTTTTCGTTTCGAGTTTCATTTTTCTTGTTTTCGAGTTAGATATTAAGAAAGATTATATATATATATATATATATATATATATATATATATATATATATATATATATATATATATATATATATATATATATATATATATATATATATATACAGGGTGGGCCATTTTAATTAATCCACGGAAATATCTGAAAAATGATAAAACATAGAAGAAATGTTTTAAGTACACGTTATATATTGCTAAGGGGGAAAATCAATTCCGCCAAAAGTATCCCTCTCCGCCCCCCCTAAATGGGGGTAACGGGGGGTAACTTTGAAATGTCAAATGGGAACATGGGTCGAGTAATACCTCGTTCGAAAGGTCTTGGAAAACTAAGTAACGCTGTACCAAAAGATGTTCCATATTGTGCACCGGTTTCAAAATGGCCGCCATAATATGGTTCGGAAACTCCAGTACCCGTAGTGTGAAAACCATGGAAGGTAAATGAATGGAACAAAATTGAAATACGTAAATATCATAGGGCATATCGAATGATGTAATCCCTGTGATCCCAGTGGCCTCCCTAAAGGGGTCTTGGGGGCTAACTTCAAAATTTCAAATAGTAACATGAGTCGAGTGGTACCTCGTTCGATAAATCAAGGAAAATCTAACATATTGCAGGAGAAAACGATTGATGTGAAATGGCAGTGTTCTCAAAAGGCCGCCGAAACATAGTATCCGTGTCAGAGAAAAGGTTTAGTACCCGTAGTATGAAAGCGATTGGAGATAAATCAACAAAAGAAAAACTGGAGTAGCTAACTGACGTAAGGCACATCGAGAGGTGTTGTCGGGGTGACTCCAAGGGCTAACTGAAAGGTATCCGGGGCCAACTTGAAAATTTCAAATAGCAGCTTGAAGCGAGTAACATCACGTTACATAGACAAATTAATATCAAACAGCTTCTGTAAGAAAATTTTCGACATGAGACACCGTTTCCAAAGTGATCGCAAAGACATGGTGACTGTGTCTAAGAAAACGTCTAGTGCCCATAGTATGAATACGGTTAGACATAAATGAAAATAATGAAAATTAAATAGGAAAACCACGGAGGCGTTCCAAGGCTCGAGAATAATACAACAGAGATAAAAATAGAGTAAAATTGCCATAACGTATAGAGAGAAATCCAAGTCCTGCAAAATAATCTCTCCATGCGCTCTGTATGTGAGTGGGGTGGAAAGTAAAGTGAAAGTTCAAACGAGAACTCGTACTTTAATTCGTAAATTAAGGCTAACCTTACAAATAGGTATGGTGTAGTTGAAACATTTGTTTGTAAGGATGACGCTGTAGTGACTAAAAAAAGAGAAACTTTTATGCAATGCGTGCTGGTTATTCAGAAAGCATTTCGGGGATATACGTACACACCGTTTCGTCCCTCAAGCTCACAATATGACATGAATGCTAATAGTTAATCAAAATGTAACTGTGGCCATCCGCGTTAACTTAGTGCACCAATTCTCTATGCATGAAGTCTGCCTTCCAAACAGCATTGGGTAGGTCAAGCGTACGCCCGAACCGTTGTCCGGTCGGGCATTGAAATTTTGAAGTTAGCACACAAGACCCCTTCAGGGAGGCCACTGGGATCACAGGGATTACATCATTCGATATGCCCTATGATATTTACGTATTTCAATTTTGTTCCATTCATTTACCTTCCATGGTTTTCATACTACGGGTACTGGAGTTTCCGAACCATATCATGGCGCCCATTTTGAAACTGGTGCACAATATGAAACATCTATTGGTACAACGTTACTTAGTTTTCCAAGACCTTTCGAACGAGGTATTACTCGACCCATGTTCCCATTTGACATTTCAAAGTTACCCCCCGTTACCCCCATTTAGGGGGGGCGGGGAGGGGTACTTTTGGCGGAATTGGTTTTCCCCCTTAGCAATATATAACGTGTACTTCAAAAATTTCTTCTATGTTTTATCATTTTTCAGATATTTCCGTGGATTAATTAAAATGGCCCACCCTGTATATATATATATCATCACAAAAATAGAACACCTTACTTCCCTTGTTTTATAATACTGCAAAATAAGACATTAATTCGGAAAATCACACGATTTTAATGCTTCCTGAATCAATTTGGCTTCACAAGAGCGATGATATTATTACTATTATTATTATTATTGTTATTATTATTATTTATGGAATAATACAGTTTCCGGGGGTGTTATGTTTCTACCTATTGCACAATATATATCAACCACGCCTGCTCAAGAAAGAAAGCAAACGCTTCGGAATTGGTCACTTCTCATATTCGGAACCTAATTACAGTTTTCCAGTGTAGACAATTTCCAAAGACTGCACACATGTAACATATATATGATTCAACTCGCCTTCACGAAAGAAAGGGATCTTTACCATTATTGATCACATTCGGTGAATGACTTTCGTTACCCGATACCTAATACAGTTTTGGGTTGTAGGGAAATTCCTACCATTGGACATATGTAACACATATGTCAATCAACTACGCTTGGCAAAAGAAAGCGATCGGTAACAAAAGTAGTTACTCCCGGTTAACCACTTCCGGTACACGGTACATAATACAGTTACAGGGAGTGAGGTCTTTTCTATAATTGCACACATTCACCGTGTGTATCATTTAAATCTTCTTGATGAAAAAGCGATCGGTACAGAATTCGTAACTTCGGTCTAATTACTTCCCACTATTCGTTATCTAATACACCTTTTAGAGCAGCCCTGGCCACGGCGAGCAGATAGTGGAAACCCTCCTCGTGAGCGCTCACGAGCATTCTACGTGCAAATACCATTGTTCGTGCTTCGTGAATCTTCGGGTTCCGTCCTTCGAGGAGCGGAAGTGTTGTCAACCTTGGCGGTAATCACTAGCCCACCAAATAAAAAAAAAAGTATGTATGGTAACTGATTGCTATTTAGTGTAAAGTGTTTTTTACAATGTGGTAACCGTTAACTATAGACAACACAAACTTGTAACAGCAATCAAATGATAAACTATGTACGTTCCTTTTCTTCTTTTTTCTTTCGTTTTGTTAAAGAAGGATGTGGTGGAATCAAACCAACGCTTACATTTATAAAAATTTGCTAGTTTGCCCAATGGAAAACCGGTTTTCAAGATATATATATATATATATATATATATATATATATATATATATATATATAATCAAGTTCTTAATCCGAGTGTGGGTTTGTTATATTATGTTGTTTCGCTTTTTGGGAAAAGAGAGAATCTGTTGATACAAAAAAAAAAAAAAATACTGTAGCACTTGTTTGTAATTATCTAAGTATTATCTCCAGAAAATTAGCTTATGAATGTATGTGTGTACGAATAGGCTTAGCAAGGGGTTGGTTGTGGAGATTAGAAGCCACTATTACACCATCAATAGGAAGAATAATATTTCTTACTCCACTTTTAAAGTTACTTGGATCGCAAAGAATCAAACAAAATATTAAGAGAGCCAAAGAGATTTTCCATTTTTAAGAGTGACCATTAGTGTTTTTTTTTAACAAGGAGTGTCTTTTTAATAATGAAAAACATGTTGTGCCTGGCTGGTTGCTTGCCGGTGGCTTGTGAAAAGTGAAAAAGAATGTTAAATCATATCAACGACTGAAGCTACACGCTTGTCTTTCTTCGATAGATACTGATTGATTTTGAAAGTCACAATGTTGTAGGGCTACTGTAACAGCGTAAAATCGGAAGGAAACGTTCCAACTGAATGATACGAACAATTATTCCCAATATCTTGAACATGAAACGTGGGTTGCACGGATAACGCTTAAAGTGGGCTGGACTGCACTGGAATTTCCTTCCAGCAAATTAGTGTTTGGTCGGAACTCAGTTCTTCTGTGTAATTGTCTCTTAACAACATTTGAACATTTCTTTTAGATAATAATAACAAACTAACTAACTAACTATATGCCCTATGGAACCCGAAGGTTCAATGCCGCGTTTACAAAATATTTCCACTAACTTCTGTCCTTAGCCAACTGGATCCAGTTTCTACTCTGTACTCTTATTTCTGCAAGATCCATCTTAATATTGTCTTTCCATCTACGCCTAGGTCTTCCTAGTGGTCTTCTTCCAATTGGGTTTTCAGTTAAAATTATGAAAGCGTTTCTAATTTCTTCCATTCTGGCTACATGGCCTGCCCACCTGAGCCTTCTACACCTAATGACCCTAATGTTAGGTGAGCGGTATAAACTATGCAATTCCTCATTATGAATTTCCTCCAATCCCCATTTTCATCCCTCTTTGGTCCGAATACTACTACTACTACTACTACTACTACTACTACTACTACTAATAATAATAATAATAATAATACGTATTATTATTATTATTATTATTATTATTATTATTATTATTATTATTATTATTATTATTATTATTATTATTATTATTATTATTATTATTTTCCCGTCGTTCTGCTATCAATCTAGGAACGAAAGGCGTTTACAACTGAGCAAACGTGAAGAGAGTGACAACTTACAGACCGAGTGATAATGTAATACAACGTCACGAATTGTGTAAGCAAGCTAAAAAGGTATGAAACAATTCGTTTCCGATTTTTGCAGTCGTTTTTACGTCTGTAAGCTGACATGTTTAATATTAGTTTCTTTCTTTCTTGTTCATTTGTTAGTTACTTCAACGCTAACTGTAACCTCTATCATGCGTCTTCCTCGACCAAAAAACGTACCAATTTTATTTCCTGCAGTGTTTTCGCGTCACTGCTTTCGAAATGGGGAGGGGGAGGGGGAGAGCACACTTGCACATTTCACGCTTGCGTCTGCTCAATGCTTCAACATCGTGCGAATTTCTGACCAGGCTTGGCCGTAGGTTTTTTGCCATCATGTGTGGTTGGCAACACTTATCGGATGCAGTGGAAGGGGCGAAGCTTCCACCATCTGTGTTCACCTGCTCTTTTCTTCGCTCGTGCTCGCTCGCGCTTCGTCTCCGGGAGCCAATTCATGGACAGGCCTGTTTTAGAGTTTTCGAAGGTTGTATGTTTCCAGAAATTGCACACGCAGAAAATATATATCAATTAACTCTTCCTGACACCCCACGTCGGAAATGGTAATACATACCGTATGGAAGTGGTTCACCGGAAGTGACCGGAATTGCTTTAGTGATCAATTTCTTTCGTGAAGACGAGTTGAATGATATATACGATGTATGTGTGCAAATCGAGATGGTTCACTGAAAGTGTATAATTCCGATACCGAACATTTTGCTTTTTCAAGAAGAATTGATTAACACATACGCTGCATGAGTGCAATTGCTAGAAATACTTCACTCCGGTAAAGTCTTTTGGATATCGTATACCGAAAGAGGTAACCGGAAGTGAGTAATTTTGGCATTAATCGTTTCCTTTCGTCAAAACGAGTTGATTGATATATATGTTCCATTTGTGTAATTATTGGAAATACTTCACCCTGGAAACTGTTAAATATTGTGTATCGAAGCGGATCATCAGAAGTGACTAACTCTAGGATCGATCGCTTCCTTTCAAGAGAGTTCTTGATATACATGTTGTATGTGTGCAATTGTTGAAAACACCTCACATTCGGAAATTATATTAAATACTGTGTACAGCAAGTTGTTGGCCGTGATAATTCCCGTATCTATCGCTTTCCTCAAGGAAAGTTTAGCAAAGACTTAAATCCAACATATCTATTTAGTAGGCTATTATAATATTCACTCATACATGACATAAGTTTTAATTATTTGAACATATCCTCATGTTAAAAATAAATAAAACTTCTGAGACGGAGGTTTGAAATCTCGATCTTAAAGTTTCACAAGTTCTTTACGAAGGCTAAGCGGTTCAACACGTTTGGTGGCTGGCGGCACACATACGGTTTGCAGCTAGTGTCTATATAAAGAATGAACGGAAAATGCAATTCCATCTGTTTAAATCTGCAGAAATTGTGACGGCTCTAGGCATAAATTTTTGGACTTAACCTCTGAATAAATTTAGAAGTTTATGTGAACCGCAATATACCACTGAAACAGCCCAAAACGAACTCAATCTTGTTGGAATAGGACGTAATATTGAGGTCACTAATCTTCACTAATAATAATAATAATAATAATAATAATAATAATAATAATAATAATAATAATAATAATAATAATAATAATAATAATAATAATAATAATAATAATAATAATAATAATAATAATAATAATAATAATAATATTGAAGACAAGTTCCGTGGGAGGACAAATTATATTAAAATCTGTAAAATCACCCCAGACATTAGGCAAAAGTTACAAAATAGCTGGGATTGGACAGAAGTGTCCGGGCAACCAGGATATGTACCCTGCGTACGTCCCTACAACCAGCTAGATATTAACACCTTTGCTGCGGTAGTGTAAAACTGAGTTTGGATCTCAGTGCTGTACGAGTTACCGTGTGTCTAGTTGAAGTGCACAGAAACGAGGTATCGCACGAGCCACCGGTTACTCTTAATGCAGCGAAAGCAAACGTGTTTTAAACGAAAGGCTTCCAGTCAAATTTCGTGTAGAAAGCAGGCCTACTGAATTCATGATGGTAATAAGAAAAATTATGTTTTTAAGTTTCACGTTCCATGGTTATGCCGATTAACGTAAAGGAGACGTCGATGACGAGAACGAAAGAAATAGTGGAAGGAAACAAAAGAATGGGGAAGGAAACAGAACACCGATAATACCTACACACACGGCGTTTGTCCAGCACAATGCTCACTGGGCGGGAACTGGGATATATATACACAGGGAAACTCCAGAGCTGAGAGAGCTACGATCAGTACTATCATGAAGAAATCGCTTAACCTTTTTGTAAAGGGAAAACCATTAAATTCACAAAACTTCAGTAACAACAACAACAATAATAATAATAATAATAATACTAATAATACTAATACTAATACTAATAATAATAATAATAATAATAATAATAATAATAATAATAATAATAATAATAATAATAATAATTGTCTTAAAATTTTTAAAGTTATCTTAAATTAGTCAACACTTACAGAAAAATCGGGATTTCGGGGAGGGGGTCTGGACCTTCAAAACACACCTCTGAAACTACACAAACTTTAAACGAAAGCGTTCCACTAAAATTTCATGAAGAAAATATTTAACTGTAAGTTTTAACGAAAATAACTGTTATAAAAATAACTGAATATCACTAAAAAGTAAGGTATATAATAAACTAACTTTTAGAATACGCAGAAGTAATTGTAAAAGCTTTGCTACAAAAATACGTACACAGACCATAATTTGATTAGCTCGGAAATGCAAAGTGACAAAATAGCATTGAAGATTCAGTCTACAGAGAAATTCCTACTTAACGAATAGACATACATTATTTCGAGAATCAAGATAAGACAACAAATGCATGCGATACTTTTCGTCTCGTCTCGATTCTCATCTCGAAACCTAGACAATAATTTGAGTTAGCCTTGTCTCGTCTAGAAAGTAAAATGTTAATTTTCCTCCTGATTGTGTTTGTTTTGTTTGAGAAACGAGATGATAAATTCATCTTCTCGTGGGCAAGACTAAAAAAAAGAAAGAAACGAAATGTTCTTGTCAAGTACCACGTTTAAGCTTTTAATGTTGTGATCGGAGCGACAACATCCTAACTTTTAATCTTCTACGAGATAATTCTTCTTATTATTAGTTTATTATTATTACTATTATTATGTTTGAAGATTTGGTAGTTCAAGTATGGAAACATCCGATCGTTCAAAATCTGAAAATAAAAAAAAAAGACGTGGGTCATTGCCGATCAATCGCAACCAAAAATTCTAATGTAGAAAGAAATATTTACCCTCCGTGAATTCGATCCGGCGACTTATAGATTAGTAGTCGAGCATCTTGACCACTGAACCACGTTTAATACACACTATAGTATTTAGTACGTTTTTCTTAAGTTTGCCTCCGGTTACAAAGTTCTACGTTATTTTTTTTTTTTTTTTTGTTTCGAAAGGTCTTTCGTATTTCTTTTATGATGATGCAAATCAATAATCTTCAGATGGTTTACATTAATAACTTGAGTTGTTCTTAAAAATTTGGTACTCAATTTCCTTTCTGATCCAAACCTAACTACAGATATTACATATTTAGTTCTTATACTCTGTATTTTCATTCAAAGCAGTCCGCATTACCTCGTCAACGACTTATATCCCACATTAAACAAATGTTTGTTCCACGTAGTATTGAAGCAAAAGGATCACGTGGTCAGTTCCATATTGAAATGATCGAAGTGTTTCTTTCTATTTGTGGCTTTTGTTTTTAACAAGCATTAGAAAAAATAATCATAAGGTAGGTGTGGCAGAGATTCAAACCCAAGACACCCAATGACTATCTCACTGTTCAAGAATGTTATACACTCATCCAACGATACACCGCAGAAATTTCTGTAACAAACATAATATCTGGGACTAGTTGTAATACTTTTGTTGTATTAACGTTAAATGCTAAATATGGAGATTTGTTCTGATTTTGTTATTTCTACAGCTTGTTGTCTAAACTGCAACGTTAAAATAATTGTAAATAACTATTTTATTCATATTTGCTACTTCAATAGCTTTGTTAAACCTAATTAAATTACGAAGTGGATGCATATTTTATAGACTGATTGTTAATAACATAGATTCCAAGAAAGAATAAACAATGCAGACACGCGACAAAAATCTTTTTCATAGATAGTAATGTATTATTTTACCACACAAGAAACTTCTTTTAAATTTCAGCGTAATTAATTAAATACCTACCAAGATACACAGGTTTCCATGGTTGGAACGAAATGTTGTGTCACACTCAAGATTTCTTCAAAAGAGTTGTCCTAACCGAGACTTGGCTACTTAAGCCTTCATTCGGCAAACAGAAAGTTTCTGTTCATTTAATTTATTTTATTTAAAATCAAATTTTGGTTTCCGTTCTTTTTTCCTCCGAACATTATTTCACGACAGAACTCTCAAGTTGAGTGACTTCGCCAGTAGTGCAGGAATAATGGAGGTGTTATAAGCCTTTGATTAGAAATCCGGGGGTCTTCGATTCAAATCCGCTCTACTCAACTTTGTATTTTTTATTTAATTTCTTCTCGCAGGGTGTACGGGGACACTTCTTTACTCTCAAAGTTCTATATCTAGAGATGAGATGCAAGAATCATGCACATAGTGACTGAGTGAAAGAGAGAGTAGAGATATCTCCAATTGAATTATTATCCGAAACATTCATCGATATTCATGTTCAATTATATTTGAGTTCATTTCTCTGTATTGTTCTTTACGAAATTACAGTTCTCGTCACTTTAAATATAGCAAGGGATAGTAAATGATATTTTACAGCGTATTACAACAGAGAACTCGTATTATTTTGATATCGTATATACTTCTTATAAATACATGCTTGTATTATTAATTGGAGATTAAATTACAAAAACTCATGTTACATGCACAGAAATATGACTATTTGTCACATTAAAACATATGACATGTTTTGTACTGATGCAATAGTTTTCGCGAATTGAACTGACACGCTGCACATTTTGTTTTTACTTTCTTAGGTTGGCTTTCTTTTCTTTTTTTCTTTTCTGTTTCATTTTACGAACACACTGGAACACAACACCAAAAAATGTTCTTGTTATTTTTAATGTGTAAATGAAAAATAATAATAATACACTTGAAAAAAAGATAAAAGCTAGGATGACTTTGCTAATAAAAAAGATATTCTCACAAAACAAAGATGGAAGTCAGAATACCTCGACCTCATAATTTTTCATAAAATTTTAGTATAAATATTAAAACTGATAAAAAAGAAAACTGAAGATAACCTTGAAACAAGTAATGTAAAACATTCAGAGATTTTACAATATGTTGTAACCTGTGAATTGAAACGAATGTTTGACCAACATTGAGTTTCCTTTAGTATATCTAAGGTTAAATAAAATTTCTCTGTTACTTTCTCATGATATAAATCGCTCTGTAGATATTAAACGATGTATTCTAACCATTTTTTTTTATTCGTCGGGGAGGTATGTATATGTGTCTATTTTTAAGTTTGCTACACTGACGTGTTTTGAACAAACTTGTGCACTTGTAGAACGTCTTATGTAGTGCTCAAGCAGCGAATCTCAACGGTGATGTTAGTTGTCTAACGTTGCTTAATATGAAAATTGGAAGTGTGAATGCACTTTTGCTCGTGTGTATTTGCTCGCAACAATGGCAGGCTGCGAATCAATGACTTTCATCTTTTCCTCATTACTCCATCTTCTACAAACGCCCGCTGGCTTACTGTCAACACAAGAGAACAGGAGTGTACAGCGAATAATTTTATCATCACAGATGGAACCTGTGTAGAAAAGATATTTAGTGTTTAACTTGTCTTTAAAAAAGAAGCTTTTCTTGTAAAAAAAAAAAAAAGCACCACGGTATCAATTCAAAAAAATATTTCGCAAAGTGCTCCTCTCAAAATTAATAGGCTTGAAGTTTATGAGTCAAGGAATTACGAATATTGGCATTGGTTTTGTTTTCTTTTAGAAATCCTACGATTACGGAGAATGCTTCAACCCGAAGCTCTCCGAAGCCGCCGCTTGAACTCTACCTTATGTTCGCACCTAGCAATTTGGAAACTTTTGTAACATATGTACACAGGAAAACAGCGCTAATTGTCTGGCATTTGCAATACAAAATCAAGTACTGAATCTAGTGTAAATTAACCTAACCTTACCTAAATCCAAATATAAGCTAGGATAGAATATGCATACATTCTACTAAACAAAGAATATTAAGGATATAATATTGTAAACAAAAATTATGTACAGTATTATAGCTACTCCATTAAATTTTTTGTAGTCCATACGTTTCGCTTAGGTTATCCCAAACTGACTTCAAACTTACTATTGCCATAAAGTGCACATGGCAAATAAATCGAATGCAGGCCTGTGGTGCACCCATGTGTACCTGTTACATAGCTCTACACCACGGAGACTATGTGTAATCAATCGAATTGAAAGTAGTCTCATGACATTCTTGACTTATTAATTAATATGTCCAATTATCAAAACAATCGCAAATGAACACATAAGTTATTAAACAATAGGCTTACCTTGAATTCTATGCTCAGCGTCCGCGACAGTGTGCGATCAGCTACTTCAAACTTCTATTCTATAGCCGTTGATGCCAGTCGGTTAACAAGATTAATAATAAACACACAAGTGAGGTACAGAAAAGTTACAAAACAGTTTCTACTACGATGCAAGCCTCAAAATAGAAGATGAAAAACGGCAACCCAACTAACGCCCGCTCCAAGATCAATTACGCCTGGTAGAGTAGCTAGAACAGCAGCATGAAGTTGTTTCACCTCTTAAAAGAACAAATCGTAAAGAGTATATTTGTGCAGAATGTGAGTAAAACGCTGGCCGACGAAATGACAAAATGACTGCTTGTTTGTATGATGCACATGTAAAACTATACACAGACACTTCAAAAAAATATACGAATACCAGAGGCGCTGATGAGAAGTTAACAGTCGGGGAACGTAGCTAATCTTATAATTAACTCAAATGAGGATTATACAAACAAGTTTACTTGGGTCATATAACTATACATATCCGCGTATCAAATAATATACTGATAGATTATGCGGTATATATGGTAGGTTATTTTCATTTAACTAACCCAAAGCTTTGAACCGAGTTTCGCGCTAGTCCTACCTAGTGATAGGTAAATTCCAGGGAATATATTTTTCGGGAATATTCCCTGGGAATATTCCCGGAAAGATTTCCAAAATGGGAATTTATCCGGGAATTTATGTACAATCAGATAGAAAATTGCATTCTATTACTATATTATGATTTCAAAGTTGAATTAATTTTTATATCACAGCATATTATCACTGTTGTCCACAGAAGATTCTTTAAAATGTATATTCTGAACGATACTGTTACTTTATTAAAATTTTATTATATTTACAGAGTACACATAAATGTATACTTATTTACAATATGTTCTATCAATTAAATATGTGTGAAAAAATTATATAGTAACAGTTTCAAATTATATGTAAGTGGATTTGCTCAACTTGACTCTATGACTGATATTATAAACACATTAAATTTATAAATGTTATAAAGCAATTAGATTGGGTAAATGCTAGAAGATACATGTCTCACCAATTTATCAACACATGCGCATACATATTTATGTTCATAAAATTTGCAAGATACTTACTTATCTTTATATTTTAGCACGTAACCTTGCCATACACAACCTTTCATTCTGCCTATTTCTCGAAATTCCATACGTTATTTCACATGTAAAAGAAGTCCGAGTACGTCTTTAGAAATAAGGGCCAGAGAGAGGAGACAGACCGACTTCTATTACTAATGGTGGTTCAGGGTTTAATAATAGCACTTCACCTCTATTTCTACATAATTCTAAATTACTTTACAAAATGGTTCCTTTTCATCATTTGTAAATTAGTACTTTGCTAATTTTGGCTGTTCTTTAACATTGGGTGCCAGCTTTCGCAACTACTTTTTTGCGATATTCTGTTCCTATGCGGTTGTTTTATGGTTCCATACGTTAAATTACGTTACCAACATTAAATTCAGACAGCATTGCAGAGCGAGCGTTAGCGAATGAAGGAGGATTAGAGCCCCCAATGGCACGTTGTCTTCTATCTTCGTTACCAACAATTCACTTTCTTTTCTCACATAAATCACATCCACTTACCTTTCCCCTACTGCCCTAAAAAATGTGTTCGATACTTTCTTGACTACTTGAACATCACTATCAACTCATTTCTTCCGTAAATCATCCTACTTTCTGCTAGTTTTGGCCCCCCAATACTAAACAATTACCTTACTTTTTATCGCAAATGGAAATGGAACTTTAAAAAATAATATTATTAGTTATATAAAGTACCGTCAAATAATTTTAAATTTTTTAACCTCCAAATTCTTTAAATCCTAGAAGTAAATCATAATATATTAAAATAAAGTAATTAATCATATGGTTCTTATAATTTGGAAGATAAAGTAAAGAAATGGAAATAAATTCCTTCCCGAGAATTTATAGGCCTGGGAAAAACCGGGGAATATTCCCAATTTTTAAAATCCTTCCCACCGTGAATATTCCCACTGCCCATCACTAGTCCAACCTGCAAATCAATTAAAAGTATGGATGGAATAATCCAACCCCCAATGAAAATTTTCGCGGTCTAACAGGGCGTGAACTCCTAGGTTTCAGCGGTGCTGATTCATACGTACTACTACTTCGAAAGAAGAAATTGTTGATTTCATTATTCGTTAAATAATTTTTAAAAATACTAACTATTTGCAATTTATTTGTAAATATTAAAAAAATCGACAACACTCAAACGTGTTGGAGAACTTATTCCTTATTAACGTATTTCCATTAGGTTACAAATATAACTGAGGGTTCATGATTTGTATAATATTTGTGAAATTTTAAACATTGGGACATAAAGAGAAAAGAAGATAATATAGTGTCAATAAACAACTTTAAAATACACGAAATTAACGGATAATATCAAATATAGAACCATTCAGAGAATTCACTCTGTAACTCGTTTTCTCCATTCATTTTCTTTCCATTATTTTCAGGATTACATCATCACTGAATTTCTCTACAGGTGATTATCTTTCATTTTGCAGCATCGAACTGGAGATCAGCCTTCTAAATGAAACATTTTAAAAAGGTTAAACGGCGAGGACGAGAATCAAACCAAGGCCACCAGATTAGAAAAGCTACAGCTCTAAACCGCTCATCTAAAGCTTCACCTCGTCTGGCTGACATAAATAAAGAGCGTTTTCTGTTCGCTCAAAACACTAGCTTGTTAATAGTCAGATTGATTGCCAAAACACAGGATCGGAGGGCATTATATCACCGTATTCACTAAATTATCAACATTACAGATTTTTTTAAAAACAAAATGCAAAACTCTTTTATTTTGAATCAAATACGGCGCGTGTATTATACTCGTAAACAAACTAGAGACAAATCAATTACTGCGTAGTAATCGTGTTTTAGTGGTAAAGGAGCTAGACCAGTAATCTGAACACTGGCGTCGTTAGCATTTTAAACCCTGGGGGGGGGGGGCGGATTAATCAAAATCAAAATCCTCTTTCCGACGAAAGTTACATATACAAAGTAGTATATTTTCTTTAAATATACTTGACTAAGGTCTGGGGAAACGCGAACCCCAGACCCTCCCGCTAACGACGCCAGTGATCTTAAAGTAGTCGAATCGAATCGGATCCACGAACGACCACTACATTTTTTTTTTACTTTAGAATTTTTGACGGCGATTGATAGGCGATGACACACATTTTATTTTCTTCTGATATTTGAATACTCGGATATTTCAATACTTGAACTATCAAATCTTCACAAATAATAATAATAATAATAATAATAATAATAATAATAATAATAATAATAATAATAATAATAATAATAATAATAATAATAATAATAATAATCTCATAGAAGATTAAAAGTTAGGAGCTTATAATCGCTCAGGGCATAACATTGCAACCAGAAATGTAACATTTGGCAAGAATATTTCGTTTATTTTTTATTGTTGTTCACGAGAAGAATAATTTGTCATCTCGTTTCAGAAACAAAACAAGGCTTTGGTTTAAAATTTTAGAAGTTGCAGAGGTGTGTCCTGGAGGTCCAGACACCTTCCCGAAATCCCGACTTATCTGTAAATTTTGTCTAATTTTGGGCAACTTTAAAAATGTTAATACCATTATTATTATTATTATTATTATTATTATTATTATTATTATTATTATTATTATTATTACTGAAAATTTAAGACCTCAATGTTAGGTCCTGTTGCAATGTAAATAAGCGTATTGTAGTTGAAGGAAAAGAAAAGGAAAGGATAAGAGATAGTGATAGGGAAAGGATAAGAGCTATTTTGTATCCGAAAGGAAACGAAAGGTGAGAAAGGTGTCAGCTCCTGAACAATATTAATATCGAAACTTCGGATGCCTAAACAGAAATGAAGTAGGATTTGTCTTCACCATGATACATAGTAACACGCTTTCTTTGGCTAAAAGACTTTGGATTATGTATTCGTTATATTAATATTTTAACAAAAATATGACACCAATATAAAAAAGAATAGTTCCTTTTTTCAAATTTTGGTTGAACGGATATATGCAACGTGTTGGCAATGGCGAACGAAAATATTATTTCTAGCAGTAGGAGTAATAGTGAAAGACGTTCGGAATAATTGCTCGGAAACAATATTGTTTCAGACACATTTATGACTCGTACTAGGCCCTAAGCATGAACTTTAGGGGTCGTATCCACGAATTGTTTGCTAGACACGTTACGTTTTCCACTACAGTACGAATCAAGGTTGTAGACAGACATGTGACGTCATTTGCTAGTATTTCCTCTGTGAAGAAAGCTGTTCCCAATCTAACTCGTAAGACCGAAATAAATTGAGCAGTTTTAATTTTATTACATATCAGAATATTGCCTATTGTAGTTCATAAAAACAACTTACCACACCGAGAATCGAAACCGGACCACTTGAATTACGAAACGTATGCTCACGCCACCACGCTAAGACTTATGTGATACGTATGGGTCAAAAACACTCGTTTATGAAGCAAATTGCACACCTTGACGGTAACTACGAAAGACACTGATTTCTGTCATGATAAAATATTGTACTCGAGAGACTTAAAATTTAAATTAAAAAATAAAAATAGACATATAGTGCAACAGACCATTTTTTTCTGATTCACCGAAAGTATCTTCGTATCTTGCTATTGTTGCAATTACAAATATCAATATCCAAAAATGCCTGAAGTTCTTTTTCCACCTACAAGGAGAAAGCAGACTTTGCTAAATTAACATCGGGGACACTTTTTGCAATTTGACTGTGAACATTTAAAGTGTTCATATTACAAAATGGGAGAGCGCAATGGCCTAATATGGCAAATAAGCAAACATGTGTTTTTAGCTTGTGCGGAGAAACAGTATTGGGGATAAGGCCTATTCCACAAAAAGTAAATATTATCGTAGAAGTACGGGAAGGAGTGGATCAAAGGGATTGAAATTGTGTGTAGATATTGTATATGTAAAATAAGGGAATTCTTGTTTCCCAATTGTCCTCATGTAATCTATTTCGTACATATATTGATATCACGAGTTATAATATAGTTACCACAGTCGTTGTGTAAAAAATATTCTTGACACTTCATGCCTACATCTGTTGACAGTGTGAAAATTACAAAGAGGATGAGAAGGTAATCCACTTTGTAATACTGGATGTTACTATAACCAAAGGAGATTATCACTTATTCCCCTCCTATTAAGCGGCGAAAATCTGTCACCAATATTGAGGGGGGGAGGACGGGTAAGGCCGTTCCCATAAAGCGATGTTGAAAATATTTATGATGTTGAAAAACAATACTGTGGAAGATAAGGGGAGCAGAGTTGTCTTCAACATTGTGAGGCGGGTATATTTGATGCTTATTCTCGGGGGGGTATCAATTTCATCTCATTTTTCTTTGTGGCAATCGGACGCAACTCATCACATTTCTCCCCCAAAAATACATTTCAAATCGGATTATTGGGGGCACAATTCCTCAGTTTCAAGATTGGAGGGGTCCCACCTCATCACCCCGTGCCATTTGTGCCACTGCTAGTGATACATACACTGTCACCAGATCTAGATACGAAGCATAAGAATATTTTTGTATACAACGACTGTGGTAACCTAATATAGGTCGTGATATCAACATATTTACGAAATAGATTATATTTTTTGGCAGTTACCATCGGCGCCCATTTCTCTGTAAATTTGGGGCCCATTTATTAAAAATACATACAACTATACATATTCATAAAAATACATGGGGCTCACATGAGCTTTGAGGGGGGGCAGCAACAGCGCCCTTACCATGAAATATTGAAAAAAAAATTACAACTGATTTGATTTTTTTTTTGTTTTAGTTCATTATAAACATATGGAGAATTAACATTTTACTTGTAGCTACAAGTGGCTACTTTATTTGTTGAAGCAAAAAATAAATAAATAAAATAAAGTAAAATAAAAAAAAATAATAATATTTTCGTTCGCCATTTCCAATACGTTGCATATATCCGTTCAACCAAAATTTGTAAATAGGAACTATTCTTTTCTATATTGGTATTATATTTTCTAAAAATATATTTATAACGCATACATAATCCAAAGTCTTTTAGCCAAAGAAAGAGTGTTACTATGTATCGTGGTGAAGACAAATCCTATTTAATTTCTGTTTAGGCATCCGAAGTTTCGATATTAATATTGTTCAAGAGTTGACACCTTTCTCATCTTTCGTTTCCTTTCGGATACTAATAGCTCTTATCCTTTCTCTATCACTATTTCATACCCTTTATTTATCTTTTCCTATCAACTTCAGTACGCTTACTTACATTGTAATAGGATCTAATATTGAGGTCTTAAATTTTCAGTAATATTATTATTATTATTATTATTATTATTTTTATTATTATTATTATTATTATTAAATGTTTATTAGGGACAAACAGCTACAGCCGCAAAGTGCCCCCAAGAAAGATTATACAAATATAGGGCGCTTACGTTTAATCATAACATAAAAATGAAACATGCAAAAAAAAAAAACACATGCAATGGATATTAGAGATAAACATACAATGAAAATCATAATAAAAAACAAAGAAACGTAATTATCATCTCAAGTACATCTCAAACAAAGTACATCCAGTTATTAGACTAAAACAATAACGTATTGATATGATTATACAATAGGGAAAAAAAGTATATAACATATTAAGAAATGAACATACATATAATCATAAAATTACAAATGAAAATGCATGAAAATCATAAAAGAATATAAGCATAATTTTCAAATCAATTAACACCTTAATTAAAATAAACTCACTCAAAAGACAAAGAATACAAGCATATGGCATATAAAACTCATAACCAAGATAAAGAGAAAAAATTGTAGTATCCAAAAAAGAAGCAAGGATAAAAGAGAAAAAGATGATAGGAAAAGAGAAAGAAAGTTGAAAGAGAGAGCAAGAAAAACAAACTAAAAAACCTAAAAATATATCAAATGGCACCTTACAAGTTAAGGAGAAAAAATATATCCTTTAGTATTTTAATTAATTGTGAGCGGATTTTAACAAATTTACTTTGAAATATATCTATAGTATAGTAATACTTATTGGCTGTATCTATAGTTTTATAAATTGAACATTTCATCGTAGGAACATTCGAAACAAAAGGTACAAAATTTCTAACATTGCGATATGAAATTCTCATGTATCATAGACCATTAATAGAAAAGACACCTTGAAGAATATTATGAAAGAAACTCAAATCAAAAATACACCGCCTATCAGTTAGATGTAACAAATAAAGTTCTTTAGATATACAAGACAAACTCATATCTTTGAAGTTTTTAAACTTCCATCGTAACCAAGCCAAAAAATTGTTTTGAACAGATTCTATAGCATTTACAAAACACTTAGTTTCACTATTCCAAATAAGAGTGCCGTACTCCCAATGGGATCGCACGTTGCTAATGTACAAAGTCTTACAGGTGTTGACATTCGAAAATTTACGGCATAGACATTTTAACATAGCTAAGTTCTTCCTAGCCTTAGAAGCTATTACCTGTAAATGCTTGTTGAATAATAACTTGTTACCTAAAATTATTCCTAAATCCTTGGCATAGGCTCCAAAATCGATTCTCTGTTTACCGACTGTGGAATTGAACAAAAGAAGATCAGTTTTCCTTAAGAAAGTTATACTTTTAGTTTAGGTAATATTCAAAAGCAAAAAAATTTTTTTCAGACCACTTGACCACTAATTCAATATTATCTTGAAGGGTTACTTGATCTTGAAAGGTTTTAATTTCTTTAAAAATTTTTTATGTCACCGGCATACATCAGATATATACAATTTAACTACTCAGGTAGGTCATTTACATATAACAAAAACAGCAACGGACCAAGATTAGAGCCTTGAGGCACACCAGACGTTATATTATGAATAGAAGACATACAGCCGTTATACCTTACTTTGAATTTCCTATTATTTAAGTATGAATTTAGCCACTTTATTATTTGATTCGATAATTTGTATTTATACAACTTACTTATTAATACGTGATGAGGTAATTTGTCAAAAGCTTTGGCAAAACAAAGTAAATAACATCTCTCTGAGCACCCGATCGTATAACAGGAAAAAACTATGAACAAAGCATGACAAATTTGTAATAACTGATTTACCATTTATAAACCCATGTTGATTTATGTCCAACTGATCACTTACAGCATTATACAAATAGTTGTACATTATTTTTTCAAAAATTTTAGGAATAACATTCATTATAGAAATTGGTCTTTAATCATTTATCTTGTCACCTTTAGTCTTAGATATCGGTGTTACGGCTACAATTTTCCAGGCTTCAGGATAAATATTTTCATTTAAACTCTAATTGAACAAAGATGCTAACACTGGTGAGATTACCTCAGCTACACCTTTTATAATAAAAACAGGTATTCCATCTATACCTGGCGCAGATTTAGTCTTTAAGGATTTAATAGCATCTCTTACATTTCTAGTTGTAATAGGATGCATATTCGTTTCACAGAAAGTTTGTGATGATGTTGAATAATTATTTGTATTGCTAATATTTGAAAATGCCTGGTAGACTGATGCAAAGTACTCTGCAAATAAATTTGCCAACGACTCGCAGTCGGTAACCAAAGAATCATTTACTGCAATTCCAGTTACAGTCTTATTTTTACCCTTAGATACATATTTCCAAAATTTCTCAGGACTGCTTTTTAATTGATTTTCTATTTTAATATAGTGAATACGTTTGCCATCTTTTAATTGAGTCTTAAAAGCCTTGCGGTAATTAGCAAACAATAAGTAGTCTTCATGCTTTAGTGTAATTTTATACTTTTTGTGTGCTAAATTCTTTGCTTTTAATAAAGAAACATATTTTTTGGAGTAGCAAGAAGGATATTTAGATATTCTTGGCCCAGATTTCGGAATATTTGTTTCCATAGCTAATACAATTGCTTTTTCAAAATCAAAAACAGCTTCATTTATATCTGGTTTTAACAATATATTATACCAATCTATATTAGCCAGTTGTTGATATAATAATCACCTCTAACAAATTGAAAACGTTCAGAAAACTTATTTATTTTACAACCTTTAGGTAAAAACACAATGATTCCAATCGGATAATGAAAAGTATCAGGATTGACCATGCACTGATTAGTTTTTCTTAACATAGAAGTAGCATTTGTGATAACAAGATCAAGAGCAGAAACTGAAGGTTCAACACACAGCTCAGTACTTTCCACAAAAACAGACAATTACTGAAACTTCAATTTGGAGTAATAATGTATTCCTGGAAGCTGTTCATTATTTAACCAATCAACTTTGGATATATTAAAATCTCCAAGAATCAGTATATCATTTTCCAAAGGATTCAGTCTACTAGAAATATGGTTCAAATAATTTTCAAAATTCACAGGGGAAAAAGTTGGGTGAAAATAAACACACGATATTAAGAGATTCTTTCCAGTATTACATTTTAGTTCAATCCACACACATTCACTTATAAGTTCAAGATCAGGCCTGCGATTCACCATGAAGTTTTTCCTTATTGCTATCAAAGATCCACCACCTCTTTGACATGACTCTTCACTATATAGTCTGTCGGCTCTAAAACATGTATAGGTGTCTGGAAAATAATCATAGTCTCTATGAATATCGGATAACCATGTTTCTGTTACTGCGATTATATCATATTCACAGTCAGAAATTGAAGAGAAAAAATCACTACTTTTAGTTCTAAGTCCACGAATATTTTGATACCAAATTTTAAGGTTTAGGTTCATCATGCTTAGTAGGAAAATTATGATTAGTAACTTCGCCATAATTTCGCAATCTACCATAGAAAGGACCTATGAGAATAACTGTAGGTCACACTTTAGGATCGTTAATTCGGGAAAAATCTGATTCATTCACCTCTATATGAAAGGAAGAGAAGGAATTATGTTTAGTCTTCAATCTGGTATAAACCACTTCTTTCACATTGAGTTCCTTAACAATTCCTTCAACTTCTTCACTAGTAACTAACTGGTTAAGTCTTGTTACAACAGTGCTTTTTTTTTCTTGATTTAGATACCAGGTTTGAATTACCGGAGCCACAACCAACGGTGAGTTTCCTTGGTTCTCTCCGAGAATCTGAAATCGGCAAATTGTTTGCTCTCAGAGCTTGAAATGGTTTATCATTTTTGCAAATTACTTGAGGCCAGAGTGAAGGTGTTGATTTAGAGGATATTTGCTCATCTTTTCCAGTTTCACTATTATCCGTTAAATGTGGGAAATGATTTTTATCATTGATATTAGGAGTCGGTGTAAATTCTTGTTCAAAGTCCTGGTTAGAAGTTGAGATCTTACGGGTTCATGTTCTCCAATTAACAAACCTCCCAATAAAGAGTTTTCTTTCCTCAAAGTTACAATTTGTAGCGATTCAGCTACATGGAAATAGAGGTTCACATTGATTGGATTTTTTTTAATGTATACCTTGATTGAATGCAAACATTTGTATTAAGAATATCTAGTCAAAACATTATTGATATTTAGGGTAATTATATTCAATTATGAGATATCTTCGTTATATATCGACCTACAGTAACGTTTATTTAGCGTTTATGTGGTATCAGACGTTTCGAAAGATTTTTCTTTTTTTATAAAAAATTAGAGAGAGATAAAAGATGTAAAGAGCGATAATAATGTGAGAGAGAATTTCCAACACTGAGTGGCAAGTCTTGCTTGCGAAGCAGCTGCCTCGTGAGGCTGATTTGCTGTTTTGACTCTGTTGGTGGAGTTGGGCACGCGTATACTTGTTCACCGTGTGTTGACTTGTAGCTTGCATGGCGCGTGTTATAGTTGAATGCAGAGTTAAAAGTGCAGAAAAAGAGTGGTCAAAGGTGAAGTGAGTGTATTGAAAATGCTTTCAGTGAACATAATTGAGTGTCTAGTTAGTAATTGTGAGCTCTGAGAATTTTGTTCCTTTCTGGAAAAGTATTTTTTCTTGAAATTTAATGGAGTTAAACCGGCATCGAGGAGACGATGCTTGAATGAGCCTTGGTAGTCAGACAAAGTGCCCATTAATGTGACTTTAATCTGCTACATTTCGTGATTATATTGCTTGAATTTCAATGTTTTGTAAATTTTTAAAGCTATCTTTTCCGCCTTTTTCTCGAAAAAGATATTCAATTATACTCACTTCGTCTCGGGCCCATTTTCGCTGAAAGTCAGTACTAGACCATAGGACATAAGCTGTTCCAACCAGAGGGAAGTAATAATATCCGCAAAGTTAAAACATTACTGGAGCTAAATTGCGTTTCGCTTAACCCTGGTAAGTTCGGAGTTAATTAGTAGTTTATACATATGGGTTTAGCTGGTTTCGTAGTGTCATTAATGAGCTGAAAATAGGTTAATATAACTTACATTCAATCGCTGACATGTATTCGATTACTTTCCAGAGCATAAGCGTATTTTTTTTTAGAGTTTTTGCGAAAATTTGAAAAATCCCCCCCTCTG
Source organism: Thermobia domestica (assembly GCF_964235325.1). Classification (NCBI taxonomy): domain Eukaryota; kingdom Metazoa; phylum Arthropoda; class Insecta; order Zygentoma; family Lepismatidae; genus Thermobia; species Thermobia domestica. Next base: position 213,695,079 of record NC_137459.1, on the reverse strand, counting down.
ATTTTTCGAATCATCTCACTAGTCATGCTTAAATGGTGTTTTGAATGGAAATTCTTGGTATGATTGTCCAGTATTCATTGAATTACCTTTTTTAATGTGAATTTCTTTGGTCAAAGCTGAGCGTTTAATGTAATCTCTCTCACGTCATAATTAGACTCGGAATAAAAGTTGATTTTGATATAATGAAGCTGGTCTTCAGAAATGCAATTTTGAATGTTTTGAATAGACAGAATTGATTAGGCAATTAAAAAGGTTGAAATTATATATACTTTTATTTAAATTGAAGAAATTGGATAGGTCAAATTGATTGCTCTGGATTTGAATTTTTGGGTCCTAAATCTTGCTAAACTGGATTTGATTTCTTTAAATTTTGATTATATTAGTATAATCTGTGGTAAGGACTTCGTTTTGCACAATAAGAAATTGTATAAAAGAATTTATTTTGTCTCGCGGACAACATTAAGAGGTGGAGTACCGAAAACTGCAGAGCCATTTAGAAATACTCAGAAAAAGACAAATATATTTTAGTATGTATTTTCTTGCATTTTCATGCATATGAAAACACTTAGATGGTTTGGATATCTCTAATTAGTAATATTGATCAATTAAGAAATTTTGGCTCGAGTAAAATTTTTCTCCGATAAGATGCGAAATGTTAAGCATTCAATTCTTATATGATATGTTTGACTAGTAATTTGTTTGCTTTCGCGCGTGATTTGCTTAAATATTACGATAAAAATTTTAAAAATTAAAATCAGAAGAAAAGGAAGAAAGATTAATATCAGACTTTTGATCAATTATTTTTTCCTAGGGTCTTTGCTAGTATAACGAGTTGCTCTTAGCTTAAATATTTTGTGAAAAATCTATAAATTCAGGCTTTAGTCTGAAAACTACAGGATTTTATTCTAAAAAATAGTAATTTGCGTAATTGCTCTGAAATTTAATTTCAGTGTTTGTATTTTTTTCTTTCTGGATTTTTAATGTGTGTAAGTGAATATCTGTTCTTCAAACGCTTGAGCAAATATTCACCTCCCTCTTGGAATATCTGTCTATATTCATATGTACAGATATTCGTGACTTATTGTAATAAAATTTGTTATTTGAAAGCTGAATTTGGGTTTATTATTTTTGATATTATTGTTGTATAACCTTGTCCCATAGTGAATACTGGACAATCACAGTCTAGCAACGGGTTAATCAGGTGATCTTGAGCCGCGCGGATCCCTTCTTCGGTGGGGTTCGGTGTTGGTTTAGAATTTTCTTTCTTTCTTTCTTTTTTCGTTCTTTTTTTTTGATCAACATCTGACTCCTGGGCAATGGGGCGTTACAAATTTCATTTTTAAGTTCAGAAAGTTCATGTAAAAGTTCAATCTTGATCTTGTTTACACTAAATTCAAGTAATTTTGATATTTCAAAGTCCATAGAAGAACCCTTAAAACAAGATAACTGGTCATCTTGTCTCTTTTCATTTTCAGAGATACGTAGTTGCCTACCACTAGTGTAACTACCACAAACAAACTAAAAAAAATATCCTTTTGAGCACAAGCACTACATTTAAGTTCACTTAATTGGATATTTCCTTTTTACTAATTTGTTCAAAAAAGCTGAAAGACATTTTCTCTGACAAGTATTACATTTAACAATTCTCAGCTTTCCATATATACATTGATTACATTGTGGACAATCATCTGCTAGAGGTGCCATTTAATATAAACATATTAACTCTAAAAAAAGGAAAAGAGAAAAATAACAAAAAGACAATGAACGCACACACAGACGTACAAAAGATTCCAAACGGCCAAAAAGGAATCTGTTCACAGATTTTTTTTTTAAAAAAAAGAAAGAAATCAGCTTCTCGACCTGCCAGAGGATCTAAAATCACTGAAGACCTCACGACTCAACCTATTATTGTGAAGCTTAGGAACAGAGAAGATGGAAAGGTCCCAGCTTAGCCACCATAGAGCCCTGCTGCGAGATACTAATGCACCTCGACTTAATGCTCACGGTGTTTCCAGTCCCACCTCATGGAGGAAGGGACAGTTGCTCATTGATGATAATTGCCAGAAAGAAGGAAAAAAACTTAGAAAAATGAGCAACCACGGGGCCAAAGTCCGATAATAATAATAATAATAATAATAATAATAATAATAATAATAATAATAATAATAATAATAATAATGGTATTAAATTTTTAAAGTTGTCTAAAATTAGACAAAATTTACAGATAAGTCGGGATTTCGGAAAGGTGTCTGGACCTCCAGGACACACATCTGCAGCTACCAAAATTTTAAACGAAAACGTTGTTTTGTTTCAGAAACGAGATGAGAAATTCATCTTCTCGTGAACAACACTGAAGAAAACCTAAATATTCTTGCCAAATGTTACATATCTGGTTGTAATGTAATGCCCTTAGCGATTATAAGCTCCTAACTTTTAATCTTCTTCTTCATCTTCTTCTTCTTCTTCTTCTTCTTCTTCTTCTTCTTCTTATTATTATTATTATTATTATTATTATTATTATTATTATTATTATTATTATTATTATTAAGCCGGAAGAAGTGACGCTTTAGATGAGTATTTAGAGTTGTAGCTTTTCTAATCTGTTGGCCCGGTTCGATTCCAGTCTTCGCCGTTTGATCTTTTTAAAATGTTTCATTTACAAGGCTGAGCTCCAGTTCGATGCTGCAAAATGAAAGATAATCACCTGTAGAGAAATTCAGTGATGATGTAACCCTGAAAATAATGGAAAGAAAATGAATGGAGGAAACGAGTTACAGAGTGAATTCTGTGAATGGTTCTATATTTGATATTATCCGTTAATTTCGTGTATTTTAAAGTTGTTTATTGACACTATATTATCTTCTTTTCTCTTTATGTCCCAATGTTTAAAATTTCACACATATTATACAAATCATGAGCCCTCAGTTATATTTGTAACCTAACGGAAATACGTTAATAAGGAATAAGTTCTCCAACTCGTTTGAGTGTTGTGGATTTTTTAAATATTTACAAATAAATTGCAAATAGTTAGTATTTTTAAAAATTATTTAACGAATAATAAAATCAACAATTTATTCTTTCGAAGTAGTAGTACGTATGAATCAGCACCGCTGAAACCTAGGAGTTCGCGCCCTGTTAGACCCCAAAATTTTCATTGGGGGTTGGATTCTTCCCCCAAACGATCCATCCCTACTTTTAATTGATTTGCAAGTTGGACTAGCGTCAAACTCGGCGCAAAGCTTTGGGTTAGTTAAAAGAAAATAACCTACCATATATACCGCATAATCTATCAGTATATTATCTGATACGCGGATATGTATAGTTATATGACCTAAGTAAACTTGTTTGTATAATCCTCATTTCAGTTAATTATAAGATTAACTAAGTTCCCCGACTGTTAACTTCTCATCAGTGCCTTTGGTATCCGTATATATTTTGAAGTGTCTGTGTATAGTTTTACATGTGCATCATACAAACAAGCAGTACTGTTAGTACGAGTATTCAAATATCCCCTTTTGTCATTTCGTCGGCCAGCGTTTCACACCACTTCTGCACAAAAATACTCTTTACGATTTGTGCTTTTAAGAGGTGAGACAACTTCATGTTGCTGTTCTAGCCACTCTACCAGGCGTAGTTAATCTTGGAGCGGGCGTTAGTTGGGTTGCCTAACTCACGGACTTTGTACATCAGAAATTTTTGTGACCCACTGTACACATATTTGCACCTATGGACTAAATGGCTAAATGGGCATTGGATACATTACACCCATGAACTCTTAGATAGTAAGTTGTATCGGTACTAAAATCGTTTACGCAAGTATTGAGGCGCTTAGTTGTAAACTTAACATGAGTATTCTTATCTACCTACAAGTTGGAACTTGATCTTTATTTAGTTTGTGGGCTACTTAAATGTATCGCTTTGGTCGTAAAGTTCGACAAGAAATCTCAAATGCGAATTTTGCTGCTTATTTTCAGAGGGAAGGAGAAGTAAAGGATATTTTTTTATTATTTAAACACCACATTACCAACATTCGCCTTTCATTTGCCAGCCTTAGTCTTGAGACCAACATTCGATTTCTCCACTGGTGTTGTATCTCAGAAGAGTTGTTTTGTGACTGCTTGAGGAGGGTAAGCTGTCGTATGAAAGAGAAGCTTGAACAATTATATGCAAAATCTTGAAATTCGTGTGCTGGAATAAATCAATTAAGTTAACACTTCATCTTGTAAAAACAGAAAGAGAGGAAGGCAATCAGACAAACTTGTACAGATGCTTGTTAAACACGATTAATTATTACTCACGTTTCGAGTAAACCTATCTTACTCCGAATTTACTTTTCTATTGATAAACATACTACCTTCTAATGTAATCGTTTCTGGCGAGAAGTGTTTGCTTTGTATAAGCAAATTACTTCTGTTATTACTAAGTTTGTTGTCCCTATCTTGTAAAAGTAGTATAAACATAGTTTAAATTTTCATATAGTTTACGTGTGTGACTTTGATACGAAAGTGATAATATTTAGTCGTTCAGTTCCTATGTGAGCAAATAATGGTTCCACACCTTTTAACTGCCACTTTGTCAAACGAAACAATATTAAGTTAATAGCTGTATAATATATTATTCACAATTGACTGAATTAGTAATTGATAAGGACATATGAATACACTACTCTCAATAATGATTAAATAAAATATGACCTTATGTACGGACTAGTTTTTAAGTTTTTATTGAATTATTTATTGAGTTTCAGGGAGTGTTTCTTCATGTTCTTTAACTATTGCAAGGTGTGACATTTCATAGTGGGTTGGAAACAAATGGTAGAAACCACAACACTACACTTTTGTACTCCAATTCCTTATATTAAATCAGGGCAGCCTGCAATTACTATTCCGATCATTTTGTGCAAAAAAACGCTAGTAAAAGCACTCTGCGAGAATTTCGCTCTAAGACTCATACGCAAAAATTGATTATAGTTTGGAGGCCAAATCTAGGAAAGGGGTTCAAAATCATATTTGGTACTTGTTAAAAGCAGACAACCATACACAACTGCATACACACTATATACACAACTACACACACACACACACACACATATATATATATATATATATATATATATATATATATATATATATATATATATATATATATATATATATATATATATATATATATATATATATATATATATAGAGAGAGAGAGAGAGAGAGAGAGAGAGAGAGATTCATAGGAGTGTTCCTTAGGAAACGTATTAGGGTTTTTATCGCTTTGGAATGTTCGTCTAATTATTTTAAATGACATCAAAAGATCAAACACCTACACAGAGCTAAAAAATGAGCAAATTCTTACTAAATAGTTATGTTAAGGGTTTTCAGATACCGTCAACAAACTATCTGATAACGCGAACTGTATAACAGCCAACTTCTATCATACATACAGCGAAACACAAATGGTAAAAAGGGTTTTAATAGACGGAACTGAATCTAGAGTACGAAATACTGAAATTATATTAACTGAACAAAATTTGGTTAAATGCCAAAAAAAAAAAAAAAATTGACACAACTTAGTATTTTATTTTGCAAACTGTACTAAATATTAACAGTAACAGGCATCAGATCTGTAATTAGGAGAACACAACTAGGCAGTTGTAGTTGCTCTAGTCATACATCCAGTGGAACGTAGATGTACTGAATATCTTGTTTGCTGTTACTTAAATAGAATTTTACTTGGTACTGAACATAACCTAGTAACTGTTAACAGATAGTTTTGCCAACGTTGTTTCAAGCCGCCATTTGTATTTTGTTTGGCAATAATATGTTAAATGAAAATATATACGTATAATAAAAACCGCTTTCAACGGTTCCTTTATTAAACGGAAAACTGTCTTAAACGGAAATATTTCACGGTACACTGAATTTTGGAGTAATAAACGTGTAAAAGGCCCCTTCATTAAGCGGGCACTGTGTTATGCGGACAACGGAAAGTAAAATAAACCTATAACGAAAAATTCTGAGTTAGTGATTACAGCGTTTACTAAATTTTAGACATTAGTCCGGTGGACGAGTAATTGGACGTGGAAATTAGTTACACGCGAAGTTTTATCATATAATTCACTTAAGGAGTAATCAAATAAACAAAATCTGTGAGGTGCAAATTTAGGATTGTTGGGCAATCGTAGGTATCCTAACCCTAACTATATATAAAATTACATGAGCTGAGATAAATTAAAGGGGCACTTCAGATTGACGTGCAAAGTTGAAATTTGGCATGATTGTAGCTTCCCGGACTAACCGACAGAAAAATTGCGAAAATTGAATATGTTTAATTGTTAAGAGGTCTAAAGGGAAGATGAAGAAATTCCACATGTTATTTAAATGGACCTTTTTTTGGATATATAATCTCATATTTTAGATACTTGGAATTGGAATACAAACTTAACATTCGGTATTTTTGTATGTTTTCGTTAGCGTTACCTAAGTAAATCAGTAAAGGTAAAAATTTCCAACTTTAGAGTGGTCTTATGAGAAGCTGAAAAATCTTTCCCATGTTATTTGTATGGGACGCCTTCTAAACCCGAAAATGTTTAGGCATTTCGGGCAGGATTAGAGTGATAAAATTTGGCATGATTGTAATCTTCCGGGACTGACCGACAAGAAAATAGCCATTAAATGAATATTTTGAATTTTTAAGGGGTGAAAAGGAGGGTGAAGAAATTCCCATGTTATTTAAATAGACGTTTTTTTGTGATGGAAAATCTTATATTTTATATAGTTTAAATCGAAAAAGAAACTTGAAATTCTCTAGAATTCTGGGTTTGAGAAGTGCGAGGCCATAGGCAGAGCAAAATCATGGGCGTTGGGGCGAAGCCCCGAGCAGGGCAAATTCAGGAAACATGATGAGAAAATTCACGAGTAATGCACGAAATTCACTGTTGATGCAAAGGCTGATACACAAGTGATGCAAGGTCACAGGACGAGCAAATGCGGGGGTCTGGGGGTGGAGCTCCAGCTAGTAAAGTATAGTAGGAGTAGTGTTTTAACTTGGAGCAATATGTTCATCTAAACTACATTCATGTTATATGGGAAGAGTCAAAGTGGCATATTGAGGCAAACGATTAATCCACGTATCGTCAAAACATGGACCTACAGTTTGCAAATCTGCCTTCAGCCAGTCAAATAAATTCACCATGTGCACGAGAATGATCATCCAACCAGGTCCGTTAGGTATCACCGGGAAGAATCTGCAGCCAGGATAAAATCTGACCGTTCTGATCGGGAAAAGATATGCAAGGTATTAACTCAAAGCATCGATCTCCTAGATCCTCAGCAACATTCTGCTGAAATAATAAACCTAATGAGTGAACGTGTTGCATCTTTTACAGTTAATGTGGACCAGGCAGTGACCATTGAAGGTAAGAGATGGAGGCATTCGAAGAGACATGGCCCGGATGGACATGGACATTGCGGATATGGATACACAGAACGGCCAAAGGGTTCTACAACCCCATCTCGAAAAAGATTGCAACGCTATCAGTCATGAAGAAAAAAGTGAAAGTCGGTACAGAGTTCGTATCTGACACATCGTTGATTTACGCTAGAACGATTGGACCGATGTTGTCATGATCAATTGACTTTACACATGTGTTGAAGCACGAACTGGCACCATTACCTACCTACCTCTTCAGAGATGATGGCCAGATGAGATTTACTCCCAAATAAAAACTAAAGGAACCCCTGGTCATTGAAATGTCCGAAAGACTTCAATCGTCTGCAAATGAAGCTGTCATTGGTGAGTGTGCTGTACTGTGGAGTTGCTTGACCTACAATTGGGATAGTCTTTGATTTTGTGGAAAAGGTTACTCTTTTCGCGGTACGTAAGCTAGAAGATTCTGACGTATACCACATCTTTGATCGTTACAACCCATACAGTATCAAAAGCCAAACGGGTTACATGTAACGAGGAAACATCAACTCACTCTTCATACACTTCTCTCACCACAGCAAGTAGTATTAACGGTGACCCACAACAAATCGCAAGAGATTGACATGCTATGTAAACATCTGGTTGATTGGTGTCTTTCTACCAGAGACGCCATCAAGCTCTTCTGTCCAGTAAAATATACGTGTCCATTGAAGTATCAGACGTAGCACCAAAGCCAAGAACAGATTTGTACCGTAAGGGACACTTCTAGATGGTACAGTAGGGTATTGCAAAATATTTTTTTTCAAATATTTATTGTCCCCCTACCATATTGTTAAAATTACTGAAACAAAATTGTGTGCTAATGTTAAGGTCTGTAGGCCACGTTTTGACCCCCGTCCACCCCAAAAATAGTTTTCAGTTGAAAGCGCACATACATAACACGAAGTAACTTTTTTAATGTTTTTTTTTTTTTTTTTTTTTTGCTTTTTTCCTTACAGACTACAACTAAGGTAGAAATGAGTAAAGTATAGAAAAAGAACCATCTTAGGACGCGGTTCCTCCAATTTTATCCACACCAGACCAATCAGTGCTTCCAAAGGACGACAAACAAATGTCTGAAGTATGGCTCTTAGGTAATTTGTTGCAAAGTTTCGTCCCGAGAAAAGGATCTCAACTGCCCACCAATGGGGATGTGCTTCGCTACTTGTTTTTTCTCAATCGTGGACCCATGCAGAAAGATAAAAGAGATGATGTTATGAAACACGTTATTCTGAAGGCTGAGCAATTTTGGGAACTTTCTGTCATTCCTGTAACTGCTATAAAATTAGGACATTCCAAAGCAAAACTCAATAAATTAATTGTGGAATACGGGAATCTGCGGAAACATATAACAAGAAAGAACTGCCCAGCTGAGTGTGAAAGCTTTCTCAAATCTCTTCCTCTACTCTTTGACATAGCGAACGACAATGCTATTTCTATTATCGAACATGACAGATGTAGTACTAGGAAAATGGTTCTGAAAGATGTGCACTTCTTAGAAGATCAACGAACATGTCGGAAAATTGAGTTAGGTGGTCTTGATAAGACACATTTTGCGAAAGTTATGAGGAAATTATCTCATCATGAAAAGGAAATTGAGCATGCTGCGAGGGAGAAGCGTCGCCAAGAAGAAGCTTCAACAGAGATGAGCACAAGTACTATCCTGAAACTTGATGATATCGATAGCCTTGATTCAAGTGATTCGGATAGCTTGGAAGTTGAACCTGAACCAACTGACGATCCTCTGTTTGTATCTCCATCAACAAGCAATGGCGCAGCTGGTACAGATACTGTTCGTTGAAAAAATGCGCTGATTGATTTGAAACTACCCAGAAATCCATTTACAAGCCATATCATACCAACTACGGGGGACAGGCTTAATCTGTCAAGTGGTCAACGAGCAGCATTCATGGGAGCAATTCTTACAGAAGGAAGTTCCACTGGAAAAAGCTACTCTTTCAATTAACCGTTTAAGGACCGGACATGGATCCACTGGTGCGAATTCTTTAAAATTTTCAATTTCTGTTCTCTATCCACCCATAATTAAGTTTCCATTTTGATTTGTCGAATACCACTTGCCAACATCGTGTGACGTGATGTTCCCTTTTGGGAACATTGGTATCTCGTGTGTGCAGAATTCGCGTCTTCTTAGCTTTACTTTCACAGTACTTTTTTTAAGTAATTAATTAATTACGTTAATCAATTTCATATAGACCACGTTTCTATGACTTTATTACAAACACACACACGCATATATATTAGATATGAGATATTAGATATGGGGGTAAATAGATATTGGATGGCTCGAGTTTTTACGTATGAGTACAGTTGAATACCTACGAACTTTTATTTTAGATATGTATTTACTAATCTTTCTATTCACTTGCTCTTTATATATATACATGTATTTAGTAGTAGTTTTGTAAATTCTATATAACTAGTATTTGTTTGGAAATTTAAGAACTTATATTCGCCAAAATAAGTTTTACCAATTCGAATACTACACATATGAATTTTGCTGAGCATAAGCTAACAGTCTTTTTTCAAGTCTTTGGAAATGCTTATAACCCATGGTACTTTGGAAATCACTTCTGGTGTAATCTCTTTTGACAAAGAAAACACATTTTTCTTGTATTAGATTTGCACAGTATACAGCGTCCTTTTGATGTATCCACAATGTAATGCGTGTCAGAGTTTCGAGCTTCGAGAGGAATATGGATGATGTCATGTTTCCGATGCGAAAGACACATGGTATCTTCCCTCAAAATTTGTAGATGTGTGAGTCCATTGTTTGCATTCAATTCGCAATGCAATTTCCAGGAAGAAACAATCGCTAAATTGAGTGCATTATTGAAAAGATTCCACCACTATTTCTTGGATCTGGGTTTGGGTCTGTATGATGCAAGAAAACAATCCATAACATCAACACCTCCCATTTCTTCATTGTACTTTTGAATAACGAATGGTAGACTAATAATTGGAACCTTTTTTATCTGCACGAGAGTATCTTTTCAGTGATCCTACTGGCAAGTATATAAAACAGCTTGAACCAACAGTTACAACTGCACTGTGATTCGACTTTACAAAGCACACATTATCATCATTTTGACGTCAAACTTTCCTCTTTCCTTCTTTCTGTGGAGTCACGGGACACTTTTGAACACAATTATCTCTTACTGACTCAGTTGCTCGAACACATTTTCCTCCTAATTCTAAAAGAACTTCATAAGACGTAAAGAAATTATCGAAAAAGACTTCGTGCTGGTCATTATTTTCTATGATGTGAGACTACGAATAACTCTCGTCCCTAATAGAATATTCCCACTAACTATTGTCTTTTCCACCATAGGGGTCCACTGCATAGGGATAACCGTCAGAAGAACATAAAAAAAACATATTTTGTAACCAAAACAGATTGGTTTTCCTCTAATAAACATGTTGCAGGTGTGATGCCCATAGTACGGAACCATGCTTTCATCAATGCTCAGATATTGGTGAAAGATACCAAACTACTGCAAGTTCTTCTGTAGCTTATCGTATATAGGTCTTATTTTCCCAAATTTGTCACCTTTTGGTAAGTTAGAATTGTCAACAATATGGAAATATTTCTTTGTTCGAACGGGATCTGGCATTACGGATGACACAATCGGTATACACAAGTCGTCCGCTATACTCCAGTAGGACTTCTCAGAAGGAAGAACAGGATACCCGCTGAGAAGTAATAAACAAAAAGAATTGTAGTAGCTGTTCATATGATGTATTTATATGTGGAGCTCCCTTCTGCTGTGCGTACAAATTAGACATTTGAACAAGGTGTTCAATGTATGATGGGGACAAAATCTTGAAGAAAATATCTATCGGAGAACTACCGTCAAGATGAGGATGAGAAACCACAAGTGTTTCTGGTGAACTGGAAATGGGATTGAGGCAAGTTTTCGCAACATTTTTCCACTTAGGCACCCACTGTTTCCCTTTCCTTTTAGATGATGAAGTTGATGATATATTTTCAAGCTCATTTTGCGTCATTGATGAGATTATTCACTGTCACTCACCACATACGTCCTTAGGCATGAGACGAACTAATTCGTCTTCATTTATACGCTCCTCATCTGTTATATCACCTGCTTCATCTGAAGGGAGAATGCAAACATCCATTTCCTCATTAAAAACACACAGTGTCCAATGTGTCTACTATTTCATCCAGCGTAAGAAATTTCTTTGCCATTTCGCTATTTTAGAGAACAAATATTCACACGAACACGCTACGTACCAATGTTCCCAAATGGGAACATTAAAATATATCAGTTGCGCAATAAAAAACAATGGTCACAAACGCACGTTCACTCACACTACAAAAAAGTACACACATTGAGCTCTCAACTGTCCACAATCAGTCTTGCCAACTTTTATATTACGTCGTAAGCACGCAGTGTTGCAAGCTTATGTGAAAAACATGAAAACTTCAATTGTAAAACAATCGAAAGAAACTATTTAAAATACATTGTTGTGAAATTAAGGCAAATAAAACAATTAACAATTCATTCATTTATAATACTACTTAATATCAGGCAGAAATATAGAAAATATACAACGCTAGAACGCTGAAAAGTTGCTGTTCCCAAAAGGGAACAATGGTACCTAAACGGTTAACAGCACATGGACAGCAGGTAAAAAAAGAAAACAAAGAAAGATTAGCGACTGTGGTATCTGGCATTCCAGGCTGTGAAGAAGGCAAAATTCTTGGTATCCCAGTAATTACAAACACAACAGGTGAAGAACAAGCAAGAGCTACGTTTTCCCTTGCAAATGAGTGGAATGTTTCAGATAATGTAAGATCCATTGTTTCTAACACTACAGTTTCGAACCGAGGGTGGAAAAGTGGAGCTTGAGTTCGGTTGGAAAACATCTTTGACAAGAAATTGTTTATGTTAGCTTGTCGGCATCATATATTTGAAGCAATCCTAAGTTCTATTCACAAAGAATTGTTTGGTGCAACATCAAGTAATGAAAACTCCGAATTTATTCAATTCAGAGACTCTATTTGGTTAACTATTAACACAGAAGCTGGTTTTAGGACCCTGGAAATCAAAGACAGAAGTCTGAAACTTAGTATGAAAAATTCTAAACATGCATTAAAGAGAATACTTTCTACTTCAAATGAAAATAACTTGCTACCTCGTGATGACTATCGGTAGTGTGCTGAATTGATGTTGATACTTCTGGGTGAGACACCTGAAAGAGGAATACACTGGCTGAGACCCGGAGCAACGCATCATGCTCGATGGATGTCATTCATTTTGTATCCTGCAAAGATGTTTGCTTTCAGTGCTCAAGCAGGATATGACAAGGACATGATTAATAAACTGGAAGCAGTATATAAATTTAATGCCCTATTCTGTTTTGTAAACTGCTCTCTTTATCCATTGGGGCCGATGCAGCGTATAATGATCTCAAGTTATGGCAAGACTTGAACAAGTATTGCAAGTATGATCCACAAGTTGCAAATGCAGCCATAAAAGCCATGAAAAGGCTCATCTCGTATTTAACCGAAGTATGTGCTGTGTTCACTCTATTTTTGAACAGACTTTCCTCTTCAAAACGCCAACAGATTGCTCGAACATTACTCCGAATTCCTCAGCCAAAAAAGTTTGAAAGGGGCCATCCAATTTTTCCTATTCTTAGTCAAAGTACAAAACTATCATCCCTTATTGCGCCTAAATCCTAGTTTTTCTTTCACAACATGAGAATTGACTCCGACTGGCTAGGAAAACCTTTTAGTGAGTGGCACAATTATCTCGATTGCCAAGAAGCTGATATATATATATATATATATATATATATATATATATATATATATATATATATATGTGTGTGTGTGTGTGTGTGTGTGCAGTATGTCGAAGTGGTCAATGATCTGTCGGAACGGGCTGTGAAACTAATCCACAAGAAGTGTTACCAATGATGAAACACAAAAACAGATTTATTGCACTTGGTCGAATATCCCCGCAAACAAATCCCTAACTTTCGAAAACAGACTTTGAAGAAATTTACATTCTCCTCCACAAAACCTTAAACCAAGTCATTTGATGTGATTATGTGTATTATGTAGTACTCTGTTACTAAACTTGTTTTTATATGTAGTTGGCAAACAAATCTTATACAATGCAAGTAAAATGCTGCATTTTCAATTTATGTAGAAAGGTAATATTTTAAAATCAATACATCTCACTAAAAGTGTCATTGCAAAAACAAAATTAAGAAAATTTTAGCAAAAATCCTGCTATCGTAAAAATCTTTTCACTTGAAAATGGAACATAAAGTAAAAAATGAAAATGTATAATTTCAAGATATTTAATGTTCATAAGGATATATGTATAAGTTAAGTAAATAGTTAATCATTGTTGGGCGGGGTCAAAGCATCACTAAATGACCTAAAATTTGGTATGCATTCAGATTTTGCCAGTTGAAACAAAATAGGAGGGGGGCACCATACAATTTTTAAACTTTCAATTTTCCCATACTTACATGCAATGCCCTAATGGTACAGCGAGGGACACTTCTAAATGGTACAGCCATATGGAGATTTACGGCTAAGGTGCTCCACCAACTGAGTCCTAAGCATTTGCAGGGAAGTATGCAACCAAATTAACTTTAAAAGGAGGCGGGTGGCATAATCGCCAGGCAGTGAAAATTCCCGTACACTTGGGCGAAATTTCCACTATTATCTACAGCATCATTTTTCCAAATGAAATTAATCTTAGACGTATACTTGTTATGGAAAACATATTACTTGATATTTGACCTATTTGTGGAGATAAATTGAAACAAAAAAAATAAAGTCTAATCCTGTTGCTGTTGGAATTAACACTCTTTCTTGTCGTTTGATCTGAAATGATATTGCAGAGTCTGAATAAATATTCTGTCACTTCAGGAGGGTAGGAAGAGAGGATTCCCCCTCCTTCAGTGTGCAAACACATACATTTAATTAAATGCTTAGTGAGAGTGAGCCCATTGGTACGGCACTTTTATGATTTCAAGTTTTGCTCCCAAGCCATCTCATGCCATAGCTGATGACATTGGACAACGAGAGATGCAAATATGATGAAAGAGAGATACAGTCACATAAGCAAATTTAGAATTTGAGACAAAATGATCGGACAGCATCCATATTTTGTCGAAAATTTTGATTTGGTTAGTAGACATGTAAGAGCTCACCCAAACCTGAGAGCATCCCACTACCAATTGTAGAATTCAAGTGAAGAACTCAGTTGAGAGCACCAGATGATTACGGAGGGGGAGAAACATCTTCAGATATGGGAAACAAATAATGAAAAAATGGACTGCTCTGAGCAGGACTGGAACCATCGAACTTATGATTACTAAGCAACGACTCTACTCACTCATCCACGGAGCCACATTGACCGCTAGGCAGTCATACGTCAGACACAGAACGTTTGTTACTTACAAAACGTTTTTGTAAGGCGGAAAGCTAAGGAAATTCCCCGTCTCTAGTTTTTTCTTTCTCTGGCACTAACTTAATTACTGTTGTCCCAGCCTCGGAAGAATATTTTCCACCCTCTAGAAACTTTATTAACAATTTTCATACATTTATATATAGCAGCACAAAACATTTATCCATGGCTGTTTTGCACAATTATACATACACAAACCTATTACTTCCAATTTTATTAATTCCAGTACCAAGTAAACAGAAGTACTGGATATGAAATTATATATTTTGGCAATAGTCTTGCAGAAAATATAGAAAAAAATCAATTTTTCTATTTGTAACAGGGGAATCATACATGCAAGTTGCGCCCATGAGATTTGTTTTGCGAAGGAGGGGACAGAAATTTACATTGAAAATGGCAAAATCGCACGTTTAATTATAATATAATTTTATTTTTAAGAACGCCAAATGCGAAGGAGAACGAATGTATTCTCTTTGGCTTGAAAGAATAAAATTACGGCTGAAGGTGAAAGTGAACAGACTGATGATGTTTACGAAGAATGCATGCTACCAAGCAGTGGCGTAGCCAGGAGGTCTGGAACCTCCGGACATTTGCACAAGTTGTTAAAATAAGGCCCAAGGGTAGAAATATACTGAAGAGACCTGGCGATCGAGGTCGAGGTGTCACTCTCGATACTGGCAGAAACACATGGATTCAAATGGATATGCACATGCGGGTACGCTACATTGCGACCTAGAGGTCGACCGCGAGGGTGAATCAGTGGTCGCGATGATAAACAACCGAGTTTGTTTTTACATCGATGTTCAGCGGAATCACCGTTGTGGCTCATGTTTTCTTTGGTTCTCCTTGAAGCGCTGCAAGCATATTTTAGAAATACACTCAGCCCTAGCCAGAAGACATTAGGTTTGGCAACATCGCACGGAAACAAATGAATGCTGAATTGCAACCTAACCTGTTCCTATTACTACTACTACTACTACTACTATTATATTATTATTATTATTATTATTATTATTATTATTATTATTATTATTATTATTATTATTATTATTACTTTTGCTATGGATCTGTATAAGTACAAGGGCAATCTTATTATAATGAAAGAAGTTTAATGAAAATTTTTTAAAAAATCGTTAAATCAGTTTTTGAATATTATTTTAATCTTATTTTAACGAAAGAAGTATTATAAAAAAATTAAAAATAATAAGAAAAACGTTACTAACAGGACTCCAACCCACGCCAACAACGATTTTCCTTACTAGCATGTTGCGCTAGCTCACTCGGCTATTAGGGCCGACAACGTCAGGCCTTTACTTTGTGCTATATGTAGGTCATGACTCGTGATCGCAATATAAACATCATTCATGTTTTCTACATTGTAGCCAAGCGTAACCCCGTTCACAGTGTCTCTTGGCTACAGTTCAGTGTATTTCGAAAATATGCGTGCTGCAAGGAATAAAGCTTTCATTTGTTTAAAATTTTGTATTTCATATTTATTTGAGAATTACTCTATAGCTTATTAGAAAAAAAAGAAGCTACTGTTAATTATATATATGCTTAAAAACTCCACTCCTTTCCCCCATTTCCGAGATTAATAAAAAAGGGTTTCTTATAAATTCGTTACTAATATACGGTAAAGAAATACCTGTAAAGACAGGCACATATCAATAGCGAGAAAATGTCGTATAATGGAATTGCAGTGATGAAACTTCATTTGCTACAGTTAATACCGCCTCCAAACCGAAACCTGAAGACATACCTGTTTTTTTTTCAAGCACCTGGAGGAATAGCCACCCCTGGCCCAGGAGGGGAGCTGCAATTTTTAAGTTGCCAAAAGCTAGCCAGGAGTCTAAGTTCTTTCCCCTCCAGAAAATCAGTAAACAAAACATTGGTTACTGCTGTGTTAGTTAAGATTTATTTGGAAGAACCGTCTGCTAAAAACTACTACCAAATAATCAGACATAAAACATAGCTAATATTCAAAAATGCCCGAAACGTATAATATTTGTGAAACATAAGAGAGAAAGAGTATTAGTCCTGCACATAATAGTGCCTTTCGGTTATAATTTTAAACAAAGGAACACTTTCCATCTCATCTTCCTGCTATTCCAAAAACAGCAAGTGGCACTACGAACTTATCTCTTTCTCTGTGTGTTTGTGACTGTTGGTCACTGCCATACGTAGTTCATGCTCGATTGTTTCATTCTGAGAAATTCACTTAAAGGAAAAAACAATTGTTTCCAAATATATATATATATATATATATATATATATATATATATATATATATATATATATATATATATTACATCAGCTAATGCTTCTGGCAACAAATACTATTCGAAGCTTTCTTGCACCCACTGGAAAACGTGAAGTATATTAATATTTATTTGCATATATTGTTATTGTAGACTGTTCCCATAATGCCCACCGACTTCGATTTTACAAAATTTGAGAAATAAATTTCACTTTTTATTTAGTGGTCAATTTGAAGGCATTTTGTTATACTACCATTAAGAAACCCATATACATCATATTACGAATCAATCATTATGGAACAATCTCATGTGTGACACGCAGCAGTGGTACCAATCTTTGAAAGTTTCATTTACAACTTTTTTCTTTTTTCTTTTTTAACTGATTTTGTGAGTAATGGTGCATTCAGTATAAAGGTACAACAAGATATTCTCTTTCTCTGTCTCTGTCCCTGTGTGTGTGTGTGTGTGTGTGTGTGTGTGTTTGTTTCTAGTTTCCGGCGTAAGCGTGTGGATACTACCAGGTATACTTTCGTGTGTACAAATGCTAGTGTGTGTGTGTGTGGCGCGGGTATATGAACTATTAATTGGGATCGCGTAGTGGAACTTATCAATATTAGTACGTACATACAAACGGCTGTTACTTCACACGATAACTTTGGACGAATGCGAATTTTTAAATTCTGCTTTTTGCAATAAATAAGTAGAGTGATTCCTCTCGAGGGAGTTCCCCTAAATGGTAGCCCCTACCATGTCCAATTAAATCACAAATTGCCGCAATCGTTTGTACATTGTTTGTACAGAAATGTACAGGCCAAATTTTCGTTTGTACACTATTAGGGGCGCCGCCAGAACGAAAACAAATTGGGGCTGTTTAACTGGTACCCCCCACCAACATGTTCTTTCAATCACTAATTATCGCAATCGTTTGTACTTCGTTTGTACAGAAATGTGCACCCGAAATTTTCGTTTGTACATAATTAAGGGCGCCGCCAGAACAGAAAAAATGGGGGCTGTCTAAGTTGTAGCCCCCCCCCAAAACCAATTCAATCACAAGTTGTCGTATTCGTTTGTGCATCGTTTGTACAGAAATGTGCAGGCGAAATGTTTGTTTGAACAAACTTAGGGGCCTCGCCAGAACGAAAACAAAGTGGGGAGCTGTCTGAGTGGTAGCTCCCCCCACGATGTCCAATTGAATCACAAAGTATCGCAATCGTTTGTACTTCGTTTGTACAGAAACGTGCAGGCGAAATTTTTGTTTGTATACAATTAGGGGCGCCGCCAGGACAGAAAAAAATGGGGACTGTCTAAGTGGTAGCCCCCCCCACCATGTCCAATTGAATCACAAATTGTCGCAATTGTTTGTACTTCATTTGTACAGAAATGTGCAGGGGAAATGTATGTTCGCACGCAATTAGGGGCGCCGCCAGAACGAAAAAAATTGGGGGCTGTCTAAGTGGTAGCCCCCGACCATGTCCTATTCAATCACAAATTATCGCAATCGTTTCTACTTCGTGTGTACAGAAATGTGCAGGCAAAAGTTTCGTTTGTACACAATTAGGGGCGCCGCCAGAACGAAAACTAAGTGGGGTGCTTTCTAAGTAATACCTCCCCACCATGTCCAATTGAATCACAAATTGTCGGAATCGTTTGTACTTCGTTTGTACAGAAACGAGCAGGAGAAATGTTTGTTTGTACACAATTAGGGGCGCCGCCAGAACGAAAACAAAGTGGGGCTGTCTAAATGGTAGCCCCCACCATATTCAATTCAATCACAAATTATATCAATCGCTTGTACATCATTTGCACAGAAATGTGCAGGCGAAATTTTCGTTTGTACTCTATTAGGGGCGCCGCCAGAACGAAAACAATGTGAGGGTTTGTATAAATGGTAGAAGCATTAAAAAAATGTGTCACATTTATGGAGTATTTTTCTAACAGGACTTTGTTCACACTATTGTGTGGTTTGGTTTGTTCACACTATCGTGTGATTCACTATATTGATCTTATCCTAACGATGATGGAATTAAATGTTTTTTTTTTTATATATATATATTTATATTTATACTTACAATCATTATTGCTGAGTTAGTTTTTCACTCCTCGGCTCTTATTATTAAACTTATTCATTATTTCTTACGTGAACTGAATCCTTATGAGAAAAATGTATTTTTTTCTTTCTATCTTGCGCAGAAACCGTTATTCTCATCTCGTACAGGAAATTGATAAGTGGAAGATATAACAAATCCACAAAGTAGACTGTTAAAGGGAAAATTATAACACAGTATTTTGTTTTATATGATCATCTTCATTAAACTCATTTTGCAGAAACTATAGAATGCATGGTGAAGTATTTTGGTGCATTCAGCATTCTGATTTACGAGTAGAGTTGCTAACTGGCCGGTATTTGCTGTAATTTTGATTAAGGCCGGTGACCGGTACAAACTTCTTATTAGACCCCTTCTGACCGGTATTTTGGAATCTGCAATCCAGAATATAACATTGAACATCGAAATTTTTCAACAGTGCCTTTACAAACACAAATTTCCGTTGTATTATACATTATCGATATTTTTTAACGTATGGCAGTTTTTTTATTTATTTAACATAACAAATTTGATAACACTTATATTTTATTGTAAAAGAATTTTATTCATTTATTGAGAGTAGAAAATGACTTTTTAAAGCAATTTCCTTTGTTTGAAGTGAAGTTTATAGAATAAATTTCATTTTATGAATCAACTATTGTTACATAAAGATTAATATCCAGTATTATTCATCTGTTTCGATAATTTTAAACAAGTGGCAATTGCTGGTAAATACAATAACGATCAATACAGTCTTCAGTTTCTCATTTGTACAGAGCATTTTGAGGGTGTGCCGGTAATTTTGTTTTCCTGAGTTGGCAACCTATTTACGAGGTTTTGTTTCAACTCTGCTACGTAGTGGCTCCGTACTGACACTCCGCATGCAAATAAGTATGTAAGGCTACCATACGCCCCGGTTTCTTAAAATTTGTCCCGGTGTGCAGAAATTTTCCTTCTTGTCCTGTTTTTTTCTTTATTATTATTATTAATTACATATCAAAATTTCTGAAAAGATAATAAAATCGACTTATTCCTTTTGCTTTCAATTCCGACAATACTATAGGAACAATTTCATTCTAATCTTTATTATTATTGCAATCGCTGCTTCCCCGGATATAACATGCAATGTTTAAATCCTCTTAAGTAGCACTCTTATCACTAAAAGTAAGAATGTATACCCCGAGGTGGCAACAAATTCTTGTGACGTTGCAGACCAGCCCCGAAAACACATTTTTTTTTCTGCTTCAGAAAAATAATTATGCAAATTGCTTTCTTTTAGTTCGCATTTTAGGTTAACAACAATAAATTAGCCTATTGAAATTTTGAAACAACTTCATAAATCTGGATATTTTTCTTTATAGACATGTAGAGCATGTAAAGGTGGTATGCGTAATAATATTGAAAATATAATTTTTGCCTAAATATTGTATGTTCACTGATTGCGTTTATATTGTATAACAGCTTCTAGCTTCTATAATAATTTTTAGCACTGTTGATTAAGTATGGACAGTGGCGTATTTACGATTTTGTTTCGGGAGGGGCTTTGCTAACTTCCGGGGGTGCTTTGCCTGAAAATATGAAAATTCTGCAAGATATTTCATATACTTTACTATAGTAAGATTTCGGTGGGGGGCTTGAGCCCGGAAGCCCTCCCCCTAAATACGCCACTGAGTATGGACTATATTAATACATTATTTTAAGTTGTATAACTAGTGCGATACTGTAGTAAAATTCGAAAGATAAAATTAATACAAAATGCAATATTTATTACTAATTTGTAAGATGTCCCGTTTTTTTCTGTTTTCAAAAAGTATGGTAGCCTTAAAGTATGCTAAACCATACAAAATAAATTGTACTGTAAATAGTACCCCTCTGATAGTGCTCTCAAACGGGTCGGGTTACGGGTCGGGTTGTCGGGTCGGGTCAGTCGGGTTAGCTCGTGTCGGGTCACTCGGGTCGGGTCGTCACATTCTTCACTTATTTTCTATACGGAATACTATAAAGAGCTTTGTTGTGGAATTCAATTCGAAGCTGGTGAATGAATGATAAATGTGACTAATTGAAGGTGAAATAGTAATAAAATTTTAATTTTACCCTATATTAACTAATTGGTATTGTAATTGTAATTAATATTACTACTGACTTTTTTCCTTTCTGCGTTTCTATGTCAAGTTAAATGTCACATTAAGTGAAATTGAAAGGAAATATCTAGTTAACGTCCCACGTTATGCACCAACGCTAAGAGAGACAGTGATGATGAGAAATAATTGAAGTGGTTGAATGAAGAAAGTGGGAGGAAATGGGAGAACACCGAGAAAACCCATGCACATGGGGTTTGTCCACCAGAAAACTTACTTGGTACGAGCTGGAATCAATACCCATGGACCTTCGGATCAAACATCTGCCTTTGGGCAGGACACATTATTATTATTATTATTATTATTATTATTATTATTATTATTATTATTATTATTATTATTATTATTATTATTATTATTATTATTATTATTATTGAAATTGAAATTGAAATTGAAATTGAAATTGAAAATGCCTTTATTCATGAGGCGAGGTTCAGCCGTAGGCTGCTCTACCAGCCTACGGCTGCTCTACCATATTATTATTATTATTATAACTTTAAGAGTGCCCAAGAAAGTTCCGCCGCCTTTTCACCAACACCTTCGAACATTGGTATGTAACCTAAGACGTACCTGGAATATCAAAAATCGTCTCCATCAGCCTCGACGACCTTCTGAAAACGTTCTGGAAGGCCATGGATTCCATCGCAGTCGAACTTGGTGGGACGTGAAGTGAAGAAGATATCAAGTGCATATTGAACCTCTACTAGCTGTTTGAATTGGCGTTCTCTAAGGTGATTGTCCAAGGAATGGAACAGGTGGTAATCGGACGGTACAATGTCCGTGGAGTATGGCGGATCCAATAGTGTTTTCCATCCAAGGCGTAGAATGATGTACTGGGTCATTTTAGCCACGTGGGGCTTAGCGTTGCCTTGTAACAAGAGGACCCCTTTGCGATTCAGAACTGCTGGATCCAGACAGTACACAGTGACAGTTGCATTGATGATCTGACCAGCTGGTAGCAGTTCCCGATGGACGATACCTCGAGCAGTCCACAAAATGCACAGGAGAACCTTATTCTGGCGTGGTGCTGGCTTGGGCTGTTTTTGAACCGGTTCATGGGATGCTAACCAACAATGACGGCGCCGTGGAGCTTCGTACAGGACCCACTTCCCATCACATGTCAACACCCTGTTCAGAAATTGCTCCTTCCTCAGACGAGACACCAAAGAAACACAGGTGTCTGCTCGCGTTGCTTTCTGGCTCCAAGTCAAATCATGTAGGACCTATCAACCCAACTTGCAGTGCTTCCCAAGTTGATGGTGGTGGTGCAGAATAGTTTCTCCACTTACACTGAAAGGTAGTACCAGTTCCTCACATGTCTGTCTTCGCCTCAATTGCTGCCCGAAGATCTTTATTTTGAACATCTGTTTGTCTTCCGGCACGTGGTGCGTCTTCGAGTGTTTCGTCACCGTCCTTAAACCGTCATACCACTGCACTCTCCGCGTAGTCACGACACCCTCACCAAAGGCCTGTCATATCTTCCGCTCCGCGGAGCAGCAATTTGAACTCGTACAGCAAGCAAGCCCTTATGACGCTCTGTGAAGGCCCCATGTTCACTCAGTCCTTACGCACGTTCACGGTGCATCTGAACAGCCACAACCAAGTAGTATGTTGGATATACTCACTAGTGTTGCTCACGAGACCTGGTTTGGGGCATTCTCGTTTCGAAAATGTGTCGTGAAGGTAGTCTCGTCTGGAAAAGTGCATATGTTTCTATTGAAAGAGCTCTGTCTCATCTCGTACCCTTTCATGAAAATTCTGTCTCGTCTCGTCTCGTCCAACAACTGACCTTCACCTTATATCCATTCGCATTCAACTCACGGTGTGAGGGCCAATTGAACACAGACCTCCACAAAGAGACAGAACTTTCTTGGTCACCTTCAGATTATTATTATTATTATTGCTGGAGTAGTGATTTGACTTTCTCCGCAATAAAATACTTGCTAATTTTATATAACGTTGCAAATATCTTCTAGATAAATTAATCAAGAAAAAATAAAAGGTAATTCCCTACAGAATGATATTTCAGTGCAATTAGTTCCTTATGATTCTATCAGACAGCAACGCTGTTTTTAAATAGAAAAATCGGAATGTTAACGTGATGAAATTGTTGTTTGTTACACAGCAAAAAATATTAAAAGAAGTTCTATATACATTCCTTACTAGAAAATAATGTTTTCTTCAGAACTTTTATTCTTTTAGCCTTCAAAACTTGTCTTCAGAACTCAGTCAAATTTTATTTTGACTTTTGAACTTGATTGCCTAAATTTTAACCTTGGAAATTTGGATGTGGAGTAAAATAAAGAAGGTTAGCAGGGTAGAGAGGAAAACGAATAAGGAAATGCTGAAAAAATGCAAGAGACGAGAGCAATATTAGACGATATAAGGAAGCGAAAAGTGGACGGATCACAAGTTTTGATCTTGCTAAGGGATTGCATTCTGAGGGATGTAGTAAAGGGGGTGATATCAGGAGAGCGAGAGTGTGTAAGAAGGTTGGAATTGATAGATTGTAATAAGGAGGGTGGTACTTTATGTTGGGTTGCGAGGCAGATATTAGCGGGAAATCGCAAAAATGGAAGCTTCTTACCTAATTCACGGAAACTGGCCTGTTTATTAATGGGAGAACACTGAGGAGGAGGAGGAGGATAATTATACTACAAGTAAAACAAGCCGAAACAATGGTTTATGCATAAGAATTGGTCAGCATTTTTTTTCTGGTGGCAGTTTTGTAAAGTTCTAGCTCTCTCAAACTGGTTAGAATGTAAGTTCAAGTCACACGGGTCGGTTGTCGGGTTAAGTCACCTCGGGTTGGTTCACTCGGGTCACTTTGGGTCGGGCCAATCGGGTCAGCTCGGGTCGGGTTGTCGGGTCGGGTCAGTCAATTTGGGTCACGGGTGGGGTCGGGTCGGTCTTCAACACATATAATTTCCACGAAAATTACAATATACCACGGTTTATACCTCATTGGACTTCCAATAAAACGTTTTCAATGATGTGTACACCATGTCACCATTTTTGTATGAGGGATTGTCTAGAGGGATTTTGTGGGAATTTGATGGAGTGTAGATTCGTGTGTGTGTGTGTGTGTGTGTGTGTGTGTGTGTGTGTGTGTGTGTGTGTGTGTGTGTGTGTGTGTGTGTGTGTATGTATGTATGTATGTATGTATGTGTGTGATACCTTACAGGATACAAGATGTCGAGGAAGTGTGTAAATAAACCGGACAATTTCTGTTATGTATGTGGGGAGCTGATATTTAAATCACAACGTCGATGTTTTACTCCACTTGTGAGGAAGTGTTATCAGTTATATTTTGGTTGCTGTGTAGGAGACCAGGATAAGAACTGGGTTCCTCACTACATTTGTTGTACTTGCGTGAAACGTCTGACTGGGTGGGCAAATGGTGGACGAAACATGAACTTCGCAGTACCGATGATCTGGAGGGAACCAAAAGATCATTCTTCAGACTGCTACTTTTGTATGACACAGATAAAAGAAATAAGCAGTAAATCTAACCACACAGTACAGTACCCTAATTTGCATCAGCAATTAGGCCAGTTCCACACAGTGCAGAATTACCTGTACCGGTACCTCCTCCTCATCTTACGGTAAATGAGGATTACGTACTTGAGGCAACTATTGAAGTTCCAAATGAAGATGATGATCCTACTTATGTAGGAAGCACATCTACATTGGATTCCCATCTGATAACTCCGGGTGAACTAAATGACCTCATACGGGATTTAAAACTCTCCAATACACAGACAGAACTTCTTGATTCTAAACTTAAGGCTGGAATCTGCTCCATCGTGACACTAAAGTGTGTATTTTTCGAAACCTTCATACAGAGTTTCAAAACTACTATTCTCAAGAAAATGATTTAGTGTATTGTAATAATGTCTGTGCTGTGATGGATAGACTTGGACATGCACATATAAGTACAGAGTGGAGATTGCTTATTGACTCTTTGAAAACTAGTTTTAAGGCTGTCCTTTTGCACAATAGCAACAAATTTCCTTCAGTGCCTTTGGCTTATGCAACTAATATGAAGGAAACCTATGAAAACATCGAAATAGTGTTAGAAAAAATTCAGTATGAGAAATACAAGTGGACCGTTTGCTGTGATTTACAAGTCATTTCTTTGTTAATGGGTTTGCAGCTTGGTTATACGAAATATTGTTGTTTCCTCTGCGAATGGGACAGCAGGAACAAAGCGGAACATTACATCAAGAAGGAATGGCCAACGCATGTATTAACTCCTGGACAGAAGAATGCTGTTTATTCCTCACTGGTGAGCCCTGATTAGATAATTCTACCTTCTCTTCACATAAAGTTGGGGCTCTTCAAAAACTTTGTTAGGACAATGGACAAAAGTAATGCAGGATCTTGTTACCTCAAGGAAAAAATTCCTCGGGTTAGTGACGCTAGGGATTTTTGTAGACCCCCAAATAAGATGTTTGATTCGTGACCAAAAATTTGAGGATCTCTTAACTCTGGTTGAGAAAGCAGCTTGGTGTCCATTTAAATGTTTAACAGAGATTTTTTTAGGAAACAAGAAAGCCCCAAATTACCGTGAAATTGTGAGTGATTTCCGGCAATCATTCAATGAAATGGGTTGCAACATGTCCCTTAAAGTTCACTTTCTAGACTCCCACCTGCATTTCTTTCCTGAAAAGCTTGGTGCTGTTAGTGATGAGTATGGGGAACATTTTCATCAGGACATTTCCTCCATGGAGAAGAGGTACCAGTGACAGTGTAGTTCAAAAATGCTAGCTGATTACTGTTGGACACTTAAGAGATGTTCCAGAAACCAAACACAGAAGAAAGTCGACAACTAAAACATATTAGTTGAGGTAAGTAAGTGTCCATTTATTAAGAAGATACCACTCACTTCTTTTGTATTATTTATTAAGTAGATATAAAATGGTGACACGGTGTATACATCATTGAAAATGTGTTTTATTTCAAATCCAATAAGATATAAACCGTGCTTATATTGTAATTTTCGTGGAAGTTATATGTGATTTTATCTGCACTAATGAATATTGTAAAATGAACAGTACACATAGCATATTTTTTATATAAATATGTTTATTTCTCTAGATAGAATAATGCTATTCTTATGAAACTTAGAGGGCTTACTAAGTATAAATCAGGCTAACATACAGTATAATTTGTGCGTTTATATACCTAAGGTACCCAAGCTACAAGTATGAAAATGGTTTTAAAAAAAGAAAAAAAGAAAAAGAACAGAAATTTGAGGGGAAATTTTCCGAAAACACCTCTGTCACGGGAAAACTGAGGGTGATGGAGAAAAACTGATTGCAGATTCGAATTCTACGTGAAAAGTTCTATTAGAATCAGGCGTTTTCTTCCGTGTGCCAGAGAAAAAGATTTTTTTTTCAACTAGTGCAATAGGAACCATTTTCAAATTCATCAACCGTTATCCAAACCGGTTAATGTTGATCGCAGATATTAAAAATACTCACATCCGTATATTATTTAATACAAACGAAAATTTTACCTGCACATTTCTGCACAAACGATGTATAAACGATCGCGACAATTTGTGGTTCAATCGAACACAACTGGTGGGGCTAGCACTTAGACAACTCCCCTTTTTTTTCGTTCTGTCCACGCATCTGATAGCTTAGAAAAAAATTTCGCCTGCGCATTACTGCTCAAACGATGTGCAAACAATTGAGATGATTTTCTTTTGAATGGGACGTAGGGGGTGGTACCAATTAGGTAGCCTATACTTTGTTATCGTTTTGGCGCGCCCGCAATTGTGTACAAACGAAAATTTCGCCTGCAAATTTCTGTACAAAACCGTAACAAACAAGTACGACAGTTTGTGGTTGAATTCGACATGGTGGGAGGCCTATCAATTAGAGAGCCCATAGTTTGTTATCGTTTTGGCGGGGCCACATTTATGTGCAAACGAAAATTTCAGCTGCACATTTATGTACAAAGGCGTACAAACAAGTGCGACAGTTTGTGGTTGAATTGAACACGGTGGGAGGGCTAACATTTAGACAGCCCCCCACTTTGTTTTCGTTCTGGCGGCGCCCCTAATTGTGTACAAACGAAAATCTCGCCTGCACATTTCTTTATAACTATATTCAAACGATTGCGACAATTTGTGATTCAATTGCACATGGTGGGAGGGCTACCATTTAGACAGACCCC